>NC_135478.1:207053568-207669888 GCF_052094955.1 Ictidomys tridecemlineatus | reverse complement strand
AAATGTTAACCATCCTGTCAAGGAGTTTCACAGCTGGGCATACACAGGTGGCTCACTCCTCTTTTTCTAGTCAGAAACTAGATTTCTTTCTCATATTTATAGCCAAGAGCGATTAACATATTAGAGAGCCATTTCATTTTTAATAAATCAAAGATGTTTGTCAGGGTGAATACCATGGATATTAAGCATTAATTTTCATTATATGGAATACAGCATATGCTCCTCAACATTGACAAAAATGAAACTGGGTTTTAGAGTCTAACGTAGCTCTCTGAATGCTCTCCCAAATTCTCCATGTACAAATCCCTTTCTTAAAAACTACCTTGCTGCTAATAAAATCACCCATAGAATTAGGTTACTTGGTTTGGGAATGCCTATTAAAAAATGCAGAAGTAGGGGCTGGGGCTGTGGCTTAGCTGTAGAGCACTCACCTAGCACATGTGTGGACCTGGGTTCAATCCTCAGCACCACACAAAAATAAATAAATAAAGTCATTTTGTACAACTACACCTAAAAAATTAAAAAAAAAAAAAAAGCAGAAGTAAAAAAAAAATGGGGCTAGAGCCCTGTATTGTGGCACATACCAGTAATCTCAGTGACACAGGAATCTGAGGCAGGAGGATCACAAGTTTAAAGCCAGCCTTACCAACTTAGATCCTGTTTTAAATTAAAAAAAAAAAAAAAAAAAAGGAAAAAGGGTGGGAAAGTAGCTCAGTACTAGAGCACCCCTGAGTTCAATCCTCAGAGGCTAGGGGGTATGTGTGTGCTGGGACATGGTTTAGTGGTTGAGTACTTGGCTGGAATGTGTGAGACCCTGGGTTCCAAACCCAGCACCAACAAAATGAAAAAAATTATCTATACACAGAGATAAACTTTTTTTTTAGTTGGGAGGATTACTGGGGATTGAACCTAGGGATGCTTTACCACTGCGCTACATCCCTAGCCTTTTTAATTTTGAAACAGATTCTCATTAAGTTGCTGAAGCTGGCCTGGAACTATCTATCCTCCTGCCTCAGCCTCCTGAGTTGCTGGGATTACAGGCATGTGACACCACACCAGGGTCAGAGGTAAACTCACTAGCTAGAGGAGACCAGGCAGTTGCAGGGTTGTGTACCTGGGTTATCTGAGTCATATTCTCTTTCCATTCGCAGGCACTGTTCTTAACCCCAGGGAGAAAGCAGGAACTTATGGTAACCAGGGAAATAGGTTTTAATTTCTAGCCCAGAGGCAGAATGAAACTAGCTGTCTGAGATAATATGACAGATGATTAGGTTGTTCTCAATGTTTTCATTATTGCGAAGCTTTCTCTACATATTCATATGCAAATGCATGAGTGTTCCTGGAAGTCGAATTTCTGGGTTAAGGGAATACTCATTTGAAATTATTACAGACACAATATTGTTATAGAGCCACACTGCTCTCAAAAAGATGACCAATTTATACTCCCAGCAATGTGTATGGAAATATCTATTTATTCACGCCCTCTTTAACCTTTTCATTTGTGCCAATCTGATGAGCACAAATTGATGCCAGGTTAATTTGCATTTCCCTGATTTTACTAGTTCACATGTTTATTGGCCCATTTATATTTTTTCTTTTAGGAATTGCCTTATCATATCTTTTGCCCACTTTTTCTATTAGGTCATCTTCTCACAGATTTTAAGAAATTATTTTTTTTCTTCCAGCTTACTTCTTGTCTTTTAATTTTGTTTATGGTATTTTTTAGCATACAGAGGTTTTGTGTCATTGAATCCCTCCATTTTTTATAGCTCCCTTGCTTTAATATTTTATTTATATATGCACCATTATAAAATAGTTATTTATTTCCAGTTATTTCATAGTTTTGATTTTATATTCAGAATTTAAATTTACACTCAGAACTTTTTTTTAGTATTACATGAGGTAGGGCCCTATCCAAAAAAATGGATAGGCTATTGTCCTCAAACAACTTAAGGATAGCCATCTCTACTACACTCACTTGAAATGCCATCCCTATCCCACATAAATTGACGGTTCTAGAGTAGAATTAGGAAACTCCTAATATTCAAGTCTAATCAGCATGGGCACAAAATTCACTGCTCTTAAAGAATGTACATGTATATATAATCTAAATTATATATAAATACACATATATATATATATAATGAGTATAAGGCCACATCACAATCTTAAATGTAGAAGCTTACAGATAAAGTAGCACATAACACTTATTGCTTAATAAGTCTGTTACTTAAAAGATATAGCCACCTCCAAATGTGCCATTCACCGTTTGTGCTGAGGCCATTTTAAAAAAATAAAAATAAAAAAAAACTTCTGTTGCTAAAAGTACTAATTATAAATACAAAATATTGGGATGGGGTTGTGGCTCAGTGTAGCACGCTTGCCTAGAATGTGTGAGGCACTGGGTTCGATTCTCAGCACCACCTACAAATAAATAAAATAAAGGTCCATCAACAACTAATTAAAAATAAATAAATAAATACATAAATACATACATACAAAATGGCTTAAAGATATATAATTGGTCACTTATTTCCAAATACAAAATAACCATTATCTCTCCAATAAAAGACATGTCTTCAGTTGTGCCCCTGGAAGCCTGCACAGGAAAGCCAAGAAAGCCTGGTCCAGTGGACTCCTGCCTCAATCAGTGGGCAGAATTTTTTACTGCTCCCAGAGCCCAGGCAGCTCAAGACCAAAGCAATCCATTCATGCTAGCCCACAATATTACTTATTAGTTATGTAAGCATCTCCTACCACAGGAGCTCCACATCCAGTATGAGATGCATATACAAAGAGCTCTTGGCTTCTTAGGATACGGTTATCTTATTGTCTATGACAGCAGCAATAAAAGAAACTTGCTATCACAAACTGTAGTGTTAGGATAAATTAGTTTCAAGTGCTGAGCAAAGCATCCTTGAGATAGCTGTCATGCTCTAGGTGCACCTTTACTAAAATGATGCATATATATACATTGGCTTCTGGGCTCTATTCAGTTTCACTGTCCATTTACCTATTCCTATAGCATTAAACTACCGTTCTAATTATTATATCTTTGAAGTATCTTTCAATACTGGGGAGGACAAAATTTCCTATTACTTTTTTCAAAAGCTTCTTGGCTATTTTTCTCCATTTACTCTTGCAATGAATTTCAGTTTGTTAAATCTATAAAAAGTGCCTTGGGCAGACAGCATCTTATCCAGGTGATCAAAGTTAACATCACCAGTAATGGGACAAATCAGTCAACATCACTTCAATAAGATGAGCACAGCATTACTTCAGGGGTAGTCCTGCCCAAAATGCATGAGGAGAATGTAATCATGATAAAACAGACAAGCCCAAACTAAGGAACAGAGTCTATAACCAGTATATAGACTATTCTATAATTGTTCAAAAATATCAATGTCAAAAAAGACTAAGTCAGAGTTCAATACATTGTCTACACCTGTAATCCCAGCTCCTCAATGGGCTGAGGCAGTTCTATGGCAAGTTTGAGGCCAGCTGGGTAACTTATCAAGAAAAAGAAAGGGAAAGAGGGAGAGAGGGAGAGAGGGAGAGAGGGAGGGAGAGAGGGAGGGAGAGAGGGAGGAAGGAGAAGAGAAGAGAGAGAGGGAGGGAGAGAGAGAGAAAGTGAGAGAGGAAGGAAGAGAAGGAGAGAGGAAAAAATAGGAAGGAAGAAAGAAAAGGCTGGAGATACAGCTCAGTGGTAGAGTGCTTGCCTAGCATGCTTGAGACCCTGGGTTCAACCCCCAATCATACACACACACACACACACACACACACACACACACATGAAGACAAAGCCTAAGAAACTGCAGCTCACTCCCAAATAGCTTAAACAGAAAAACAATACATATATGCCTGTTTATGTTCCTATGAGTTATGCATAAGGGGAAAGAAGGAACAGGATAAAGCAAATGAGATAAAATGTTAACATTTGGGAAGTCTGGATGAAGGATACAGAAATTTTTTATGATTCTTGCAGTTTTTTATTGGTTCTTTTTAGTTATATATAACATTAGAATTCATTTTGACCTAAATTATAAAAGCATGGAATATCATTTGCTCTAATTCAGTCCCTAGTACTACTTCCCTCCTCCCACCCCATCCCCTTCCCTCTACTCTATGGATCCTTCTGCTATTTACTATTTTTAAAAACTTAGTGATATACATAATGGTGAGATTCACAGTGGTATATTCATATATGTACACAGGCAAGTTAGGTCAGATTTATTCCACTCTTCTTCCATATCCCATCCATCCTCCCTCCCCCTCAACCACCTTTTTCTCTACTCCACTGATCTTTCTTCCATTTTGAAATTGTAATTTTTATTACAATTTATGGAATAAAAATTAAATTAAAGGGGCTGGAGATGTGGCTCAAGCGGTAGCGCGCTCGCCTAGCATGCGTGCGACCCGGGTTCGATCCTCAGCAGCACCACATACCAACAAAGATGTTGTGTCCGCCGAGAACTAAGAAAAAATAAAGGTTAAAATTCTCTCTCTCTCTCTCTGTCCCCCCTCTCACTCTCTCTTTAAAAAAAATAAATTAATTAATTAATTAAAAATGTTTTATTTTCTGAACTCTAGTGGCAATCATTAATTATCTCAAATTTTATAGGTAGAAAATCAAATCAGATTACTATTAATCATGATTTTCAGCCCTTTCTCTCCAATATATGGACCTTTTTACTTTTTTTTCCCCTTTTGGTTTCTTCTGTTATTTTAGCTGAAACCTCTAGCTGAATAGTGGAGATGACAATGAGCATTTCTGTCTCTTTTTTCAAATGAGGATAGATATTGGCAGGTTTCACTGTTAGATATGATGTTGGCTATTGGTTTCTTATAAACATGTTAACAATACAATATTTTTTTTCAATACCTAAATAACTATGAATTTTTTTCCTTACCAGAAAAGGTATGTTTGTTTTGTTGTTGTTATTGTCTGCAGAACTGAGGATTGATCCCAGGGTCTCATGTATGCTAGGGCAAGTGGTCTACCACTGAACTACATCCCCAGCATTTTTATCAATTTACAAACATATGTATAAACTGATTTTAAATTATCAATTTATAATTAATTTATATACACATACATAGGATTAAATCCAGAGGCACTTTACCAGTAAGCTACATCCTCAGTTCTTTTTATTTTGAGACAGGATCTTACATTGCTGAGGCTGGTCTTAAACTTGTGGTCCTCCCCCCTTAGGCTCCCCAGTAGCTAGATTATAGGTGTGTGCCACCATGCCAGACCAAGGGTATGGTTATTTAAAAAATAAAATTTTGCTGGGGTTGTGGCTCAATGGTAGAGCACTTGCCTAGCATGTGTGAGGCACTGGGTTCCATTCTCAGCATCACATTAAATAAAGAAAGAAAGAAAGAAAGAAAGAAAGAAAGAAAGAAAGAAAGAAAGAAAGAAAGAAAGAAAGAAAGAAAGAAAGAAAGAAAGGAATTGTGTCCATCTACAACTAAAAAATATTTTAAAATAAAAATAAAAATAAATAAAATAAAATTTGGTGCTGTGGTTGTAGCTCAGTGATACAGCACTTGCCTAGCACATGTGAAGCTCTGGGTTGATTCTCAGCACCACATAAAAGTAAATAAATAAAATAAAGGTATTGTATCATATATATAATGTATGCATATATATATATATACACATACATATATATATATATATAATAAAAATAAAATTTGTTTTGAAGAGTGCATATATAAGGGCCTAGCTTTATTTCAACAATGAACACAGAATATCAAACTTAATTAAATGCCTTTTTGATATCAGAAAAATCACACTTTTTCCTTTAAATATAATCCACAGATAAACTCCATTTGATTTTTATTTATTTTTTATTTAAATGTATCCTTGACATCTTATATGTATCTTAATGCATTCTGGAAGACAAAAGTTTTATTTTCTATTAACGTTTAGAATAAACCATGTCTGCAAAGAAACAGGCCTATTAATGGTGGTTACCTCTGAAAAGGGGAGTAAGTTGTGCGCACAGGAAAAAGACCTTGCTTTTATTATTTAGTTCCTTTTTACTGTGAAATATAACACATGAATAGAAATGTACATATATATAAATGTAGTATTTAACATATTATTTAAAAAGGAACATGTAATCATCACTTAGGTCAAGAAATAGAAAAACACATAAATGTAGAGTTTAATAAATCACTAAAAAGGGAACATGTAAACATCCTTGAGATCAAGAAACAGACTACTGACAGCACCTGGAACCCCTTGCCTGCCCTTCTTGATATGAACACTCACTGACTCACCCCCTTCACTACTAGAGGTAACTTTTTTAAGAGAGAGAGAATTTTTTAATATCTATTTTTCAGTTTTCGGTGGACACAACATCTTTATTTTTTATTTTATGTGGTGCTAAGGATTGAACCCAGTGCCCCGCGCATGCCAGGCGAGCGCATTACCGCTTGAGCCACATCCCCAGCCCTGGAGGTAACTTTTAAAGGAGATTTTTATCATAAAACTTTGTGTGTGGGGGGGGAGGGGGGTGCTGGTGATTCTACCACTGAACTGCATCCCCAGCCCCTTTTCTCTTTCATTTTGATACAGGATCTTTCTAAATTGCCATAACTGGCCCTTTATCTTCGTGCCTCAGCCTTCTGAGTAGCTGGAATTACAGGCATATATCACTGTGTCAAGCTCCTTATAGCTTTATTCAACCTAGATATGCATCTCTAAATAATACTTCTTATTTTGGCCTTGTTTTGAAGTGTATTTGAATGGAATGATAGAATATGTATTCTTTTGGGTTTTTAAATTTGTGATTATGGGGTTTGGGGATTTGGGTACCAGGGATTGAACCCAGGGATGCGTTACTGAGTATATCCTTAGATCTTTTATTTCTTGTTTTGATACAGGGTCTTACTAAGTTGCTGAGGCTGGCCTGAAATTTTCAATCCTCCTGCCTCAGCCTCCTGAGTTGCTGAAATTGTAGGTGAGCACCACCAGGCCTGGTACACAATTTTTTGAGATTCATCAATGTTAAGAATAGTATAGATGGTCTGTTAATTTCCATTGCAAATATTATTTCTTAATATGAATATCTTTTACAATTTACTTTTTCAGTCTAAGTTTTGTGAATGGACATTTGGATAATTTTAAGTTTTTGGCTTATAATGTTGCTATAAACATTTTTGTACATATTTTCAGGTACATAGGCCCACATTTCTCTTAGCTATTAACCTAGAAATAGAATTGAATCTTAATGGAAATCTGTATTTTACTTGATAAGGTCAATATGGTTGTATGAATTTATACACCCAGCAGTAGCATGTGAGAATTCCTGCTGTTCTACTCCTGCTGCTCTACACCCATGCCAATACCTGTTATTGTCATGGCAGTCTTTTTATTGGCCTTTTAGATTTTTCCTTTTGGGTAACTGTCTGCTCAAATCTCTTCGGTATTCTTAAGAGTTTTTTTTTTTTTCCCACTGATTTGTACAAATTCATTGTGTGTGTGTGTGTGTGTCTGTGTGTGTGTGTGTGCGCGCGCACATACTTGCAATAAGGATGCCTGCTTTTACCCTCTTTCCATATTATTTGAAATTTTAATAAGTAGATATTACACTTGTATATTTATCTATTTATTTAAAAACTTTTAAAGTTATACATGGACACAATTCCTTTATTTATTTTTATGTAGTGCTGAAGATCAAACCCAGTGCCTCACATGTGCTAGGCAAGAGCTCTACCACCAAGCTACAATCCCAGCCCCATTTGTATATTTTAAAACCAAAAGTCTAAGATCTTTTTTTAGAAAATATTCTTTTAGTTGTAGATGGACAAAATACTTTTACTTTATTTATTTTTATGTGGTGCTGAGGATCGAACCCAGTGCCTTACACGTGTCAGGCAAACACTCTACTGCTGAACCACAACCCCAGCCCCAAGTATAAGATCTTTAATATTGATAATCCAAATTTGTTTTAGTTACAAAATATCATATATATTCTCTCTCTCTCTCTCTCTCTCTCTCTCTCTCTCTCTCTCTCTCTCACACACACACACACACACACACACACACATTTGTATTATTCCTCTATATTCTTAGATATCTCTTTAACTATTGTACTAGGCTTCATGGTATCTTTATTCAGATGCAATTCTAAATTGTACTGTTTTAATACCCACTAGTGCTATTTATATCCACATCTTTTTTTCACTTTACTGTATCTCTTCAAATATTTTTTTCCCAAAATGTGTATATGTCATAAACTTTCAGAGTTCTTATTTACTTTGATCTGACCTGCACTAAAATATTAGTGAGGCTAGGTAAAAAATTGATCTCCTAAATAATTTCCACTTAGAACACTTAAGATACTTATCTTTTAGCAGTTGATACTGTAGGTAAGAAAACCAATGCCAGTCTGATTATCTTTCTATGTAACTTGTTTTCTACCTCTGGAATCATAAGCAGTTCAGTAACATACAGAACGGTGCTTTTTGTTGGTTTGTTCTTGTATTTTCCAGCTTGGACTTTGGTACAACCTTCATACTTGAAAACTCAGTCTTTCTTTAGTATAGGAAAATATTTTTTCTGTATTTTCTTCCTTCAAGAGTCTGATCTTTACTTTCAATTTCCTATGAAATGGATTATTATCATTTAGATCTATCCTTAAAGCATGAAATTTCCTCATGTATTGGTTTTCTTACTTTATGGTCTGCATATTTTATTTTAATTTCATGAAAATGACTGGATTTAAGCATGACTATTATTTAACTTCTAATTTTTATTTCAGCAATAAAATATTTCAGTTTTTCAATACAGAACTAACTGTTCTATTTTGTTTGAGATGGGATCTTACTACGTTGCCCAGTCTGGCCTTGAACTCTGGGGCTCAAGTGATCCTCCTGCCTCAGGCTTCCAAGTAGTTAGGACCACAGGCACACATACCAGTGCATCCAGCTTTTACTTCTTATCTATGGCAGTTGACTTTTATATATATATGTTGTAGATGCACACAATACCTTTATTTTATCTATTTATTTTTATGTGGTGCTGAGGATCAAACCCAGTGCCTCACAGGCACCAGCCAAGCGCTTTGCCACTGAGCCACAATCCAAGTTCCCAACAGCTGACTTTTTATTTACAGATGCAATTCACTTCTTGGCTCTGTGAGGATATCTTTTGTGATTAGGATTTCCTAAAGTTACATTCTACTATCATATTATCATCACAGTACCATGAGGTGGTTGTTGTAATTGTTCATCTTAGTCACCCTCTTCCAAATTTAGTTTTCCTCCAAAGTTCTGGTGAGCCTTGATCACCTATTCATATTAATAAATGAAAGGACCATATACTACTTAGTACTTATAAGAAATAAGCATTTTTTCTCAACAGCTATGTTTATCTGTCTTCAAAACATGCAAATGAAATTTTTGTGGGTCTCTGCAGGTAAGCAGTATGTGAACAGACAGGTTTCCCTTTAGAAGTTTAGAAAAAGAAAGCAGTTTTCCTTTTTGCTGCCAAAATAAGGTAGACTGTATTTATATTGTACGGTCCCACCCTTCTCACCCAATCTATGGTGGAAGTTCATTATTTAAAGATCTGTGTTGTGCACTTTTTCTAGTTCCAGATCCTGCTTAGAATGTCTACCCTCAACCCACCTCAAGGTAAACCCCCTTCTTTGCTTGAAAAGCTGTTCTTACGCCTCATCTTAGGAACCAATGCCATCGCTAGAGCTCTTTCATAGCAAAGGAGGGAGAGAGGAAGTAGGAGAAGCAGCTGTTTTGTAGACAGTTCTTTACTTATTTACCCTATTGTTTTATCATCCCCAAACCTGATCCCTCTTCTTAAACTTGTTAACTTTATGTTTAGAGTTTAGGGAAAGAGACCTACTAAGAGATTCTCTGACTTCATCATGCAGCAGGAGAATCTATTTTGGATTGCATTTTATTTGGTGCTGTTTTCCTAATCAAAATAATTCCAATTACTTTTGATTACCCGGAAATTCCTTAAAATTCCTGGTATTATTTAAAAAAAAATTTTTTTAGCTGCAGATGGACACAATATCTTTATTCATTCATTTATTTTTTATGTGGTGCTGAGGATCGAACCCAGTGCTTCACATGTGTGAGGCAAGTGCTCTACCACTGAGCCACAGCCTTAACCCCCAAATTCCTGGTATTATAACAATAAAAATAATGATAGCAGCTAACATCAATTCCACATTTGCTAAATGTAAAAAATTCCAAGTGTTTTATATACATTATTTCTCTTGATTTTCATAATTTTAAGAGATACAAACTATTATCATCACCTATCATCATCCTAATTTTATAGATAAGAAAACGGAGGCAATAAAAAAATAAGAATAAGCAATTTGCCCAACGTCACACAATTGGCAAACAGCAGAGCCTGGATTCAGACACAAATAATCTGGCTTTAAAGCCCCCCCACTTTTGTTTAATATAATTGTGATTTATTCATTGTTTTATATTTGTTTTGCCATTTTTAGTGATACCTAAGAAGTAGAGGAGGTAAATGGGTACTTTCAGTTCATTATTTCATGATGGAAACACACCATTTTTACTCCATCAGAACTGTTCACTTTTAATGGTAGAAATATATTTTGAGAAGATGCGGGATCTAGTGAAGAAATTTAGTGACAGAAAGTAGGCCAAATGAAACTCTTCAATCACCAAAAGAAGTAAGGTAAAGGATTCCCAAAATGAGAGGCTTAAAAGTGGCTATTTCCAAAGTGTAGATAAGTTAAAAAGAAAAAAACCTAATGAAAAATTAAACAATAGCATTTTCATATTCTTAGCAGTTCATTAGTTCACTGTTACAACCACCAGAGAGAAGTTGAGAACATACTAAAATTTTAGACCCATCCTATGCCCTGACAGCAGCCTTTTAAATAATTCAACTCAAACACACATGCACTATGCTACAAACTAGAGATAAAGAAATGAGAGGCACTGTCCCACCGTCCCTGCCCTTACAGAGCTTACAGTCTAATGGGAGACCCAGACAAGAAATAACTATAATTCCATGAGATAAATGTTAATACAGGTAGGTACACAGGGTACCACAAGAACAAAGAGGGGTCAGGTTTGCCAGGGAAGTTTCCCTGGAAATAATCCTTAAGACTAAGTGTTAGAGAATCAAAGTGGAAATGGGCCTACCAAAGAGGTTTTTCTGGGAAAAACAAAAAACTTTTAAACTAAATGTTTAAATGATAAACTACTGTTAGTTTGCAGAGATGAACCTGAATTATCATGTGTTTCCTAACCCTGACCCCCTTGTCTACCTACATAACACCTAGTGAAGACACTATGGTGTCTTTTTTGATTCTTCCCTCCTCTTCAATTAATCACTAAATCTTATCTAATTCACCCCCCAAAATCAATCCCCTACCCTCCATTCCTACTATAACTACCTTAAATCAGTCTTTGTCATTTCTCACCTTGATAACTGTGATAATTTTGTAACTGGGCTTTCAATTAAATCTCTCTTCTGGCTAAAGAAACAAATCTGATCGTGAACTTTCCTTGACTGGTGTTCACTAGAGCCAGGCCCTCTCCAGCTTCTGCCCACCCCTTTCCTACTATGCTAATTGAGTAAATGCCTTTACTCAAGCAACTTGCTGGTCCCAGTGGTTAGGAACACTCCAACCTTTCCTTGCTAACACCCAGTCTATAAGCACAATCATTCTGAAAAGTTATCCTGAGGGCCACTCCTTTCTCCGCCTCCTCCCCTGAAGCTGGGCCAGGAACCTCTTCTGTGTACCCTTTTGCCACAATGCCTCACTGCAATACTTATCACAAAGAATTATGCTCAAATTCCTTTGTAATTGTCTGTTTACCTGATTCTCTACGTCTATACATCATCAAGCTACGACAGTGCCTGACATACAGGAAGCAACTGAGAAAGAACGAAAGAATGAACAAATGAACAAATGAAGATAGTTAAACCTGAGGAAGTTGATGAGACAACCAAAGGAGATCATGGAAAGGACAGAACACGGAGCCAATACCCACCTTCAGTGGGCAGGAAGAAAGAAGCTAGTGCAGGAAACAGAATGAATAACCAAAGGGTAGAAGAAAACATCTAGGACCCTATAGCAATGCAACCCAAAAGAAGAGAAAAATTTAAGAAAGTGCAGTTGGTTCATAGCATCAAATACTACAAACAGCTCAAAGAAAGTGAGCACTAAGACAAGGCCACTGATTTAAAGGAGGTCCTTGATGATCTTGACTGCTACTGCTGTTTACTACTCCTCACTCTTCTCAGAACTGTCTAAGACCAGCTTTCTCAGCCATTGTTTGCATTTAGGGATTACAAATAACCAAAAATATGAAACTTACCTGTGCAATCTTTTTTTCCATGATTAAAAAATTGGAAAAACAGAGACTATACAAAATAAAATCCCACCATCCGAATATAACAGTGATTTCGCTATCCCCTTTTTTTATGTTTATGTTTTTATATTATTATACTGAATTCTATATCCTAATTAAACTGATTATGCTTATATTTAGTAAGCATAATTATAATAATAAGATTAAACATAAATAATATATTTAAATAATAAAGTTTAATTTATGCTTCATTCAGCCCAAGTTAGATTTCGCACTGTGAATCAATAAATTAGCATTCCAATTTATAAATTAAAAAAATATTTTATAGAATTAGATGCCTGCTTGGCCACAAGTATACAATGGTTTTTCTATCACATGCTGCTAAAATTACCTCTTAATTTTTATCAATAACATTATTTTACTCTAAAATGTGGCATGCTACACTATTTAATCATATCTTGATCCATTTAGGCCTGGTTTTATTCTTTTCATGCTCTGGAGCTTGGCTGCTAAAAATAGGTTAGGCACTAGATATAGAAACTTCTATAGCAGCTGCAGGATTTTTTCTTAGGTTTTTGTTTTAATCTCTTCAGTTAAAATTAGATATACTGGTTTATAAATAATTTAATGAAGTCTAAATTACAACATGCTTGTCTGACAATTTGTTATATCTGGAAAAACAGTGTGAACTAGAATTTTCAGTCCTGAGATTTTCTTTCTTTTTTAAAAAAAGAAAAATTAAATATACTTTTTAGTTGTAGGTGGATAATACTTTTATTTTATTTTTTAAAAAATTTTTTTAGTTGTCAATGGACCTTTATTTTTTATTAAGTTATATGCAGTGCTGAGAATCAAACCCAGTGCCTCACATATGCTAGGCAAGTAATCTACCACTGAGCCACAACCTCAGCCCTTTATTTTATTTTTACGTGGTACTGAGGATGGAACCCAGTGCCTCACACCTGTTAGGTGTATGCTCTACCCCTGAGCCACAACCCCAACTCCCCAGATTTTTTTTCCATAATTATTGGATACATTTTGGTGGAAAAAATAAAAAGTAAAAGGAATGTGACATGTGTAAATCTAAGAACTGCAAGTCAAAGGGTATAAACATTTTTAAGGTTTCTGATACATTTTGCCAAACTGAATCCAGAAAGGCTGCATAAAATTTATACTTCTTCCATCTGAGCTTTGTTTTCCCATATAATTAGTGTATGCCAACCCTAGCAAATAAAAACATCTTATTTTTTTAGTTGTCACGTTTACAACAGTGAAAATAAATATATATATTGATATATATCAATATATATTGGCATTTCTTTTTTATGAATTAATTATTCACATTTCTTTACCTATTTTTCTTGTGGGCATTTGCTTTTAACATTGATTTATAAGAACTCTTTATATACTCATGATATTAACTATTTGATACAAATATTTCCCCCTTATCTTTTTATTGATGGGATCTAACATAAAAGGGATATTTTATACTATCACATAAATTAATCTTTTATTTTTTCCTTGGAATCATATCTATAAAATTGTTCCTACATTCATATTTTATGGATTATTTACTCAAAGTTCTAATATAGTTACAGTGGAACACCACTGATATCAATCAATGAGATGATTTATTTCTACCATCTAATATACATTAAGAGATTCTAACTTCTCAAAACTTATAATTACAGTTCCAACAGTGAACAATATGAAGCACAGGTTTAAAACTAAGTTCTAGACTTGTCTTACTTCAAATTTAGCTATTCAAGACAATTTTTTAAGAAAACAGTTTTGGATTTAGAAAATTCATTCAAAGTCCCCTTTAACCCATATGAAGCACAGATCTCTTGCTAGTTATCACCCACCTCTCAAAAACCTGTTAGGGATCCTTATGATGGGACAGGACTGAATGAAGCGCCTCCTAACTGGGTCCCATCGTATTTTCTTCTTACCTGTTACCACAATTATCAGCAATAAGTCAGACACATACAACACATGGCAAATAATACAGTTACTGTAGTTATAAAGACAGAAAAACAGGAAACAAAACAATACTTGAATACAGAAAGAAAGTGATGTACAGTAGCATTTAATTCTGTTTTGGAAGTCAAAATTAAATTAATATATAAGCAGTGATGAAAATTTTAAACTCTTATCCCCACAAGAATGTAAACAATTGTGTGCACCTTTCTGGGGGATTGGTTCAGTTAGTACGTGCACTCAGTAATCACCAATGCCATCTTGTGGCAAAAATTTACCAGAAGCTTTGCAAACAGATTAGAAACAACATATTTTTCTAAGTCAGTGAATGTCAAAAAAGGAGCCCTACCCCACACTAACTGGGCATAACATAGGCTCCTGTTGTCTTCACGGCTCGGTACCCTTATTTTATTAGTTATAAATCGATGGTCACCATCTTTTAAGCACAAAGTAAGTTGATCTTATAATTAAAATTATATGATAGCAACCAAACAGAACAAACATTTACTATCTTGGCATTTCCAGGGAGTGGAGGAAGTTCATCTGCCTTCTCAGGAAACGCATTAGCTTGTTATTAACCCCAATTAAAACTTGTTTTTTATAGAACAGAAAAAAATGCAATGCATTTATGAAACTATTAAATGGGGTGATTTTTCTCTCTTCCCAAAGTTGAGAGCTCCCAAAGATAGCTCTTACTGACAATAACAACAATTAATGTTTGTATCGTGAATAAAGCTAAAAAGAACTTTCACATATATTTCCTCATATAATTCTCACAACAATTCTGTACTGATTCAATAGTCATTTTATCAAGCACCTGCTAAGCCTAGATCCCTGTGCTACAATCCAGGGTTGCAAAAGATGGATATGACTCCTACCCTTAAGAGCATAGGCTCTGGTGAGGAAGGCAGATGTATAAGCAAATAACAACATTATAATCAAGTAAATGCTGTAACGGAAACTGTCAA
Organism: Ictidomys tridecemlineatus; assembly: GCF_052094955.1. Classification (NCBI taxonomy): domain Eukaryota; kingdom Metazoa; phylum Chordata; class Mammalia; order Rodentia; family Sciuridae; genus Ictidomys; species Ictidomys tridecemlineatus. Next base: position 207,654,601 of record NC_135478.1, on the reverse strand, counting down.
AACACTCTGAGCAAGATATTATCATCATTTTATAAGTAAGAAAGCCAAAGAAAAATTAAGTAAATGAATGCCAGAATCACAACTCAAACCTAGGCATTCTGAGTCTAAAACCTGCCTTCTTGTACTATACCACACTTACCCTGTCTCAAATTCCCTAGAAAAAGAATAGTCTTTGTTTTTGGCAATTGGAGGTATATTTCAATGTCCATCAGTGAGGTCTAGTTTGCTTACTAAAGAATTTATACATGGAGATACACAAATTCTGTGTAATGAAATGCCATTACCTGCATACAAGCCCTTAATATTGTGGAGAAATGGATTTGTGGGTAAAGGGGAGACTTACTTATCTTTCAAAGGGTTTATCTTTTAATTCTCTAAATCTTTAAATCAGTGGTTCCCAAATGTTGGTCTACAGTCTACCACTAGGCTAAGATGAAGATCCCCAAACCAACATAAAATGAGAAAAATATGGACAAGGAAATAAGTTTTTCAAAAAGCTAAAATGTTGCTTTAAGTCCTATCCATTTCTCACAGATCTGAAACTTTTTCTTATTCAATATTTTGTATTTTATGGGATAATAGTGACATAAAATGGTAATTGGTTTTGTTTTTTAATACTCTTTCTTAGAAAAATAGAATACTTGCAAGGTTATATCTACTTTAAAATAAATAAATATATGTTTGAGTTTATAAGTTTATGACATCCAAAAGTCTGGAGAAACACTGCTTTCAATCAATAAGATATGTGTTGATGGCTTCTGAATCCAACACTGTAAGCCACACTGTAAGAAACTTCCCTTACCCTCTAGAAGCTTATGTTCTAATCAGGGAGACAAGACACACATAAAACAATTAGGTAGCAATACAAGACAGATTATTAACAAGTGATCAGCTTAAAATTTGACATTTTATGTATCAAAAGTGTTAAAATGTACATACCCTTTGACCCAGCTATTCCACTTCTAGGAATCTATTCCTAAAGAAACAATCATAGATGCATAGAAAGATGTATGGACAAAGATATTAACTATGGTATTACTTATAATGGTAACAAATTAGAAACACTTTCAATGTCCAATGATAGGGAGATGGTTACGTAAGTATGCTAAATAAACATACTTAAATATGTTCATATTCTATACACCACTTAAAAATAGTATATATGTCTGTTTATTAACATGACAAGACATTCACAATCTATTGCAAATGAACAAGTTATAAAATTGTATTAGAGTGTGATATTTTAGTACAGAAAAAAAGTGTGTATATTTATAAAAAAAGTACTGGAAGAATATACATCAAATTTTAATTGTGGTTATCTTTGGGTGGTTATTAGGAATGATTTCTATTTTTTCCCCTTTGTGCTAGTCTTTATTTTCTAAGCTCTCTCACTGAATAGGCATTATTTTGGACTAGAAGAAAAACAATACAACACTACTGTAATTTTTTTAAAGTATGATTTAAAAAATACTGGAAAGAAACATACAAAAAAGTGTTAATAGTGGTTATGATTGGGTTGGGATAATCATCGCCTTATGTGTTACCTGAAAGCTTTATAATATATTATTTTATTTGCCATTTGAAATCTAAAACTACTTTAGAATACCACTGAGGAAATGACACTGAAAATTAATGAACCAAAGCTGTAATCAAAGATCCTTTTTTGGGCTGGGTGTAGCTCAGTGGTAGAACTCTTGCCCAGCATGTGCAAGACCCTGAGTTCAATCTCCAGCACTGCAAAGAAAAAAAAAAAAAAAGATCCTTTTTTAAATGTTTTCTCAGAGTTTCTTTCAAACACTTTTGGCATATTTCTCTCTCACAACCAACATGACCGTCATGGGCAAGTTCTAAAGTTGTCTCTATGGAGGTTATTCAGGCAAGGTGCACACTAACTTCGGAACCCACCTTTCTTCTTTCTCAAAAAGCAGGAAAAAAGGTAAACCAGCAAATAGCAGGTTAGCACTAACAAACGTGTATTTACTCTTTTTTTTTTTTTAAGAAACACATGCCTGTTAAATTTCATATACATTCCTAGTCTTAACTTTTGTTCATGAAAGTTTTCATTTTATGCATTCAAACTGCCAAAGTGTATTTGTGATTGCTTGCAATCTTCATCAAAATAAAAAACATAATTTCTTCAATTATTTCATCAATATTTTTTGGAAGTTTTCAAATTTTTTTTTCTTCTTTTAGTACGTTTACTTCACCATAAAGACAACATCCAGAGTCACTGAGTGGATCAAGGTGGTAGCTAAACACACTGCAAGCAAACTCAGCTTCCAACATCTCATTAATAACACAAAGCCATTAAAAAAATCCATAATCAAAAGAAAGCAAGGGAAAAAAAAAGCTTTTACACACGTTAAAAAAAAAAAGAAAAGAAAAGAAAGCAAGACTAATACTACGAGGAATCACTATAAGATGAAAAGCTGATAAAATCAGACTGAAGGAGGAAACTAGAGTACTATACTCCCAGAATAAAGGGCTAGGACAAGTAGAAGTTCCCAGGGTAAAATAAGCCCAAAGATGGAAGACAGCAGGAAAAATTGAAACAATTTACAAAATTTACAGTACAACTAGTTGAGGGTGACAAAGAAGTTACACAGCAGATTAACCTCTTCCACCCATTCACCTGTTTAAGTCAAAAGAGTTGTGGAATAGAGGTATTTGCTCCCAGATGGGAATAGTGGCAACAGACAACAAGAGTCCTGTGTGGGAAGGAACAATGAGTGTGAACACTTGGACAGACAGAACAGAGCCCTGTCAGTGTGAATATTAACAATTAGGCAGAATAAAGGACAGCTATGCTAAAGAGGACTGGCATACTGGTACACTTCATCTCATCACACGTTCAGTGCCATTGCCCTCTCATCTCTTCCCAGTATCAGTGGGGACCTGTTACAATAGATAGATGTGACATTCACAGGAAGGCTAACAAGGACTCTCCAATAAGGATGAGTGAGCATAAACCTAAGATCCAAATGTGAAAAAGTAGAAAATATTTTAAAAGTTAAGATACTAAAGAGAATGGAGAATGGAGCACTGTCATGCTATTTTTTTTTCTTTGCTGAATGAACAGATTAATCCTCAACTTCATGTGAAAATGCAAGGAACCCAGAATACCAAAACAATTTTGAAGTTGGAAGACCTTGTACTTCCTGATTTCAAACTTACTACAAAGATAACTGCATTCAAAACTGTAGTAATAGCATAAAGGCAGAAATACAGATCAATAAAACAGAAATGAGGGTTCAGAAGTAAACTCAGACACCATGTCTATTGGTTTTTCCCTCCAGTATTAGGGACTGAACCCAAGATTACATTCCCCATCCCTTTTTAAGTTTTTATCTTGAGACTGGGTCTTACTAAATTGCCCAGGCTGGCCTCAAACTTGCAATCCTCCTGCATTAGCCTCCCTATGTAATTGGGATCACAGGAGTGCACCATGCATTTGGCTATTGATTTTTAATTTTCCTTTTTTGTTTTATTTTAATTTTTTGTTTGTGTTTTCTGTAGGACTTGGGATCAAATACACTTTTAAATCTAGAATTCTAAACCTACCCAAACTCTTATTCAAAGATAGAAGAAAAAGATACTATGGATGTGCAAGTACACAAAAGTTTGCTTCTCTCAGAATCTTTACTAAAAAATGCCAGTCACAATAGTACACATTTGTAACTTAACTACATAGAGGGGAGCAGAGCACCAAGGCAGATGGATCTCAAGTTCAAGACCAGGCTAGGAAACTTAGTGAGACTTTGTCTTAAAATATAATAAAGAGCTGGGGATGTAGCTCAAAGGCTGAAGGTTCCTGGGTTCAATCTCCAGTACTGTGGGGGGTTTGGGGGGAGTTCAAAGATATATATATATATATGGAATAAAATAATAAATAATAATCTAAGAATAACAAGGCATAAGAAAAGAGTAAACAGAAGAACCTTCAAGTCTAAATAAACACAGATAAGGGGGAAAAAAGAAGGACAAAACTTTACTATTAACATTCAAAAACTCTGATTCAGATGATATCAACAGAAGTACCTGCAGGAATACAAAGAGGAGTTTTGAGAAGGGAAAGCAGAAGAATGTTAAAGACTTTGTGTTCAGAAAAGGATATAGAAAGTGATAATACAGGTTTTAGATAGATATAAATTTTAGAATCGTATCAAACATTGCAATGGTGAGTTCCTCTAAGTATTTAAGTAAGACACAAACATTTTCAAAGAATAAAAAAAAGTCATTTATGAGATTAGAATCCTTATATCAAAACCTGTTAAGAACATTAAAAATTATAGGTCAATATCTTTATAAATATTTCTCAAAAATTCTAAAAAAAAATTAGTAAATCAAACTGAAGTTAAATAAAAAGGTTAAAATGTCATGAGCAAATAAAATTTATTCCAAGAATGTAAGGTTGATTTAACACCCCAAAATGAATCAACGTAATTCAACACCTTAATGGAATAAGAAAAAAACATATGATAATCTCTATGGATTCAGAAAATGCTTTCAATAAAATTCAATACTAAGTAAAATAAGAAAAAAAATTTCTTCAACCTCATTAAAAAAAAGAAGAAGAAGAACATCATTAACCTATAGTTGATATTATACTTAATACTGAACACTTTCACTGGACATCAGAAACCAGACAAGCATGCTCAGTTCTCTCCATAAAAAGTACTGAAAATTCAAGCTAGAGTTATAAGACAAGAAAAGCAAAAATAAAAGGACTAGAGACTGAAATGAAAGAAGTAAAATTGTTATTTATAGATGACATGGTTCCTTAAGTAGAAATCCCAAAGAATCAACAATTAGAACCAAGAAGTAAATTTAGAAAGTTGCTGGATACAAAGTTAATATCCAAAGATAAAAGTGTATTCCTCTAAATTATCAACAAATAATCATGAAATGAAAAATTTAAAGTGTTATTTATAATAGCATCAAAAGTTACCAAATAGTAAAAAGTGCCATAAAATACCTATGAGTATATTTAACAAATAATGTGTAAGATCTTTACACTGAAAATTACAAATTCTTTTTTTTTTTTAAAGGGGGGGGCGAGAATGGGGATTGAACTCAGGGGCCTTAACCACTGAGCAACATCTCCAGTCCTTTTTCTTTTTTCTTTTTTCTTTTCTTCTTTAGTTTTAAATGAACACAATATCTTTATTTATTTATATGTGGTGCTAAGGATCGAAGCCAGTGCCTCACATGTGCAAGGCAAGTGCTCTACCACTGAGCCACAACTCCAGTCCCCCATTTTATCTTTTATTTAGAGAAAGGGTCTCACTGAGTTGCTTAGGGCATCCCTTAATTGCTGAGGTTAGCCTTGAATTTATGATCCGCCTGCCTCAGCCACCAGAGCTGCTGGGATTACAGGTTTTTGCCACTGCACCTAGTTGAAAATTTAAAAATCTTGCTTGGAGAAGCTGAAGATCTAAGTAAACGGTGCCTCTATACAGAAGAGGAGAGATTTTGATTGCCCTTTTCCTTTTAAGGACCATTCTTTCAGTCTCTAAAATCCTGTGGCTAGCTGAGTTGGCAACCATCCTTCCTACATAGTTGGACTTTATAACATCCTTATAGTAACTGCTATGTTCACAGATGAGTATATCCATTCCTCAATATAAATTTATTCTGTAAATATATCTTAAGTGCCTTTTATGTGCAAAACAAAAATGCCTGTGGACATAAAAATATGAAGATGACTTTGGTTTGTGGATGACAGTGATGCTAATATTCAAAAGGACTACACTTTGGGGGGCCAATTTCTAAGTCAATTGACCTGAGTTACTAAAAGGTTTCATTCTATGGTAACATGAAGGCACGCAAACATCAGCTAATCTGGAGTTTCTTAAAACCAGCAAAATTGTTCTTTTTTGCCCAAATACAGTTTTATCAAAACTGATTAGGGACCATATATTCATCAGAATGGGTAAAATTTTAAAAGAGTAGTAACACTAAATGTTGGTGAGCATACAGAAACTGGATGGCTTAACATTGCTGGTAGGAACAGAATGGTATAGCCACTCTGAAAAGGGTATGGCAGTTTCCTACAAAACTAAATGTGCTTACCACACAACTCAGCAATTACATTATTAGGCTTATCCCAGAGAAGTGAAAATTTATGTTCACACAAAAATATATATACAAATGTTCATAACAACTTTATTCCTAATAACCAAAATATGAAAAGAACCCAATGACCTTCCGCAAATGAATTAAATAAACTGTGCTACCTCTCTGAACTACTGATATGTGAATAACTTGGAGGCTCTTAAGTGGATATACTGAATGAAAAAAGTCAATGTGAAAAGGTTACAGAATCATATGATTTTATTTATACAACATTCTTGAAATAACACAATTATACAGATGGGGAATAGATCAATAGTCACCAAGGGTTTGCTAAGGGAAGTGGCTATGACTATAAAAGGGTAACAAGAGGGAGGCTTGTGATGGAATTGCTCCATGTCTTGACTGTGGTGGTCACACAAATCTACACAGGAAAAAAATGTAGACTCAACACAAACACACACAAAGAAGTGCATGTAAAACTATGAAATCTGAGTTAGGTTAGTGGGCTGTATCAATTTCAATTTGCTTGCTTTATTAATGTATAATACTAACAAATGCTATTATTCTGGGAAACTGGATGAAGGATATAAGGATCTCTCAGTATTGTTTCTTAAAACTTCACGGGAACCTGTATTATCTTAAAATAAAAAATATAAAAATCAAGTAGAAACAAATATGAATTTAAAAAGCATTGAAGTGGATATAGGATAGATGATGTTTAAAATCATTTATCTAAAACATCATAAACATTATAATAATTAAACTATTGATAGAGAACACGATCTAGAAATTCTTTCTTAGGAGGCTATGCCATGTGGTATAACTATACAATCCAGCATCTATAAAGAATTTCAAAAGCAGGGCTGGGGATATAGCTCAGCTGGTAGAGTGCTTGCCTTGCAAGCACAAGTCCCTGGGTTCAATCCCCAGCACCACAAAAAAAAAAAAAATCAAAAGGGAAATAAATTAATAACATTCAGAATTACTGCAGAGTTGCACTGGTTGCTCACTGTATAAGAGCTCCAGACTACGCGTCTAAAACCCAGTCTTCACTTTACCCAAGTGCACCCATGGGACAAGGTCTATTGAGAAGAAACATCTTTTTAAAAATTTAATAATGGCAAACTTTGGGCTAGCATGACCTACCTGTTAAATAACTAGCATTCTTTTTTAAAAAAAATATTTTTAGCTGTAGATGGGTACAATACCTTTATTTTTTACTTATTTATATAAGGTGCTGAGAATACAACCCAGTGCCTCACACTTGATTGGCAACGCTCTACCACTGAACCACAACCCCAGCCCCAGTAGCATTCTTTTAAATTTTAGAAGAATCAACATTTATTGAGTACCTGTGCCTAGCACTTACATATACTTATTTTTAAATTTCTACCTTTCACCTTTCAACACAAGAAAATCTGAACCCATATCTTAACTCTGTTGAGCTTCTTTCATGTATAATCTTCCTTAGAGGCTACAGTTACATCTCAAAGTCATTTTTAAAACAAAATGCTATCCAAAAAAGTGCAAACTAAAATACAAATTAGAAAGCTATATTGCCCTGTGTTCTGATTTGATTAGTCACAAGTGCAAACTTTAATAGTACTGTTAAGAGAACTTACCTCTCCATTAATTCTATGAGAAAGATACTGTTATAATTCCCAATTTACATATGAAGAAACTAAGGCACAATAAGATTAAAGTATTTTGTACACTTAGGTAGCAAATGAAAAATTTGGAATTCAAACTCATGCATTTTGAACCTAAATTACTCTTAACCACTATAACGCTCTTAGTTAATGCAATTTGGGGAACTGAAAAGATACATCTAATAGAGGCACTTAATACTTGTTAAATAATGAATATTAAGGCAACGATTCTCAACAAGAATGTAGGTACAGTCTCCCTAAACCTCAAAGAAGTTGCTCTTCTCTTCTAGGATTCTAGTATTATCCCCATTATACTATGTCACTTCCTCATTAAAAACCAAAACCATAGTAAGTCATTGTAACTAACAGAATAATGGTAATATTTCCCATCCCTTGGGTTTTTAGAAGTTAAAAAATAGATTAAGAACAACTGTTGGGCTGGGGATGTGGCTCAAGCGGTAGCACGCTCGCCTGGCATGCGTGCGGCTCAGGTTCGATCCTCAGCACCACATACCAACAAAGATGTTGTGTCCGCCGAGAACTAAAAAATAAATATTAAAAATTCTCTCTCTCTCTCACTCTCTTCTCTCACTCTTTAAAAAAAAAAAAAAGAAGAAGTTATTGAGGCAAAGTGACTATTTGCCCCTAGACATCAGACATGCTATAATCTCTTCCACCTTTAGCCACACTATAGATATTTATTTTAAACATTCTATTTTCATAGGTATCAGTTTATAAATCATCTCAAAAAATTTTATTCTTAAGAGAGAAACCAATTGATTAATGAATAGAAACTGCTGGTTCTTGCCTTCTCTGTTGCTTGCTATTTATTTCTGTTGTTCACGAAAAGTCTCACAGCTGACTGAACTCCTTCCCATCATGCTGCAATCTTGCTTCTTTCACTTCATTCTCTTGCCTCCTCCAACACTATTCAGTTTTTATATAAAAAGGTAGGCCTGTCATAGAACTTCTTCTACACATACGAAGCAATCACAGCACATTGAGCAATATCTTCAAATCTTAAATTATTCTTTGTCATTTTGATTTATAATATTTGTTATTCAAATATCCCTTTGCTGAAAAAATAGTCTCATTAGTTGAGTTTTTGTCTTTAGGGGAGCAAAGGGTCACAGGCAGATGTGATATTGAAACTACTTATCTTTAGGAATGACTGAATTCTCAGACTCTTCTTCTGAAGAAACAAGCTGAACTTTTACATATTTACATATATTAATCAGAAAGTATTATAATTCATAAACCTGTGCTAGATTAAAATATTAAATCTGAATCTAATAAACATAAAATTCCTGGGAGCACTCTGATTTAAAATAGTGTCATCACATTCTTAATGTTTATGAATGGTTGCTAAGGCTTTGAAATACATTTTGAAATAAAAACTCCATCCTTTGGCTCAGTGTAATCTTTTGTTAGGAAGAATTAACTATATATGGCTTATGAACCATATATACACTAGATGGTCTCCAAAGCACTAAAAATTCTATAATCCTTAAAGGAATCACAAATATACCAAGATCCTTATAACTACCTATTTGTAATGGTTTCTAAGACACCAGATTAGCTGACTTGTTGTGAGCTTATTTTTAAAAATAAATATATAACATAAAAACAAAAACAAAAAGTGCCAGGCCCACCCCAGCAGGACTGGTATATTAACTTTTGGGAGGATGGCATTGGTCTCCATTGAAACTAAAAAATAAAAGTGTATATATACAAAAAAAAAAAATGTGTGTGTGTGTATGTGTGTGTGTGTATATATATATATATATATATATATATATATATATATATATGTATATGTATATATATAAAATACATGTATCTCTCATTAGCTCTCTTCATAGAAAAATGCAGATATATTCATAAATTTTTACATATAATATAATCTCTTGAAGAACATCCATAAACTCATGAACTGATGGACCCCAGGTTTTAAAAAACGAAGAGGACAAGGTAGCTCACACCTATAATCCTACTGGCTTAGGAGGCTGAGGCAGGAGGATCGAAAGTTCATGGGCAGCCTCAGCATCCAGCAAGACCCTGTGTCCACCTACAACTAAAAAAATATAAATATTTCAAAAATGTTCAGAATACATTATTTGGTCTTCAGTTGCTTCTGGATACTTGAGTGTCCAGAGGATCACCTTTCTCCCCCAAAAAAAATCATTGAAGAAAAGACTTTGTGCTAAGGAGTGTAGGTGTAGGATACTAAACAGGAAATCTGGATTTTTAAATTGATATATTATGATAATATCTTTTGAACTAAAAATTTGCAACCTCCCTCCTTTTAAAGAACACCAAAGATGCCTACCTCTCTAGAGCCACTGGATCCCCCTCCCTATTTCTGCAAGTGAGACTACAGAACTAAGCAAAAGAAAATCTGCAAATTCCAACAGATAAATGATTGTATCTACAAGTGTTATTTATTACTTTTTTTAAAAATATTTATTTTATTTATTTATTCTGCATTGAAGTGTTTTTTCTATAAAGTCACAGGTAAGTTTGACTTAAAATCATAATTTAGGTACAAAAAAATTTTCCACCATGCCCAGAAAGTCCAAAAAGATATTTTTGGTGTTGGTACTGGGTTTTGAACCCAGGGGTGCTTAACAACTGAGCCACATCTCCAGCCCTTTTTATTTTTTGAGACAGTGTCTCACTCAGTTGCAAGGCTGGCCTCCTGGCTCCCACTCGCAAATCACTAAGTTTACAGGTTGTATACCTCCACACCTGCCCCCCACCAATTTTTATTTAACTTTAAGATGCTATATTCTTGAATGATTTTCAAGGCTTCATATATGTGTGTAAAAGCTAAATATATTTTACCTCAAGTTCAGAGTACACATTAGAAATTTCATATTCGGGTTTGTACATGTTTTTAAGTAATTTGTTTTATGTGACACCAAAATATTTGTGGTTAGCATTTGATCAATTACACATCTGGTTCAAATTAATTGAGTTGACAGTTTGTTAATGAAACCATATGGCAAGGAGCTACTATGTGTAAAAAGGGAAACAACTCAAGAAACAGCATTATTCAACTCCAAAGATTATTTATAATTTCAAGCTTCTCTTTCTTTGCTTTCTAGTCTTACAGAGAAGTCAATGTTTATATCTTTTTTAAAAATACTTTTTAGTTGGTGATGGACCCTTATTTTAGTTATTTTGTGTGGTGCTGAGAATTGAACCCAGGGCCTCACACATGCTAGGCAAGCACTCTTCCACTGAGCTAAAACCCCCAACCTCAATGTTTATATCTTAAATAAAGCAAGACACAAATTTAATGAGGACTAGAGAATATAAAAGGGAAGAGAATGAGATTGGGCTGGATTCTAAATGAGGCGGGAAGCCACTGAAGGATTTTGATCTGGAAAGCAATACTACAGTCCCTTACTTACAAGATGGATCAGGAAAGAAAACCTGAGAATGGCAAAAAACATTATCAGTATAGTTCAGTTTAAGGTAATAAAAGCCTAAATGTGATGGTAACAGAAAGAACGGAGAAGGAAAGGGAACAAAACCAGGCAAGATGGCACATACCTGAAATCCCAGCAACTCAGGAGGCTGAGGCCCTAAGTTCAAGGCCAGAGCCTCAGCAACTTGATGTGACTCCCAGCAACTTAATGAGAGCTTTTCTCAAAATAAAACATAAAAAAAATATTGGGGGGGCTGGGGATGTGGCTCAAGCGGTAGCGTGCTCGCCTGGCATGCGTGCGGCCCGGGTTCGATCCTCAGCACCACATACCAACAAAGATGTTGTGTCCGCCGAGAACTAAAAAATAAATATTTAAAAAATTCTCTCTCTCTCCTCTCTCACTCTCTTTTAAAAAAAAAAAAAATATTGGGGATGTAGCTCAGTGTTAAAGTGCCCTATTCAATCCCCAATACAAAAAGAAAAAAAAAAGAAAGAAAAGGGTACAGAGAAGAGGACAGCAGAGTGGTAAAGAGCAAGGATTTTAGAACCACATTCTGCCTGGTTTCTGTCCCTTGCTTGCTACATGTCATTGGACAAAGACTTACCCTTTGCCTAGACTTCTTTACCTATAAACAACAGGGACAGAAATAGTATCTAGCCCTTAATAGGTTATAAGTAAATATGAAAGTGCCTAACTAGTATTATTAAGGGAATAAAACATAAGGACTTAAAAGAGAAGCTGGATGGGAAAGGTTGTGCAAAACAAAGGGATGCATATGTTTTAAAGCTCTATAATCTAAAGTACACTTTTAAAACACAGATATCAAAGGGCAAGTTGTCAATAGTTATCACCTTGCACTGCAGCGATGTTTTTACATAGCAGAAATCAGAAAAAATCTAAATATCTATCAACTGGGTGGCTGGTAAATTATAGTACATCCATACAACATAATACTTTCAGCCATGAAGAAGAATGTGATAAATATAAATGTGCTAATGCAGAACAATTTTCCCAAAATACATTTTTAAGTTTAAAAAAAATAGATGCAGAAAGAATACCTAATGTTGCACTCTAATTTGTTTAAAAATAAAGGTAACACATGCATATGAATACATATATAAATTATATTTTTGGAAAGACAGACCAAAGATTCTAACAGATGACACTTCTAGGGACAAAGACTCCGAGAACAAAGGATCTCAAATGGAACACATCCCTCCTTACATACTATAAGATTTTACTATGTTTACACAATGTCTTTCAGTTTTAAAAAACAATGAAAAAATTTTAGGGTGTAAACAGATGAGTTCAATAACAGGAAGTCATATTTACATGTTTAAAAAAGCATTACCTTTATGTTTTACAAGTTGCCCATTATACAGGTAAAAGTCTAATGATACTAAGGTTTCAAAACCATTAAGGTCATTTTTAAAAAGAAGGGGAAGTGGCCTTAAAAATAGATGAGGGAAGCCGAATGCAGTAGTGCACATGTGGAATCCCAGTGGCTCAGGAGGCTAAGGCAGGAGAAGCAAGTTCAAAGCCAGCCTCAGCAATTTAGCAAGTCCCTAAGCATCTTAGCAAGACCCTATCTCAGAATAAAAAATAAAAATGGCTGGGGATATTGCTCAGTGGTTAAGCACCTTTGAATTCAAAGCGTCCTAGTATCCCGAAAAGAAAAAAAAAGATGAGGGAGGCCAGGTACGCAGGAGGCCAGCCTGGGCAATTTAGTAAGACCTTGTCTCAAAATAAAAATTAAGGGCTGGGAATGTGGCTCAAGCGGTAGCACGCTCGCCTAGCATGCGTGCGGCCCGGGTTCGATCCTCAGCACCACATACAAACAACGATGTTGTGTCCAACGATAACTAAAAAATAAATATTAAAAAATTCTCTCTCTCACTCTCTCTTTAATAAATAAATATATAAATAAATAAATAAATAAAAATTAAAAAGAACTGTAGCTCAGTAGTAGAACACTTGCCTACCATTCGTGAGGCCTTAGATTCAATTCCCAATATTAAAAAAAAAAAAAAGCAAAGTATACAGGCTATTAAAAATTAGGCTGCATTTCTAAATTGTAAATTAATATGTCAGTTGTTATTTTGAAAATCTGAACATATTTTCCCATGCTGTAAATAGTTAATGTTCCTGAGTCAATCCACAAAGCCTACAAAACCCATAGTAATAGCCTACAGTACTGTACTATTAGTAATAGTGTCCACCATTTTAGAACTTTATCTTCCTCAAGTTCTCAGGCAATATCAGACAAAGTAACCTCTCCCTCCTTCCTGAAACACTTTCTTCTCTTATCATCTGTGAAACCAAGGAGTTCCGGCCTTCCTCCTATCTTTAATTTAACTCTTTTGCTGCTTTTCCTTTCCTTCTCAATTTCAAGTGTTACAATTTTCTACACAATTTTTTCTAAAAAATTACCTTTGATGATCTCATCCAATCCAATGGTTTGAAATATCATTGTATGCTAATAATAACAAATTTTTACATTCAAGCCTCCACATTTCCCTTGAGTCTAAATTATATGAAAATTGCTACCCAATATCCTCTACTTGGAGGTCAAGTAGACATCTCAAGCTTAACAAAACTAAAACAAAAATCTTGATTTACTCCCATAATCCTGTTCCATTCAGTCTTTTCCATCTCATACAAGAACACTATCACCCATCTAATTGCTCACGACAAACCTTGGGAATCATCATGATTCTTCTCATTCATATCTCACAGAAAATCCTGCTAATGCTACTTTCAAAATATATTTCATATCCAACCTCTTCTCACCACCTATACACTGTATCTTAATCCAAATGACCATGTCTTTTTAGAAACCCGCAACAGTCTCCTAAATGGCCTCCATGCTTCATGTTCACCATTTGCTACAATCAATTCTCCATTTAGCAGCCAGAGGGAGTTTTTAAAAATGTAAATCATATTGCATCATTCCCCTGCCTAAAATTATCCAATAGCTAACTTCATGACAAGTAACTCAATAGAGGCACAGACATTGCTGAAAACAAAGCAAGGGATACAGACCACAGGATCAAGAAAGGCAAAAGAGATATCAAAGGACACAAACCTTACAATAAAGAAAGACCACACATTTCAGTTTCAGCAAACTGAACACAAGTGGTATAATAAGTGCATGGCCCAAAAGAGGGATTTTGGCAGAAGTTAAAAAGGGACATGGTATATGAATGAAATTTCAAATTTTGGATTTGGAAGAGAACACCTCAAATAAGCTGAAAAGAGAATAGTGAGGACACAGGACCAAGATTTGAGACTCTAATTCATAAAAATCTGGTAGAAGAGCAAGAGGTAACAAAGAAGACCAAGGAGGTGAGGTCAGTCACATATAAAGAAAACCAGACCTGATACTGGGGAAACCAAGGGAAAGGACAAAATGAAGAGAGATAAGTCAGATGGAGATGTTAAAGCATCCACTTGATTTGACACACATAAGTTATTTGTGACTTTAGTGGGAGTCTTTCACACAAGTGATGGGAAGGGTATGACAAATGAAGACGGTAATTCTGGGCAATGCTTTCCTGAACTCGGCTACACAAGAAAGAGATCAGAGAGAAAACTTAAGCAAGTTCAAATGCTATAGGAAAAATTCAATAAAAATAAAGAAGATGAACACATAGAACAGAAAAGTCATCATAATATAAATTTTTTGAAAAGGCAGGAGGAGATAAAATCAAGGCAAGATAGAAGGATGGGGGGCTGGGCTTGTGGCTCAGTGGTAGAGCACTCACCTAGTATGTGTGCAGCCCTGGTTCATTCCTCAGCACCACATAAAGAGAAATAAATAAATGTATTGTATCCATATACAACTAAAAATATTTTTTTAAAAAAGATGGAAGAATGGTACAGCCATTTCTGATAATATTCAACATAAAATCACACCTTTTTTTAGTGATAGAGATTGAACTCAGGGTCTCACACCCTTTAAGCACATGCTGTACCATTAAGTTATACCCTCAGTCCCTAAAATACAAACACTGTATGTGCTAAATTTCAAGGTAAAAAATAAAATAGATTTATGTAATGTCAAATAACCTAAGCTCCATTCTCTTGCAGGGATAACTATAAATACTGACAATTACTAACTCATCCAATTAACAATTAATAAAAGTCTGCTACAAGTCAGGTGGTATTCACAGATAGGAAGACATTACTTTTTGCCTTTAAGGAGCCCATAAATAGTAAGCACACAAGCCCAAAACCAAATAATTGTAACTCAGGGTAACTACTGTGATCCTTTTTATAAACAAAACAAAATGGTGGCCCAAAACGAGGAAGAATACATGGGTTTTCTTTCTTTTCTTTTCTTTTCTTTTGCAGTGGCAGGAATTGAACCCAGGGCCTTGTGCATGCTAGAAAAGAGCTCTACCACTAAGCTACTCCCCCAGCTCCTAGCAGGGGCTTTAAAGTCTAGTGGACTGGGTGTGATTCCTGATTCTGACATCTATAGATCAGCAATAAAGACTTTGAGCAAGTTAGGGAGATTCTCTAAGTCTCAGTTTCCTCTTCATAAAAAGGTAAGAGTTATTTACCTCACAAAATAATGAGGATTAAGGAAGTTAATTTTTATGAAATACTTTAAAATAGAGCCAGAGTAACCACTCAATAAACTATTTGCACTAAAAGAGAAATGACCCCCCAAAAATGTATTAATTGAAAGGACATGTGGGTAAGACTTGGAGGACGATTATGAGGATGGTACTCTAATTGCAAGTTCTTCTATATAGATGAAATGTAAAATGAAAGACATAGGCCAAGTATAGTGACACACCTATTAACTCCAAGTACTTGGAAAGCTAAGACAAGAGGATCCCAAGTTTGAGGCCAACCTTGGAAACAGCCAGATCTACTCTCAATGAAAATTAAAAGGCTGTCTGTGGATGGGGCTGGGGATGTGGCTCAAGCAGTAGCGCGCTCGCCTGGAATGCGTGTGGCCCGGGTTCGATCCCCAGCACCACATACCAACAAAGATGTTGTGTCCGCCGAGAACTAAAAAAATAAATATTAAAAATTCTCTCTCTCTCTCTCCTCTCTCACTCTCTCTTAAAAAAAAAAAAGAAAAAAAGAAAATTAAAAGGGTGGGGGATGTAGCTCAGTGGTAAGTGCTTGTCTAGTATTGTCCAGGGCTCAATCCCCAGTATTGCAGAAAACAAAAACATAAATGATAAGGTTGGAAAGATAGAAAGGTCAAAGATAAGAAGGTAGGAATGAAAAAAATCAACAAGTTTTTTGGCTAAGCTGGATAAGGGGTGAGAAAAAGGAAGGAATCTAATATGATTCCCAGGTTTCTCATAAAACATTAGTCAGGATAAGAAGCACAGGAAGAACAGGTTTGACAAGAAAGATGATGAAACTGTTTTCTGGACATGCTGGATTTAAGGTACTTATCAGTCTTTTGGTGGAAATGTCTAGTAGCCATTGGCCAAGAAGCCAGAAGAGAAATCTGAGTTGGAGACACATTTGTGCATTATCAGGAAAAATAAAAGAGTAAGAAGGCAAAAATAACAAATGAAAAAGATATACTCTTGGATACCATTATGAAGGGATATGTAAAGGAAAACTATTGGGAAGTTCAAGAGATAAAAAGGTAACTAAGAAGCTAGGTGCAGTAATGCAAGCCTGTAATCCCAGCAGTTCAGAAGGCTGAGGCAGGAGGATCACAAGTTGAGTGCCTACCAATCCAGTGAGGCACTCAGCAACTTAATGAGACTCTGTGTAAAATAATAATAAAAAGGGCTGGGGATGTGGCTTAGTGGTTGAGCGCCCCTGGGTTCAATCCCCAGTACCAAAAATAAATTTAATTAATGTAATTAAATTAAATTAAATTAAACCCACACAATTAACAAAAATATAACTAAGAGCTCTTTATGAGTAGGGATTTTGTCTAATTACAATGTGCTTCCAGGGTCTAGAATAAAAAGTAGTTAAAATCAAATATTAGAAAAGCTGGTTGGGATGAAGACGAAGCATCTACTGGATTTTTAACAAGAGTTCCTGAGTGGAGAGATGAAGACTTAAAGTAAGCCTATAATCTTCTCTGTTGAAGAGAAGAAATCAAAGAAATTAAAAAAAAAAACAAACACATCAAAGTCTATTCTTTCTGAAAGCTTGGCTATGAAGAGAGAAGTAAAATAGGCCGGAAAAAAAAAAAAAAAAAAAAAGGACATTCATACAGAAAACTGAGAAGAAACAAATTCCATCAATAAAATAGCAGAAAACATAAACAAGCCTCGTGAGTAAAATATTTATATATTGAACAGTTTTAGGAGAATCTCAAGCTCCTAATGTGATATTTAATTATTTATAGTATTCAGTAATTTACTAATAAAGAACTAAAAGGAAAATAAAATATTAACATGTTGATATACTATGGATGATTTCCACTGGTTTCAATTTTTCTATATTTTTCAGATTTAGTAATGATTTTATATTCCTTTTATAACAGTGGTGACAGGAAGTGGCAGACAATAAGCTTCACCAAAATTAGTAATAGCTCAAGTGCAGAAATTACTTAAAGAGATTTTAACTCAAGGAAGATAGACAAGAGAAAGAAATTAGGCATGTTTTAATCCCAGGGACCCAGGCTGAGGAAGGAGCATCACAAATTTGAGGCCAACCTCAGCAACTTAATGAGATCCTAAGCAACTTTGTCAGATCATGTCTCAAAATAGAAACAAAAAAGGGACTGGGGGTATAGCTGAGAGGTAAAGCACCCCAGGGTTCAATTCCCAGGCTTCCCTTTGGGGGGAAAAAAGAAAAAGAAAAAGTAAAAAAGAAAAGAAATACAAGCAGTCAGAGCAACAGAAAGGAAATGTAAAACTTCAATCAATACAGAAATGAAATCTTTTATCAGAAATAACACAAAGGAAGCACCGACACTGCTGAAAACAGTAAGAGATACAGACAGTAGGATTGAAAAAAGCAAGCAAAATATCAATGGACTCTGAAAACCACAAAACATCGTTGAAGAAATTAAAGAAGAGCTAAATAAATGGGGAACTATCTTATGTTCATGGATTGGAAGACAACATTATCAAAATGGCAATATTTTCCAAACTGATCTAAAGATTCAATGCAATTTCAATCAGGATCCCAAATGACTTCTTTGTACAAACTGTCAACATGATTCTTAAATTTATGTGGAATTGCAAAGTACCCAGAATAGCTAAAATGACGCTTTAAAAGAAGAGTAAAGGGGCTGGGATTGTGGCTCATGGTAGAGCGCTGACCTAGCATTTGCAAGGTGCTGAGTTAGAGCCTCAGCACCACATAAAATAAATAAATGAAATAAAGGTATTATGTCCAACTACAACTTAAAAAAAATTATATATTTTTTTTTTTTAAAAAAAGAAGAGTAAAACAGTAAGACTGATATTTTAAAACTTACTACAAAGCAATAATAATTGAGGCAGTGTGCTACAGGCACATGAGTATACATATAGAAAATGGAATAAAATTGAGAATCCAGAAATAAACAAATGCTTTTAAAGTCAACTGATTTTTCACAAGGGTGGCAAGACCATTAGAAGAGAAAGAAGCTCTTTTAAACAAATGTTGCTAGGACAATTAGATAGGCAGTTGAGATAACCCTTACACATCACACCAAATATAAAAGCTAATCCAAAATGGATCAAAAACATAAATGTAACAGCAAAACTATAAAACTCTTAGAGAAAAACATAAAGATGTCTTCATGACCTTGTATTTGGCAAAGGACTATTAGATAGGACACCAAAAACATGAGCAACAAAAGAATAAAATGATATACTAGACTTCACAAAAATTAAAATCCTTTGTAAAAAGACAACCACAGAACTGTAGAAAATATTTACAAACCATATATATGATAAGGAACTTGTACCTAAATATATAAACAACAAAATAAATAACCCAATTAAAACTTAAGACACAGGATCTCAATGAATATTTTTCCAAAAGGAAATCACCCATACATACAAATAACCAGCAAATATATGAAAAAATGCTTAATATCATTAGCCACAAGAAAAACACAAATCAAAAACCACAATGAGGGTTGGGAATATAGCTTGGTGGTAGAATGCTTGCCTCGAACGCATGAGGCCCTGGTTAGATACCTAGTACCACAAAGGGAAACCACCACAAAAGAAATCTATTAAAAACTAAAGGAAGGATTTAAAACAATGAAAGAAAAATATTAATAAAAGAAAACATATTTTTAGAAATCTGAACTCTGGTTATAGAAAGAAAAGGGCCAAGCCTCACATATATAAGATAAGAAGTGATAATAAGTAAATATCAGATATGGGAAAAAATTGTTTAAATGAGTAGAGCCCTGCCGGGAAAGAATTTTTTTTTTTAAATATTTTTATGTGGTGCTAAGGATTGAACCCAGTGCCTCAGCCATGCAAGGCAAGCACTCTACCACTGAGTTACAACCTCAGTCCCAGGAAAACATTTTTTTTTTAAATCATAAAAGAATATCTTGCTTCACTTCACACAATTTTGAAAATTTGAATGGAATGGACAGTTTTCTAGGATAATATAAATTATCAAAGATTCCCCCAAACATATAAATCGTTAGCAGCCAAATTATCATAGAAGTAGATATAATTATCCAACAGCTACTACAGCATTCTACAAAAAAACGCAAGGTCCAAACCTTTAACTTTAATAACATTTAACCAAACGGGGAAAACACACACACACACACACACACACACACACACACACAGAAAAAGAAAGCTCTGAAATAATTTCCATGAAAAAAGCATAACCCAACAAAAATAAAACTAAAAATAGCAATTTAGCTTACAAGGAGTGACATAAAATTTCTAAGTTTAGCAAAGGGAACCCAGCAGTACATTTAAAATAGTAAAACACCCTGACAATGCAGTTGATTCAGGAATGCAAGGATATAGTTCAATAACAGTAAATTCATTAGAACAATTCATTGCAAAAACAAAAAAAAAAAAAAAAGAGAGAGAGAAATTATACATTAATTCCCATAAATTCTGAAAAGGCACTGGAAAAATTTATTCCCATTTATTTTAAAAAAGAAAACTTTTTAAATGATAACAATTGAATACTTTAATGCATAAAATACATGTACTTCAATCCAAAGCTAGATCTAATATTAATATAGAAGCACTAAAAACATCCTACTGAAGTCAGGAAAAAGGTCTACTAGTATCTTATTTAATATATTTGAAATGTAATAGCCAAACCAATTTGACAAAGGGAAATAAATATAAAAACTGCAAAGGAAAACATAAATTATCATTATTTGATATGATATGATTACTTAACTGTCATTGTTTTTATCTAGAAAAACAATTACACATAATATTAGAATTCCAACTGTATAAAATTAATACTCAGATATTGGTAGCCTTAAAAAAAATTGGTAGCCTTCCCATATTCCAACAATCATATAAAAGATAACAGAAGTAGAAACTCCACTTACAATAACAACAACAAAAAAGGCTGAGTGTGGTACTATACACCTGTAATCCCAGTGACTTCAAAGACTTGAGGATCACTAGTTCAAGGCCATCCTCAGCAACTTGGTGAGATCCTGTTCCCCCAACTCACACACACACACCAAATAATAATAATAATAACAAAAAAGATTAAGTACCAAAGAATAAATGCATAAATGTATGGAGGAAAAGTAAATGTATAAATATGTGGAGAAAAAAAGAAACATTAAATGTCATTGAGGAGACGGGTATAGTGCACAGGCCTGTACTCCTAGCACTCAGGAGGCTGAGGCAAAAGGCTCATTTGAGTCTGGGAGGATTCCAGACCTGCCTGGGCAACCTAATAAGATGCCTCTTAAAATTAAAAACAAAAAAGTTATTGAGGAATGCTAAAAACTTGGAGAGAAAAAAATGAATATATACTCTGTCCTTGAACTTGGACCTCAAAACAATATCAACTATTTCTAAATCAGTCTATAAACATAATGTGCCATCAACAATATACCCACAGAGTAACCAAGTGTAACTTGTGCCTGTGGTCCCAGCACTTGGGGAGATTATTTGAGCCCAAACAAGACAGATCCAGCCTGAGCAACCTAGTGAGATACCATCTCAAGGAAATAAAAAAATCAGGATATGAGGGGCATGATTAGCTAATTCTGTTTTCCTGGAAAATAAGAAAAACTTCTAGAATTCTGAGAAGTAGATAAAAGTCCAATAGTAACTTCAAATTACATGTAGGAATAAAGTACCCCTATAGTCAAGATTTCAAATCAGTAGGAAAAAGTGAGATCATTTAATACAGGATACTGGGATAACTAGGTAGCTACCTGAAAAAAAGATTGGATTCCTATCCCAATACTTAACTTATATTTGTACAGATAATACATCTAACTTAAAAATAAAATTATCTAAGTACCAAGGGAAAAAAATAAGAATATTCATTTTAATTTTTAGAAATAATATTGGAATAGGAAAAGTCTTTCTTATGATACAAAACTTTAGAAAGTAAAAAACACTGATAAATTTAACTACATTTTGGGGCAGTGTTGTGGCTCAGTGGTAGAGTGCTTGCCTAGCATGCATGAGGCACTGGGTTCGGTCCCCAACACTACATAAAAATAAAATAAAGATATTGTGTGCCTCTAAAACTAAAAAATAAATATTAAAAAAAACTACATTTTAAAATTTCTGCTGAAAATATACACAAACAAGGTTAAAACACAAATGAAAAAACTTGTGTATAATATCTGCAACCTATATTAAAAACTGAGAACTAATTTCCTCAAAACATAAGAATTCCTATAAGCAACAGAAAACATTTCAGTAAAAGAAAAAAAAATGAATAAAAAACTGGGCATGGTGGCACGCGCCTGCAGTACCAGCTATTCAGGAAGCTACAGCAGAAGATCACTTGAGTCCATGAGTTGGAGACAGCCTGGGCAACACAGCAAGACCTCATTTCAATCAAACAATAAGTAAAATTCCCATTTAAAACAAAAAAAGAAAAATGGATAAGAAAATATAAAGAGATGTTATAAATAAAGGCAAATATGGCTCTTATACTTGTTGAAAATATGGATAGGAAAACTATTAAACTGGTTATTTTTTTTTAAAAAAGGGAAAGGTTTAACAACCACTCCATTACCAAGGAAACAAGGAAGCCACCAGAATTCTTAAAATTGACAGTGGAACATAAACTGGCACAACCTATATGGAGGGCAATTTGATGGTATCTTATCAAAGTACACACTATATTTTGACCCAGCAATTGTACTTCTAGGAATTTATCCTAAACATAGACTCAGACTATGTACAAAATTCTATACATACAGGCACATTCATTGTATCACTGTCTGTCTTAGCAAGACTGTTAACATTTTAAATGCCCATCCAAACAAAGAAATCTTAGTCTTCCTATCTACGCGCGCGGGCACACACACATCCATTCCGGAAAATACACAGGAAATTTATCATTGCTTGTTTCTAGGGAAGGAAGCCAATTAGCTAAGGTCAAATGTAGAAAGAAACTTGCCTCTTACCATATGCTGATTTGTACCATTTGAATTTTAGACATTACTTATGATTTTGGTGTTATTTTCTCACAGCTTTACAAATTGTTATATTTTCTTCCTCTTTGCTAGTATTCCATTTCCTGTGTTTGCCATTATGTTTTTAATTGTTTTCTCAACTAATATATTTCATTTAATCAAACCCACACAGTTAAATTATAATAGCAATATGGATTCAATTAGCCCACGATTTTCTTGCTTCTGAGCTTGCTTGTTCTCCGCATACTCTTCTACAAAAGCACTGTTCCCTGTTCCTTACTGGGTGCACAGAGATTTCTAATTATCCAGAAGCTATGAATTTCTTAGTCTACGGGGCAAATACATCAACCACTGTATTTAATATATGAGCAGAAAGGCAAGGAGGGTGATCAGCTTCACAAAATATTGTTTGTGCTTTCACAATGGATGCAGAGTCGACACAACTTTACACACTAAAAAACTTGACTTTATCTGCTTGTCCAGAGTTAGTGGGGCTATAGGAACTGAACCAAACTAATAGATCAAATTCACTAGTCACCAATGTCTTATATATAATGCCAATGTACTTAGAATTTTTAAATCTATATGAGTGTGACGTATTTGCATGTATAAAACTGTATTTTTTACATAAATAGCGCAAGCGTGCGCGTGTGTGAGTGCGTGCATGTGTGTGTGTGTGTGTGTGTGTGTTTGTGTATGTGTGAAGATATTGATATGCTATTTGAACTGGAAGGCAAAAGTAGAAAGCAGGGAGATTGCTTAGAAATCTACTTTATGGGAGATCTAAAATGAGGGAATTTGAGTAATGACACTTGAAATGCGAGGGAGAGGAAAATATTAGCAGGGCTGCCCAAGTTTCAGGTTTGCATAATTGGATGGACAAAGAGGGTATTACTGAAAAGGGGTAAGTACACGCCATGAAGACCATGCTGTTTTGTTTCACGGAGAGCTGGATATAGGGTAGAGATGCAAAAAAGAAGAGAAAGGGTTTCTCCAATGTGTACAAATCTTGGTAAAGAAGGATGAGTAATGTCAAATGGGACTAGAAATTAAAGGAGACAGAAAGTTACCTACAGTGATTTAAAAAAAAAAAAAAAAGCTATACCTCCAGGGTCGGCCCTAAAATAAGCCTAGACATTCCTATTCTTCCCCACCACCCAAAATCTTTTGAAATACCTCAAAATAGAATACAAAGAAAAAGTAAGAAGGTTGAAAAATGTAGTACCTTGGAGAATAAGAATTAATATGAAAGAATTTCAAGGTGTATATTGAGATATCAGATATTTCCCCAATTTTGAGAATGAAGGAAAAACGGCCACAGGGAAGGAGAAATGAAGTATCAGTTAGGAAAAAGCAAGCAGAAAGAAGAGACTGATGACCCCACTTTCCTAATTTTCACAGTTTAGACACGTTTTATCTTTACCTCTAGACAAATAGCTGTTTTTGGCCTTGTGTGCTAAGAGAATGCAGAAACAGTTCCACACCTAAGGCCTTATCTGAAATCATGGCTTCCACTGCCCTCAGGTGGTGGCAGTGGGGAAGCGCACCAACCAGGTTCTAAGAGTCCTGATGCCCACATTAAACCCACTGTATAATAATTAATCCATGACCCAAGAAATACAAATTGCAGTGGTAGAGGGCAAGCTGGTAATAGTCCTTGCCACGATATTTATCTTCTTCTCTACAACACTCAAAATTCAGGTTTTGTTATTAATTTGGAATAAGAAAAAAGATTACTTCTTTCTTCTTCTCCATGTTAAAGATTGCATATGTGGCAATTCTGGATGCCCCATCTGATACTAACACTTCCAGCCCAACTCCTGGTATTTTATATATTTGACTATTTACCAATGCCTCAATTTAATTTTAATGGCACAAAGAAATGGAAAAATGTACATTTCTAGAACACATCAATAACACTATCATAAACACCGGCAATTGTCTTTTGAAATGTGTGAAATTTCCTTTGTTATCTTCAAATTAATCATTAACTACACTGAAATACAAGGCACAGTAACAAACAAATAAAAAACCATCCTGTTCTCAAAACTCATCAGCAAAACAAACATATCACTGATATAATAAATTTCAACATGATTCACAAAAAAACATGGTGAATGATTAACAACATCATTCCTAACAGTTCTCTTGGTAAAAATAAGCTTGCCCGATATCACATTTGACAGTCTGTGATTATTCAATTCCATACCTTCTTACTATTATGCGGAATACTCTTTTACAAATGGATCTCTTTAAAACTGTCTACACACATGCAATAACTTGATCTGGTTTTGTTTTTTAAGACATTTCAATTCAAAGATAAGGCACTACAGGCCAGAACGCGAAATTATTGTATTGGGTACATTTTTCCAATTCTCAGTTGTTTTTATACCGCAGACAAAGCAAAATTTTGTCACCAAGTATATTCTTGATTTTCGTTTTCCTCCTTTAAAATCTACACACTATTATCCGTTCTATCTCTGGGCATTTCTAAATATTAAGAATTCAACTAGTTTTCCCTAATCCCCTTGGTTCTCTTTCCCATACATTCCCCAGACAACAAGCCCCCTCCCGCCCCCACCACACATATACTCTTTTCTTCTGTTTCAGATACCCAACTCTTACACACATGGGTGGTTTTTTGTTTTTTTTTGTGTGTGTGTGTGTAACAAAACCGCTCCTTGGAATGCTCTTCCGTCTCTTTTCCTTAATTAACACTCTTTTTTGACATAATATTCCACAGCTAGGCGCCAAAGTCTTTCTTTCACAAGATCAAACTGCGGAAGGGGAAGAGATTGGGAACCGAGTAAGCGAAACATTTGGGAATGTCAACGAGACAGTGATCTCTCTTTGGGAAGGAGACAGAACTCTCCGCAGAAAGCTTTCGACAGGGCAAAAAATACTTTTCTTCGTGGTGCTCCGGTTCCCTCCCTGACCTCAAAGACACCTTTGCTTTTCTTTGATTCCCATTCTCTCTGCTTTGCGTGGGGGCCTCCCTTTCCTTCTCCCAAGGAAAAGACAAGGGAGCAGTCACCTTCCCGCCGCACCCGCAAGCTGTCACGACCCAGTCCCACGACTCACCTGGCAGGTGCGGCCGCCCGGAGAGTTGCACGAAGCGGTTGAGCTGGCCAGTCCCCCGACCCCCGCTGCCCCCACTGCCCCCGCCGGCCCCGCTACCTCCGCCGCCACCGCCGACCGCTCCTCCTCCCCTCCGGCGGTTCCTGTCCCATCCCTGGGCGGCCGACATGACCCGCTAACGACTGCCGCAGCCTGGTCCCGGCAGTCCCTGACCCGGCGGCACCAGCGGAGCCTTCTTCCTGGGCTCCTCAAGAGACCGGGGAGACAGGGAAAGGGGGAGCGCCCGGTCTCACCAGGGACCAATGACTAACGACCTTGGTGACAGAGCGCCAATGGGTAGTCGTCTTCTTGGTAGGTGGAGGGAGGCGGAGAGAGACGTGGTAACCATAGCTATGGCTAAAAAAAAAGTGTGGGGAGAGAAAGACAGAAGCAGCCACTTATCAATCGCATCCACCGCGCTGAGCAAACCCGCGTAGCCTCGACTCCTGCTGGTCAGGCGGGCCAATCGAAGCCCGAATGAACGAGGCCACGCCTGCCGAAAGACTCCCGGAGACCGCTGTACTCCAGACATGTTTAGGACTCGGGAACTCTTTGCCATAAACCTTGCATTCAGAAGCAGGCAATGCACATAATGCACATATTTGTGGGCGATACACTTTGCTGCCAGGTTTTCAGATGAAGAGCCCATCCCATGACTGTTGGCACACACAAAGGGCTCGCTGGGGAAGGGAGGAAAACTCAGGGCGGAGTCGAAGCTTGAATGTAAAAACGAGATATTCCTGGGTTTCATCGTTTGCCTTGTCTTTCCGTGGGACTAGCTGAACTAATCCCGATATAAGCCACATCCCAAGCAAACAGCTTTAAACCTTTTAACAAACATGGGAAAATGTTTAGTCTTACCAGTAATGATAGAAACAATTAAAACCCTGATGAGAAACATGTTCTGGTTTATCACATTGGAAAGGCTTTTTGAAATGACACCCGGCGGTCTGTGCCAAGAAAAAGATATCCTCATAGATGACTGATGGCCATGTAAATGTTTTTGTTCAATCAACCCCTTCTTGCTCGCAGAAAATGTTAATCGGCTTAGAATGTGTACAATAAGAATTAGAATGTGAAATAAATGACAGGAACAGGTACGGATGACCAAGATCGAAGAAAGATGTAGATAA
The DNA here is from genome assembly GCF_052094955.1 of Ictidomys tridecemlineatus. Taxonomy (NCBI): domain Eukaryota; kingdom Metazoa; phylum Chordata; class Mammalia; order Rodentia; family Sciuridae; genus Ictidomys; species Ictidomys tridecemlineatus. Next base: position 207,627,648 of record NC_135478.1, on the reverse strand, counting down.
GCAGATCAGAAATTCCTATTGTTCCAAAATTGAACAGAAAATTTGGCTTTGAATTTAGGGGGCGCAATTCCAAGTGGGAAAACACAGACTCATGTTTCGAATAAGGAAAAAGCATATAAATTCCTTAAGGCAAACAAAACTTTTTGAGGTTCTTGGATCTGATGGATTTTTCTCCCGTGGTGTTTCACATCAGGAAACCTTACGTGTGGCAGAGAAAAAGGGAGAAACTCTGCCAAAGCTGAGGGCAAATACCCTTACACCCTGATATACAAGTTTTAGATCGCCACCTTCAGGCGCCGCGTAGTTACTTTCCTACGTTCAGTGTCTGCAGGAAAGAGAGGTACTGTAACCATTAAGTTACCATGAACATTTCCCCATAGCACGGCTTAGGAAAATGTTTGAGACCTGAAAGAAATAGACCTATGGCTCTGAGATAGGAAAACCAAAATTAAGAAATTATACCGCTCAATAACCAAAGTGTAGCTGAATAACATTGTTCTTTTTATAGGAATATTCCAAACAGTAATAATGAGAGGTGAGCCATAGCAGGTTGTGGTGGCACACACCTGTGATCTCAGAGGCTCAGGAGGCTGTGGCAGGAGGGTGGGGAGCTCAAAGCCAGCCCTAGCAACTCAGCAAAGCCCTAGGCAACTCAGTGAGACCCTGTCTCTAAATAAAATATTAAAAAGGGCTGGAAATGTGGATCAGTGGTTCAGTGCCTCTGGTTCAATCCCCTTTACCAAAAAATAAAAAAGAACACAAACATGACTATGAAAATCTTGCAGAAAAGAATTAAACCTGAGTCTCATAAGACATCTAGATACAACACCTATTTATAGGAAATACAAAGGAATGTTAAAAGATGCTACAGCAAAGTTGACTACAAAAATTCAACAACATGCATGTTTCTTCAATAAATAAATTGAAAGAAAAAAAGAAATTTAGAGGAGGAAATCTACAAATTAAAGAGACTTCTGATGGGTGTTCCACCTTGTGAATATGCTAAAAATCACTGAATAACAATGGTAAATATATTAAAAACTTTGTAAATATATTAAAAACCACCAAATAATGTACACTTTAAAAAGATGAATTATATGGTATATGAATTATATCTTAAAGAAATTTTAAGTAATATGAGAAGGGTGAAGTGGATGGCAAAATAGATGAAACAAGATTGATTTCACTTTAAATCTTGAATTATGTATGTGAATTACATCTCAATAAAGTTGTCAAGATCCTATGTTCCTTATCAATCGCATCCACTGAGTTATACATGACCAGTAAAACTCCACATCATGTTCAACCACTGCCCCAGTCCGGCTACAGCAAAATAAGTGGCGGGGGGTTGATGAGCAACTTGTGTACATTGATACAGCAGGAGTGGGAGCCATTTATTGTAGGACAGGAGGGTATATATACATTCCACACAGCTTATCTTAATTAACATAAACTAGATACAGCAGTCAACCAGTCAACCAATAAGGAACCTCCACACTTAATGGCTGGATGGCACCACCTCACAAACCACTCCCCCTGGCAAAATGCCAGGCGCCATCCTGACTTGTTCACAGACTCTAACAAACCACAAAAATGGAATCCTTGTTAGAATAAGTTGTATTCCATGTGTGTATAATATGTCAAAATACATTCTATCATGTATATTTAAAAAGAAGAAATAAAATTAATAAGTAAACTTGTCAAAAAAAAAGAGACTTAAAAACATAACAACCAAGTGCTGTAGTGGGCCTTATAGGAATCCTGATTCACATCAACTGAGGAAAAAGCATTAATGACAATATTGGAAATTCCAACACTAAATTTCTTTTTTGGGTCCTCTACCACTGAACTACATCCCCAGTCTTTTTTTTCTCTTTCCCACATTTTTTATTGGTGCATTATAGTTGTACATAGTGACAGGATTTGTTGTTACATATTTGTACATACACACAATACACAATATAACAATATAATTTGGTCAATATCACTCTCCCCTAGTTCCTCCTTCCTCCCTACCTCCCTCACCTTGGTCTCATCCCTCTACTTATCTCTTTTTGATTTTCATAAGATCCCCCCTTGTTTCTTTTCCATTTCTCTCTCTAGTTTCTGAATATGAGAGAAAATATATGATCCTTAACCTTCTGAGATTGGCTTTTTTTGCTTAACATAATGGTCTCTAGACTTATCCATTTTCCTGCAAAGAACATAATTTTATTTCTCTTTATTGCTAAGTAAAACTCCATTATGTATATATACTACATCTTCTTTATCCATTTGTCCATTAATGTACATAAGCTGGTTCCATAATTTGGCTATTGTGAATTGTGCTGCTATAAACATGGGTAAGCGTATATCACTATAGTATGATGACTTAATTCTTCAGGATAAATATTGAGAAGTGATATAGCTGGGTCATATGGTGGTTTCATGCCCAGTCATTTGAGGAACTTCCATACAGATTTCCATAGTGGTTGAACTAATTTACAATCTACCAACAGTTTAAAAGTGTTCCTTTTTCTACACATCCTCTCCAGCATTTATTATTATTTATATTTTTGATGGCTGTCACTCTGACTAGTGTGAGATGGAATCTCAGGGTAATTTTGGTTTGCAATTTCCTAATTGCTAATGATGTCAAACATTATTATTTCATACATTTATTGGCCATTTGTATTTCTTATTTTGAGAAGTGTCTGTTTCATTCATTTGCCCATTTATTAATTGAGTTATTTGATTTTTTGGGTGTAAAGTTTTTTGACTTTTCTATGTATTCTAGATATTAATACTCTGCCAGAAGAGTAGCTAGCAAAGTTTTCTTTCATTCTGTGGGTTCTCTCTTCACATTCCTAATTGTTTCCTTTGCTGTGAAGAAACCTTTTAATTTGATGCCATCCCATTTATTAACTGTTGACATTATTTCCTAAGCTTTTGGGGTCCTATTGAGAAAGCTGTTGCCTGTGCCTCTATGCTGGAATGTTAACCCTACATTTTCTTCTAGGAGTTGCATAGTTTCTGGTCTAATTCCTAGATCTTTAATCCATTTTCAGTTGATTTTTTTTTTTTTGTAGGATGAGAGATAAGGGTATTGTTTCATTCTTCTACATATGAACAACCAGTTTTCCCAGCACCATTTATTAAAAAGGCTGTCCTTTCTCTGATGTATGTTTTTGGGATCCTTTTTTAAAATATTTTTTTAGTTGTAGATAGACACAATATCTTTATTTATTTATTTTGATGTGGTGCTGAGGATCAAACCCAATGCCTCATACATAGGCACTCTACCACAGAGCTATATTTTGGGGATCTTTGTGAAGGATCAGATAACTGTAGATGTGTGGGTTTGTCTCTGGGTCTTCTATTATGTATCATTTGTCTATGTGTCTGATTTTATGACAGTACCATGCAGTTTTTATTACTATAGCTCTGTAGTATAATTGGAAGTCAGGTATTTTGATGCCTCCAGCATTGCTTTTTTGGCTCAGAATTGCCTTGGCTATTCTGGGTATTTTATTCTTCCAAATGAATTTTAGGACTGCTTTTTCTAGTTCTATGAAAAATTTAATTGGTATTTTGATGGGGATTGCAATGGGATGGCATCAAATTAAAAAGCCTATGCTTTGAGTAGTATTGTCATTTTAACGATATTACTTCTGCCTATCCATGAACATGGGAGGTCTTCCATCTTCTGAGGTCTTCTTCAATTTCTTTCTTTAACGTTCTATAGTTTTCATTGTAGAGGTTTTTTGCCTCCTTGGTAGGATTTATTCCTAGGTTTCTCCAATTTCTTTTCTTTCTTAGTAGATTTGTTGTTGGTATATATAGGAAAGCTCTTGATTTTGTATGCTAATTTTGAACCTGTTACCTTGCCAAATGTATTTATTAGTTCTAGCTATAGGATCCTATCATCTCCAAACAGTGATAATTTGACTTCTTCCTTTCCTATTTTTATCCTTTATATATCCTTCTTTTGCCTAATTGTTCTGGCTAGAATTGTAGCACAGCATTAAATAGAAGTGGTGAGAGTAGACAGTCTCATCTTGTCCACAAATTTAAAGGAAATGCTTTCAGTTTTTCCCCATTTACTATGAGGTTGTCTTTGGTTGTCTTTCATATATAGCCTTAATAATGTCAAGGTTTCTTCTATCCCTAGTTTCTTCAATGTTTTTATCATAAATGAGTGCTGAATTTTGTTGAAGGACTTCTCTGCATCTATTGAGATAACTAAGTTATTTTTTCCCTTAATTCTGTTTATGTGATGAATTATATTCATTAATTTGTGAATGTTAAACCATCCTTGCATCTCTGGAATAAAACTAACTTGGTTGTGGTGTATAATCTTCTTTATATGTTGTTGAACATGATTTGCTAATATTATATTAAGAATTTGCGGGGACTGGGGATGTGGCTCAAGCGATAACGCCCTCACCTGGCATGTGCAGGATGCTGGGTTCGATCCTTAGTACCACATAAAAATAAAATAAAAATGTTGTGTCCACCAAAAAATAAAAAATAAAAAATTCTCTCTCTCTCTCTCTCTCTCTCTCTGTGTGTCTTAAAAAAAATATTTAAAAAAAGAATTTTTGAATCTATGGGGCTGGGGTTGGGGCTCAGTGGTAGAGCACTTGCCTAGGATGTGTGAAGCACTGGGTTCAATCCTCAGCACCACATATAAATATAAATAAACAAATAAATAAATAAAATAAAAATAAAGGTTAATTCATACACACACACCATATATATATATATATATATTTGCATCTAAGTTCCTCATGGATATAAGTCTATAGTTTTCTTTCCTCAATGTATCTTTATGTGATTTTAGCATGAGTGCAATACTGGCTTCATAGAATGAACTTAGAAGCATTTATCCTTTTCTATTTCATGGAATAATTTGAGGAGTTTGGGCATTCGTTTTTCTTTAAAGGCTTGGTAGAATTCAGCTAACAATTTACTAGTCCTGAACTTCTTTTTTTTTTTTTTTTTTTGTACCAGGGATTGAATTCAGGGGCACTCAACCACTGAGCCACATTCCCAGCCCTATCTTGTATTTTATTTAGATACAGGGTCTCACTGAGTTGCTTAGCACCTCACCATTGCTTAGACTGGCTTTGAACTCATTATCCTCCTGTGTCAGACTTCCTGGCCAAGCCTCTGGGATTACAGGCATGCATCACCACGCTGGGCCTGGGCTTTTCTTTGTTGGAAGGCATCTCATTACTGCTTTTATCTCATTGCTAGTTATTGGTCTGTTTAGATTTTGTATGTACTCTTGATTCAGTTTTGACAGATCATATTTGATTAGAAATGTACACATTTTTCTAAGTTTTCCAGTTTATTGGAGTGTAAATTTTCAAAATTTACACTAATGATCCACTGGATTTCTGTGATGTCTGTGGTGATTTCTCCTTTTTCATATATAATTTTATTAATTTGGGTTTTTTTCTCTTTTTCTTTTGGTTAGATTGATTAAGAGCCTATCAATCTTGTTTATCTTTTCAAAAAACCAACTCTGTTTCATTAATCCTTTGTATTTTTTTATTCTAAATTTCATTGAGTTTGACTTTGATCTTAATTATTTCCTTCCTTCTACTGGTTTTAGAATTGGTTTGTTCTTCTTTTTCAAGGGCCTTGAGATGTATATTTAGGTTGTTTATTTGGAATCTTTCTGATTTTCTTATGTAGTCACTCATAGCTATAAAATTTCCTCTTAGAGCTGCCTCTTAAAGTGTCCCAGAGGTTCTGATATGTTGTATTCTCATTTGAGTTTAAGAATATTTAAATTTCTTTTATCATTCATTCATCATTCAGAAGTGTATTTTTCAATTTCTATGTATTTATTCAGTTTTTGTAGGTTTTTGTCACGTTGATTTCTAATTTCTCAACATTAGGATCTGATAAGATGTAAGGAATTATACAAACTTTTTTATATTTGCTAAGAGCTGATTTGTGGTTATGTTAACAATAATCCTTATCTTTTAGAGATATATCCTGAAATATACATGGATGAAATTATATGTCAATCATTTGCTTTGAAATAATACAAAACCCAGTAATTCCACTCCTATGTAAATCTCTAAGAGAAATTAATTTTTTTAAAAAAAGAGAGAGAGAGAGAGAATTTTTTTAATATTTATTTTTTAGTTTTTGGTGGACACAACATCTTTGTTTGTATGTGGTACTGAGGATTGAACCCAGGCCGCACGCATGCCAGGCGAGCACGCTACTGCTTGAGCCACATCCCCAGCCCTCTAAGAGAAATTAAAACATATTTACATACAAAAATATGTACAGCCAGGCACAGTGGCCCACGTCTGTAATCCCAGCAGCTTGGGAGACTAAGACAGGAGGGTCACGAGTTCAAAACCAGTATCAGCAAAGGCGAAGCACTAAGCAACTCAGTGAGATCCTGTCTCTAAATAAAATATAAAACAGGGTTGGGAATCTGACTCAGCGGTCGAGTGCCCCTGAGAGTTCAATCCCCAGTACCAAAAAGTCCCATTAGGGTATGGCCTTCCTTTTGGGATGGGTCTTTTCTTCTCCCATCTTAAAAAAAAAAAAAAAATTAAAAGGGCTAGAGATGTGTCATGGTTGAGCACCCCTGGGTTAAATCCCTAGTACCAAAAAATGAAAAGGGGGGAAATTTTATGGCATAAGAATTATATCTCAAGAACAAAATCATAAATGACACAGATGTGAGAAGTGGATGAAGAATTAGATGAAACACCATCAGCCTAAACTGAAGCCAGGTGATGAGTACACGAGGATTCATTGCACTGTTCTGCCTAGTTTATATATGTTAGAAAATCTTTCTAATGAAAACAGCAAGAGGGGAAAGAATGTACAAAAAGTAAGACCATCAATGTGGTTTGGATGTGAGTTGTCCCCAAAAGCTCATGTTTGAGACAATGCAAGAATTTTCAGAGGTGAAAAGATTAGGTTAAGAGGTATAACCTAATCAATGGGTTAATCTTCTGATAGGGATTAACTGGGCAATAACTATAGGCAGGTAACTATGTGGCTGGAGGAGGTGGGTCCCTGGGGGTGTGCCTTTGAGATTTTATAGTTTGGAGTTCATTCTCTCTCACTCTTTCCCTCCCTCCCTCCCTCCCTCCCTCCTTCCTGGTTTCAAGTCCTAACCTGCTTTCCTCCACCAAGCTCTTCTGTCATGATGTTTTATTTCACCTTTAACCCAGAATATTGAGTTGGGTGACCATAGCCTGAATCTCTGAAACCATGAGCTAAAATAAGCTTTCCCCTTCTGCATGGTTCTTGTCAGGTCCTTTGGTCACAGAAACCAATGCAAAAGCTGAATAAAACAATCATACTTGCTTAGTATGCCCAAAACCCTGGGTTTCAACCCCAGCAAGTAACAACAATAACAGATAATAAATAAAATTTTTAAAAAGAACCAGTCAACTGCAAATCATCAGATATATTTATGTATGTATATACATGAAATCAAATTTAGACTATAGAAACAAAATGAATAATTTATTCTTAAAACTTTGAATCATTTGGAGGCTGAGGCAGGAGAATGGAGGGTTCAAAAGCAGCCTCAGCAACTTAGAGAGGCCTTAAGCATCTTGGCAAGACCCTGTCTCCAAATAAAAATATAAAGGGCTGGAGATGTGGTCAGTGATTAAGTACCCCTGGGTTCAATTTCTAGTACAAACACACACACACACACACACACTAAATAAATGAATTATTAAATTATTTTAAAATTCTTCGAAATGGTTATGACTATAGATTCTTTAGTGTGGAAAGGTGGGTACACATTGATAGCTATGACATGATTTGTAGAGGAGTCTTCAAAATAAGGACATACCAGGTAATATGTGCTAATAGAACACAGTAAGTACATGATATCACCTATGAAGTAATCTTGTCAAAAATATTTACTTGAATCTAATCAAGGTTCAAGCTCTAATGTTCAATTTATAAAAATTTCATGAGACAAAGGAAGAAGTTAAATGAATAGGAAACAACTGAACAAATTCATAAGAACAATCTCCAAAATTATCTAGCTTGATCTCATCAACAAGTCAATTTCACAAGAAACAAAATGAAATAAAACAAAGATGAAATGGGAAGGGGATAACTTCCAATGAAATAATAGATTTAGGCAGTAGTAATCAATGTCTACTAGCATAGCAAAAACCAATTATCACACAGTACTACCTGCTGATAGAAGTATGCACAATGATCTGTCTATAAAGTAGTCTGATCAAAAACATGAATCAGAATAAAATAAAACCTTTAGCTCTACCTTCAAGTTTACAGTAAATAAAGGTTTAGAGAAGGGCTGGGGATGGTTTAAGTGGTACAGCCTGTGCTTAGCAATCATAAATCCTTGGGTTCAACCTCAAGCACCAAAAGCAAAAACAAAAATGGAACAAAAAAAGTTAAAAGAGCCCTGGAATGATGGCACACTCTCATAATCCCATAATCCCAGCCATTTGGGAGGCTGAGGCAAGAAGACTTCAAATTCAAGGTCAGCTTCAGCAATTTAGTGAAAGTCTGTCTCCAAAAAAAAAAAAAAGGAGGGTCCCAGGGGTGTAGTTTAGAGAGTGCCCCAGGTTCAATTCCCAGTACCAAAAAGAAAGAGAGAGAGAGACATGGGGGGTATAACCTGCAAGACATACATTATAGGAATTTCTATAATCTATTTTCTATTATGTCATTTTGCAAGGAAAAGAAAGAGGAAATGAGAATCTACAGAATAATAGAGTTTTAAGAGACATTATTAACCAAATGCAATGTTTGCATATTAATTAGAACAAACCAACTAGTTTTTTTTTAATCACCCATTATAAAGGAAATACATACTAATAAGTTATTTCCACAGAAAGTAGCCTTGTTTAACTGAGAAAAGATCTGACAGATCATCCCAGCAGAAAATCCTAATTTGCCAGTTTAAATCCTAAAATGTCTGTCTCACAGAACAACCAGATACACACCTCAGTAGAAACAGAAGGTAAAGTAATGCTGTTCTGTGAAATGTCTCTTCTTCTCGTGCGAATCCATAAACTGCCACCAACTAGTTTTTTAAATGGGAAAATTTAATTGAATATTGGATAAGAGGAATCATTACTCTTTTTAGGTTTTGTATAAAAGAGTTCTTATCTTTTAGAGAAGCACAATGAGATATTTATAGGTTAAAAAAAAAAACACTATGATGTCTAAAATGTGCTTAAAAATAATCAGGGACAGGATTGGTGGAGGACTTTGGAGGCAAGGTGAGGGTACAGACTAAACAGGATGACAGTCAGAAGAGGTAGCCCACCCCATGATCCTAGTGACCCAAGAGGCTGACACAGGAGGAGCAAAAGTTCAAGGCCCACCCCAGCAATTTACCAAGACCCTGTCTCAAAATAAAAATATAAAAATATAAAGGGATGGAGATGGAACTCATTGGTAGAGCAGCCCTAGGTTCTGTCCCCATTAACACACACACACACACAAAGGGTCTGGGGTTGTGGCTCAGCGGTAGAGCGCTTGCCTGGTATGTGTGAGGCCCTGTGTTCGAATCTCAGCACCACATAAATAAATAAAATAAAGGTCCATCAACAACTTTAAAAAAATCATTCTAAAAAAAAACAAAGATATCTGTGAGTTGATGCTTAATGTAGCTAGGTGATGGTTATTCCACGTTCATTTTCTCTTTTTGTGTGTATTTGAATTTTTTCCTCATAAAAAAAGGTTTAGGGGGCTGAGGATGTGGCTCAAGGGGCTAGTGCACTCGCCTGGCATGAGTGGGGCGCTGGGTTCCATCCTCAGCACCACATACAAATAAAAAAAATAAAGATGTTGTGTCCACTGAAAACTAAAAAATAAATATTAAAAAGTTCTCTCTCTCTCTCTCTCTCTCTTAAAAAAAAAAAAGGTTTAGTTCTTAAAAGAACAAATTCTAGATTGCACTAATGTGGACTTGGCTGAAAATGACATGTCACTATTGGTTCCTTGCTTATAACAAATGAGCCACACACTGGTGTGGGGTATCGATGCAGAAGGAGGCTGCACAGGGAGGGGGGAGACTCTCCCTTCCATTCGATTTTGTTGTGATCCTAAAACTGTTCTGAAAAAAGAAAGAGTATCTTAATTTAAAGGGGAAAAAAATGTGGGATTTGGGGGATGGGTGTAAAAGGAACCTGGAAGATCTTGAAAAATCTTACCCACAGATATTCAAGTTGGACGGCCGTGCTCTGGAGGACAAGGTGGGTGTTTTAGTCAGGTGTTCCACCACTGTAACCAAAAAGACCTGACAAGAACAGTTTCAGGAGAAAAAGTTTATGTGGGGACTCGCTGTTTCAGAAGCCTCCGTTCATCCATGGTCAACTCCGTTGCTCTGTGCGAGAGAGCTCCACTCAACAAGGATACCTCAAAGGCACCCCAGTGACCCCCTTGTTCCAACCACCCCTATCTACCTACAATTACCACCTAGTCGATCCCTATAAGGGAATTAATGCACTCATTAGGTTAAACTCTCATAACCTAATCATTTCACATCTAAATTTTCTTGCATTTTTCACACACGAGTTTTTGGGGGACTCCTAATACTTAAACCATAACAATGGACTATAGCACCTTTCAATGTCCCTCTCCTGATGCTTAGGCAGGTATTTGATCAATATTGGAGTAAGTAATGACTATGTTTAGCAAAGTTTTACATGTCCACAAGCTGGAAAACTTGAGCCCTGTTTAAGAAAAGGATCTGAAATTTTTAATTGAACCCAGGGGCACTTAACCACTGAGCCACATCCCCACCCCTTTTTTCTTTCTTTCTTTCTTTTTTTTTTTTTTAATACTCTTTCTTGAGACAGGGTCTCAGTAAGTTGCTGAGGCTGGCTTTGAACTTGTGATCCTCCTGCCTCAGCCTCCTGAGCGGCTGGGATTACAGGCATGCACCACTAGGTCGGGTTACTTCCATATGTTTTTACATATACCTCTGGACAGAAAGAACTAAATTTGTCTTTCTAAAAAAAAGACATATAATTATACATATTTATGAGATATGATGTGATAATTCAATACACATATATAATTTATTTTTTTAATATTTATTTTTAAGTTTTAGGTGGACACAATATCTTTATTTTACATTTATGTAGTGCTGAGGATCGAACCCAATGCCTCGTGCATGCTAGGGGAGCACTCTACCACTGGGCCACAAATTCAATCGCCACATATACAATTTATAATAATCAGATCAAATAAAATAGCTATTTTATTCTTAAATACTTAACCATTTCTTTGTGTAGGGGTGTTTCAAACTCCTCTCTTCCATTCTAGATCTTTATAAAATAGTTAATAAATTGTTGCAAACTGTAGTCAGCCAACTGTGTCATAAACATTAGAACTTATTTTTCCTATCAAATAGTATTTTGAGCTGGGGATATGGCTCTGTGGTAGAATGCTTGCCTCACATGCGTGAGTCCCTGGGTTTGATCCCTAGAACTCCAAAATGAAATGAATAAATATTTCCGGACCAATTATCTGACCTCCCTCCATCCTCCTCCTCCAAATTTGACTTTGAGGTTTTTGGGGAAAGAGCTTGGGCATTGCTACATAAAGGTAAAACCACGATTTCGTTCTGGATGGGGAAGGAGTTAAATAATTCTGCTTAAGATGACATTGGAAAGGTAAGTCTCATCAAGGAGCTTTGATTGAATCCTAATGGAGCGCGAAGCCATTGCAGGCTTTAGAAAGAAAGATTTATGTTTTCAAAGATCATTTAAGCTCAATAAATTGGTTGAGAATTTATATGGGAGTCTCTCCATTGCCATGGGTGGGGGGTGCCTGTAGGCAACAACCTCAAGAATAAAAGCTCCATTCCCAAATATCTCCCAAGTGACACGATGTGTGAATGAAACTAAAGACTGGAATTCCTGCTTAGACTATGATTTAAATGCAGTACAGTTCTAATACTAAGTAAGTCCCATGGTTTTATAACCATCAATTATAAAGATAATTCTCAGGTCTGAGGATGTGACTCAGTAGTAGAATATTTGCCTAGCATGCTTGGTACCCTGGGTTCAATTCCTAGAACTGCAAAAATAAACAAAAAAGAAACAAACAAAAGCAATGTTTTCATAAGGGTGCTTTGTAACTGAAAAACAAAAACAGAACTGATTTTTTAAAAGCTATTTAAAATAATTTTTTTTAACTTGGCATCATCACTTTAGGTATTACAAGCTAATAAAAAGAGGAGGATGGCTACCATGTAGCATTTAAATAGGCTCCCATGTCAAATGAAACCAGCATGACATTACAGCAGACTGTCCAAGAGTAAGTTTCACAGTGTCCTAATGTTTCAAGTAAAAAGCCAGTGCTTGAAAACAAAACTGATTTTTAATTTATGAGAATGAGACTTTTGAGTATTTACTTCCTTCCTTCAGCAATCCTAAAAGAAAGTTCTAGATTTAAAAAAGGACATTTTTAAAATATCTTCAATAATTGAACTTGAAGCCCAGATATTATTTCCAGTTCCCAGTTTCAGCAATAATTGGTTTAGATACTTATTTAATGCAGATTTCAATAACACTGACTTAACTACAATGGGATCAAGACAATTTGATTAAAACACCAAGTCACATTTCAATAAATTGACCTTAGAAGATTGCTCCCTGGAAAAATTTTGTGAACTATTAAGTTCAATTATCTTTAAAAAATAAATAAAGCCTTGAAGTAAAAAGCTTTTAAATTAGTCATCTAGGAGAAATGAAATAAGATACATAATGTTTTAATAATCCCCATATTAGCCAATAGCGGTATGGGTGTCTGAGTCCATTTTCTGTTGTCATAAATGAATAACGCAGACTGAGTAACTTATAAGAATTGAGGTTTAGTTATGTATAACTAAAAATAACAACAACAACAAAAAGAAACAGAATTGAGGTTTATTTAGCTCATAGTTCTGAAGGCTGGGAAGTTCAAGGTCATGGCCTGGCCTCTGGTGAGGGCCTTCTTGTTGCATCATAACATGATAGGGATGCATGATGAACACAGACAGCAAACAGGCCAGCTCAGGTCTCTCTTCCTCTTCTTACAAAGCCATTAATGCCACCAAGTTCACCCTCCATTACCTCCCTTGATGCTAATTGCCTGCCTAAAGCCCCACATCCAAATATCATTAACATATGAGTTTGGAGTTTCCAACACATGAACCTTGTGGGGGGTACATATTTCAACCATAGCATTGGGTAACTCTACTGTGTCTTTAAATTAAATTTTAATTTTAAAAATAATAAATGCAGGGCTTGGGATGTGGCTCAGTGGCAAAGCGATTACATACCATGCATGAGGCCCTGTGTTCAATCCCCAGCATTGAAAAAAAAAAAAGCATCTTTATTATAAATATTCTTCAATAAATAAAAGAAAATATAGAAAAAGTTAAACTCTCTCTTTCACTCTCCCCACAATATTACTCTCCTTTCCCAAATCCTGTTAATAGTTTGATGTCTATCCTTCCAGATTTTTTTTCATGTATTTACATATGCGTGTGTAAATCAATGCAGGTATTCAATTTTTATTTATCACATTAAGGGGATTGTACAGAATGTGCTAAGCAACTCAGTGAGACCCTGTCTCTAATAAAATACAAAATAGGGCTAGGGGTGTGGCTCAGTAGTTCAGTGTCCTTGAGTTTAATCCCTGGTCCCCCCCACCCCCCCCAAAAAAAAAAGGGAGAAAGAAAGAAAGAAAACAAAGGCTCTGTTTCCCCCCCCCCACTTTATACCAAAATCAACAGAGACTTCTGTGATATCAAAAAGTATAGGGGCTGAGGTTGTGACTCAGCGGTAGAGCACTCAGCTGGTGGAGGCCGTGGGTTCGATCCTCAGCACCACATAAAAATAAATAAAGATATTGTGTCCAACTACAAATAAAAAATAAATATTAAAAAAAAAGTATAGTGAGTCAGTTAAGGTGGCACAGATCTGTAATCCCAGCTACTCGGGAGACTGAGGCAGTAGGATTGAAGGTTTGAGACCAGGCTGGACAAGTTAGTGAAACCCTATCTCAAAATTTTTAAAAATGAAAATTAAAAATAAAGTATGGGGCTGGAGTTGTGGCTCACTGGTAGAGCACCTGCCTGGCATGTGTGAAGCCCTGAGTTAGAGCCTCAGCACCTCATATAAATAAGCAAATTAATTAAATAATTAATTTAAAGATCCATTTACAACTAAAAAAATTTTAAAAAAATAAAGTATGGGGCTGGGGTTTTGACTGAGTGGTAGAGTGCTTGCTTCACATGTGTGACATGCTGGATTCAATTCTCAGCATCACATGTAAATAAATGAATAAAATAAGGTCCATGGACAGCTAAAATAAATAAATAAATAAAGTATGGGGGATGTGGCTCAGTGGGGAAGTACCTCTGAGTTAAATCCCCTGTACTGCAAAAATGAAAAAACAAAGCCTAAACTTCACTTGATAACAAGAAAAGTTTTTTTTTTTTTCGCCTAAAGCTGCTTTCCTGCACCTTTTGTAAAAAAGGATAGCGTGAAACTCAGTTCCTTTTCTTGCCTTTTCTTTCCTTTTTTTAATTTTAGTGTCCATGTTACTCAAAGGATCATGTTTTTTTCCTAGCCAATGTAACTTTGGAGTACATAGGACTTGAAATGAGGACAAAAAGAACCAAAAGTTCATATTTTTCCATTTGTAGCACTTGTAACTTTTTGAATTCTACCACTGATTAGAATCTAAGCTCCTTGCCTGTCCTCAGCACCTGGAACTCTACCTGGCACATAGTAGGTATTCAATAAATATTTTCCATATTAATAAGTAAACAATTAATAAGTGCTAATTTAGGCCAGGGTAGTTTCTTCCCAACTCTGATCACACTCCCATTGTCTTGTATGTATGGGACCTGCTCTGAATTAAAATTATTTGAGTTTTTTGTCTTACTTCCATAATCAAGCATTTTTTCTGACCCTCTATACCATGACCACTCCCACCCTCCACCTTTGTTGATTAATGAACCACCCACTACTTTACAAACTATTCTGAAGCAGGGATTCTGTGGTTCAGTAAAGTTTGTTAAATAGAAGGGAACCTTGAGCAAGAAGGAAAGGACAGTGAGAAGATATCACCCTGTGTGCTCTGAAGATTCCTGCACTCTCTCTGAAGCACAGAAATACAGAGAATTATGTACAAAGAGAAAGAATTCTCTCCCCTACTTCTCAACTTCCCAAGCTCTGCTTATACAACAACCGCAGAGAAAAGGATCAGACAGAGCATCTTCAGGCGCAGTTTTCTTGATATCTGTAAAGGGGTGATGCTATGTCTGAGGACAAGCAGGTCTTCCCCATGGAGTGTTTCAGGTAAATCAGAATGCTTCACAAATGTTCTGAGGGGATTGTGTGGGAACAAGAAGATGGAATCTAGCACCCTGTAAACTCCCAAAAACTGTAGTAGAATGGGCTGTACACCTATTTTCTAGACTTCTTCCTACCATGGAATCTTCCTACCATGGTTAGTGGTTGGAGATAATTGTAATAATTAAAACACACACACAAGGCTGAAATGTAACTCAGTGGCAAAGCTTATGCCTCACATTTGCAAAGCCCTGGGTTTGATCCCCAGTTCCAAAAAAGAAAAAAGACAAAGCAAACCCACACACACACAGACACACACACACATACACACACACACACACACACACACACACACACACACACACAGCCTGAGGGCCTACTAAATTTTCAGGCTGGGAAAAAGTGCTGGGGCTATAAACAGGAATGATAATCTGGCCCAGAGATGCACACCTGCAATCCTGGGACTCAGGTGGCTGAGACAGGAGGATCACAAGTTCCAGGCCAGCCTCAGCAACTTAGGAAAACTCCAAAATACAAAGAATTGAAGATGGACCTCAGTGATAAAGAACCTCTGGGTTTAATCCCCAGTACCAGTACCAAAAAAGAAAAAAAAAAAAAAAAACAAAGGCATAGAGTGCTTCCCTAGAGCATGCTCAAGACCCCCGGGTTCAATCACCAGTGTGAATTTAACAAACAAACAATAACAACAAAACCAAGAGAGCTTCAGGGAAATTGAAAGGGTATTCAAGAGAATGTAATTTTAACCTGATTTATTTTATTTCGCTTTTTATTACAATACTGTCAAACGTATTCTATAGAAGAAAGAATAATATGATGAACCCCATAACTCTATCACACAAATCCAACTGTTGAAAACATTTTGCAATCTTTTATCATCTATTCTTTCCTGTTTTCTTTCTTTCTTTCTTTCTTTCGGTGAATTTCAAAGCAAATCCCACACATCATACCAGTTCACCCATAAATACTTTATGATTAAAAAGACTTTTAAAAACCATAACCACTTAGCAAGACATGTGTCAAGCCAGGTGCAGTGGCACATGCCTATAATCCCAGTGGCTTGGGAGGCAGAGGCAGGAGGACTGTGAATTCAAAATCAACCTCAGCAGCTTAGTGAGGCCCTAAGCAACTCAGTGAGACCCTGTCTCTAAATAAAATACAAAACAGGGCTGGGCATGTAGCTCAGTGGTTAAGTGCCCCTGGGTTCAATCCCCAGTATCACAAGCATACAAACAAAAAACATAAGCACAACACCATTTTCAAGTACAAGAAAATCAACAGTAATTCCTTAATAGTCTATGAACTAATCCTCAGCAGATGTTCATATTTTGCAAAGATGCAATGACAATATTTAATAATGAATTTAAGATGGCTAAGGAGAGAAGAAACAGGAGTGGTGTTGGAGTTAGGAGCAGTGGAAAGATAGTTAGATCAATAGGTTGCAGGTCCTGAAGGATGGGAAACATTGTTGGAGTCAGGAGCCCATTAAAGTGAGCTGGGAGAGTAGAGGAAATCCCACTTTCCTCTTTGACCATTGTTCAGTCACATCAGTCTTCCAAACTAAAGTGTTGGAAGATTCTGTTTTAATTTCTTCTCTGCAATCTCATTTATCTCAGCTCTGAGCTTGATTCTCTCAGAAGAAACTGCAAACCAAATTAGGTCTTCCTGTTATACCCTAGGTGGGTCTTCTTTGGAGCATTTATAATCACAATTTTTAAACTGTAGGAAGGATCCAGGCACAGTGGCGCATGCCTGTACTCCCAGCCACTTGGGAGGCTGAGGCAGAAGGATCTTGAGTTCAAAGCTAGCCTCAGCAATTTATCCCTAAGCAACTCAGAGAGACCCTGTTCCTAAATAAAATCCAAAAAAGGCTGGGGATGTGGCTCAGTGGTTAAGCACCCCTGGGTTCAATGCCTGGTACTAAAAACAAAACACCTGGTAGGAGGGGTCCAGGAATATAGGTCAGTAATAGAGAACTAGTGTGAATCCCTGGGTAACAATCCTGAGCACTGCACTGCAAAACAAACAAACAACGACAATAACAAAAACTGTAGAAAAAATACTTGTTTGGTGTCTAACTCCACTAAAACTGTCATTGCTGTGTTTAGTGCAGTGTCAACAGGATATGTTCAATAAATATGTTAGACAAAGAAGGGAGTGTGCAATAGCGTCAAATGCCACATATTTCTATAACCACCTGCAACATGATTTCTTTCTTTCCTTTTTTTCTTTTTTTTTGTACCAGGGATTGAACCCAAGAGTGCTTACCCATTGAGCCACATCCCCAGCCCTCTTTGCTTTTTATATTGAGACAGGGCCTCAGGGCCTTGCTAAATTGCTGAGGCTGGCATTGAACTTGCAATCCAACTGCCTCAGCCTCCTGAGTTGCTGGGACTACAAGTGAGTGCCACCACGCCCCGCCCACAACGTGTTTTCTAAGATTACCATATTTCACCTCATAATCGTGGTCATCCAGTTTTTTCAGTCCAATTTTTTTTTTTTTTTGTACCGGGGATTGAACTCAGGGGCACTCGACCACTGAGCCACATCTCCAGCCCTTTTTTGTATTTTGTATTTAGAGGCCGAGTCTCACTGAGTTGCTTAGCACCTCGCTTTTGCTGAGGCTGCCTTTGAACTCACGATTCTCCTGTCTTAGCCTCCCGATCCCCTGGGATTACAGGCCCGCGCCACCGCGCCCGGCGTGGTTGATAACTTTTTATTGCATTATCGTCGCACGGTATAATTCAGTTCATCGCGCCGCTTAAAAGGTAAACGGAGCACCAGGGTCTTCACCAGTGGCCTACGGGAATGTGCATTTGTCTTCGCTGGCGCTGCCAGCTTTCAACCTAGAATTCTCAGCGCATGCGCTGTGTCCGTGCATTGCCAAGAGAGTCGACTAGCGCGGGTTGTTTAGAGCGCTGCTGTACCGAAGGTACTGTCACTCAACCCAACCGAGGGCTGTGGGTGCAAGGGCAGCGCGCCCAGGAAGCTGCCAGCAGACGGGGTATGTATGGTTCAAGGTGCATCTTCCTGTGATATAAACTTCACTGCCTCTTGCGATACTTCAATGTGCAAAGCATTTCTTGCTGGTTGTGGGTAAATATGAAAACTATTGTGCGGGCTTCAAGCTGAAAGTGATTAAGTTGGCTGAACAGCATGGAAACAGCTGCATGCAGAGAATTATCGGTGAATGAAAAGTTGGTTAGAGGGCTGGGGTTGTGGCTCAGTGGAAGAGCACTTGCCTAGCATGTGTGAGGCACTGGGTTGGATTCACAGCACCACATAAAAATATATGAATAAAATAAAAATCCACTGATGTTTAAAAAAATTCAAAAAAACAAAGAGAAAGGTTGGTTGGAGACTGGCGGAAACTAAAAGACTAGCTGAAAACCACAAATCTTTCTAGATGCAAGGTTCGAGGTCCTAACAGGGGCAAGTTTCTACAAATTGATGAAGTGTTTGTATACATCAACAAAATGTGTAACCATAACTGCAGTGTATTGTACGAAATGTTGCAAGAGGGAGCCTGCAAAAACAACATTCTTAAAACTCAGTTTTAGGCGAGTCAAAACTCAGTTTAAGACGAGTCGAGGCTGGGTTATGAGACTGATGCAAAGATGCAATCTATCTATCTGTGCGAAGGAGCCGCTAGGATCAGAGTGCGCCACCACGCCTGGCCAACATATGACCCAAATTGCTTGCTGATTACAGTGAAAAATTGTAGCCCTGCAGAATCTTCAGAGACAGATTAAGTTTTGTAAATTCATATTTTGCAACACTAGTAAGTTTTCTCAATTGTAATATTTCAACTATAATACAAATCAATAACAACTAATGTGTTAACTTTTTTCTTTTCTTTTCCAAACCAGAAAAATATTCACTATCCGGGAGTGGTGGCGCACACCTATGATCACAATGGCTCAGGAGGCTGAGGCAGGAGGATCACAAGTTCAAAGGCAGCCTTAGCAAAAGCAAGGTGCTAAGTAACTCAGTGAGACCCTGTCTCTAAATAAAATACAAAATGGGGCCTGAGATGTGTTAAAGTGCCCCTGAGTTCAATCGCAGGTACATAAATAAATAAATAAATAAACAAACAAATAAATAAATTACTAAACTGTTAGGAAGAAATGATGCTCATTGATTTGGACTATTCAGTTTAATGTATATTTACAAGTATTCTGTGCATCCTAATCCTGCTCTAAAGACAGTTTAATAATAAGTGATGTTTTATTATTTTTACTTTGTTTTTGTGATACAAGAGACTGAAGCTAGGGCCTTCCTTGCACATGCTAGGCAAACACACCACCACTGTTACACCCCTAGCCCTGTAATAAATTATTATTATTATTTTTTTGTACCAGGTATTGAACCCAGGGGCACTTAACCACTGAGCCACATTCCCAGCCCTTTTTTTATGTGTTTTATTCAGACAGGGTCTCGCTGAGTTGTTTAGGGCCTCACTAAGTTGCTGATGGTAGCTTTGAATTCGTGATCCACCTGCCTCAGCCTCTTGAGCTGCTGGGATTACAGAGTGCGTCACCACGCCTGCCCAATAAACGATTTATTTTATTTTTTATATTTTATTTTTGTCTTTGTTTTGTTTTTTTCTTTGTTTATTTTTATGTGATGCTGAGGATCAAACCCAGGGCCTCTTGCATGCTAGGCAAGGGCTCTACCGCTGAGTCACAACCCCAGCCCGCAATAAATTATTTTAAAGTAATATCAGCACAATTTTTTTCCTAAAAAAAAACAAAAACAAAAACAACAACAAAAAAAACCCTTCATATAATTCTCGTACCCCGCTTTTTTGCTTAAAAAAGGCATATAATCTGCGATGATTATTCGGTGAAATACGGTACATTGAGTCCCTTGTCCCCGCTGAAAGCTCTAAAGATTCTTTACCAACCTAAATATTCTGATTAAAAAAGAACCGATCAACCTAAGTTTGGTCTTAAACAATGCGACCATCCTTAAAGCCTCTTCCTAAGAGCACCAGGAAGGGGCGGGTCCTGCGATTAGACTTGCGTGCGAGATTGCTTCAAGAGGCGGATCTTAACCCCTCAGAACGGAAGTTCCTGAGCCTTCAAATCCGCGGGGAAGCAACTTTGTAACGGACCAACATGGCGGCGTCCAGTGAGGAGCAGGCGTTTGCTTCAGGGGTTGAAAAAAACTGGGGTACAGTAGTCCGTTCCCCAGAGGGGACCCCTCAGAAAGTCCGGCAGCTGATAGATGAGGGGATTGCCCCAGAAGAGGGAAGCGCAGAAGCGTGAGTTCTAGAGTCAAACCTGGCTCAGGCACTGGGAGAATGGAGATGGCTTGGGGAAGATAGCCCTGGAGCAGGGGCGGATTGTATTGAGGTCTCCTCGATTGGCGACTTGGTCAGTAGGGATGAACAGTTATTGGGACCAGGAGACTGAGACGGCTGAGATAGGTCGACTTAGATCTTCTCAGGATGTACCTGATTTCGCACCACGGGAGGAATTTTGCCATAAATTGTTCTTGGAAGGAAATATAAAAAGAACCGTTAGTTAAGCTCACAAACTTCTTTTAGTTGGGGTTCTTAGTCTTTTTTTTTTTTTTGTGTGTGTGTGTGTGTGTGTGTGCCGTAGGCCATTTGACAGTATGGAGATATGTTTTTAAAGTGCTTAAAGCAAATAGGGGATTATAAATGAAACCCGTTATGTTGGAATGTAGTTATCAAGACAGTAAAAGAAATTGTTATGCATAAGGTGCGTTTTTTTTTATTAGAGTTAAATGTTATCTGTAAGTATGTCTACTATCAAACGGTTCTGAAGTAGTAAAGAACATCAACTGTATTTCGAATTATAGCCAAGAACCATAATGTGAGAAAATTGTTTTCATTGGTGACAATAGTTATTGTTCTTGGTGACAGATTTGTAAGTACTGCTTATACTGCGGGTTTTTGTTGTTGTTTTATTCTTCTCTCATAACTGAAGAAAATGTTGAATCTCAAAGGTTAGTGAACTCAGTGCCGTTTTATTCCCAACTTTATGGACGTTTTGAATTTTGTCCAAGAGGGGCTCGGAGTCTTTGAGGAAGATTAAAAAAAAATTGCTTCTTTGAAGCTGTGATTGTTACTATAACCCAATTTTTATTAAAATGATACTTGTCTCAGCAATTCCAACAGGGACCTCTACTCCCAGGCACCCTTGAAATGGCTTTCATTGAAAATAAACATTGCCTGGCTTTTTTTTTTCCCCCTCTCTGTAAAATTTTTTCATGAAGTCTCTTAAAGATCCTTACTTTGATTTGAATTGTTTAATTGGTTATTTTTGGAATGGAGCCATCTTCAAAAGAGTCTATTCAGATAGCAATATCAGAGTTACTTTTTCTCCTATTATAACATTGCATTTCAGATTGTATGGTGAATACCTGAGGACTTCAGTTCTTATTTTGTGATTACTAAAATTGTGCCAGGTACTGTTGGAGAACAGTGAGTGAGCTAGGAGAATAGCTTGTTGGTATTAGCAGAGTACTGTAGAGGTGGAAATTGACTGAAAATTAGATATGGCTAAACTGTAAAGAATTGTCGATGCTAAGTTAAAGAATTTGGAATCTGTTTAGTAAATGTTATAAAATGATTTGAAAAAAAAATATTGACACCAGGAATTGAACCCAGGGGTGCTTAACCACTGAGCTACATCCCCAAACATATTTATTTATTTAGTATATATATTTATTTGTTCTAATTAGTTATACATGACAATGCATTTTGACACATCATACATAGATAGAGTATAAATTCTCATTTATTTGGTTGTACATGATGTGGAGTTACATAGGTTATGTGATCATGTACGCACATAGGGTATTAATGTCCCATTCATTCTATTATCATTCCTACCTCCATGTCCTCTCCTCTCCCTGTTTATTTTTTATTTTGAGACTATGTTGCTGAGGCTGACTTTGAACTTGCAATCCTGCTGCTTCAGCCTCCCCAGCTACTGGATTTGCAGGCTTGAAAAATAGTAAGCAGAGGAATAACATTTCTGAAATTATTATTTTTTTTTGAAAGCTTAAAATTCAGTGTTGGGCGGGGCTGGGGTTGTGGCTGAGTGGTAGAGTACTTGCCTAATATGCATGAAGCACTGAGTTCTATCCTCAATATCACATAAAAATAAAATAAAGATATTTTGTCCACCTAAAACTAAAAAAATAAATATTAAAAAAATCCAGTGTTGGTATGATTTATGGTGATTTTCAGAGAAGCTAGATATGAAACATTTAAGTAGAGTGGTACCATGAAAAGATTACCAACAATTCTATCACTTTGTTTTAGGAGGGATACATCTGCCACATTCCAGTCAGTTAATGGATCACCCCAAGCAGAACAACTTCCATTGGAATCTACAAGCAAAGAAGCCTTCTTTAGCAGAGTAGAAACATTTTCTATATCCTTTTTCAGTACATGTAAGTTGTGCTTTCTACCTGTTCCTGAAATTTTTATTCCTTCAGGCCATTACATCACTTACTCTGATATTTTAACTTGGTAAGAACTTTTATAGGAAAGTTAACATCATAATGTATTATCAATCAAAAGGAATATTTGAGATTATCTGACCTCCTCTTTTTACAGAAGAAAAATTAAAGACCTGAGAAAAGGAAGAATAATAACTAATACTTCTATAGTGTGTTTTCTATAAATTACTACATTTGCTCTTCATTTTAAGCCTTTGAAAATAAGTATTATGATTACGATTATTATACATTTTACAAAGGAGGAAGCAGTCATAACAATAGGTTATATGACTTGTCCAAAACAGCCTTCTAGCAAATGGCAGAGCCAAGACTATAGTTTAATTTTTAAAAAATATTTATTTTTCAGTTGTAGTTGGACACTATACCTTTATTTTATTTATCTATTTATTTTTAGGTGTTGCTGAGGATCAAACTCAGGGGCTCGCACATGCTAAGTGAGCGCTCTACCGCTGAGCCACAACCCCAGTCCTTATAGTTTAATTTCTTAAAGACTGTCCTACTCCATTATCTCTTTCTAGATTTTCTTTTGTGTGTTAGTCCTCTGTTGTTACATTAAAAATTGCTTTAAAACTTAGTGGCTTTGGGCTGAGGTTGTGGCTCAGTGGTGGAGCACTTGCCTAGCACATGTAAGGCACTGGGTTCAATCCTTAGCACCATAGCAAAATAAATAAATAAAGGTATTGTGTCCATCTACAACCAGTGGCTTAAAACAACAAACATTATCTCACAACTTTTGTGGATTCAGAATCTAGGCAAGACTTAGTTGAGTCTCTGGCTCAGTTTCTTACTAAGAGTGCAATCAAGGTCACCTGAGTACAGTCATCTCAAAGCTAAGCTAGGAAACGATCCACTTCTACCCTTTCTCATGATCGTTAGCAGGGTTCATATTCTCGTGGCTATTGGACCAAGCCTTCAGTTTTGTGCTGCCTGTCAACCAGAGATGACCTCTTGATTTCTTGCTGTGCAGTCCTCTCAGTAGAAACAGTTCATGACTTGGCAGCTGGTTTCCATCAGAATGAGTAAGCAGGGGAGCAAAATGGAAACTATACTCATTTTTGTAAATTCATCTAAGAAATGGATGCTCTGTCTCTATTAACTGGTGGTAACTCTGCAGGAATCATAGACAGAAGGTGGAAGAAATGGTGGTCCACTCCAAGTACACCTTTTTTGATGACTTTGTCACCCCATATGCAAGGACCAAAAGGCCCAGCTGCTATTTTTTAGAATTTTTATTTTTGTAGTTTTAAAATAGTTAATTTTGTCTCTAAATTTCCATGGGGGATTGGTTCTGTGGCCCCCTTGGATACCAAAATTCAGTGAAGCTTAAAATCCTAATAAAATGGCACAGTATTTGCATATAACCTATGCAACTTTAAGTCATCTAAGTACTATGTAAAATAATTGTTATACTTTATTGGGTAGGGAATAATGACTAGAGAAAGGGTTGTACATGTTCAATAGAAATGCCTTTTCTTTTTTTTTTTTTTTAGTACTGGGGATTGAACCTAGGGGCACTTTACCATTGAGCTGCATCCTCAACTCCCTTTTAAATTGAGACAGGTTCTCACTAAGTTGCCGAGGCTGGCATCAAACTTGAAATCTTCCTGCTTCACCCTGCCAAGTAGCTGGGATTACAGGCATTTACCACTTCACAAATGCCATTTATGTATGTATGTATGTACTGGGTGTTAAATCCAGGGGGACTTAACCACTGAGCGACATTCCCAGGCTTTAAAGTTTTTTTTAAATATGGACACAATATCTTTATTTATTTGATTTATTTATTATGTGGTGCTGAGGATAGAACCCAGTGCCTCACATATGCCAGGTAAGCACTCTGCTGCTGAGCTATATCCCCCACCCCCTTTTTCATTTTTTATTTTGAGACAGGGTCTTACTGAGTTGCTGAGGCTGGCCTCAAACTTATGATCCTCCTGCCTCAGTCTCCTGAGTCACTGGGATTACAAGCATGAGCTAGTGTGCTCAGTTTAGATGCCATGTTTGTAAAAAAGAATTTTTTTTTTTTAATACCAGGGATTGAACTCAGGAGCACTCAACCACTGAGCCCTATTTTTGTATTCTATTTAGAGACAAGGTCTCGCTGAGTTGCTTAGCGCCTCACTTTTGCCATCCTTCTACCTCAGCCTCCTAGCCCCTGGGATTACAGGCATATGCCACTGCACCTGGCTAAAAAAGAATGTTTTTGATTCTATATGGATATAGACCTTGAGAATACTAGGGGCTGACTATACAGACTTAGAAAAAGTTTGCAGAGGTTATAAAGAATATATATTTTTTTTAATATTTATTTTTTAGTTTTCGGCAGACACAACATCTTTGTATGTGGTGCTGAGGATCGAACCCGGGCCGCACACATGCCAGGTGAGCGCGCTACCGTTTGAGCCACATCCCTAGCCCATAAAGAATATTTTTTTAAAAACAATTTTTTATGCCAGGCATGGTGGCACACATCTGTAATCCCAGTGGTGGGGGAGGCTGGGACAGAAGGATCAAGAGTTCAAAGCCAGCCTCAGGGGCTGGGGTTATAGCTCAGTGGTACAGCTCTTCCCTAGCACTTGTGAGGCTGAGTTCAATCCTCAACACCACATAGAAATAAATGAATAAAATAAAGATATTGTGTCCATCTACAACTAAAAATAAAAAATGCAACAGCAAGGCGCTTAGCAACTCAGTGAGACCCTGTCTCTAAATAAAATACAAAAAAGGTCTGGGGATGTGGTTCAGTGGTTGAGTTCCTCTGAGTTCAGTCCATGGTACCAAAAAAATTTTTTTTTTCTAGTTGTTTGCAAATAATTTCTTAAAGTGATGCCTCATTTACTCCCAAATAATTCCTACAAACAAGGACTTTTTCCTACATAACCAGAATGTAACAATCAAAAGCAGGAAATTGACATTAAGTTACTACCATGTAATCCTTACACCACAAGTTTATTTGATTTTTTTTTCCTTTGAGATAGGGTCTCCTGAATTGCCCAGGCTGGCCTTGAACTTTGGATCCTTCTGCCTCAACCTCCTGCATTGCTGGGAATATAGGTGTGCAGTGACCACACCTAGCATCCCAATTTTTATTTGTTTAAGTCAATTGTACTAATAATGTTTTTTCGTAGCAAAAGGATCCAGTTGAGAATCACACATTGCTTTAAGTTGTTGTTAGTCTCCTTTAACCTGGAACATTTCCAGTTTTTCCTTGAATTTCCTGATTTTGATACTTTTGAAAGCATTTGTCTGAGATTTCTTTATGGTTTATATTGAATTATGTACAAGAGTCATGAAGTGATGGTACATTCTCATTGCATCCTGTCATGTGGCACACAATGAAGATTTATCCCTTTAGGTGGTGATCACTTTGATTAAAAGAGTGTTATACTTTTTCATTGTAAAATAATGAATTAAAAAATGTTTCATGGGGAGGTTCTCTGAAATTATATAAATACCCATTCCTCATCAAACTTTTTATTTGGACTCATGGTTTCTTTTTTTTACTCAGTAGGTTTTATATATATATAACAATCAGTATATATTTTGATGCTCTAATTGTCTTGTGTTTAGTCAGTGGAATCCTCTTCAGAATGGCTTTTGTGTCTTTTGACATGTCCTCTGTAATTGTTTGATCTCCTTATTGCTTTCTGGGATAAGAAATAATTTAAAAATTTTTTTCCTGTAGTGCTGAGAATCAAATCCAGAGCTTTGCACATGCTAGCCAAACATTCTACCACTGAAAACAACATTTTTTTGCTATTATTTTTGGTGATACTAGAGATCAAAGCCAGGAATGCTTTACCACTGAGCCAAATCTCCAACCCTTTTTAAAAATTTTGAGATATGGTCTTGCTAAATTGTTGAGAGTTGGGTCAAAATTGGAATGAATCTTCCTGCCTCATCCTAGCTACACAATGAATTCTCTCTCTTGGTGCTTGGTTTCAGCATCTTGACATGGACCGTCCATCTTTATGGACACCCTTTTCACCCCAATTGGGTTCAGCTACCTGGTACTGAGCTGCCTTTTTACATACTGGACCACACATCTTCCTTATTTCTTACCTGTTGTTTTAAGATGAAGTTGCTCAGGAAAGGGAAGGTATTTTAAATAATTTTTTATAGTTGTTTATTGCATTCAATTCTGATTTTGATGCAGTACTTAGATCTATTTCTTTTTTGTCCTCATAGACTATAAATTGATTACCATTTTCTTCTTTTTTTAAATAATTTAACTTTTTTTATTTTATTTTGTTTTTACATGGTGCTGAGAATCAAACCCAGGGCCTCACTTATGCTAGGCAAGCACTTTACCACTGAGCAACAAACCCAGTCCTTGATCACCATTTTCGATATAATAATCAGTTAATCAAGTTAAATGATTCTATAACTAGGATAATCCCAGTTCCTTTAATATTTATATTTAAATTCTGTTTTTCTAGTCTTCATTTATTCTTTTGCTGATATTAAAATGTTTTCAAATGTCCATATCATGCTAGGCATGGTGGTGCATGCCCATAATACCAGCTACTAAGAAAACTGAAGTAAGAAGAGGCTGAGCACTGTGGTATATGCCTGTGATCCCAGTGATTTTGGAGGCTGAGGCAAGAGAATCATAAGTTCAAAGTCAATCTCAGCAACTTAGTGAGACCCCGCTAATAACAAATTTAAAAGGGCTGGGGTTATAACTCAGTGGTAAGGTGCCTCTGGGTTCAATCCCCAGCACCAAAAAAAAAATAAAAAGAAGAAGAAGAAAAAGTTCAAGACCAGTGTCAGTAACGTAGCAAGACCCTACCTGAGGGGGGGAAAAATTCTTATAAAACTATAGAACTCTCCTGCCTCACATTTTATGTTTTATCATTTATTTATTTATTTTTTCCAGGTGCTTTATAAAATAAGGGCTGTCAAGGTTGGCGATATAGCTTAGTTGGTAGAGTGCCTGCCTTGCATGTATAAGGCCCTGGGTTCAATTCCTAGCACCACAAAAAAATAAATAAATAAAATAGAATAAAATAAGGACTGTCTAGAAAGGATCTATAAAAGTGAGTGTTGAATAATAAGGATCAATAAATGTTTAAGGACTTAACATATGCTTGTTTGTTTAACACATGTACTCTGAATAAAATGGACTTGATAACCCTCAAATCATATATGCTCACACAATATATAACAATTAAATTTTGGGGGGATAATAATAATAATAACTATTATTATTTTACCACTTTTATTCTTTGGAAAGTAAAGGTGGATGTGCCACAATTGGAAGACATAGACAAGTTGCAGAAGATATTTTTGCCTTTTTGACTTTGCTCATCCCTTATTGCATAAACAGGTCTTAATGCTTTCACTAGTGTTTTTAAGTATCCAATATTTCAGATAAAAATGAAAATGAATGGCTTCTATATTACACCCCACAACCAATAATAAAAGAAACCTTTTTTTTTTTTTTTTTTTTAAGATATGGTCTTGGCTATGTTTGTTTAGGACAGTCTCATCCTCCTAAGTAGTTAGGATTATAGGTAAGCTATAAAACCTTTGAATCATATAAAATACAGAAGCTTCTGGGCTGGGGATTTGGCTCAAGCGGTAGCGCACTTGCCTGGCATGCGTGCGGCCCGGGTTCGATCCTCAGCACCACATACCAACAAAGATGTTGTGTCCACCGAGAATTAAAAAATAAATATTAAAAATTCTCTCTCTCTCTCTCTCTGTCCTCTCTCACTCTCTCTTTAAAAAGAAAAAATACAGAAGCTTCCTACAGAAAAAATTAGGAACTTTTTCCCCCCTTTGCTTATTACTCAGATGACCTTCATTCTGCAAAGCATGTATCTGCTTTAAAAATGGTCTTTACCATTTGTATTACTGCTTTTCTCCTTAATTTGATGTGTTTATTCTTATATGAATTAAGAATGAGTTTTACTTCTGATTTATTCACGTTAATATACTTGCAGTGTTGTTTTTCTTAACATGAATACTCTTTGAAATGGGCAGGGAAGCCCCCTGAGCTGTCTCCACTCGTCTGTGCAAAATATGGTTGGGTCACAGTTGAGTGTGATATGCTCAAGTGTTCCAGCTGTCAAGCTTTTCTCTGTGCCAGTTTACAGCCAGCTTTTGATTTTGACAGATGTAAGTATAAAACACGGATTATGTTTTCCTCTACTTTTAAAGATACACTAGCTTTTCTCTGGGTGTGTCTGGGGGGGTCACTTTGAGCAAAGAATATATTTCACCATATATAATAAGGTGAATTTGCAGTTGCCTTCATCCTAATTGTTAGCTTCATTCATTACTTTTTTAAAAAATTAAGCTACCTAGAGTGGACTTGAATCTTGAATTCATGTATTCTAGGTAGCTGATGGCAGTCTGTTTACTTTTTGATTTGAAAATTTATACTTTTAGACAAAGTACTTTCTGAAGTCTCACACTTTGGAATGCCCAGCCTTGTAAGTTAAATGATATATCTTATTTGTTGATTTTAGGATAACAGTTTAGAGCTTTTTCATGGAAAAAGATGAAATATTTCTACTATTTTTGTGTATTTTTAAATTATCTTAATTGTTTCTATTTGTAGTTGTATTTGTACTCTTTAAGGCTTTTGGTTTTTGAATCTATACAGTGTTTTTTTAAGGCATTGCTACCTGTGTGGATTTCAGATAAGGAACGATGTGCTGAGCTGAAGAAATCCTTGTGTACTGCCCATGAGAAGTTCTGTTTTTGGCCAGACAGCCCCTCTCCAGGTACTTATTTCTGAGAATTCTCATTTATTATATCTTCTGGGTCATTGCATTTCTAGTGTTGACCTTTTGTGTGTTTGTATGTGTGTGTGTGTGTGAGAGAGAGAGAGAGAGAGAGAAAGAAAGAAACTTAATCTTTCTTTTTCTTCTATTTGTGCTTTTCAAGAACTTGCATTCATTTGTTTTTTAATTTTTAATTTTTTAAAATACATGGCAGGGCTGGGAATGTGGCTCAGGTGGTAGCGCGCTCCTCTTGCATGCATGCGGCCCGGGTTCGATCCTCAGCACCACATACCAACAAAGATGTTGTGTCCGCCGAGAACTAAGAAATAAATATTAAAAATTCTCTCTCTCTCTCTCTCTCTCTCTCTCTCTCTCTCTCTCTCTCTCTCCTCTTTAAAAAATAAAAATAAAATAAAAAAAAATAAAATACATAACAGTGGAATGCATTATAATCCTTATTACACATATAGAGCACAATTTTTCATATCTCTATTTATAATAAAGTATGTTCATGTCAATTTATGCCATTATACATGTACTTTTTTTGCGTTATAATTCTTAATACACATATATACCACAATTTTTCATATCTCTGTATATAAGGTATGTTGACACCCAATTCAAGTCTTCATAAGTGTACTTTGTATAATGATGTCCATCATATTCCACCTTTCCCCTCCCTTTCCCTCCCACCCGTCTTCCCTATCTAGAATTAATTTAATCTTCCCATGCTTTCCCTCCCTACCCTACTATGAGTCACCCCCCCTTATATCAGAGAAAACATTTGGCATTTGATTTTTTGGGATTGGCTGACTTCACTTAGCATTATCTTCTCCAGCACCATCCATTTACCTGCAAATATCATGATTATGTTCTTTTTTAATGCTGAGTAATATTCCATTGTATATAAATGCCTCATTTTTTTTACCCATTCATCCACTGAAGGACATCTAGATTGGCTCCACAGTTTAGCTATTGTGAATTGGGCTGCCATAAACATTAATGTGGCTGTGTTCCTGTAGTATGCTGTTTTTAAGGGTTTTTTTGTTGTTGTAGATGGACACAATTTCTTTCTTTCTTTCTTTATTAATTATGTGGTGCTGAGGATCGAACCCAGTGCCTCATATGTGCCAGGCAGGCGCTCTACCAATGAGTCACAGCCCCAACCCCTGTATTCATTTATTTTACTACTTATTAAGTGCATAATGTGTATACATTATCCCATTTAATCTTCATAGGGCCTAGGATGTAGATATCGTCAACTGAGCTTTTTTAATTGAGGAAACTAAGAATCAGAGATCCTAAGACAAACTAAAGAGAACCATAACTATGATTTTATCTGATTCCAAACTCTGCTTTTCCCATATACTGTGTAGCTCCAGGTTCTACCAAAGCTTCTTTAGAGATAAATACATTTTGGTTGTTACAGGAGGCTCACGGGACCCCAAATAAGAGTGGTGTCACAACAGAGTGTGGAAAGGCAGGTCCTAGTCTTCTCTCCCCTTTGTGTAAGTGCCATGGCAGGACATAGTCTCCCTGAAATCAGGAACCACTGATGTGTGCAGAGTGCTTTATAATAAGCCAAACATACAGTATCAGCTAGGATTTTGAAATATTTTGTTGTTTATGCACACGTTTCTGCTAAGTAAATTGCTTCAACAGCAGAGCCCTCTGGTGGGGAATCTCACTAAGAGCAGAACAAAAATTTTCAGACCCATGTTTACAAAGCAGAACCGTTCATCTGTATTTGTCATTCCTTGACCACAGAACAGTGTAGTGTAGGTATATTTTTTATTTTAGGAAGACAGCTCACACTAATTCCAGGGTCACTAATGGCTAGGAATATTCCATGAATGACTACTAAGAGGATAAAATAAATTGAAAGTGTCTATGGATTGTTATCTACCTCTGATGACACTTTCTAAATGAAGTTAACATATGACAAAGATTTCCTACTGTTGGCCTAAATTGTATCACTGTATAGCATAGCTCAGCCCTGTGAGGACTGAAGTCCATCTTGCCCAGTGCACTGAGTTTAAGTTTATAGGGTCTGCCCAGTGCTCTGTTCATAACTTGTAACTCTTGTAATTATACACATTGCTTTCTTGGTCCCATTCACAATTTTACTACCTTGAAGAGCTCTAATTCCTATCTAGACCTGTCTTTTGAACTTGATTCATATTTTCAAGTATTCTCTAAATATTTCCACTTATTATTATAGGTACCTGGAACTCAACTTACACAAAGTTGAACTCTTCTCATATATCCAAAGCTTTGCCCAGCTCAGTAAATGGCACTGACCTCTCCATCCATTTGTCCTAAGTCCAGAAGTCATTTTTAGCCACCCTTTTCTATCGTCACCCATTGTATCCTATTCATTCTTTCTCCTAAATAGGTCTCAGATATAACTTCTTAATTGGGGCTGGGGATGTGGCTCAAGCGGTAGCGCGCTCGCCTGGCATGCGTGTGGCCCAGGTTCGATCCTCAGCACCACATACAAACAAAGATGTTGTGTCCGCCAAAAACTGAAAAATAAATATTGAAGAATTCTCTCTCTCACTCTCTCTCTCTCTTTAAAAAAAAAAAAAAAACTTCTTAATTACACCATTCCTAGTTTGGTTCTTTAACATAACAGAGATTTTTATGTGGAGAAGGAATGTGCATGCTATTTATGTTGTAATTCGAATTTATTAAGCATACCTATTAATTTTTAAGGTAATTTTTTTCTAATAATTATACAGTTGCTTTAAACATTAAATGACATTTACTAACTTACTAGGGCTGATTATTTTGAATATGTTCAAACACTTTATAAACAAAATACAAATACATTAATTATGAAACATATTTAAGCTTATTATGTTAAGACGTTTTCATGATGGGTTTCATTTCCTCTCTGTTCTTTTACCTTCATAAGATTTTGCTGTTGCTTTCTTAGTATTATAGCAATCACACAAAACACTAAATTAGAAAATGATCAGAAGGGCCTT
The DNA here is from genome assembly GCF_052094955.1 of Ictidomys tridecemlineatus. NCBI lineage: Eukaryota > Metazoa > Chordata > Mammalia > Rodentia > Sciuridae > Ictidomys > Ictidomys tridecemlineatus. The sequence goes on along the minus strand of NC_135478.1, from coordinate 207,595,089 downwards.
GGGACCTGGTTTCTTTTCCCAAATTTTGCCAAACCTAAGCCACTGGTCATCAGAACATGTGCCTTTTTATTGTTAAACATTACTTGATTTTTAAAATCTATACCTTTTCCTTTTATTTTAATTTTACTTTTTTTTTTTTTTTGTAGTGCTAGAGTTCAAGCCTAGGGTCTCACTCATGCTAGGTAAGCACTCTACCTTTGAAATACACTTCAGCCTGTAACCTGATTCCTTAGTAAAGTAATGTTTCTTAAATTGATGGTGCTGGTTGCATTGGCACACACCTATAATCTCAGCTACTCAGGAGCTTGAGGCAGATGGATTACAACTTCAGGAGAGTCAGAGCAATTTTGCAAGACCCTATCTCAAAATAAAATAAAAGGACTGGGGATGTACTCAGTGGTAGAGCACTTGCCTAGCATATAGGAAGCCCTGAGTTGAATCCCCACTGTCACAAAATGAATAAATAAATTAAGTTAATTGATGGCATGTATTTTGACATATGTGATTATAGTCGTCCATTTTATCCATGAATGCTTGGTTCTAAAACTCCCTTTGATACTAAAACCTGCAGATCCTCAAGGCCTTTATATAAAATGGCATAGTATTTGTATAAAACCTACTTTCTTCTTCCTATATACCTTAAAGCATCTCTAGATTACTTATGTTACTTAATAGAATATACTGTATCAAATAGTTGTTATAAAAGTCTGTACCTGCTCAGTACAGATTTTTTTCTTTTTTCTTTTTTTTTTTTTTTTTTTGCAGTGGTTGAATCTAGGATGCAGACCCCAAAGATTTTGAGGGCTAACTATATTTGCAATGACTTTAAATAATTTGATTTAATCACCCCGAATATAGCAAGTACCACTTTGAGTTACTCATTGTAGAATGTTTGCCTAGCACATCATGCAAGGCCCTAGGTTCAATCCCCAGTACTGGGAAAAAGAAAAAGAAAGTATTCCTTTGTTTTCATTTTTTAACTTTTAAAATAATTTCTAAAATTTTGAAAATTTTCAAATATACACAAGATTTCTACCACCCAGACCCATATAATGCCAACATTTTCTATCTTTGTTTCAAACCATTTTACCTTGCTTGTTTTTATGTGTGTTTTGGGGGAAAGGGGGTTGTGTGTATCTTAGTTATACTTTCCAACGTCACAGTTTCTAATTTTTCTCTTTATTGCTATTCTTTATTTAGTAAGATATCATTCTCATGCTTTCCTTTAGTTTTTTGAACGTTTTAAATTTCTACCTATGTTTCATGATGTGTCAACTTTGGAAATCCACCCCCCCCACCATCAGTGTTTGTTGTTATTACTTATTGTTTGTTTAGTTACTTTTTCTGAGCTGATTCTATAAAGTACATCTTCTTTTATAGGTGTTGCTGAAGTCTCTGCTTGGTTAGATGATGATTTGTTCAGAGATTTCCTTAAATGCTTACAAACAATAAGTCCCCCAGTCTTTGTCAAGGAACTCTGTGCATTGGGTCAAGTGGTCAAGCAAGCAGTTTGCAAATCTGCATTAGGTCTCACTTCCTCCTTGCACAGAGCCACCAACTCAGCCATAGATGAGAGCTTAGGGCCTTTTTAGGTCTTTCCTGAGCTTATATACAGCCCTATACATTCACATATCTCAGATTCCAAGGAGTGTGTCAGAGCTTTTCAAACCCTCCTATGGACATCTCAGTTCCCAACTTTTCATTTTAAGGTTTGTGGTCTGTTTGTTGCTTGCCTCAGTTTTTTTTTTTTTTAAGTGATTCCTCATTTTTTTAAAGTATTTATTTTTTTAGGTGGACACAATATCTTTATTTCATTTTTATGTGGTGCTGAGAATTTAACCCAGTGCCCCACGCATGCTAGGCTTTTAGCCACATCCCCAGCCCTTGGTTGTCTCGGTTTAACTGTGATGCTAAATATTTGCTTAAAACAACTGTTCTTGAAAACCATTCTCAGGAAAAGAAGGCTTCTCATATGCTAGACAAGTGCTGTACTACTGATTTCACTGGGCCAATATGATTTTTCATGCACTGTTAGATCGAATAATAATAGTCTCTAAGATGGGGCTTTGGAGGAGCAAAGCTCCCCAATGTCCTCTTCCAAGGCTGTTAAGCTGCTGATTTGCACCATGATTGTGGAACTCTTGGTTTTCTGGGCTATATGGAGGATCTAAGCTGGGGAAAGAAGGATGGAAACAATACAAATTAAAATGCCATAAGTTCATTTTCCAAGCTGACTAGAGCCTTTATTCTTATCAAGATTCTGCCATTTTTTCTTGAATAAACACTTCCCAGATTATTGCAAGCCTTTGGTTAAATTTGAGAATGCTAAGAAAGTATTGTTACAATTTTGCCAACATTCTTATTGCTTTTATAGGAGACAGGATTTTCAGAGGTTCTCAGTCCACCATTCCCACAAGGACATCCTACAGAGAAGCAAGAGACATGTACTTAACAGAAAAAAGTACTCAATACATCAGTGCTCTCCTACTTACTAAAATTAATTTAAAATTAACAATTAGCTAGGTGCAGTGGTGCATATGTGTCATTCCAGCTACTTATGATCTTAGTCTAGGAGATTAAGGCAGGAGGATCACAAATTCAAGGCCAGACTGGGTTACTTTGGTAGACCCTGTCTCCAAATAAAATAAAAAGGGCTGGGGATGTAGTTCAGTGGTGGAGCCACTTGCCTAGCTTGAGCAGTGCCTTAGTTCAGTCCCAGGATGGCAAAAAAAAATGTTACTCTTTTATGCTTATTTGTATTGTATTTGTTTGCATATCATTAAGAATTCGTAGCATTTCAAAAGCATTTTATTTTAATTATAAGTTATTTTCTTATTTGAGTTTCAAGGTATTCATAGCTGGAAATAATGGATTGATTTCCTTTAAACTGGCTCTTCTGTACTTTCAACATTGTCTCTAACATTCTTGAAAGCATTCTTGCTTGGCAGCAGCAGACTTCTATTCTGGATACAACTTGATTTATTTTCCCTACCCCACAATGTGAAATCAGCAGCTCTCTCAAGAGCTTGATCCTTTTACTAGCATTAGAATAGTATTACAGACCAAAATCTGATTGCTAATGAGGCCTATAATTATTGGACAGAAGTGCTACTGTTACTATTACTATTAATACAAAATAATCTAAAATATTTAGAGATACAAATTGGTAAGTTTTCACATATGACATATGTGTACACCCTTGAAATCATCACTGCTAAATATTTTTATTTTCTTTTTTTTTTTTTTTTTTTTTTTTGGTGATGCTGGGGATTAAACCCAGGGAAGACCTTGTAAATGCTCGCTCGGCAGGTGATCCTAGGTACATCCCTAGCTGCTGGATACTTTTTTTTTTAATTTGTAATGTTTATTTTTCAGTTTTTGGCAGACACAACATCTTTGTTTATATGTGGTGCTGAGGATCGAACTCCATGCTGCACGCATGCCAGGCGAGCACGCTACTGCTTGAGCCACATCCCCAGCCCTGCTGGATACTTTTTAAATAATCAGTTTAGGATGACACGTGAAATCTCATGTGTGTGGCGGAGGGTGGTACTGGGGATTGAACCTAGGGTCACTACCACTAAGCTACATCCCCAGCCCTTATTATTTTTCATTTGAGACAGATCTCACTAAGTTTACCTCAAACTTATGATTCTTCTGCCTCAGCCTTCCTAGTTGCTGAGATTACAGGCATGGCCACCATGACTGGTCAAAATGTATTTTCATTCTTCGTCAGAGCTGATTAATTGTGGGTTCTACTAATTATTCTTGGCCAAATAGCCTAGTCTCCTTAGGAAGTACCTCAGCAAGACCTTTCTGTCCTCAATGTGCATTTACCAGTGTACCAGATTCCATAGATGAAGATGAAGATAGGGTTTATCTGTGGGTTTTTTTCCTTCCTGGCTCACAATAAGTTATGTATCTGACAGCTTGGTAGTTGTTATAAAAGGCTGGTTCTCTAAGCTTTGTCACCTATTCGAGCCTCTGTGTTTTTTTATTTTGTATACCAATATCATCTTCCTGTTTACTTTTTCCATAGATCGATTTGGGATGTTACCATTAGATGAGCCTGCTGTTCTTATTAGTGAATTCCTAGATCGTTTTCAAAACCTTTGTCACTTGGACCTCCAGCTTCCTTCCCTGAGGCCAGAGGACTTGAAAACTATGGTGAGTTTTTCTTGGCTAGGTTGTAGTGACCTCCACTTGTCATCAGCATTTGTATATGAAATAATTCTTTTAATGACAAAATGGTGCAGATTGTTAGGAAGAGAACAACTCATTCATTTCTCATCTGATCTTTTCGATTTCAACCAAAAAGTGACTATTGAGGGTTGAAGCAAATAGGTTCCACTTAAATGTTTAGGTATGATTCTTGAAGTGGCAAATTTAATTTTATTTTGATTAGTTACTTATATTGTTTAACAGAAGACACTGACATGTGACTGCATATCATTTTTTGCATATAATTTTCCATAGTGATAGAGGCCAAGTAATAAACTCTTCCTGTGAATAGAAGTGTTGAAATACTCTGGCCCATCTGTACTTTGAAATTGCATATTTACTATCCCATTTCATTAGCCTGTTAGTGCTGTGAGGAAAAGCTATATTATAGGAAATAGCAGCTTATTTTAGTCATCTATTACACTACTGTGACTAAAGGACCCAAACCAGAAGAACTATAGAGGAGGAAAAGTTTATTTGAAGTGCTCACAATTTCAGAGGCCTCAGTCTATAGATAGCTGGCTCCATTCCTCAGGGCTCGAGTGAGACTGAACATCATGGTGGAAGACAGTGTGGCAGAGGGAACCAGCTCACGTGATGATCAGGAAGCAAAGAGGGAGAGACTCCTCTGCAGATACAAAATACATACCCCTTAGCCATGACCCCATAAATTATTTCCTCCAACCACACCCCACCCATATCCAGCCATCACTCAGTTAATCCCATCAGGGATTAATTAACTGATCGGGTTAAGGTTATGACCCAATCAGTTCTCTTTCATTGTCTCACACATGAGCTTTTGGGGGACACCTTAGCAACCCAGTAAGACCCTGTCTCAAAATTTAAAAAAAAATGTGGCTCACTGGCAGACCACCTCTGGGTTCAATCCCTAGGACCATAGGGGAAAAATAAAGCTGCTGTGTGATTCCTAGCCCTGCCTAAAATAAATCTTCTCTATGAGGTCAGTCTCATCATATTTGTCATTTTTTTCCCCTGATTTTTGCCTTGTACCATATAAGTACATCATATGAATAATTTTTCTTTGTATAATGGTAGAAACTTGAAGGTTTTTTATCTTGGTTCCTTTGTAGTGCCTGACAGAAGACAAGATCAGTCTTCTGTTACACCTGCTTGAAGATGAACTTGATCACCGAACTGAAGAGAGAAAAACTCCAAGCAAGTTAGGCTCTGACATCCAAGTCCACATCACTGCTTGTGTTCTCTCTCTGTGTGGCTGGGCATGTAGGTCAGTCAGCAAATTTTGCCTGAGGGCATAAGCTGTGATGATGCATACACCCATATGTATATCATTCACTTATAGTATTTGGAAATCACATGATGTTTCCAGTGAGAAAACAGAAACAAAGAGAAAAGTGAGGGGAGGAGTGGGATGGGTGCGGGATAGATAATAAGAATTAGTAACAAAGAGAATTAGAACTTGGGGATTCCTTGTGTTCACACTTGAACTTTGTTTCTTGTATTGTAACTATCTAGGTATATTCCTATAAGCAGTGAAGCTCCTTTTTGAAAATAGAAAATAAACTATTTTTAGAAAGAAAAATCAGTGTAATTGAGTAAAAACTACCAGAGATTGGTGGGGGATGCAAGTATGACCAGATAGAGCACTTTCCTAGCATGTGCAAAAAGCCCTGGGTTCAATCCCCAGCATCCCCTAAAATTTCGGAAACACCAGTTGGTATCCCCTTGCCCTACGCTGATGTGCTTTTTTTTTTTTAACTGTTCAGTTTGGCAGAGACTACCTCTGAGATTGAAGATTTTTGAAACAAAATTTCTTTTGGCCCCCAATGAGGAGCAAAGCTAGGCAGGGCCTCACACATCCTAGGTGAGTGCTATGCCACTGAGCCATGTCTCTTTTGATTTTTTGTATTTGAAACAGGGTGTTAACAAGTTGCTGAGACTGGCTGAAACTTGCAATCCTCCTGCCTCAGCCTCCCAGATTGCTAGGATTGCTGGCATGCACCACCATGCCTGGTTTGATTTACCTTTGATATGCTTTCTTTGGTAGATTAGGAAAGAGTTTAAAGAGGGACAGGAAAATTTTATAAAATGTACTTCCTACATAGCCTTGCCATAGAGAGCACACCAAGACCCGCAGACCTTTCTACGAGAAATAATGTAAGAGGTGATGGAGAGACATAGGAAGATGACTGTCCTCAGATCAGAGGATGTAAGGACATGGTTTCCAGTTCCCTGAACCACTGAGATTTTTTTGTTGAGATGAACCATACTCACATTACACTTGGTCACATAGAAGTGTTATCCTTCAGAAAGACCCAGCTTGTTTTCCATTTCTTCCTAGTTCTGCTTTGGAACCCATGCAGCTCTCCCTGATAACATGTTCACAGTGTATGAGGAAGGTGGGGCTCTGGGGCTTCCAGCAGATCGAATCATCCATGACTGACCTGGATACATCCTTTGGCCCAACCAACTCTCCAGTCCCAGGCCCTGAAGGTCGTCCAGAGCGCTTCCCTCTGGTGCCTGAATCGCCTCGGAGGATGATGACCAGGAGCCAGGATGCCACATTTTCCCCAGGCTCAGAGCAGGTATTGACTTAACTTGTGTGAGGTGGACATTTGAAAGACATTGTTGCCAAAAGTGTTGGTGGTAGAAAGTGGAAAATTGGTGGGTAGGTTTCACTTCTGGCCATATTGATCAGAGTATTATGTCATTTTTCTGTTCATCAATTGAGAAGCTAAATTTGTTTTTTTTTTTTTTTTTTTTAATTTTTTTTTTTTAATATTTATTTTTTAGTTATTGGCGGACACAACATCTTTGTTGGTATGTGGTGCTGAGGATCGAACTCAGGCCGCACGCATGCCAAGCGAGCGCGCTACCGCTTGAGCCACATCCCCAGCCCGCTAAATTTGTTATAGAAATTCAATAAAGAAATATAGTATTCTTAGAAGAGTGTACTTATGTAGGCAATTCAAAAACTAAAAGAATTTTTTTTTTTTTTTTTTTTGGGGGGGTGGTATTGGGGATTGAATCCAGGGTGGTAAGTACCCATTGAGCTTTATTCCTAGCCCTTTTGTAAATTTTTTTAAAAATATTTTTTAGTTGTCAATGGTCCTTTATTTATTTATATGTGGTGCTGAGAATCGAACCCAGTGCCTCAAACATGCTAGGCAAGCGTTCTACCACTGAGCCACAAGCCCAGCCCCTTTTTGTAAATTTTGAGACAGGGACTTGCTAAGTTGCTGAGGCTGGCCTTTAATTTACAATCCTCCTGCCTCAGCTACCTAAATACCTGGGATTACAGGAATGCACTGCTGTGTCTGGCAGAAACTAAATTTTTATTCATTTATTTGTAGTTCCAGAAATTGAATCTAGGAGCACTCTACTGTGGAGCCACATTGCCTTCTGTTTTGTTTTGTTTGAGACAGGATTTGACTGAGTTGCTGAAGCTGACCTGGAATTTGTGATTCTCCTGCCTCTGCTTCCCAAGTCACTGAATTGTAGGCTTGTGTCACTGCACGCTGCTCAAAATAATTTTTTATATATATTTATTTTTAGGTGTAGATAGACACAACACAATGCCTTTATTTTTATGTGGTGTTGAGACTCGAACCCAGGTCCTGCCCGTACTAGGCGAGCGCTCTACCGCTGAGCCACAATCCCAGCCCTCCAAATAATTTTTTAGAAATGTTTTGTTTTATTTGTACTGGGGAATTGAACCCAGGGACTCTTTACCACTGAGCTACATCCCCCACCCTACACTCCCTCCTTTTTTTGAGACAGGGTCTCAATTGCTTAGTGCCTTGCTATGTTGCTAAGGCTGGCCTCAAACTTGGAATCCTCCTGCCTCAGTTTCCCATATCACTGGGATTATAGTCATATGTAACCACAGACAGCCTAAATTATTTTCTTTCTTTTTTTTTAATGTATTTATTTTAATTAGGTACATATGACAGAAGAATGCATTTTGATTCATTGTAAACAATTGCAGCACAACTGTTCATTTCTCTGATTGTACACAATGTAGCTTCACACCAGTCATACATGTGCCTAGGGTAAGGTCCATCACCTTCCACCATCTTTCCTACCCCCATACCCTCTGCTCCCTTCATCCCCTTTGCCCAATCAGAGTTCCTCCATTTTTCCCATGCCCTCGCCCATTATGGATCAGCATCCACTTATCAGACAGAACATTCCCTTTAGATTTTTGGTATTGGCTTACTTCACTTAGCATGATATTCCCCAACTCCATTCGTTTACTTGCAAATGCTGAGTAATATTTTAGTGTGTATGTGTGTGTGTATCACAGTTCATTTATCCATTCATCTCTTAAAGCGCATCTAGGTTGCTTCCACAATTTAGCTATATGCTGATTTTAAGTCCTTTGTGTATATATGAGGAGTGGGTCAAATAGTGGTTCCATTCCAAGTTTTCTGAAAGACTTGCTTTCCAGAGTGGTTGTACCAATTTGCAGTCCCACCGGCAATATATGAGTGTACCTTTTCCCCTACATCCTCACCAACACTTATTGTTATTTGTATTATTGATAACTGCCATTCTGACTGGCGTGAAGTGAAATCTTAGTTTTAAGTAGTTTTGATTTGCATTTCTGTAATTACTAGAGATGTTGAACATTTTTTCATATATTTGTTGATTGGATGTACATCTTCTGAGAAGTGTCTGTTTAGCTCCTTAGCACATTTATTAATTGGGTTGTTTGTTTTTTTGGTGTTAAGTTTTTTGAGTTCTTTATATATCCTGGAGACTAAATTATTTTCAATGTACCAATTAAAGATTTTCTCTGAAACCTAATATATTTATAATTTAAACTATAAAATACTTGATTTCATATGTTTTAAGAAATACTTCTGGCCATAGTCATCAACGTGATGCATGGACTTTCCTTTATTTCCTCTTCAGGTTGAAAAGAGCCCAAGTCCCATTGTCTCCCGAACCCGGAGCTGGGATTCTTCTAGTCCTGTTGATCGGCCTGAGCCGGAGGCAGCCAGCCCCACCACCAGAACCCGGCCAGTGACTCGAAGCATGGGAACAGGAGACTCTGCTGGCCTGGAAGTACCCTCCAGTCCCCTCCGGAAAGCCAAACGAGCTCGCCTCTGCTCTTCCAGTAGCTCAGTGAGTCCACCTTCTCATGTAGCCATCACTGAGCACATACAGCAGTCTGTGCTCTCACCACGCAGCACTGAGACACAAGCGTGAATCACCCCGGGTCCTCTGGCTAAAGGTAGACTGCGTGAATAGGGTTAAAGATGAAATAGGTGACCAAAGGGAAAAGATTGAAGGGTTTTGTCATTTGTTCCTTTGGGTAGATTCTGGAGAGGTAATAAATATTTGAGGCTAATAGTACAGCAGTGAGGTAGGGGGACAAAGCTGATAAGGTAGTTTGTTTTAACATAAAAGGACTGAAAGGAATGGGCTGGGGTTGTGGCTCAGCAGTAGAGCACTCGCTTAGCACGTGTGAGGCCCTGGGTTTGATCCTCAGCACCACATAAAAATAAATAGATATTGTGACCAACTACAACTAAAAAATAAATATTAAAAAAAAGGACTGAAAGGAAAATAAAAAGACAGAATTTAAAAGCATTAAAACTAGAAGTGAGGACAATTATGAGATTTTGGACTTTATGACTAACAATATGCCTATAATAATATTCCTCCCTGAAGAGACATAGCATCTGCCCTTCATTAACACTCTCTCTTCCTCCTCCCTCAGGACACATCTTCCCGGAGCTTCTTTGATCCCACCTCTCAGCACAGAGACTGGTGCCCTTGGGTGAATATCACACTAGGCAAAGAATCTAGGGAGAATGATGGAACAGAGCTTGATGCCAGCACCCCAGCAGAGCCGGGCTGGAAGACAGTGCTGACCATCCTGTTGGCCCACAAACAGTCTAATCAGCCAGCTGAAACAGACTCCATGGTGAGATAAGCTATTGCCCTGCTTGTATGTAGCACTTGCTCTTTATGGGATAAGCAGCAGCAGTTAGTCCTATAATTAGCACCCTGCCTGCCTTCAGCTTTCCTAAGTCTTGTAGACTTATTCTGATTTATCCTAAAAGAAAGGCATGGAAGTGGTCAGTCTTTCTGCGGCTTAGTATATGGCATTCCATCAAATTCTGTTAAGTTCTTTGTTCTCTCAAATAAAATGACTCAAAGTGGAAAAATAATACAGAAACAGAAATAGATGAATAGGCAGCTGCTGTGGCCTCATGTTGCAACGCAGCTGCTTTCTCCATCAGTTGCTGTCACTTACCTTTGGAGCCTGGCCCAATAACTTAGCCTTTGGATCTGTGCTCTGACACCAAGCCAGTTTCTTTACTCCCTGTATCAGTCAGGCATGTGCGTTGGACCATCATTAGCCATCACAGTCATGGCTACTGTGGTTAACAAATGTGGGTACATGCAAAGCCATCGTCAAGAATGAGAGTGATGTGTGTCCTTAGTGTCCACCATGATTCCCTAATGGAGTGTTAAGAACTATTTTGTTTTGTTTCCCTTTGCGGACTTACTTTCATATTCACCTAAAAGTTACTGATCTCTACACCCTCCAAGGTCAAAGCAAAGTAATACCTGCCAGCCAGTGTTCCCAAATTCATGGTTTTGTAGGGTCTTAGGAAGCCACTGGAAGGAGCTGCACTGATGCTTTTTTTGGTACTAGAGATCGAACCCAGGGGCACTCTGTCATTGAGCTACATCCCCAGCACTTTTTATTTTTACTTTTTTCTTTTTAAGACCAGGTCTCATTAAGCTGCTGAGTCTGGCTCCCAAGTTGCTGGAATTATGGGAGTATGCTGCCACTCCCAGTTTGTACTGATGCTTAAAGCCCAGCAATGAACAATGTATATTAGTGCCTTTAGAAAATATGTAGATGAATGTGTCCAAGTTTTTGCAGGAAAAAAAAAATCACTTCTCTTCAATTTAAAAACTTTTGGAGGGGCTGGGGAGGTGGCTCAAGCGGTAGCGCGCTCGCCTAGCATGCGTGCGGCCCGGGTTCGATCCTCAGCAGCACCATATACCAACAAAGATGTTGTGTCCGCCGAGAACTAAGAAAAAATAAATAAATGTTAAAATTCTCTCTCTCTCTCTCTCTCTGTCCCTCTCTCTCACTCTCTCTTTAAAAAATAAAAATAAAAAAATAAAAAATAAAAAAATAAAAACTTTTGGAATTGTGTAAAGCTATTTAAAGAAAAATATTTGCCCAACTATTCAATTTGGAGTTATTAAATCTATATTTGCACATAAGTTCTCTCTACCTAGACCTTTAGGAAGTAATATTTTGGCAGTTTTACTAACAGTTCCCTCTGTTACTGTTATACCAAAAAGAAACCACACAGGGTTAGGTTTTTCATTCGTTTGTAGAAAACGTTGGCCTCATAATTGGCCCTGGATTCTGGGGCTCTTAGAATTCTTTTTAGTAGCATGTCTTTTAATCTTCCCACCAGCTGCTATGACTGGGTGAAACAAAGCTTGATGGGGCTATGGTGAAGGAGCTTGATGTTGGAAAAAGTTTATACTATTTTTTTTTTCAACTTTGTTTCTTTCAGTTTTTTTTTGTTTTTTTTTTAAAGAGAGAGTGAGAGGTGCTGGGGATGTGGCTCAAGTGGTAGCGCTCTCGCCTGGCATGCGTGCGGCCCGGGTTCGATCCTCAACACCACATACCAACAAAGATGTTGAGAACTAAAAAAAAAAAAAAAAAATTAAAAAAAAAAAAGAGAGAGGGAGAGAGAGAGAGAATTTTTAATGTTTATTTTTTTTTTTTTAGTTTTCGGCGGACACAACATCTTTGTTTGTATGTGGTGCTGAGGATCGAACCCGGGCCGCACACATGCCAGGCGAGCGTGCTACCGCTTGAGCCACATCCCCAGCCCCATCTTTCAGTTTTTTACTAAACTAAATTCCCTTAATTCCTTGAGTCAGAGCTCAAACTTTTTCTCCTGGCTCCTCGTTTTATTGAAAATTTCATCCCACAAAGAGGAAAGGAAAACAGTAGAAATGCCATCTTATATGAGAAACTGGAGGTTATTTTATGGCTTATCTTACTAAATATTCTTTGTTCTCTTACTGAAGTTCTTGCTGTGTGAAATATCTGCTCTTTATTATCTCAAAGACAGAGAGAACCAAGTGTTCTGATTTACCGAGAACTTTTATCTTCTAATGAATTGCTTTGTCTCCTGTAACACTATTTCTCAGAATCTCAGAGCACTTGATAGGTATGATCTAGTGGCAGTGAGAGTCTTCCTATTTTTAGCTCTGCTGGCTAAAAATGAAGCTGAGAAAGTCAAGGTCATAGTTTAGACTCTTAGGGGTTATTCAACGTTTATTTCTTGGCCTTGGATTATACTGTTAATCCCAAGTAGGTAGGTTCCAGGTAAATTTGAATCCTGTTCACAAGAAATAATGAACTTGGGTCATTTGAACATCATGGATTTTTTTAAAAATGCAAAATGAATGTGTTCTCTATTAATGGTAGGTCCGAAGTGTCATCATCACATAGAAAGATTAGACACTTAGAAAAGATGATGAACCATGTTTGTTGCCTCAGTTTGTTAAAAGCAGTCTGACAGTAGAACAAAGGCTTCTTGATTTCATTTAATCTTAACTGTACATTATAGCATATTATAAAATGGGTTTGTATTCAGTCCTAGATATATTTTGATCATTGTAGGAGAAATTTATAGATTCTGATACTGTAGAGTCTAAAAAAAAAAAATGTAAACTTTTTTTTTTTTTTTTTAACGGGAGAGAAGTGGACATCTTTTTTTTTTTTTTTTTTTGAGAATTTTAATATTTATTTTTCAGTTTTCGGCGGACACAACATCTTTTTTGTATGTAATGCTGAGGATTGAACCCAGGCCGCACGCATGCCAGGCGAGCGCGCTATCACTTGAGCCACATCCCCAGCCCTAGTGTAAACTTTTTTTCCAACATCAAACTCATTCACCCCAGCCCCCTTAAGCTTTGTGTTGTCTAGTTAGATAAAACTGTTATGTATTATTTGTTATTTGTCTCTATAAAAGAATTTAATTCTAATAATAATCTTTTTCTACCAATAGAATCTCTCTGAAAAATCAAGAAAAGTATTCCGAATATTCCGACAGTGGGAATCTTTATGCTCATCCTGAAGCTACTCTACCCTGTTCCTGGAGAAAACTGAAATGAGAGTGACTTTTTGAAAAATAAAACCTGAATTTTCTTTGGGTCAGCTGATACTGTTTTTCTCCATTCTGGTTTAATCATAAAGAGCCCCTGCCATTGCAGAGGTAGTGAGCGTCAACAATCTGCATGTTTAACAGGAGACCCATTTCCCTGTGGGGATGTGGACAGGATGAGCAAACCCAGTTCTATTAAAGGACTGTGTGGCTACAAAACTAGATGGAAGACCCAGGAACATGCATTTCAGCAGCTTTAGTGTGGGCAGTGTTTCAAGGACTGTATATCCCAGGATTTGACAGTGTGTGTTATTAAAGTATTTGCCAAGATGCTTCGATGCTCGAGATTGTTTTCTCCCTTGCCTGGTAGGCTGGAAAAAGCTTAGGTTATATTATCAAGAGTTAAACTGTGGTCTGGGCATGGTGGCCCACACCTTTACACAAGGAAACTGAGGCAGGAAGATTGCAAGTTCAAGGCCAGCCTGGGCAACTTAGCAAGATTCTCCACAGCTTAGAACCTGTGTCAAAATAAAAAGGCCAAGGGACATAGCTCTGCATTAGAGCATCACTGGGTTCAGTCCCAAGTACTGCCTTCCCTCCCTCCCAAAAATAGAGTCAAACTGGGTTTTCAGAGTGGATACAAAACCTGAAATTTATTTGTAATTCCAGTCAAAGAGGTATAGTCTTTTTTTAAACTGGAAGCAAGGTGGTTTCATTCTGTTACCAGGACTCCTGGTGTGATGCAGTGTAAGGTAAGCTTATTTTCTCCTCACTTTGATGTTAACAGAGTAAGAGAATGGAAGGAGGCTAGGAAAAAATACCCAGAAGAGGCCCCTCATGTGCTGTCTAGTGCCTGGTTCCCCGACTGGGCACCCCAAGCCTTTTTCCCTGCTTGTGAGGCTCATCAGTCTCTGTAGTAGGGAAGAGTGGCCTGAACCTGACCCATCTAAATACAGCTGCCTGCTGATAAAGTGACCATAAGCTATTAGAGGCTGGAAAGAATTCTCTGATATGTTATACTTTAGTATCGTTGATTTATTTTATGGCTCACCTTTTTTTGGGGGGTGGGGGGAGGGCTTGCTAGGGATTAAACTCAGGGGTGCTCAACCCCTAAGCCACATCCTCAGCCCTTTTTTATTTTGAGGCAGGGACTTGTTGAGTTGTTTAGGGCTTTGCTACGTTTCTTGAGGCTGGCCTTTAACCTGTGATTCTTCTGCCTCAGCCACCTGAGTCAGGTGTCAGGTTTATAGGCGTGTGCCACCATGCTTGGCCTTTTTTTTTTTTTTTTTTTTTTTCATAGTTACTGGGGATTGAACCTAGGAACACTCTCCCTCTGATCCATGTCCCCAACCCTTTTAATTTTTTGAGACAGAATCTCACCAAGTTGCCCTGGCTGGCCTCAGACTCAAAATCCTCCTACCTGAGCTTCTTAAGTGGTTGGGGTTACAGGCATGTGTCACCACATCTGGTTTATATCTTTATTTTTATAAACTAAAGTGATTTAAAGAAAATAACATTGATATTTTATCCATACTATACTTTGGCTTATCTCTCTAAAAAAATACACCTTTCCCCTTACAAATTACACCAAACAAAAATTAATAATCCCTGGGAGCTGGTTGCAGTGGTACATTCCTGTAATCCCAGCGATTTGAGAGACTAAGGAAAGAAGGATCACAAGTTCAAGGCCAGCCCCAGGAATTTAAAAAGACCCTGTTTCAAATTTAAAAAAAAAAATAAAAAGGACTAGGCATGTAGCTCAGTATTAAAGCACCCCTGGAGTTTCCCCAGTACCACACAAAAATTAATTATCCATGACTATCATGTAATACCAATCTATATTCAAAATTCCTAATTGTGAGGCTGAGTTGTAGAGCTCAGTGACAGAGCACCTGCCTAGTAAGTATGAAACTCTTTGAGTTCAATTCCCAGCACCAAAAGAAAGTTCTTGGGCTATGGCTATAGCTCAGTTGGTAGAGTACTTGCCTTGCATGCACAAAGCCCTGGGTTCAATCCCCAGCACTATCAAAAAAAAAAAAAGACTTATTTTTTCTAAACATGTTCTTTATATATCTGATTTGTCCAAATCAGGATTGTGTATTGTATAATTCTCTTTAGACTTTAACTCCTTATATTATCAGATTTTAAATTCATCATTTTGGGGCTGGAGATGTGGCTCAAGCGGTAGCGCGTTCGCCTGGCATGCGTGCGGCCCGGGTTCGATCCTCAGCACCACATACCAACAAAGATGTTGTGTCCGCCGAGAACTAAAAAAAAAAAAAAAAATTAAAAAAAAATTCTCAAAAAAAAAAAAATTCATCATTTCTTTTTTTTTAAATCTCCCACCTCTTTTTTTTTATTTTATTTCTTACATATATGACTCACGCCTCTTTCTTTAACTTATTTTTATGTGGTGCTGAGGATCAAACCCAGTGCCTCAGATGTGCTAGGTAAGTACTCTACCACTGAGCTACAAATTCATCATTTCTAATTCTAATTTTTAAAATGGTAAACAGTTGTTGATCTGTCTCCTAATCAAACTTTTTCCACTGGAGGAGGTCAGGTAGAGGCTGACAGGTTATTTTTCTAATGTTCTTCTTGCCTTTGACATTGGTAAATGGCTTGACTGTTCATTGTTGGTCTGCATGGTCCTCCTTAGAGACTAATAGGCAGTGTTCTGATGTTTATAGAAATTAGAATTCTGGTGCAGGATGGGAAATCATTTGCTGGCTGATGACTATGTGAATTAGAAATCCACTCAAGAAGTTCTGAGCCTGTAGATCATAGTACCTTTTCTTTTCTTTTTTAATACTGGGGATTAAACCAGAGCCTCATGCATGCTAAGCAAGGACTCTACCATTGAGCTACATACCCAGCCTTTTTATATCATTTTGGATACAGGGTCTCACTAAGTTGCCCTTGGACTTGCAATCCTCCTGCCTCAGCCTCCCAGGTAGCTAGGATTAAAATCATGTGCCACAATGTGTGACTTCTAGGTAATAATTGTTCTTAAGGAGTGGTATAGAATCATTAATATAAGGTAGCCATGTGGACTTTAAATCTTAGATTCAGGCTTTATTCGTGTGAGTAGTTTTTAAGTCTTTCCACTGTAAATTTTTAATTTATACTCCCTCCAAAAAGTACTTACATTTCTTTAAAATAGGCAAAACTTCACGTTTTTGTGTTTATTTTTTATCATAAATGGAAGCCGACTGAGATTTGCTGTAATTTAAGAAACATTGGGGGGCTGGGGATGTGGCTCAAGCGGTAGCACGCTCGCCTGGCATGCGGGCGGCCTGGGTTCGATCCTCAGCACCACATACAAATAAAGATGTTGTGTCCGCTGAAAACTAAAAAAAAAATAAATATTAAAAAATTCTCTCTTTCTCTCTCTCTCTCTCTCTCTCTCTCTCTCTCTCTCTCTCTCTCTCTCTCTCTCTCTCTCTCCCCCTCTCTCTTTAAAAAAAAAAAAGAAAGAAAGAAAGAAAAAGAAACATTGGGTCTCCTGTGTGTGTGAGGCACCATGGGAGCCATCATAAATGAATGACTACCTAGTTTCTATCTTCGAAGTTTATAGTCTGGGCCAGAAGATAAAAATGTTGTTTGGATATACAGATGTCACACAAGACAAACTGTGCCAAATACTCTAGAAGTATAAAAGTCAAGGGAGTTAATGTTCATTATGGAATTGCAGAGAATTTCAGTGAAAGTAGATTTGAACTGCACCTGAGAGTGTAGTGAGAAATGGAGGCTCCATGAGAACAGGAACCTTGTCTATCATAGTTTTAATCTCAACATGTAGAACAATACCTGTGGCAAATGGTGGACATTCAATAAAAAAAGGACATTAGAGGTTGAAGGAACACTGAGCAAATAAGCAGAGTGTAGGACATATTCCAGAAACTGCAGGTGTTCTGCTAATGACTAGAGACTTGGGCTGAATAGAGGAAAGAGGCAGAGAATGGTAGTTGGACCAGTTTGAACTCTTGTATGTTATACAAGGAAGTTTGGACTTGGTTCTGTAGGGAAAGAAGATCTTGAGGAATTTTTGAGCAGAGGAATGACATTCGTTCTTCGAAAGCTAATTCTGGTCCCTCTGAATATCTTGCATTAGGGGAGTCAGGAAGGATTAAGGGAGGTGTGTAGGCAGTGACCCGGTAATGGTAGTAGAACATGATTTGATAGAAATGTCAGAAGTGCCTCCAACATGATTGGTGTGCGTATAAGGAAAAGGAGAAAAATCAAAGGTGATATTCAAGTTGTGGCCTAACCAATCAAGATAGAGAACTAGGTGGGAAGGGAAGATAGTTGTTTTACTTTTAATCTGTTAAATTCAGTATATCTGAAATGCTTTTCTGCAGTTCAGGGAGAATGATTTGATGTGTTGAAATCAAGGAACATGCTAGGCAGTGGCGCACGTCTGTAATTCCAGCTGCTCAGGAGGCTGAGGTGAGAAGATCGTGAGCTCAAAGCCAGCCTAAGCAACTTACTGAGGTCCTAAGTAACTCAATGAGACTATCTCTAAATCAAATTTTAAAAAAGGCTGGGGATGTGGCTCAGTGGTTGAGTATCTCTGGGATCAATCCCTTGTACCAAAAACAACAAACAAGGAACATCAGTCCAAAGGCTCATCATCTATAGGGCTGTGCAGAGTGAAGCTCTCAACATTGTTTTCTTAAAGCCAGCCTGTCTTGGTCCCCAATGTGGAAGTATTGGCAGGTGGTACCTTTGAGAGGTATTTGGGTCTATTAAGAGGAATTAATGCTTTCCTCACAGGAGTGAGTTCACACTGTCCTGGGACTGGCTAGGTTACTGCAAGAATGAGTGGTTATGATATAAGTTTGGCTTCCTTGCTTCTTTCTTTTTTTTTTATTTTATTTATTTTTTAGTTTTCGGCTGACACAACATCTTTGTTTGTATGTGATGCTGAGGATCGAACCCGGGCCGCACACATGCCAGGCGAGCGCGCTACCGCTTGAGCCACACCCCCAGCCCATTCCTTGCTTCTTTCTTGCTTCCTCTTCCAATGTGTGTCTCTTCCACATGACCCCTCCATGTAATGCTATCCACCATGAGCCCCCTCATGGGAATTTAATGCTGTGCTGTGTCCTCAGACCTCCAGAACTAAGAACTCAATAAACTTTTATTTACTTATTTGTTTGTTTATTTATTTGCAGTCCTGGGATTGAATTTAGGGCCTTGAAATGCTATGCAGATGTTCAACCTCTAAGTTACATCTCCCACCCCTATTTTTATTTTATTTTGAAACAGTGTCAGTCTCACCAAGTTGCCCAGGCTGCTCCTGAACTTGTGATCCTCCTGCCTCAGCCTCCCAAATAATAAACCTCTTTTCTTTATGAAGTAACCAGTCTGCATATGACATACCCAGTCTACAGAATTTTGTTATAGCAACGAAAACCAAGACTTTAATTTTCTACAAAGGTGTTGTAAGTCAACCTGTTAAGAAATGTAGCTAACTTGTATTACCTACAATAAGTACATTATGGGATACTGTGTAATCTGGGTTAATTTGTTCCCTCCTAGTAAACAAAAATTTCAAAACCTTCCTCTTTGCCTCCCAGACCAGCACCTTCTTTTGCAGCATGGTCTCAGTGATAAGGTATCTTGAAGACCCCCTGATATTCAAGGTTATTTAGAGCCCCCCCTCTTTACCCAGTTATCCCAGTCTTCAGAATCTTCTTTCATTTTTTTTTCACTAAGCCTCTAGAATTCCAACAAAAGTTGGAATTCTCATCCAAATCAACTTTTTTTTTTTAGAGAGGAAGACTGAATCTCATATTTAATAACTAGCTCTGCCATAGCTAGAATATGGCAGAGCTGCACTTCACTTGCTCTTTCCAGTCTCATGTTCTTTCTGTTACAGTACAGCTGGGATGATCTTCAAGCACTATGATTCTGACTTTCCTTTCCCAAGCTCAAAGTTGAATTCTTCCTCTTACAATAGAAATACCTTACAACCACTCATGGGATGTAAGCATCTTGGCTCTTTTTAGATGTTTAATAAATAGACTTTGCAAGTGGGGCATTTGGGTGGGGGGGCTTTAGGGGGACTTCCTTGTGAACTCATTACACTCAGATCAGTTATGGCTGCCTCCAAACCAGCTTTCTATCCCTTCCACCCTATCCCTTCTTAGGCACTAAGAGCTGCATGTGCAGCTTGACCAACAACAAAAGTGCAGATGCTTCCTCCTCCAGTTTGCCTTTCTATTTTTAGTTATATTCCTATTCTCAGTTTTCTTTGGCTTTTTATAGCTGTCATCTAGGTCAGTTGACCCATGCTCTCAGAAAAGAGTATTACACTTGAGCCCTTTAATGAGAGACCATTCATTCCATCTTTAGCCATGTTCTCTTTTCTCTCATTGCTCCATGGCTACAATTGTAGCGATTTCTACTTTTTTTTAAATAATTTTATTTCATTTATATTTATGTGGTATGAAAGATCAAACCCAGTGCCTCATACTTGAGGGGCATGTGCTCCACCACTGACTACAACCCCATCCCTAATAACTTCTCTTTTTTTTTAATATTGTATTTTTTAGTTATCGGCAGACACAACATCTTTGTTTGTATGTGGTGCTGAGGATCGAACCCGGGCCGCACACATGCCAGGCCAGCGCGCTATCGCTTGAGCCACATCCCCAGCCCGCGATTTCTACTTTCTATCCACAGTGCCTCTGGTTGAATTGACTGTTGTGTAGCTGAGGCTGGTAAAAAGAAAAGGGACTATATAAAGGCCTCTGGACCTTTGGAAATTTAGTCTTTTATTGAAGATTCAAATCATTCTAAGAATATACTTGTCAGCCTCCTGTACTCTATCTGCTAGCTACTGATATCCCAGAAGGCGGATAGAGGAAAACTGACTATTTCCCATGGCAGGTCAGCAAAGTCCTCAAGGATATGGAAATAGGAGCCTAAAATGAGAGGCCTAGAAGGGATCCAAGATTCACCTCCAAGCCAGATACAGAGGCACATGCCTGTAATCCCAGCTACTCTGGAGGTAGATAATTTTGAAGCTAGCCTGAACAACTTAGCAAGACCCCTGCCTCAAAATAAAATTTTGTTTATTGAAAAAAAAAATTTTAAGTTGTACATGGACACAATAACAATACCTTTGTTTTATTTATTTTATGTGGTGCTGAGGATCAAACCCAGTGTCTCACACATGCTAGGCAAGTGCTCTACCACTAAGCCACAATCCCAGCCCTTGTTTATTTATTTTTATTTCTTGTTGAGGTACTGGAGATTGAATCCAGGGGTGCGCTACCACTAAGCTACATTCCAGGATCTTTTTATTTTTTATTTTGAGAAGGTCTCACTAAGCTTCTCAGGGCCTTGTTACATTACTGAGACTGACCTGGAATTGGTGACCCTTCTGCCTTAACCTCCCAAGTTTGTAGGAGTACAGGCATTCACCACCATGCCCTGCAGCCTGGTAGTAATCCTAAGAGGTGGGTACAATTACTAGTCCTTTTTTACAAATGAGGAAGTTAAAGCATAAGTTAATTACTTTGCTCAAGGTCACCTACCCAGTAGGTGAGGGCCAGGATTCAAACTCAAGCCATCTTCCTCCAAAGCCTGTGTTCCTAACACTATTCTTAATGCCTCCTGACCAAGGATATATTTCAAAAGAAGAAAAGGCATATGTATGATGATCTTAACACACTGTTACTGATAATAAATTGAAAATAACCTAAACATCTAAAACAGTTTATTACAGAATATGTATGTGGAATCTAATTCAAACCATTAAAATGATCATTGTAATTGATCATGCAGCAATGTGGACAACTTTTTGTGATATATGTGAAAAACAACCATGACAAGAGGACAATACAAAGGCTGGGGTTGTAGCTTGGTAGTAGATCTTTTGCCTACTATACACAAGAATTTTAGTTTTGCAAGATGAAAAGGTTCTAGAAATCTGTTGCACAATACACATATAGTTAACACTGCTAAGGTGGGGACTAGGGATGTACTCAGTGCCTGACTCAGTGGTAGAGCATTTGCCTAGAATGTGCAAAGCCTGGAGGAAAAAAAAAAAAAAAGATGATCTTAGTTTTGTTTTGTTTTGTTTTTTTGGGCAGTATTGGAGATTGAACCCAGGGCTTTACATGTGAGGCAAGCACTCTACCACTGAGTTACATCCCCAAACTTTTGTATTTTATTTTGAGACAGGATCTTGCTAAGGTGCCCAGGCTGGCCTCCTACCTGAGCCTCCAGAGCTGCTGGGATTATAGGTGTGCACCACCACATCCAGCTTACAATAGTAATTTTTTTATATGTTCTTTACCATAATAAGGAAAATAGAAATGGCCTAACTTGTTATATATATGGAACAAGATTATTTCCCTTAATCCTTCAGTTTAGGCTTGGACAGCATCATTTGTCATATCTTCTTTCTTTTTTTTTTTAACATTATTTTTAGTTGTAGATAGACAAAACTTTACTTATTTTATGTAGTGCTAAGGATCGAACCCAGTGCCTCACATGTGCTAGACAAGCACTGAGCCACAACCTCAGCCCATTATCATCATCCCTTCTTTCTCTTGACATGTCTGATTGTCTGCTCTGACACCTACCTGTAGTCATGGTCTTGGTCTTCCATAACCTTACATTGCACTTTCTCTGGTAGGGAAAGGATGAATGAAACCAAACGTGAGACTCTTATAGAGCCAGAGAAGTTACATTTCAAGGTAAATATGACTTACCAGATATGAAGTGGCTAGAAAATCTCCCCTTAACAATCATGCCATCTCCCAAGTCTCTGTAGCCTACTTGAGATTCAAGGTCAGGTATGGGGTTTTAGTGCCAAGCACTAATGCTAGCAGTACCAGCCAGAGCCACTAGATGCCCCCAGTGCTCCATGCCTGACTTCTTAGCTTAAATTTCAGAGGCAAGACAAACCTGACCTCCCCATTTCATACCAATCACCATCAACAGTATTGGGCAATACAGCACTGACTTTTCAAATGATTTATCCTCATTTCTGCATCATTCTTACTTTGTCCTTATTTCTGTTATAGGTCTTCCTTCCTAGCCCTGCTTAAACTGAGTCTGAAGCTGCCTAGTGTCAACCATAGGCTAATCCGTGGTGGAAAGAGAGATTGAAAGCATTAAGATAATCCATATGGAAAGATTGGATATTTATTGAAGAGCCAGAAAAGTGGGGGAAATCTCCCTTAATTGAAGGTTGGGGTTACGACCCTGCATCCAGGATATAGAGGCATGAATGGCAAGGGTAAGGACCATGTTCACTAGAAAGTCAGCTAAAAAAGAAACCCAGGGGAAGATAAGCCATTGGCATCCATCGGCACACATGAAAGTGCTGATGCAGCCCTCTCAAGATGTCATCCTTGCCCCCTTCTCAGCACCAACACTGTAGGCTAGGTCACTCCAGGGCCAGGTCACCTCCAGGCCAATTCACAAAGTTAAGCAAACCAGTAATGAAGTTTCAAGGATATATTCATAGGGGCACAGGCCAGTGTGGTGTGTCATCATGGCCACAGGGCTGCTTAGACCTGGCAGGTGACCCTCTGCATATGAGGATTCCAAAGTCTGTGACTAATACTAATTAACTCTGACTCATGGTAGCACTGAGTACAGAGAGATCATTATCTCCCTAGATGGAGTGGGGAAACTGAGGTATGGAGTGGGGAAGCAGCTTTGCTCCATTAGTCAGTGGCACCAGGTCATGAGTTTATCACCGTCCTACTCCAGTGCCCATGAAGCTTCCCTTGATTGTCAGGAGTAAACACTTCCAGTGGGGCTGTGCATAAGAGGAGGGAGGGGCCTTTCCAGCCCTGTAGAGCCATAGCTCTGGAATCAGTTGAAAAGACTATGTGACCTAACTCCCCTGAGTTCCACAATGAATCCGAAGGTCAGAGTGGGGAGATGCAGCCAAGATCGCAGAGTGGGTGTGGGTGTGGCTGTGCCAGGCCTAGAGTCCTGGGGTTCCATGTTCAGACCCCTGCCTGTTGTACAGTAAGGATGACAGAGCAGAAAAAAGGCAATATTCTGTGAGAGGTAAGAGTGCCAGCCTTAGGCCAGGTGGTTTGGCAGGTGGAGCAAGCAGGCATTAGATTAGTACCCTGGGTTCAAATCTTGGACTTGAGGGGCTGGGGATGTGGCTCAAGCGGTAGCGCACTCGCCTGGCATGTGTACGGCCCGGGTTCAATCCTCAGCACCACATACAGACAAAGATGTTATGTCCACCAAATACTAAAAAATAAATATTAAAATTCTCTCTCTCTCTCCCTTTCTCTCTCACTCTTAAAAAAAAAAAAAAAATCTTGGACTTGATTGTCACCAGCATGTACTTCTAGGCCAACAACCCAGCACTTCCATTTCTTCATCTGTAAAACAAAAACAATATTAATAGCTCTGTCATAGGGGTATTTGAAAACTAAATAAGAGCTAGGCACATGACCCATGTCTGTAATCCCAGCCACTTAGGAGGCTAAAGTGAGACGATCACAAGTTCAAGGCCAGCCTTGGCAACTTGGCAAGACTGTCTCAAAAGAAAAAGGACTGGAGATGTAGCTCCATGAGAGAATGCCCCTGGGTTCAAACCCCAGTACTACAAGAAAAAAGAGAGAGAGAGAGAGAGAGAGAGAGAGAGAGAGAGAGAGAGAGAGAGAGAGAGAGAGAAAAGAAAAGAAAACTAAATGAGAGATTGAAGTGCTTAGAGCAGTAGCTAGCATACTGTAGTGCTCATTCAGAGGTTCAGTACTATTTCAATGAGGCAGGCATGGCGCACCTGCCTTAGTGGCACACACACCTGTCGGTTTAAACCCAGTTGTCTCTGGCCAAATGCCTCTAGTTTGCCTGGCCTTGAGGGTCTCCTGAGAGAAGGAAGTGCTGAAACAATAAATGTTGGGATTAGGAAAAAGAGATAGCTTAGAATTTCCTCCACGGATTGGCCTTGGGTAGGGATCTTTTAGCTCTGCAGCTTCCACCCCGTCAGACAGTGCAGGTGCTGGTGGTTCAGCTTCAAGCCCAGCCGTAGAAGCACCTTGGGCAACAAAACACAAACCAAGGTAACCACATTCCTGCCGATCTCCTTGTGTCCTGGATCTGTGCCAGCAAGGCCACCCTCAGGAGGTGGTGGTACAATGACAACAGGAGGGCTAATTACAGGATCATCCTGCTGGGGTGAGGATGCTGGTTTGTTTGTCCAGCACACTTTACCTGAGTCATCCATCCTGGAACTTGCAGCCACCTGGGCCTGGAGCTAGACCAGCAGGCTGCCAGCCTTCTGTGTGCTGCACCCGACTGGTGCCAGCACTTCCTTCCTGCTCTCTGCGCAGAGAACCAGATGAGGAAGTTTTGGTTCTACAAACAGCCCAAACAGCGAAGAACTGGGCAGGGGCCTGACAACAAGTCAGAGACCCCAGGGCACGGTGTTGGGTAAGCAAACAAGAGCTGAGGCCTCAAAGTATTTGGGAAATCACCTCACAGATCAGAGATCAATCTAAAAGGTAGAGAACAACAGGGTAGCAGCTTCCTCCACCCCTCCATCCCACCTCCAGGTCTCCAGTCCCATGCCACTGAGCTCAGGGGGCCTTGGGATCTCTTGCCAAGCCCCAACTCTGCCCAGGGTGCCCAGGCCCACCCTACTGGTCAGCCATGATCTGGGTTCAACTCCCACAGCTCAATCTTGGGGTCTCCCAAAGTAAGATGGGGAGCAAAATGGGTCCTGTGTGTCACAAGAAAAGTTTCCAAAATAATAACAGAAAGTACTTTTTCAAAAGGTGTTAAAAAATGAGAATCAATGTTCCCTGTTCCTTCTGACTTACTGGGTTAGGGGAACAAGGACATAGCAGAGGAGAAATGAAGTGGGGCACCCCCTTCCGAACTGGGTGTGAAGATGGCCTTGGGTCTTAGCATAAGCAACTCCATTTTAAAACTACATTTTGAAACCTGCAGTCTCATTAGACATGCCTACAGAGCACTCCAATATGGTCACCAGGCATAGCCCTGACATAAACAAGTCACTTCTCCCCACCCTGACAAACTCAGAGTGAAGTAATACCACCCTCGCCCCCATAAGGATAAAAGGCAAGAAAATCAGGGTGGGGACCACCAGACCAGATGCTTTAACCTCAGGGCGGATGATGTCACTGAGAAATTCAGTAGCAGCTGATAGGGATTGAAAGGGCAGTCAGATGCCCCAGAATTTAAATTTAAATAATGGAACAAATGAACTGACATTCAGCCAGCTGACACTGATGCCCTCATGCCGGAGAGCCTGATGAAGACCTGGACTGACATCCCAACTCTTCTCATCCTCTGCATCTTCCTCACCACTCTCAAACAGCCACATCTTGACCTTGGTGAGAACTGCAACATCTCCCTATGACCTTCTCCTCAACCAGCCGTCAGCTCCACCCCAGGAGAAGCCTGCCTCAGCTCCTGACCTGATCACCGCGGTCTGAGTGAGGAGTGAGTGTGCATCTGCTGGACTTAGAGCCTAAAGCTTGAGACTTTAGATCTGGCACTTGAGCTTAGCTCATGTTTGCCACGAGCCTGTCATGACTAAGAGTGTTTGCAGTGCTTAGAATTAACTTAGCATTGTTTGCTGTGGATTGGTTATGCCTATTGCAGAGTCTAGCATTAAGGATTTAGTCATTTTCTTGATTAAGAACCTATAGAGTGAAATTGTATTGAGTGATCTGAGTGAATAAAACATTGAAAAGGGCAGAAGCACGTGGACATTCTTTATTTCATAAGTGGCACCTTTGTCCCTTGTGACACTGGGAGGAAGACATTCGTGCCCTGAAGGAATTTCCACAGGAAGGCGCATCTGCAACCTGGCTGGCAGAGGGAACCTGAGAAGGCCTCTAGTGGGGACAACTATGGGTGGGACAGGAAACAGGAAGCCATGTCTTTAAGGCAGTGATCCCATAGGCCTAGGAAGGAGGCTCTCTCCTCTAAGAAAGACAGCCAAAGAACCCACAGAAAATCCAGTATGCTAAGAGGCCTGGGCTGCTGAGGGGAGATTGCGTCAGGCCTGCCTCCCTTCAGCTGAGGTCCCACTTGTCTGCCTCGCCCCCTGCAACTCCCACGTCATTAGTCAGGGGTGTTGGCACCCTCTGCCATTAAGTCTCGAACACTCCTGTTGCCACCCACAGCCCCTCACATTTTCTAGATCATCATGAAGTGAGCCTGACAGTAGACTATCCCCTGAGGGGAGGGAGAGGCAGGAGGGTGGAGAAGACCTAGTTCTGGCCTGCTGACTAAAACATGACCTCAGTGTCCTAATGACTGGCTTTCTGGTTAACCTGCCAACCAGAGCCTCCCCGCCCTGGCCTTCTAGATGGCCTCCTACAGGATCTCATGTCTCTTGGTGTACAGGGAGCAGTGGGGTTTCACGTGGCAGAGGTCAGTCAGGGGTGGCACTTGTTAGTTAAATCCTCATGTTGTGGCTCCCCAGAACAGGACCTGAACCCTGTAACTTGAGACAACTTTCATCATCACAGATTCTGAGGGAAAAACCTGGACGAGGGGGCTAAGTAGGACTGACTTCATGAAGACAACATGACGATTTAAAACTGAGACTGTCCCGCCAGGTGCAGTGGCTCACACCTGTAATCCCAGCAGTTTGGGAGGCTGAGACAAGAGAATCACAAGTTCAAAGCCAGCCTCAGCAATTTAGCTAAGCTCTGTCTCAAAATTAAAAACAAAAAGGGCTGGCGATACGCTCAGCGGTTAAGTGCCCCTGGGTTCAATCCCTGGTACCAAAAAAGAGACTGTCCAGCCAGTTGTGATGTGTTCCTATAGTCCGAACCATTTGGTAGGCTGAAAAAAAAAAAAAAAAAAAAAGGAAAGAAAAGAAAAAAATAGACTGTCCCAAAAAACTTGGGATATGTAATCTCTGTGGTGTACCCAGAGCTCAATGTCCAGGAGGCAATGTGGTACAGGAGGCCCAAGTTAGGATAGGGAGCCTGGCTATCCTGGGGTCCCATCCGTCATCCTGGTGACTTGGGGGAAGCCAGTCTTCATTTTATTCTCTATCTGTCCAGGGGTAGTCATAAGTACCTAACAGTGTTCAGAACAACTTGTTGATGTTCAGAACATGTAAAGTACTTTTGGGGAAAGTAAAACTGTACATACATACACACCGTCAGTATGAGGTAACGGGTTTCTTGATTTGGGGGTGAGAGGTTTCACCGCAGGTAGGAACAGTGACTGGCATCTGAGTCAAGAACAGGCAAAGATGCCAGGCACTGCAGTACATACCTTTAATCCCAGTGGCTCAGGAAGCTGAGGCAGGAGATTCACAAGTTCAAAGTCAGCCTCAGTAATAGCAAGGCACCAAGCAATTCAGTGAGACCTTGTCTCTAAAAAAAAAATACAAAACAGGACTGGGGATGTGGCTCAGTGGTCTAGTGCTCCTGAATTCAATCCCCAGTACAAAAACAAAAAACAAAAAAAACAGAAGACAGAACTGACATGGAAAGTCAAGGGCCAAGGAAGAAAGCCCTGAGAAATCAGGCTGAGAAGCATCCTGCTGCCAAGGTCAGAAAATAAAAGGGGTTGGGTGATGACACAAGCAGAAGATGTTCTTTTCCTCAGTGGATGTGGCATCATGTCTCCTGAGACCCTGCTGGCATACAGTCCAGTTTGCTCACTAGGAAAGGAGCTCTGGGCTCCAGGGCTGTGCCCATCTCTGAGCCCCTGAAGCAAGCAACAGAGGCCTACAGACTTCTGTGAACGCCAGATCTGGCACTTACTGTGGAACAGGTCACCACATCCTAGGCATGTGACATAATAAGTCTTTAGAAATTTGGATTCTTATTCCCTGAACTCTCCAGGTGGGAATTTAGTGCCATCTGGGGTCCTCAGATCTTTTGAGGACTTCCAAAAGGGGGCTTTACATGTGTCCACAAGCCAGTCTGTCGTAGTCACAATGGGGAAGTTACACTGGGTTCTCTGACTCTGGCTTCAGCTCTTACCAAGTAACTCCCCATGCCCCTAAGCCCCTTGAAGGAATCCAAACTGCTATGTTTCTGGGCATCCCAGGAAGCTGGATTTCCTGTCTATGCGGAGATAACTCCTCTGGTTCAGTGCCAAACATGGCAGTGTACCTCAAAGCCACAGTGCATGGCCTCCAAAGTGATCTGTACACTGTTGGGTTAGCTTCTGACCTTCCCCTCAGACTATGGGGACATAAACTGAGATCAAAGATCAGAAAGGCGACACCTACCTGATCATTCCTCCTTTTCTCCACTAAGTTCCTCCTTCCACCCTTACCCTTTGCCACCTTAAAGTAGTTTTAGAACTTGGAGCCAGGACAAGCACAAATCTCCATCTCAGAAGAAGCTGTTCCTTCAGGTTTGCTTATCTTCAAGATCAATTTTAGTGTTTTTTCCTGATACAAAGGAACTGGGTGTCCTAAAGGTATACGAAGGAAGTTTGTACAGGAACAGGATTCCAATGAGAAGTTGGCTTTGATTGTTTTCTTGGGCTCATTGAAAATCTTAGACCGAGGTTCTGTGGAACACAACATAACTTAAGGGTTCAAGTAATAAATAAGACAAATTGAATGTTAAAAGATGTGAAATCATGTGTAAGATGACCTTTGATCTCTCAGAACCTCTCGATTGCTTCACCACCTACAATCCATATCTCTTTTTTTAAAAAAAAATTTTAGTTGTAGTTGCACACAATACCTTTATTTTATTTATTTATTTTTATGTGGTGCTGAGGTTCAAACCCAGTGCCTCACACATGCCAAGCAAGCACTCCACCACTGAGCCTCAGCCCCAATCCTCCATGTCTCCTTGCCATGGCTGTATCCCAGTACCCAGAACAGGTTCTGGGACAGAGAAATGCTCAGGATATATCTGTTGCATATGTAAACAAACACATCTTTCTAGTTAAGTCTAAGAGTTGGAGGTAGAGCTAACTTTGTCTTTCCATCCTATGTAGAGATAAAGCAATGCCGCAGTCTGGCTGGGCACAAATCACGAGCCACTCAAGCAGGAACAAACTTTATTTCCAAACTCCCACAGCACTCCACGCACACTTCCTGGGAACTCTCCCGAACGCCTTCAGGAACACTCCACACACCAAGCGGAACTCCCTCCACTGGGCTGCATGCTCATCCACTCTCGAACTCTGCGAGAACTCAACGGGATCTCCAAAGGCAGCAAGAGCCGCCCTATTACTGGTGTAAAGGTCTAATATACAATCAAATCAATCCAGCATCATCTTAATGGCTCGCCTCTCAACCATTACTTCTGGCAAAATGCCAGGGGCCATTCCGACTTGGCTGTGGCTCTCAACAAAGCAATGCATTCTGGGTTCTTCAAAGAACCTGCATTGGACTGGGGATGTAGCTCAATGGTTCAGTGCTTGTCTAGCATGTGCAAGGCCCTGGGTTCAATCTCTAGTACTAGGGGGGAAAAAAAAACTACATAATAGGATTGCCAGATGGAACTCAGGGGTAAAGCATGTGCTTAGCATGCATGAGGCCCTAGGTTTGATCCCCAGAATCAAAAAAGAAAAGAACCTTCTTTGGAAGGGGTCTGGAAAACATGATTGTCCACCTCTTAATGAAATACAGGCAAACCAGGGTAGGAAGTAGAAGGGGAAACTGGCCAAGTTCTGGAAAAGGGAAATTTGAGGCAAAGAAATGAAGAAGAGGACCATGTGTCCCAGTATGTGGCTTGATTTTGATGACATTAGGAAAATATTGATATGATATATACTTCTATAACTCTTCCCTACCTCATTTTGTAAGGGTCCGGCGAAGCGTCGGAGGAAGAGACCACAAGAGACTGGCTTCATGCAATAAGCAGGAGGGAGTTTATTGAGGATCCAATTCAGTGCACTGAGGTCCCAGGCAGGCTCACTCAAAAAGCAGAGCAGCCCAGAGCACAGAGCAGAGGTCAAACAGAGCTTAAGTACACTTTTTGGGGAGGGCAGGGGACTTTGCATACATCAGAACAAATCATCATGAGGCGTGGGAAAATTGAACAACAACTCTGAGACATGATTAGTACATTCATTAGCGGGAACAGGCTCGGCAGGGGTGATTGGTCACTTCTAAGTGGGGTACACATTCAAACTGATTGGTTTTAGGGCCTAAAGGACGACGTGACAAACTACACAGAGACCCAGGTTTTTAGACAACCAGGGAGTCAGTGGGAATATTTACTGGGCAGTTCGGGTATTGTCCTAACAGAGGATTTTAACAATACCTGGTCCTTCACTTTTTAACTCAGGCCCTGCAGCTTGGAAACTTTACAATGCCCGGTCTTTTACACTTTAACTCAGGCTTTGCGGCTCAGAATCAGCTTAGAAATTTTACCCTTACAATTTGACATTCTCAACTTTGATCATATAAAGGAGAGAACTGTGTATAAACTCTTGGGTTTATTTTTTATTAAAATAAGGATAATAATTTAAAAATAAAAACTAATAAAGGAAACAAAATTTTTAAAAAAGGAAAAAGAAAAAAAAATAAAGGGGTAAGGCAGGTGTGAGAGCACATACCTGTAATCCTAGTGACTTGGAATGAGGCAAGAGGATCACAAGTTCCAGGCCAGCCTCAGCAAGTTAGTAAGATCCTTAGTAACTTTAGTAAAACTCAGTCTCAAAAAGGGCTGGGGAGCCTTGTGTAGTGGTGCAAGAATGTAATCCCAGTGACTAGGAAGGCTAAGGCAGGAGGATCACAAATTTGAGGCCAGCCTCGGCAATTTAGTAAAATCCTTTCTCAAAAATAAAAAGGGCTGGGAGTGTAGTTCAGTAATAGAGCACTCTTTGGTTCAATCCCCAGTACTCTAATAAGTAAATAATAAATAAGAGTAACTAACCTTATGTGGAGATTTATCATAAAGAAATCATATCCTATCGTAATTGCAATAATTTTACAGAAAAATACCCATATCCTTTACCCTGTGTCACCAATTTATGACATTTTGCCACAAACATTTTGTAGTTCTTTTTACATACACACACACATACTTTTCTCTGAACAACTGGAGGATGGATTACATATCCCAGGCCCCTTTTATTTTATACCTGTCAATTCTTCATGTATTTTTTCCTATTTTTATTATTGCATATTTCCTAAGAATAAGAATATCCTCAGCTGTGATACACAACTGTAGTCCCATTCACTTGGGAGGATGAGGCAGGAGGATCATTTGAGACCAGGAGTTTAAAGCCGGATGGCATCATAGTGAGATTCTATCTCAAAAAACAAACAAACAAACAAAAAAAAAACTTCTTAACCGTAGTCCAGTTATCAAATCCAGAAAATTTTACACTGATATATTTTTAAATATTCAGTCCATATTCTAATTTCTTCAGTAGTCTCAACAATGTCTTTTAAAGTATTGTCCCCTTAGCACAGGATCTAATCCAAGATGCCATCTCCCATTAAGTCATACCTATTTAGTTTCCTCTAAGGTATTACTATTATTAATTCCTCAGCTTCTCCTATCCTCCCTTTTTTTGTCTTTCATGACTTTTCTTTTTTTTTTTATGGTACTAGCGATTGAACCCAGGGGTGCTCTACCATTGAGCTACATCCTCAGCCCTTGGCACTTTTTATTTTATTTTGTGACAGGGTCTTGCTATGTTGCTGGCGCTGACTTCAAATTTGCAATCCGCTTGCCTTAATTTTTTCGATTTTATAAGACTACAGGCATATACCACTGTGGCACCTAGTGACCTCATGACCTTTCTAAAAAGACCAGTTATTTTACAGAATATCCTCTAGTTTGGATTTGTCTAATGTTCCCTGATGATTAGGTTCACGTTACCTATGTTTTACTAGAATATAACATAAGTGACATGGTATCCTCCTCAGCGTACCATAATTGGAGACACATGGTATCTTTTAATGAGATGTCATTTTTGGTGAAGATGTTTCAGGTTTCTCTTCTGTGAGGTTATTATTTCTCCTTTTGTAATTAATGAGTAATTTGTGGCAAAATAGCTTGAGACTACATAAATGTCCCATCCTCATCAAACTATGCTCTGCAATTCATTTGTTATTGGTTTTCTGAGGGGATAAAACAGAGGCCCTTGCATATGCTAAGCAGGTCCTCTACCACTTAGCTGCAGTCACAGTCTTTTTCTTTTTGTTTTAATGGGGGTTATTTGAGATTGATCTCAGAAACATTCTACCACTGAGCTAGATCCTTGCCCTCCCTCTTTTTTTTCTTTTTTTTTTGGGGGGGGGATACCAGGGACTGAACTCAGGGGCACTTGACCACTGAGCTACATTCCCAGTCCTGTTTTGTATCTTATTTAGAGACAGGGTCTCACTGAGTTGCTTAGCACTGAAGCCAGATTTAAAGTTTGGTGGTGGGCTGGGGATGTGGCTCAAGCAGTAGCGCCGCTCGCCTGGCATGCATGCGGCCCGGGTTCTGAAAGGGTAAAGTTTCTAAGCTGGAAAGCTTGAATTAAAATTAGGTATCATTAAATTCCTCTGTTACACCCAGATTCCTGAGATAGTTAAGACAACGCCCTACTGGCCATTTAGCCTAGGGCCCAGTGCAGTTTGTCACAGGGCCCGAACCAATCAGTTTGAATGTGTACCCGCTTAGGAATGACCAATCACCCCTGCCCGAGCTGTTCCCGCCAATGAATGTGCCAATCACGTCTCAGAGTTGTTGTTTAATTTTCCCCCGCCTCATGATGATTTGTTCTGATGTATGCAAAGCCCACCACCCTCTCCAGAAAGTGTACTTAAGCTCTGCTTGACCTCTGCTCGGGGCTCTGGGCTGCTCTCCCTCCTTGAGTGAGCACAGAGTCCCAGCGCGCTGGAATGGATCCGCAATAAATATCCCCTTTTGCCAACTGCATGGAGTCAGTCTCTTGGGTGGTCTCTCCATCCGATGTTTCGCCAGACCCTTACATTTCGATCCTCAGCACCACATACCAACAAAGATGTTGTGTCCGCCCGAGAACTAAAAAATAAATATTAAAAATTCTCTCTCTCTCTCTTAAAAAAAAAAAAATAAATAAAGTTAGGTAGTCAGTGTAGTTTGGTAAATCGGGTCTAATATCAAGTAAGATCCAAAATGGAGGCCATGTTTAGAATGAATTGGGGGGGGGGGAAAGTTGAACAATACTTGGGATGTTAATGAAGTCCGGGAAAAGCCCAAGGCCAGAGCCCATCCCAAAGAAGTGTTAATGAACAGCCCCCAGCAAACTTGAAGGTGCTGACTCAGAAGTCCTTCCTGCCCAGATTACTTCTTTGGCCCACCTGGGTCCCACCCCTCGGGCCTTCCCACCTACATTCCATCACTGAAAGAACTGTAAAAAGGGGAAACAACTGCACTTCCATGGATTCCACCTCTTGGGTCCCCTTCTTCCTCGGGGAGAAGTCTTTTCTGCTGTCCTTTAATAAACTTCTACTTTCCACTTTGACCTTGCCTTGGCGTGCTTCTCTGGTGTTATACTTCAACATTGGGGACTCATCACCAGTCAACAGTGGTTACAGTGCCTCACTTTTGCTGAGGCTGGCTTTGAACTTGTGATCCTCCTACCTTAGCCTCCTGAGCCACTGGGATTACAGGCGTGTGCCACCGTGCCCAGATCTATTTTTTAAAATTTGTTCTACTTAGTGATACTTGACAGCAGAATGCATTTCAATTTATTGTACACAAATAGAGAACATTTCAATTGTCTGGTTATACACGATGTGGAGTCGTACCATTCATGCAATCATATCGTGTACCTAGGGTAATGATGTCTGTCTCGTTCTGTAAGGGTCCGGCGAAGCGTTGGAGGAAGAGACCACACAAGAGACTGGCTTCATGCAATTGGCAAAGGGGATTTATTGATTTAGCATGCTGAGGTTCCAGGCTCACTCAGGAAGATAGAGAAGCCCAGAGCCCAGAGCAGAGGTTAAGCAGAGCTTAAGTACACTTTTTGGAGAGGGCAGGGGGCTTTGCATACATCAGAACAAATCATCATGAGGTGCGGGGAAAACTGAACAACAACTCTGAGACATGATTAGTACATTCATTGGCGTGAACAGGTCAGGTGGGGGTGATTGGTCACTCCTGAGCGGGGTACACATTCAAACTGATTGGTTTTGGGGCCTGGATGCCTACGTGCTGAGCTACTCAGAGCCCTTAGCTATTAAACAACCAGGGAATCAGTGGAAATATTTACTGGGCAGTTCCAGTATTGTCCTAATAGCTACAGGGATTACAGGTTCTGGGGGAAGCAGAGGAATTTTAACAATACCTAGTCTTTTACTTTTTAACTCAGGCCCTGCAGCTTAGAATCAGCTTAGAAATTTTACCTTTACAGTTCCACCATCTTTCCTGCTCCATGCTCCCTCCTCTCCCCACCCTCCCCTTTGCCCAATCCAAAGTTCCTCTATCCTTCCCAGGCCCCGCCATCCCCATTATGGATCAGCATCCACTAATCAGAGAAAACATTCGGCCTTTGGTTTTTTAGGACTGGCTTACTTCACTTAGCATCATATTTCCCAATTCCATCCATTTACCTGCAAATGCTATAATTTTATTCTCTTTTAATGCTGAGTAATATTCCATTGTGTATATATACCACTGTTTCTTCATCCATTCATCTATTGAAGGGCATCTAGGTTGGTTCCACAGTTTTTAGTTATTGTGAATTGAGCTGCTATGAACATTGATGTGGCTGCATCACTGTAGTATGCTGATTTTAAGTCCTTTGGGTATAGACCTTGGCCCCTTTTTAAAATTTTATTTTGAGACAAAGCCTCACTAAATTGGCCAGGCTGGCCTCAAATTTGAGATCTCCTGCCTCAATCTCTTGAA
Organism: Ictidomys tridecemlineatus; assembly: GCF_052094955.1. Taxonomy (NCBI): domain Eukaryota; kingdom Metazoa; phylum Chordata; class Mammalia; order Rodentia; family Sciuridae; genus Ictidomys; species Ictidomys tridecemlineatus. Next base: position 207,559,928 of record NC_135478.1, on the reverse strand, counting down.
TTGCTGGGATTACAGGGTATACCACCATGCCCTGCCTTGTCTTTTTTTTTTTTCTTTCTTTTTTGTAGTGGGGATTGAATCCAGGGGCACTTAACCACTGGGCCCCATTCCCAGTCCTTTTTTGTATTTTATTTAGAGACAGGGTCTGACTGAGTGGCTTCAGACCTCACTAAATTGCTTTGAACTTGCGATCCTCCTATTTCAGCCACTGGGATTACAGGCATGCACTACCACAGTTCTTTGTCCTTTTAAACTAAAGAAAAAAGGAATCCTAAATCAGCCTGGAGAGGGAATCAGCCCTCCACCTCAGCGGCAGCACAGTGTGAATTTCCCTGAAGCTCAGGGCCCTGGACCTTCTGCCAGATATGACCAGAAAACCCTGGAGCTGGGCGGAGACTCCGGTGCCGCCCTCTGGCAAGCTCTCCTTTGTTTTCTTAATAAGAATATTTCTTTCCATTTTCCTTTCTCAAGCCCAGACTTGTCGCCCAACTCTCCACCTACATTCCTAATAACCTCCTGGATGTTTACATCCGGATGTCCTGTTGTCACCTCAAACTCAACGGAAGTGTCCTCCTGTTTTCTGTCAATGTGGCTATCCCAGTCACTCAGGCTGGGGGCCTCGGTGTCACCTTGGATATTTGATGTTTCCTTCACCACCATTCACCGGTCTCCAGAGCCTGCTGCCCATTCCTCCTGCGTCTCTCCCAGCCTTCCCCACCGTACTCCACCTAGACCAAGGCCCAGGCCTCTTGGCATCTTGTCTAGATCACTGCTGGGACAGATCGGCCTCCACACTTTACCCCAGTCCATCTTGCACCCCCTCCTACCAGAAGAATCACTCCAAATACTGCTTTGACCAAGCTACTGCCTTCCACATTTTATGTACATTTAAAAATAAAAATTATTTTGTAGTTGTTGATGGACAGCACGCCTTTATTTTATTTGTTTATTTTTATGCAGTGCTAAGGATTGAACCCTGTGCCTTCACAGGTGCTAGACAAGTGGTCTGCCACTGAGCTACAGGCTCAGCCCCCCTGAGCTACAGCCTCAGCCCCAGCCTTTGTACATTTTAGTTCCATGAGAAGAGTCCGCTGTGCACACCACGCTCACTAAAGCCCCCATCCCGTGCCTTTCTCCCTGTTTTCAAATGCCCCTCCTGTGACCTTCTTCTTATCTCAATAGGATCCCCCATCTTAGGACTAAGCTGTATGCCAGCTGCATACCAGCTCACAGGATTCTTTGCTCTGAACTCTCTAAAATTCACTGTTGTACATACACGTTAATTTCTTGCTTATGCATTGTTCTGTTTTTTTTTTTTTAACATATCTTCTGTCTACCGTAGTGGTTAAAAATGTTGATTCTTAAGTCAGAGTCTGTGAGTTCAAATTCTGACTTTGCTATTTATTAGCTGTGTGATCTGGAGTAAATTACCTAACTCTGTGCTTTATCCATAAATTGAGAATACTACCCAGGGGTGTTGGCGCACGCCCATAATACCCAGCGGCTCAAGAGGTTGAGGCAGGAGGATCATGAGTTCAGTCACCTCAGTGAAGGCAAGGTACTAAGCAACTCAGTGAAACCAAGTCTCTAAATAAAATACAAAATAGGGCTGGAGATGTGGCTCAGTGGTTGAGTGCCCCTGAGTTCAATCCCCGGTATCCCTCCCACATAAAAAAATACTTATACTGGTGACCTTCTAGGGTTTGTTGTGACAATTAAATAACTTAATACACAAAAGGTACTTATAAACATACAATTGCCACATGACCCAGCAATTCCATTTCTAAGTATATGTCCAAAAGAACTGAAAACAGGTAAACACACACACACACACACACACACACACACACACACACACACACACACACGGAGGCACTTTACCCCTGAACCACATTCCTAATTCTTTCACTTATTTTTTTAAGACAGGGTCTCACTAATTTCTGAAGCTGGCTTTGAACTTGAGATTCTCCTGCCTCAGCCTCCCAAGTTGCTGGGATTACAGGTATGCACTACCATGTGTAGCTCTTTAGGGACTCAGATCTTTACACATCAACATTCATAAAAGCACTATTCATAAGAGCCAAAGGGTAGGAACAACCTAAATATCTATCAGCGGATGCCTAGATGACAAAAAATCTACATATACACAATGTAATACTATTTAGCCTTAAGAAGGAATGCAGTTGTGTGATGCATATGAATCTTGAAAACATAGTATGTGGGGCTGGGGTTGTGGCTCAGTGGTTGAGCTCTTGCCCTAGCATATGTGAGGCACTGGGTTTGATTCTCAGCACCACATAAAAATAAGTAAGTAAATAAAGTAAAGGTATTGTATTCATCTACAACTGGAAATATTATTTTTTAAAAAGGTACATGAAAGAAGCTAAGTAGGGTGTAGCACATACCTGTGATCTCAGCAATTTGGGAGGTTGAGGCAGAATAATCATGAGTTCAAGACCGACCTGGAAAACTTAGCAAGACCCTGGCTCAAAACAAAAATATTTTTAAAGGTCTGGGGATGTATCTGAGTGGTAGAGCGCTTGCCTAGTATGTTTGAGGCCCCTGGATTCAATCCCCAGTACCACTAAAGAAAAATTAGAACAGAGGTTATGAGGGGCTGGGGGAAAATGGGAATGAGGAATCATTATTTAATGAGAACAGAGTCTTTGTTTGGGATGATGTAAAACTTTTGGAAAGGGATAGTAATTGTATAACATTTTGAATGTACTTAACTACTGAATTGTACACTCAAAAATGATTAAATTGGCAATTTTTATGTAATGTAAATTTTTCCACGGTTTAAACAAATTATCCCTAAAAAAGGTGCTTAGAACAATACCTGGCACATGGTGTGCATTGTTAGCTGTTTGTTACCCTCTCTCACATTACTGGGCTGTTTTTGTAGAGATTAATACATGTCAAAGGGAAGAGGCTACAGTCATTTGGGTGGCACCTTAGTTCAAGGCCTGGACCACCCAGGTTCAGATCATGATCCTGTCAGTGCTTCTGGAGTGGACCAGCCTCATGGGAACGATTCATAAATCAAACTCTGTGCAAACCAGCCAGCCAGCTCTCCAAATGCACATTCTTGGAAGGACTTGTGGAAAAACCAGCTGTTGTCTACAGGTTCCTTAGAGAGTGTCAGAGGCTAGGGGTCAGTGAACATTAACCACTTGTGGCATTAGGAACTGGTAACAGGGGTCCCGTGCATCTGCAGGGATGGGTTTGTGGCCAGGTGTCCTGCTCAGGGCTCTCCCCAGGCATCTATACCTGAAAATCATGTTGACTCGCCTTTGCTCTCTCAACTTCCTTTTTTTTTTTGCAAATTGTGGGTAGATTTCCCCTACCCCATGCCCTAAAAAGACATTCTTTCTTTAGCCAAGTTCCCAAACCATTAATTCACTTCTAAACCCTCTTTGCTCTAGATCTGACTGTCCTACTTTGAATGGCCTTGAGGGTTTCCCAAGACCCTGGCACCATATTGACAAGGCTATTTCAGGGGAAATATGTGTGTATCTGGCTGAGTGGGTTCATTTTCAGTTCTCTGGGAAACAAACCATCTTGAAGTTATGAGGATACACATTCAGTAAATTCTGTCCACAGTTTTCTTTTCTTTTTTTTTTTTTTCAGAGTCAAGGATGGAACCCAGAGCCTTGCAGATGCTAGGCAAGCATTCTACTACTGAGCTACACCCCAGCCCTACAGCTTTCCATTACTGGTTGTAGCTTCTCATAGCACTTAGTATATGTCATGTTATTTATTCATCCAACAAGAATTTCTTGAGCACCTACTGCTGGGGATAAACATTGGGCAAAATAGACACATGCCTTCCAGAGATTACAACCTAGAGGACAAAAAAAAAAAAAAAATGCCAAGGCAGTGAGACGGATGTTCCTAACAGGCAGAGTGGAAATATTCAAAGGAGAACTCCCCTCAGAAGTTACAACATGAGATGAAATCTCCCTGCCCGCCTCTGACAAAACTGCCTCTGCTCAGGTTTTGTTTGTGTTCCGTTCATTTTGTTTTGTAGATTTCTATTTTGTCCTGAAATAGCTTCAAGAACCTCTGGCACATTCTTTGGAATAATCTCAGTGTGGCAAAGCCATGACTGGTTTATGGCAGATTTGACGTTTAGAAACAGCTTGGCAAATAAGTCCTGTGATAAAGCTAGGTAATAGCATTGAGGGCAAATAAATAATAAATAAATGTGCCTCTCTGGAGACTGATTCTTGTCTTGTTCAAAAACTATCTCTGGAAGCAACTGCGACCCTACAGAGCCAAGAATGTTTGGAGGCTCTACAGCATCCCAGTGCAGCCTTCCAACATTGGAAAGGGTAACACTGGCTGGGGTGTGTGGCTCCCGAGTTGTGGCAGGGTGGTTACACACCACAACCTTGAGTTCCCTTGAACTTGAGAGCTTGGGGTTCTATTTTCAACTAAGAAAACAGCCTCAATCCTTCCTTGTCATGAATTCCCAGGAGGAAGAAGGGACTCCAGGAAGTATCTTCCTGGTCCCCAGTCTGTGTCAATCACATTTAAGGGCAGTGTAGTGCCAAGGTAACGGACCCCATTTTGGGTACCAGTGTCTGGATTCAGACCACAGTTCTGTCCCTCATGGGCTGTGACCAAAGATAAATTACTTAGCCCTTCTATGCCTTGGAGTCCTTGTTATGGTTTAGATATGAGGTGTCTCCCCAAAGCTCCTGTGCCAGACAATGTAAGAAAATTTAGAGGCAAAATGATTGGGCTATGAATTTTAACCTAATCTGTGCATTAATCCATTGATATGGATTAACTGGGTGGTAACTGTAGGCAGGTAGAGTGTAGCTGAAGGAAGTGGGTTGTTGGCAACGTGCATTTGGGGTTTATATGTTGTACTTGGTGGATGGAGAGACTCTGCTTCCTGGTGCCATGTTCCCAGTTATTCTCTTCCACACGCTTCTACCATGATGTTCTGCCTCACCTCAGGCCCTGAGGAACAGAGTTGGCCATCTATGGACTGAAACCTCTGAAACCCCCAAATAAACTTTTCCTCCACTGATTGTTCTTGTCAGGTCTTTTGGTTATAGCAGTGAAAAAGCTAGAACTAAACAATCCTCATCTTCAGAATAGGGATAATAATAACCAAATAATAATTGTGAATTCCTTGAAACCTCTCCCTAAGATATATAAAAATTCAGTGAGTTAGGATTTTTAAGTCATTGGGATTAGTGCCTGGTCCATAGTCAAGCTTGGTGAGTAATTTTCCAACTATGATTTGGGTCCTCCAGGAGCAGGGACCATGGATATACTTTTATTTGTCTGTCCTGTGGCATGGAGCTATCAACATGATACATGCTCAAAAAATATTTACCCCAGAATCAAGCAAGCAAGCTCACACAAAGAGATCTGTGTCCCAATAAACACATCTGCTTAAACAGATGCCAGCCCTTTGCCCTAGCCCTTCCTCATGGGTATGTTCACTGTGATAATGTCTGACCTTCCGCCTTGGTTCCCCGCAGTACAGACACTCAGAGGAGTTCTCTACTCTCTGGCAGACAGACAGCAGGGGCTGTGGATGCAGGGTAAGAGAGGGGAGGGGTGGGCACAGGAAACAGAGGGCCCTCTATTTTAAGCACAGCTTCAGCTGTTCTGTGGGGACTGTACTCTCAGGATTTAAAATAGATAGAGCCCTCCTGGTGGCTAGGGCAAGTTAGAAAGGCCCTCTGGGGCCCAGCTGACCCAACATGGCAGAGGGCTGTCTCTTGCAGCCTGCCTGCAAGAGTGGCATTGTTTGGGGGTCCAGAGGGAGTTGCCCGACATTGTAGCAGCCGTAGGAGATGTGCTGAGATGCCTGTGGTTCCCTGAGGATAGCATTGGCTCAGGGGCCTCTCCATCACTGGGGAGAACCTCAGGATCCTTAATGAGCTGACTTCTGGCCGGCTTGGTTTTATTTTTAGACTCCGTGGTAGGTTGGATTGTCTCCAGTCCCTAACATACTCCCAAGCCACCAGCAAAACTTTCAGCAGCTCCAGCCATGTCTGTCTCCTCCTCTTGACTGACCAAAAAGCAGGAAATAAAAGTCACAGTAAATAGAAGGGCAGCTCTCAGCCTATGGTGGCTGCTGGCTCTTCATGCATGATCTCATCCAAACAGTCCCACTGCTCAACTGTGCCTACAGAGAAGCAATCGCAGCCCCCCTGAGCCTTCTGCCTCCCGGGTCCAGGCCAGCAGCTTGTCTATAGCCCAGGACTCACAGCAGCTGAACTCTTACTCGTCAGCTGGCCCTGGTCATGTTTGACCAAGGCGGAAGATCAGACATTTGTGTTTTGTTCTCAAAACACAAATGGTCATCAAAACCACCTTGATGGCTTGTTAAGAACACAGTTGCCTGGGCCTCACTTTAAACCCATTAAATCAGAGTCTATGGGGTGGGTCCAGGCGTCTGAATTTTTTTTAACAAGGTTCCAGGTGGTTCTGATTCACACCAAACTCAGAGTCAATGAGCTAATCAGTCATGGTCTCTTTGATCCTCACTTCCTTGTTTGATTGAAACTGGAAACCCCTGAGGCTCAGACCAGAACCAACATTATTTCTGCCTCTGTCCAAAGCAGTGGAGATCTCCAAAATGAATGACTGACTTCCTATTTGCCTAGGGATTATCATTTCTTATATATCAGATTCTGCTTCTTAAACATACAATATGAGTATTAGCAAGAATAACAGGGTCAGTGCTGGGTGCTGTGATGCATGACTGTAATCCCAGCAGTTCGAGAAGCTGAGGCGGGAGGATCGAAAGTTTGAGGCCAGCTTCAGCAATTTAGTAATGTCCTAAGCAACTTAGCAATACCCTGTCTCAAAATAAAAGACTACAAAGGATTGGGGATGTGGCTCAGTGGGTAAGCACTCCTGAGTTAAATCCCTGTTACCAAAAACAAAACAAAACAAAAAACAAAAAAACAGCAGCACCAGTTTGGCATAGTTTGTTTATGCAAGAACCATTTATTAGACAGACTCTGTTCTAGGCACTAGGGATACAGCAAAAACAGGCCAAATAGGGTTTCTCATCATTTCAGCAGGTAATTGAGTCAGGATGTTCTCAACTAACAGTAACAGAAAATCTGAATTGACTTGGTTTAAGTTACATGGGGGATTTCTTACCCCACTGTTAAGATTGAACTGTATCTGCTCATTCATATGTTGAAGTCCTAATTCTCAGTACCTAGCACATGACTATGGAGACAGAGGCTTTAAAGACATAAAATGAGGTCTTCCGGGTAGGTCCTGGTCTAATATGACTGAGGATTCTTATATGAAGAGGAGATTAGGAAACAGAAATGGATAGAGGGTAGATCATGTAAAGACAGGAAGTAGCTGAGCATGGTGGTGTGTCACAAACCTGTGACAACTTGGGAGGCTGAGGCAGGAGCATTGCAAGTTTGAGGGTCTCAGCAATTTAGTGAGACCCTCAGCAACTTAGTGAGCTCATGTCTCAAAATAAAAAATTAAGCCTGGCACGGTTGCACACACCTGTAATCTCAGTAGCTCAGGAGGCTGAGACAGGAGGATTGCAAGTTCAAAGCCAGTTTCAGCAAAAGCAAGATGCTAAGCAACTCAGTGAGACCCTGTCTCTAAATCAAATACAGAATAGGGCTGGGGATGTGGCTCAGTGGTTAAGTGCCCCTCTATTCAATCCCCAGTATCCCCCCCCAAAAAAAAAGGAATTTAAAGGAATGGGAATGTAACTCAGTGAGGGGGAAGGTGTGCCCCTGGGTTCAATCCTCAGTACCAAAAAAAAAAAAAAAGAAAGAAAAAAAGAAAAAAAGAAAAAAAATCCAGGGAGAAGAAACTAAGGAGAGAGGCCACAGAAGAAACCAAGGCTTTGATCTCAGACTCCCAGCCTCCAGGACTTAAACCTCCAGTCTGTGGTACTTTGTTATGGAAGAAAAATCAAGGTTCTCATGCAATTCCTGAGCAGACAACTCCAGGCTTGGTTTAATCAGGGACTTCAGCTCTGATGTACACTCCTTTCACCCTCCTGTGTCCACCTGCTCCTCAGAGTGCCATGCGGTTGTCAGCTGGCTTTTAAGGTTCCAGGTGTCACTCTTAGCCAGGACAACATTCCCTGAGGGGAAAAAAGGGACTCTTTCATGCCATATATCTCCTTTTCAGAAAAATAAATGTTTTCCCAGACCATAGTGGGCTTAGACAGATTAGGATTTACTCCCAAAATGAGCAGGGCTGGGGAGAGTCACTTGAGCAGGACTCGAGTTGCATCAGCAGGAGGAAGGGGAAATGGCCAGTTGGGAAGGCTGCCAACGGTGTCTGCTATGAGATGCTCTCAGAGAACAAAAATAAGCTGATGTGACAGCGACGGGCTGGGTGAAGGGGCCAGCTCTGAGAAAGAGATACCTGACAGATGGGAAGGAACCAGCAGGCCAAAATTAGGGAGCAAAGCATTCTAGGAAGTGGCGCCTCTACTGCCCAGACGTGGGAGCAAAAGTGCTGCACTTCAACATCAGAAGGAATGGCACTGTACTACCTCTGACAGCACCACCTCTTCCCTCCTCTCTTCTACCCCTTCTCTGCCTCATCTTTCCTACCTAAAAAATGGGGCTGGTTGGAGACTGTCCATCACCTCCATGTGCCTGACTTGCACCAGGGTGGATGCCAGTCTGGCTCCCACCATAAGGAGAGTGACAAGAGCAGGAAGCCCTGGAATGATGAGGCAGGTGTTCTCCAGAATGATGGGGAAGCTCCCACCGGAAGCCTGTCCAAGTGCCTGGTGGAGTTTGGAAGAGAACTTACAGAGCTTGAAGGAAAGGAGGCTACCAAGAAATCAAATGCCTCTGGGACTGGGAGAAGCTCATGTCCAGGTCCTCCAGGAAGGTAAATGTCACAGGCCAGCTGTCCACATCCCCCTCCCTTCATTCACATAATTTCTGCCTGGACAGGGAGGGTGGGAGAGTGTGGGGAACAGCACTGACAAGGATGAGTTCAATACCAGAGAAGAGAGGTGGCCTCACTGGACGCCAGGCTGGAGGGGATGTCAGAAGTCAACTGACCACCTGCTTTCTCTCTTGTTTTTCTTTTTTTATGGCCAGGCATGGTGGCACATGACTGTAATTCCAGTGACTCAGGAGGCTGAGGAAGGAGGATCACAAGTTTGAGGCCAACCTGGGAAAAATGAGACCTTGTCTTAAAATAAAAAAATAAAAAGTGCTGGGGATGTGGCTCACTAGGTTAAATTGTTTATATAGTTGATCCCCTTTTTTCTTGGGGGACACATTCCAAGACTCTCACCGGATACCTGAAACTGTCAGATAGTACTGAACCCTGTATATACTGTTTTTTTTCCTTTATATACATACCTATAATAAAGTGTGTGTATGTTCGAGGGGAAAGAGTTGGGAGGGTATTATTATGTATTTATTTACTTACTTACTTTTTTATTTTGTGGAGCTAGGGATCAAACCCAGGGTCTTGCACATGCAATAGGCACTACCACTGAGCTACATACAGCCCCAGCCCTTTTTACTTTTTATTTAAGACAGAGTCTCATTAAGTGGTGAAGCCTAGCCTCAAACTTGTGATCCTCCTACTGCACCCTCCATAGCCACTGGAATTACAGGTACATGCCACCATGCCCCACTTAAAGTTTAATTTGTAAATTGGGGATGGTAGCTGGGCATTGGGACATATGCCTGTCATCCCAACAATCAGGAGGCTGAGGCAGGAGGATCACAAGTTTGAGGTCAGCCTTAGCAACTTAGTGAGACCCTGTCTCAAAAAAAAAAAAAGGTGCCCTGAGTTAAATCTCCAAATCTCCACTATGAATAAATAAATAAATAAAGTAAAAGACTAATAACTAAGATAGATGTTATAAGAATATACTGTAATAAAAGTTATGTGAATGTGTTCTGTTATTGTACTTTTCCTTTTTCATTTAAAGGAAGCATTTTATGGTCTCTCTGTGGCATATCCAAATTGCCAACATCACTACCCTTGTGATTTAGGGTAGTTATTAAGTAATATAAGGATTACATGAACATAAGCACTGTTATACTGAGCCAGTTGCTCTGAAAACCAAGATAGCTACTGACTATTGGGTGGGTAGCATATACAGCACAGATACACTGCGCAAAGGGGTAATTCACATCCCAGGCAGAATGGATAGTTTTCATCATGGGACTCAGAATGGTGTAAATTTCAAACCTATGAATATGTAGTTTACTTTTTGAATTTCCTGCTGAATATTTTTGGATCACAATTGATCACAGGTAACTGAAACTGCAAAAAGTGAAACTGTGGATAATGGGAGTGGGAAACTACTGTATTTTCATTATTATAGCAGTCATAAATAGAGTCAAGTTAAAATCCCATTGGTAAATAGATACAACCACTTTGGACAATAATTGAACCAAATCAAGTTGAATATGTCCATATCCTGTGGCCCTGCAATTCCTCTCCTAGGTATACACCCAGAGAAACTCAGACACTTGCACCAGAAGATGTATATAAGAACAGTCATTACAGGGACACAGACACATCAATGTTTATAGCAGCACAATTCACAATGGCTAAATTGTGGAGCCAACCTAGATGCCCTTCAGTGGATTAATGGATTAAAAAATGTGGCATACATACACAATGGAATTTTACTCAGCAATAAAAGAGAATAAAATCATGGCATTTGCAGGTAAATGGATGGCTTTGGAGAAGATAATGCTAAGTGAACTTAGTCAATCCTCCCTCAAAAAAATGCCGACAGTTTTATTTGATATAAGGAGGCTGACTCATAGTTGGGTAGGGAGGGGGAGCATGGGAAGAATAGATGAGTTTAGGGCAGAGGGGTGGGATGGGAAGGGATGGGGCAGGGGATTAGCAAGGATGGTGGAATGTGATAGACATCATCATCCAAAGGACACTAATTTGTGTCAACATACTTTATATACAGAGATATGAAAAATTGTGCTGTATACATGTAATAAGAATGGTAATGCATTCCACTGTCATTTTTTTTTAATCAACTAAAAAGCAAGAACAGTCATTGGTGGCATTTTGGGGAACATAAAACTGTCAATAATCTAAATTCTACCAAAAACAGAATATCTATATAAATCATAGTACATTTACACAATGGGTTACTATATGTAAATGAAATTTTTTTAATATTTATTTTTTAGTTGTAGTTGGACGCAAAACCTTTATTTTATTTATTTATTTTTATGTGGTGCTGAGGCTCCAACCCAGGGCCTCGCATATGCTGGACAAGCGCTCTAATGTTGAGCCACAATCTCAGCCCCCGAAATCTTTTACATATAGAATCATTGAATTTTGCAAGATAATACTGAGTGATAAAAGATAGCCAAAGCCCAGCACAGTGGTACATGCCTATATCTCAACTACTCTGGAGACTGAGGGAGGAGGAGCACAAATTTCAAATTTGAGGCTAGCCTGGGCCACTTAAGCAAGACCCAGGCTCAAAATAAAAAACTTTTAAAAGGGATTGGGACATAATTCAGAGGTAGAGCACTTGCCCAGCATGGCAAGACCATGGGTTTGATACATAGTACAAAAAAAAAAAAAAAAAAAAAGGACAGAAAATACAGTATGATTCCAAAAAAGCTGAAAACAATAAAATATTATAATATTGTTTAGGGATACATGTATATGTGGCAAACTATAAAGAAAGTGGAGGATGGATAAAGAAAAGAGATGCAGTTGGGAAGAGCATACAGGGTATGAAAGGTATTGATATTTGCTCTCTTAGTCTAGGTGGAAGGTACATTGATGGTTGTCTTTCTGTTTTGTGCTGCCGGAAAAAAATACCAGAGACTGGGTAATTTACAAATAACAGATATTTATTTCTTACACTTCTGGGAAGTTCAAGGTCAAGGTGCTGGCATCTGATATCTGTGGAACTTCTTGTATCATCACATGACGGAAGGCAGAAGGGCAGGAAGGGACAAATGTTAAATCTTCACATAGCAGAAAAGCAACAGTTCATACCTGCTCCTGAAAATCTTTATTTTATTCATGCATTCACGGGAACAGAACCCTCATGACCTAACACCTCAAAGTATTCCTCCTCCCCCAACACTGCTGCATTGGGGATTAAGTTTTGGAGGAAATGAAAACATTCAAACCATCACCGTGGTATTATATAGTTATTCTCTAAAGAACTGCTTCTAGAGTGGAGCACAGTGGCTCATGCCAGGAATCCCAGCTACTTCAGAGACTGAGGCAAAAGGATCACAAGTTCAAGGCCCCAAATAAAACCCTCTGGGTTCAATCTTTAGTACCAGTAATGGTGGGGAGCTGCTTCTGGGAAGATGGAGTAGAAATACTTTTTCCTAAAGCTACCACTAATATCACTAAAAGCCCTGGACATTACGTATGAAACAAAGACAAGAAGACTCTGAAAGGTGGAGAGAAGAAGGCGAGGCAGCCCCGGGACCCAACATGGTGGTGACTTGCCGAGACTGTCTTTCTCCTCCCCTACTTCAGGCATGGGGCTGAGGAAGCCTGCAACCAGGAAACATGAATGGGCACAGGCCAATAAAAGTTCCAACAAAAGCCTGCTCTCCCTAGCCAAAAGACCAGGAAAGGGATGGCCTAGCAAGGAACCAGTGTTCTTGCATAGCCTGACCTTGAACATGACCCTAGCAATTCTGCCAGTTCATAGCTCCTCTCCATGGTGGCAGTTGTTTGCTTTCTGTTTTTGTTTTTGAAGTTCTGAGGATTTTGAACCCAAGGCCTACACACTCTGGGCAACTGCTCTACTAATGAGCCACATCCCTAGTCCCCCTCTTTTTTTTTTTTTTTTTTTTTGAGTCAGGGTCTTGCTAAATTGCCCATTCCTTTAATTTTTTTTTTTTAAATATAGTTGTAGATGGACATCATGCCTTTATTTTTATTTATTTATTTATTTTCCATGTGGTGCTGAGGATCGACCCCAGTGCCTCACATATGCTAGGCAAGGGCTCTGCCATGAGCTACAGCCCCAACCCCTAAATTGCCCATTCTGACCTCAGACTTGCAATCCTGCCTTAGCATCTGAGTAGCTGGAATTACAGGCATGAGCCACCAAGCCTGGCCATGATGGCAGTTCTCTAGGCTGTCCTTTAGCTTCTGTCCCTGCTACTAACTGGTTCAATCTCTCAAATGTCCAATTCCAAATTCCCAAAAAAGAAATTTGATCAGCTAGATGTACCTGCAAGCCAATGATTGCTAGGCAGCCTAGGGTTGGCCATATTGATTCAGTATTCAGCTCTGGCACAATTCATTGTGGGCAGGGGTAGCAGAGTCTTGTCCACAATAATGACTCCTTTAGTGCCTATGAGAGCAGGCATTTCTCTAGAAGGGGACAGGGAAAGAAAGATGGGTCCTCGAACAATACCAAGTAGAGAGGTAAACAAGTACATATCCATCTTAGCAGGCTGCAGCTAGTGCCAGGCAATGCCAAGGCCTTGGTGAGTCCAGAACTGAAGGAGTCAGGGACAGCTGTAGAGAGAAGGTAACCTGAAGGAGGAGCAGGTGTCTGTAGGGGAAATGTGGATGGGAGGGTAGTCCAGGAGCAAATTCCAGCTGTCATAACAGGTCATAGCTGGTTCAGAGCAAAGAAGTTCAAGGAGCCTGGAGCCAGAATGCATGGGTGGTCCAGAGGGAAGTCTTCTGGAAGATAAGGTAAAATCAGATTGCATATGGCTCTGTATGCTGAGCTAGGCAATGAGGAGACAGCCTGCATTATAAGCAGGGAGACCACATGATCTGAGGTTTTCCAGAAGCAGACTCTACATTGTACACAGGATCACCAATATCCGCCATGTTTGGGTTCTGCTCCTATGTCAGAAATACTGCACTGGGTTTTTAAAATCCCATTAGGACTAGATATGGTGGTGCAAGCCTGTAATCCCAGTGGCTAGGGAGGCTGAGGCAGGAGGATCATGAGTTCAAAGCCAACCTCAGCAAATGTGAGGTGTTAAGCAACTCAGTGAGACCCTGTCTCTAAATGAAATACAAAATAGGGCTGGGGTTGTGGCTCAGTGGTTGAATGCTTCTGAGTTGAATCCCCAGTACCAAAAAAATAATCTCCCATTAGGATATGGCCTTCCTTTTGGAACGGGTTTTTTTTTTTTTTCTCCCATCTTAAAGTCATCAAAATATCCTACCCTAAACCCATCAAAAAATATATATACTTAAAAGGTAAAGATGACCTGAACCAAACTAGCAAGAGAGGTGAGTGGAATCCATGGTACTTTTGAAATGGTTGGGGTGAGGGTGGGGCAGATTGGGAAGGTAAGAAGCCATGAAGACACTCGGGGGATCCCTTGGAGAAGGAGCTGACTGGGCAGAAAATCGTGGGTGTTTTTAGCTTTCTAATAGGCAGTTGGAAGTGTGGACCTGAAGCTCAGGAAACATCTTCTCTACCACCACCCCTTCCAATCTCTTCCACATGTTCAGTAAAGCTGTTAAGATTCATTTCCTTCCTCAGTGATACCATGGTTGGCCACCTCAACACGTGTTTGTGTATTTTACTAGGGATTGAACCTAGGAGTGCTCAACCGCTGATCTACATCCCCAGAACTTTTAAATTTTTATTTTAAGACATTGTCTCACTAAATTGCATAGTATGGCCTCAAGCTTATGAGCCTCCAGTGCTGGGGACATGGCTCAGTGGTACAGCCATCTGCCTAGCATGCACAAGGCCCCAGGTTTGATCCCCAGCACCATAAAAAAAAAAAACAGAAAAAATCTTATGATCCTCCTGTGTCAACCTTTCTAAGAGTTGGGATTACAGACATGTGCCACTAAACCCAGTTTACAAAACTGATTCCAAGGAAACTTGGGCTGTCAGGTTGAGCTTGGGAGAAGAACAAATTTACAAACACTGGTACTCTAATATTTTTGACCTCATTACATTCTTTTTCAGAATTTTATGAAATCTCTCTATATTTCTCAAATCATTTATGAACCTACTTTTGTTTTTTCCGTTATTAGATTAAAAACTTTTTGAGCATCCATAAAGTGTCTAAATTAAACACATTTCAAGAACTTAGTCTATAGTCATCTTTCTTTGGGAATCTTGACATCTAGGTGGCCCTTGTGGAAATGGGAGCAACTTGATGGGGCAGACTGGAGTGAGAAGAGCGAGGATTGGTCCCCTTCTGTTGTGATGGTCCACTGAAATCCTTGGTAAAAGAAATTTAAGGAGAAGCTAATAGGAATGGATCTTTTAATTAGACATGAATCACAACAGATGGTGGCAATCCACTGTCTCTCCTCATTTAAAAAATTAGGATAAATAGCACCTGTCCTGTCTTTTCCACAGGATACCTGTGAAAGTTAAATATGGAAGCATTTGTAAAAGCCTTTAAAGTGTAAAGTTCTGTACAAATGTGAGAGATTGCAATCACCATCTAGGGCGCCAGCATCAGAAAGTCAGGATTCTATTGTCTCCTCTCCATTTGGGATTAAGAGCCTATGTGACTTGGCTACTTGAATATGTCCAATGTCTACTTGCCGATTTTCTCAACTTGCTAACGATGCAAAGCAGTGCCAGCTTGTAGTGTTAGCAAGCAAGGAAGTAAAGCAGAGAAGAGAGAGAGAGAGAACACCGAGGACTTATAAACCAGCTAACAAACTCCTGAGTAGCTACCAGGTTCAAGCCAAAGAACTGACCTGCCTGGGTAACTGACCTCTGCTATGGTCACAATGAAGCCAGATTTAAAGTTAGGTAGTCAGTGTAGTTAGGTAAATCGGGTCTAATATCGAGTGAAATCTAAAATGGAGGCCATGCTGGGAATGACTCAGGGAAAACAGACAATTCATGGAATGTTAATGAAGTTCTGAAAAGGCCCTAGGCCAAAGTCCACCTGGAAGAAGTATTAACCAACAGCCCCAACAGATTTGGAGATAGCCCATCCCAGAGAAGTGATAATCCTATCCCAAAAGGTGATAATTATGTCCACCTGTGTCCCTCCAACCTACATTCCATCACCAAACCTATAAAAGGGGAACACATTTGCCAGCTAACTGGATTCCACCTCTTGGGTCCCCTTCTTCCTCTGGGAGAAGTCTTTTCTGCTGTCCTTTAATAAAACTTCTAATGTCTACTCTGGCCTTGCCTCGGCTTGCTTCTTTGGTGTTATTCTTCAACATCGGGGAAGCAAGGACTCGTCACCGGTCAACAGCGGTAACAACAATTACAACAAATATTTGAGTTCAAGAATATATGACAGGGGCTGGGGATGTGGCTCAAGCGGTAGCGTGCTTGCCTAGCATGCGTGCGGCCCGGGTTCGATCCTCCGCCAAGAACTAAAAAATAAACATTAAAATTCTCTCTTTCCCTCTCTCTCTCTCACTCTCTCTTTAAAAAAAAAAAAAAATATGACATAGGGTTGCAGTTGTAACTTTGTGGTGGAGCACTTACCTAGTATTGTGAAGCACTGGATGCGATCCTCAGCATCTCATAAAAATAAATAAATAGAAATAAAGATACTGTGTCCATCTACAACAAAGAACATATCATATAGTCTCCCTGCTTCCTCTCCGTCATGATGAAGCCAGATTTAAAGTTAGGTAGTCAGTGTAGTTAGGTAAATCGGGCCTAATATCCAGTAAGATCCAAAATGGAGGCCATGTTGAGAATGAATTCTGGGAAAAGCTGAACAACTCTAGGAATGTTAATGAAGTCCAGGAAATGCAGGACAATTCATGGAATGTTAATGTCCCCAAGGCCCAGAGCCCATCCCAAAGAAGTGTTAAAGAAATAGCTCCCAGCAAACTTGAAGATGCTGACTCAATTCCTGCCCAGATTACTACTTTGGCCCACCTGTGTCTCTCCCTTTGGGCCTTCCCACCTACTTTCCATCACTGAAAGAACTATAAAAAGGGGAACACATTCCCCCTTCAATGGATTCCATCTCTTGGGTCCCCTTCTTCCTCCAGGAGAAGTCTTTTCTGCTGTTCTTTAATAAACTTCTATTTTCCACCCTGACCTTGCCTCAGCGTGCTTCTCTGGTGTCAAACTTCAACATTGGGGAAGCAAGGACTCGTCACTGGTCAACAGCGGTAACAATGAGTGAGCAGCTCTCCTCCACCATGCCTTCCACCATGATGTTCTGCATCACTTTAGGCTCAAAGCAATGGAGTTGGCTGACCATAGACTGAAACTTTGAAACTGAGTGAGCCAAAATTTACTTTTCCTCCTCTGAAAAATAAAAATATATCATATAGTTAAGCAAAGATGACTTTATATGTGTATATATTATATACTTATATATGTATTATATACATATATGTGTGTGTGTGTGTGTGTATAATATATATTACACCAGAAGCACAACCCAAGAAATAAAGGAATGAAGAGGCCACGCATAGGCACTCCAGTAGGCAGAACTGTCCGAGTCACACTAGTCCAGGCATATGCATGAATTCACAGCGAGGCTCTGAGTCTTTCTGGCTGAGTCCCCAGACATTGCATAGCAGAGACAAGCCTTTCCCACTAGGATCTGTCTGAACTCTTGACCCATGGAATCTATGCGCATAGTAAAATGCTAGAAGGAAGGAAATTAGTTCAATATATAAGACTGGAACTCCAGAAAGAAGCTGGGTCAAAAATGTAAACTTATAAATTGTTTGAGTAGACTGGTGGTTTTAAGTCACTAAGTTTGGGATGGATTAGTTACGTAGCAATGGTGGCCATGAAAGAGAGCATGCCAGGATTTTAGGAGAGTTGGAGCGTAAAAATAAGACCTGGGTGGTATTGATGGTCCACTGAAATCCTTGGTAAAAGAAACTTAAGGAGAAGGTAATTGGCATGGATCTGTGTTTTGATTAACAACAATTGATTAAGCAAACACAGTCATTGAACAGTGACATATTCATTTCCCAAGGTTGCCATAACCAATTAGTATAAACTGGATGACTTAAATGAACAGAAATTTTTTTTTTTTTAGAATTTTATTTTTAATATTTATTTTTTAGTTCTCGGCGGACACAACATCTTTGTTGGTATGTGGTGCTGAGGATCGAACCCGGGCCACACGCACTCCAGGCGAGTGCTCTACCAGTTGAGCCACATCCCCAGCCCCAAATGAACAGAAATTTAAGCAGGATGTGGTGGCATGTGACTGTAATCCCAGCAGCTCGGGAGGCTGTGGTTGGAGGATTACAAATTGGAGGCCAGCATAGGCAACTGAGTTATAAAGAATAAGAAGGGCTAGGGATGTGGCTCAATGAGAGAATGCCTGCATAGCATGCATAAGGCCCTGGATTCTATTCCCAGTACCAAATACACACACACACACACACACACACACACACACACACACACCTCTCAGAAATTTATTCCCCCACAGGTCTAGAAGCTGGAAGTCCAAAATCCCCCAAATCAAGGTTTTGGCATTGCTAGGGTAGCTCTGAAGACTCAAGGGAAGGATCCTTCCTTGACTTCTAGTTCTTGGTGGTTACTCACCTTGGAGACACTCACTCTAACCTCTGCTTCTGTTGTTCCAGAGTTTCTTCCCATCATGTGTCTGTCTCCAAGTCCCCCCACCCAGCCTTTTGTTGTTGTTGTTGTTATTGTTTTTTTGCAGTACAATACTCATCAGGCCAGGCAGGTGCTCTACCCCTGAGCCGCACCCCAGCTCACCAAAGTGCTTCTTTCTAAGAGCAGAGATGCTAGAGGCTCACAGTACCTTCCTTTGCATCTCAGACATCAGAAATTGCATATTTCCCCTCTTGTTCTTCTCTCTCTCTCTTTTTTTTTCTTTTGATATCAAGGATTGAACTCAGGGGGGCTTAACCACTGAGCCACATAACCAGCCTTTTTTTTTTTTAAAAAAAAAAAAGAGAGATTAAGAGAGGGGAGAGAGAATTTTTTTTTAAATATTTATTTTTTAGTTCTCGGCGGACACAACATCTTTGTTGGTATGTGGTGCTGAGGATTGAACCTGGGCCGCATGCATGCCAGGCAAGCACGCTACCGCTTGAGCCACATCCCCAGGACCTTCTGCGTGTAAAGCAGACGTGATAACCGCTACACTATGGAACCAGGCCTTTCTATTTTTATTTTTTTTTAGAGGCAGGGTCTCCCTGAGTTGCTAAGTGCCTTGCTAAATTGCTGAGGTTGGCTTTGAACTCTCGATCCTCCTACCTCAGCCTCCTGAGCTGCTGGAATGACAGATGTGTGCCACTTTGCCCGGTCGCATTTCCCTTCTTAAACCCATGTCAGGCAGTGGGGAAAGATAACCATGACAGGTAGATTTCCCAAATAAAACTGAAGTTATTCTAGCCAGAAAGAAGGGGAGACTGTGCTTAATACTGTCTGGTACTAAGGCTGTCAGCTGTCAGCTTTACTCTTTGAAGAGCTGGGAGTTCTGAGAAAGTAGGGAAAGAGGCCACGTGGGAGAGGCCCAGGGTTACCTGATCTAATTCCAGGCCCTGATGTTTATGGACAGGGAACTTCTCTGTCTGTACCTCCTTAGCTCTGCCACACTCAATGACCAGGACTGTACCCATCCTCTTATGCTGTGCTCCCTCCAAGCACACTAGTGTCTCCTCCCCTAACTTTGTTTATTTGTTCATTTGTTTGTTTATACTGGGGATTGAACCCAGGGGTGCTCTACCACTGAGCTTCATCCCAGTCTTTTTTGTTTGTTTTTGGTGATGGGACTTGAACCCAGGGAACTTTACCATTGAGTTAAGTCCCCAGCCTTTTTTATTTTTTTGCTTTGAGACAGGGTCTTCTTAGTTCTTAGGACCTTGCTAAATTGCTAAAGCTGGTCTCTAATTTGCGATCCTCCTGCCTTAGCCTTCAGAGTCACTGGGATTACAGGTGTGTGTCTTGCCTTTCCTCTCCCTAGACTTTTAATTGTATTGCTGCTTCTTCCTCCCCAAATACCTCCCCCCACCCCCACTCCCTATCCAGACTTCACGGGTTAACTTCTCTGCTCCTAGGTCAAAGGGTTGCCTCCTCCAGCAGCCACCTCCAAATTCCTCAAGAGTAGGTGTCTAACAGGATGTGGTGGCACACACCTGTAATCCCAATGACTTGGGAGGCTGAGGCAGAAGGATGCCAAGTTCAAAGCCAGCCTCAGCAATTTAGCAATTTAGCAAGACCTTGTCTCAAAAAAAAAAAAAAAAATTAAAAGGGCTGGGAACTTAGTTCAGTGGAAAAGAGTCCCTGTGTTCAATCCCCAGTACCACAAAAATAAGTAAGTAAGCAATGAATGAATTGCCCGTGGAACTCAGAACTCTCAGTACTACTGTACTTACTGGCAGTATTACAAGGCTTAAATATTAAGGTCCTTGCCTTCTTTTACTAGCAAAGTTTTTAGAAATATTTTTGTTTTAGTTGTACGTGGATACAATATCTTTATTTACTTATTTTTCTGTGGTGCTGAGGATAGAACCCAGTGCTTCACACATGTGAGGCTGGTACTCTACCACTGAGCTACAGCTTCAGCCCAAGCTCCTAATTTTTGAAGCATGATAGTGGCTTATCCTCCTCGACTTTTGTATGAGGAGCAAGTTTTTAGGGGGCAGAATGTTTGTACTGGAAATTTCTAGCAGATGTGGCCAAGTCTGCCAGTTATAAAAATCAGTTTCATGGTCAGACAACAGACTTGACCTTCCTGATTTCAGGCACTTAGGAGTCAAAGTGTTAATAATTTAGCCAATACAGACTTATTCACCCAAGACAAACTTTGGACTACCTGTGTGATTGAGTAGGATTCATTTGTTGGTTTATTTGCTTATGAGTGTGTGAATGTTTCTGTTTTGTTTTGCTTTATTTTGTGTTTGATCCATCAAAACCCTAGCTGCAGGGTGTTAATAAAACTAACCAAATAATAAGCTGCTGAATCGGTACTGTTCCAGAAACCCAGGAACCCTGGGATGTCGTGTTTCCATCTGTGCTGAAAATAAGCCTTGGTTGCAAAACTGACCACTACAGTAAAGATTATTCCATTCCGGAAGAGCACAGGGCCAAAGAAGGGCTCCTTGGGACAATCTTCTTAGCACTTGTGACTCAAGATCTCCTTCCCTTTTCCCTAGAAACAGAGGAGGGCCTGGGAATGCACTTGTTATCTCAGAGGCAGACAGCTTGTTATCCCTTAGTGAGAGAAATTTAATTTCAGTGATCTCTGTGTGTGAGCTCAAGGGACACCAATCAAAACCCAGCTGGGTTTGAGAGAAAGTACCTAATAACCAACACACACTCATTTCTCCAAAACAATTCCTGCCAAAAAAAATTCATGGCTTCTTTTTGATTCTCCTTGACTTAATTATCTATCTGGTAGATAGCTGCAATGCAGAAGAAAGTAAAATCTTGAACTATAATCAGAAATATCCCCCTCTTTATGCTAAGTCAGCCATACAAACCCGAGCACAAGTTAGACTTGAGGTTGTCCTATCTGGATGACTTGGAAGAGAATCAGTACCAAGCCATCACAGAAGAGTAAAGGAAATACATTCTTGAGGGGGACATTGTGTTTGTCAGACAGAATCTGAGCAGAAGGAATGGGAATATTGTTGAATTGATGCTTCCATAGCACAGGAATCCTCAGGGCTCCTTAGAGCATAAGGAAGACAGGGAGAAAAATGTCCCACATAAATTTGGACAATGGCCACCAGAGACAGAACTCGAAAATGAGGGCTTTCAATACCATGAAAAAGGAGAGGAAAGCTGGGCATGGTGGTGCACGCCTGTAATCCCAGCAGCTTTGGAGATTGAGACAGAAGAATCACAAGTTCAAAGCCAGCCTCAGCAAGAGTGAGGCATTAAGCAACTCAGCAAGACTCTATCTCTAAATAAAACATAAAAAAAAAAAAAAGGGCTGAGGATGTGGCTCAGTTGTTAAGTGCCCCTGAGTTCAATCCCCATTTCCAAAAATAAAAAATAAAAAAGAATAAGGAGAGGAGGGACCCCCTCCAAATATTTATTCACAAATGATTATTGAGAACTTGTCTATATCTGCTAGTGACTCTGATTGGCACTAGGAATATATTGTATGAGAGATTTGTTTTCCACCCTCATGGAGAGTCTAATGCTGTGAGAGAGAATGTAACATTAATCAACTAATCACATGAATATAGCCATGAACTTCAAGAGTCTACAAGTATTCTAGACTCCTGGTGTTGGCCAGAGCTTTGCCTGGGCCACACAGTGTTCTTGGGCTACAGCCAAAGATGGATTCAGCTCCAACAGGACTTTTTGAAGATCTCAGAGGACATCCCCTTTCCTCCCTTAACAGCTCATAGAGAAAATCTGTTGCTAATAAACAAAACAAACAGGGCTGGGGGTGGAGGTAGCTCAGTGGAACACAGATTGTATGGTATGCATGAGGCCCTGGGTTCAATCCCCAGGATCACCTTCCCAAAATTAGGTTAACATTTTGGGGGGGGGGTAATCAATATTTTCCTAAAAATTTTCAGACTGACATTCTTGAATATGATGGCTATACAACCTCTCTAAAAATCAAGAGTTTATGACCTAAGAGTTCCACTTTATTTGTAACATATTTTCAGATGTCCAAGATGATGATGATGGTGATTTTTCGGTATTAAGGATTTTACCTTGGGCCTCACAGGCTAGGCCAACACTCTAGTACTGAGTTATAACTCCAGCCCTTTTTATTTTATTTTGAAAGAGTCTTACTAATTTCCCTGGGATGGCCTTGAACTTGCTATCCTCCTGCCTTAGTCTCCCAAGTAACTGCCTTAAATAAGAAGGAGAAAGAGAAGAAGGAGAGGGAGGAAAAAAAGGGAGGGAGAAGGAGAGAAGGAGAAGGAGGAGGAGGAGGAGGAGGAGGAGGAGGAGGAGGAGGGGAAAAAACAGTTGAGTACATCATGGTACATTCACATGATGGGATACTTTGCAACAACCAAAAACACTGTTGGAGGAAAATGCTCATGGAATAGTAACTAGAAAAAGTTGATACAAGCTTGTATATACAATATACTTCAACAATGTAAAAAACATATGAACATAAAAATGA
Source organism: Ictidomys tridecemlineatus (assembly GCF_052094955.1). Lineage (NCBI taxonomy): Eukaryota > Metazoa > Chordata > Mammalia > Rodentia > Sciuridae > Ictidomys > Ictidomys tridecemlineatus. The sequence continues at coordinate 207,536,943 of NC_135478.1, read as the reverse complement.
AAATATGCCAATTGTTGAGGAAGTTTTCTCTGGAAGGTGAAGTGATTTTTTTTTTTTTAAAGAGAGAGTGAGAATTTTTAATATTTATTTACTTTTAGTTCTCGGAGGACACAACATCTTTGTTGGTATGTGGTGCTGAGGATCGAACCCGGGCCGCACGCATGCTAGGCGAGCGCGCTACCGCTTGAGCCACATCCCAGCCCGGGTGAAGTGATTTTGGATGAATATTACTTTCCGTTTTTTTTTTTTTTTTTAAGTACTAGAACTTGAACCCAGAGGCAGTTTACCATTGAGCTAACTACATCCCCCTTTTTTTGACATAGGGCCTCTATAAGTTATTTAGGGCTTCCCTAAATTGCTGAGTCTGGCCTTGAACTTTTGATCCTCCTGCCTCAGCTTCCCAAGTAGCTGGGATAACAGGCCAGTGTGCCACCACACCCAGATCCTTAGATTTTTCCCCACGGGGGAAACCGTTACTTTTAAAATCAGAAGGCATTAAAAATGAAAAATGCGAATTTCAGGACCGCAAGCAGTGGTAGTTAAGTTTTGTTTTGAATTCTAAAATTTTCCTGCTGATCTCCTTTGTTTCCAGTTCAGGAACCAAGGGCCTCTGAGCTGGGGGCAAGCGGTTGGTCTCCTGAGCTTGGAAGAACTTTCTGGCAGGCTTCCCTTCTGAAATAGCTTCTGCCCAAACCACACCACCTCCCCCAGCCTTGGCCACCCTCAGAGGGTGTGGCAGGCAGGCAGGTGAACTTCACACACCACTGAGGCCTGGCAGGAGGCGTGCCCTTGCAGGACCGCAGGAAGAAGCAAATAGCTTTGAGACTAGTGGGGGAGGGAAGCAGAGCTGGGGTGCTGCCTGCCTGGGGCCAGAGCCAGCAGAGACACCCCGAGGGACTTCATTTCGCCTTTCCTCACCTGAAGACCAGCAGCCACTGCACCCCTCTCCCTTCCTCTCAAGGTGAGGGAGAAAGTTGAGAATTTGGGGTAACCTAAAAGTCAGGAGTTTTAACAAGGAACCATTAGGGAAATAAACAAGACTTGGCTGGGTGTGGGGTGTGGGGTGTGGGGTGTGGGGTGTGGGGTGTGCGGAGTGCTGGGCCTAACTGGTAATCATGGGAACTGGTAGCAGCCTTATTGGGAAGAGGCCAGGCCAGAGGTTCTGAGCCCTGAGCATGTTCCCAAAGCTCCTGAGTGAAGAATGTTGGAAGTTTATCTCCTGGTGCCCAGGACAGAAATCCTGGGCACAGCATGTATTGGAATTCTTCCTGCTGTAAGACTGTTTCCTGTCTTTCTTCAGTGCCAATGAATATCAGAAAGTTTCCTTTTCAGGAGTTCAAAACGGCAAGCAGCAAAGAGGTGAACAGAGCAGAAAACAAAGGCACATACACATGTGTGAATCACAGGAGTGTTACAAGCCAAAATCCCCGGGGACGGGGGAGGGAGGAGGCCCAGGTGGGGCCTCCTTAAGCAAAACAAGAACTGTCTATTTAGGAGTGAGAGGGAGAAGGAATAGAGCTTGAGAGGACCAGAAGTGAACCACTATCTTCAGAACAAGCCAAGATGAAGTGATACAAATATGGAAGGAAAGGAGGAAAGACGTTTCTAATTGACACATAATATTTGAACATTTTTATTGGGTATAGCACCATAATTCTATAAATACTTACAATGAGTAATGACCAAATCAAGGTTATTAGCATTTTCATCTCCTCCGACATTGTTTCTATATGGTGGGAAACTTCCGACTTTCTTGTTGATTTGAAATATCTAATAAAGTATGGACTATAGTTACCCCACTGTGCTACAGAGCACTAGAACTGATTTCTCCTAACTGTATTTTGGTCCCACTTACCTAACCTCTCCATGTCCCCTCTTCTCCTTCCCTAACCTCTGGTGAGCACTGTCCCATCCTCTAGCTTCTTCAGCTTCCAAAAATGAAAGAGAACCTGCAGCATTTGGCTTTCTGTGCCTGGCTTATTTCACTTAACAGGATGTCTCCAGTTCCATCCATGGTGTTGCAAATGACAGGATTTCATTGCTTTTATGGCTGAATAGTATTCCCTTGTGTGTCTATACCACATTTTATTTACCCATTCATCTATCAGTGGACAGCTTAGTTAGCTTTGTTGATTACATTTCTTGGCTACTGTGAATAATGCTGTGATGATTATGAGAGTCCAAGTATCTCTTTGATATATATATATTTTTTATATATATATATTTTATATATAATATATATATTATATATATTTAGATATATATATATCTCCAGCCGTGAGCTGACTGAATCATGTGGAAGGTCTATTTGTAGTTTTTTGAGGAGCTTCCATACTTTTTTCCCATGATGGCTGTACTCATTTACATTCCCATGAGCAGTGTATAAGTTCCCCTTTCCCTACAGCCTCCCTAGCATTTGTTATTTTTTGTATTTTTTTTTTAATGCCAGTCATTCAAGCTGGGATGGGGTGATATTTCAGTGTGGTTTTGATTTGGATAGTGAAAAGATCTTTTGGGAGTGGAAGGATCTAAGGGGAACAGTCTCGGGGGTTTCTGTTGTCCTTCCTTTAGAGAATCTGCTCTTTCTCCTTTATTACCCTATTTCAGATGATCCCTCTATTCAGACAAATCGGGTTTATTTTCTGCCTATTTCCCTATAAGATTTAAAAGGATGACACAGGTTGTCTTCATTTCAGTTTACTTTTATTTATTTTTAATTTTAATTTTATTTTTCTGTACTGGGGATTGAACCCAGGGGCACTCAACCACTGAGCCACAAATGTCCCCAGCCCCATTTTGTATTCTTTATATAGAGACAGGGTCTCACTGAGTTGCGTGGTGTCTTGCTTTTTTTGCTGAGGCTGGTTTGAACGGATGATCCTCCTGCCTCAGCCTCCTGAGTCCCTGGGATTACAGGTATGCACCGCCAGGCCTGGGCCCAGAGATTCATTTCATTTTGAGTCCATGACCTGAATGGCATTTGGAACCATTCATTAAATTTATGTGTACTCATTTATCTATAAGCCAATTTTGGTACCAGGTACATGATATGAACACAAACATATATGGACACATGACATACAATACATAGATTAAAATAGAGCCTGTCATAGATTTTTACAGTATGACCCAGACATGAAAAGCGCCTGTGAAGTTGGGAATATTAGGAATAGAATCTGCCGGCCATGGTGGACACCAAAGTCAAAGGGTCAGGTGGCCACTCATCCTTCGTGGGGCAGATTTACTACCACAATCACCACTATTTATTTTCTTACTCAGAACTCTTTAAAGGAAAATATTTGCACATATGGGTTATTTCCATTGTTCTTATCTGTCCCTAGCCCTTGAATATTTATTCTTCATTTTTGATAGTTTCCTGCAATTTTAATTTCCTCTTGTGCATTTATTTTTTGACCCTTTCCCTTACACATCTGAGACCTCACCGTATGCTCAATCTCCCCTTTCAGAAATTTCTTCCATATCTTAGGTCCCTATATGTGCAATTCCATTTAGGGATTTCCCACATACTGTCTCATCCCGTTTTTTCTGGGTATGATCTTGTATTTCTGAGTCACATGCACACAACCCCCCTGGGGACAGGCAGACCACCAAGGAGCACTTCTCCCTGGAGCCCAAGAATAGATTTTCCTACCTTGGTTTGTGCATAGAATTACCTGGTCTCCATGGTACTTACCTGGCCCTTTCCCTGCATTGCCGATCCTCTTAGGATTCTGGGTCCTTTGTTGGCCTCGGGGATGGCAGTTTCCTCCCCTGCTCAGGAGGGCATAGGCACAGCTATAAGGCAGTGGGACACGTCTCCTTTGAGAAGGGGGGAGGTCCCTGCGACACCTAGGCAATACATGGAGCCCCACATTAGGTGTCAAAATTGTTAGAAATAATGAAGTGCTTCAAGAAATCAAACAGGTTCTTGAAAGTGGGAGGGCAAGGCAAACCTTTACTCCTGGCAGAAGGTCATGTTAGGAACTTGGTTAGCAAGCTGCTGGGGCAGGCAGTCCACCTGCTTCTATCTGGACCTAAGGCAGTGTTGCCTTTCCCTCTAACTGGAGGAGTTTGGGGTTACAATCTATGCGATTGGCTCATGTTAGAATTAGGGTGCACAAAAGGGAGGGGCTACAATTGGATCCAATTAAGGCTAAACACTACATCTGAAAATGAACAATCAGTCTTTCTATTTCTCACACATCTATTCACCAATCCATTCAACAAATATTCTTCTGACCCTCCTTTTTATAACCCAAATTCCAAAACATTTCAATTAGCAGTCCACTTCAGGGGAAGCAAAAGATCCCTTATTAAGAGTACGGTATGGCTCACTGCTTCTCAGACTTTTTTCATGTCATGGCACAAGGTCAGTGGTAATATTTGTGTGACACACAAGGTAAATAGACTGGAAGCAGCCTCCAGGCACCAGCTGTTTGAGGGCTGTGGGGTCCATCTCTCCTTCCCACATCTGTAACCCACATCTTGGCACACCATTAAGAACCCCAATCTCACACTAGAAGCCTAGCCACTGGGGAAAAGAAAAACAAACAAACAAAAACAACCACTTAGCATCAATAAACAGGCAGTACATCTTTCAGTGATACAGTGATGATGAGATAAATGTCTTAAATATCAGCTGGATGTGGTGGTACACATCTGTAATTCAGGAACTCAGGAGGATGAGGCAGGAAGAGCACAAATTGGAGGTCAGTCTCAGCAATTTAGAAAGGCCCCAAGCAATTTAGGGAGACCCAGTCTCAAAATAAGAAATAAAAACAGGGCTGCGGTGTGGTTTAGTGGTGCCATTGGGTTCAATCCCCAGTTTCAAATACATAAGTAAATAAATAATCTTAAATATTATGGATACATTTATGCCCAAAGCAAAATACAGACATTTTAGTATGATGCCCTTATCTTTATAACTAGCATTATATTAGGTAGTTCCTACCTGGGCTACCTTTGGAGAACCACTGGCCAGCAGCAGCCTGCTCTGGAACTATGGGATGTCTGGTGGTTATTAGCTGTCTGTTTTAGCTAGGGGATGGTATGTGGGATCATTATCATTACTGAAATAATCATAAAACATTTCCCAACCACCACAGGTTCTGAACCAAATGCCAACAAGGCCTAGGAACAGGTACACTGACATAAAAATATAGCTTTATTACTAATGAAACTGGGTTAGAAAAAATGTGGTGGGTACCTACCATACGCCCCAGTGGGTTTCCTATATTTTCCTCCTCAAATTAACCTTACCCCCAACTCATAGGCAAACATCTGCATAACTGCAGGGCATCCGCCCCCATCCATATCATTTGCTCTCAGAGAGAAGAGCAGAAGTTCATACTTCAGGGGGCAAAGCAGAAAGCCTGGAGGGGGGGTTCAAAGTAAATGTATAGTTTGCTTGACTTCCTAGAAAACAGCTTGAGGCAGAGCTCCAGCGTTCAGGTTTTACTGGGGATGTTGGAAGCAAAAAGCAGCAAGCAAAGCAGCAAGCGTGAGCAAAGAGGGAAGGGAGCTGAGGCAGGGAGGAAGGAGAGCAATCTAAGGGCGAGTGCCATCACAATGGATGTTGTGTGGGCACTGGTTCATGCCAATGGATGTCACTGTGTACTGGAAGACCAGGTGGGAAGACAGTGCCAGCTGGGTGAGCAGCTGCCAGGTCTTTCAGCCTCTTCTCTTTCTGCTCCATGTTTGCCCCACGGGCATTAGCTCTCCCTCAATCCCCATGGGGTTGTGTTCCTGGGCCCCTCTGAGCAGCTGCTGGAAAGCTCCAAGATCCTTGAGTCAGGTGGGTTGGTCTTACAAGCTGGAACTGCTGCCCTTGGCCTTCTCTTCTCTGGGGAGGCTGAAGTACTGGCTGCCTGCGGGGATTAAGCGATGGCAGAGACAGCCACCATCCAAGGATACAAGCTGGGTCTGTTGCCTCAAGCCAGGAAGTAGGGCAAGAGCACGGCAGGATGGAGGCTTGGGAAGGAGTGGGTTTAACAATGTGGGGAAATGTATAAACTGGGTCCAGACACTGACTTGGGAAAAAAAAAAAAAAACTGTCTTAACTCTGAATTTGTTTGGGCTCCTGATACACTGGCCCACCAGATGTATTCTGATTGCAACTTTGGTATGCCCTGGTTTGAAAATAAATAAATAGGGCTGGAGCTGTAATTCAGTGGTAGAGCACTTGTCTCGCATGTGTGGGGTACTGGATTCGATCTTCAGCACCGTATAAAAATAAATTTAAAAGCTATTGTATCCATCTACAACTAAAAAAAAATTATTAAATAAAAAATTATTAAAATAAATAAGTAAATAAAAGGTTGTGGGATGTGAATTGAGAGTTTTTTTGAGCTCCTTTCTTATGCGATAATGATGCAACTATTTGCAAGCACTCAGAGGCCTTGCAAGCTGGAACTGGGCCTGTAACTATGCAGAAGGCTCACATCATTGGCTCAACCACTGACCGGGTAGCCAAAAACAGTGTTGGGGCAGCATTGTTTGTAACCAGGTTATAAACCTGGTATCAAAGTAGGCAGAGTTTGATAGGAGTCCAAAGTAATCATCAAATAATACAGCTTGGTAACAATCATAAGCCTTTTCCCTTTCCCACACCTGCCATCAAGGATCCTCAGCTAAGGGCACATTTGGATCCTTTGCTGTGTCACCACTGGACTGAGGCCAAAGGCCTTCACACACCAAAACCATCTGAGCACCCTGGGAAAACCAAAGGGGCTCTATAGACAGTGACGGAAAGTCAGATGAGAGTGACTGGGGAAGGAGAGGGACCGGGAGTCCTCGTTTCTCACTTTAACTTTTTTGTCCTTTGATAACTGAGCAGACATTAATATATCTCACTTCCCCCTAATATAACCCCATTCCCCCCTGAAAAATGAGCAAAAAAAGTCCTGGCTGGCAAAGACTTAACCTACTTTTGTAAAAAAAAGGTTCTGATTCTGTGTAACCTCCCTGGTTATATGGTTATAACTCAATCCCCCCGGCCCCCCCTGCAGTCTGCTTGCAGGGGGTGAGGAGGTGAATTCCCTACAGCCCTGGAAGAGAGCCAGGATTGGCATTTGGAATCCCCGGATCCCTGAAGGCCTTCATTTCTCTTCAGAGAGAGTGGCCGAATGGGAGCAACTAGAAGTGGAAGCCCCGGATCCACATATTCTGCCTTTGAAGTACAGATGTCTATTTTAGATACAGAAAATACAGAGGTGAACAAAAGGATTCCTGCTCACAGTGCAGTAGGGGAGCTGGACCGGAAACAAGCAGCCACTCCAACCACACGGCACCCCGTAAAAGAGAAGTATGTGTACACATGGAGCCTGGCAAGGTACCCTCGACTGCAACAGCCAGTCTCAGATGGGCAGCTGTGCTTGCTGGGGTGGGGGAAGGGGGAACTTGACCTGCAACAAAAAGCCTCAAAGGACCAGCCACACATTGGATGGGACAAAATGGGATAGTGTCTCAGAGAGGAAAGGTTGTTAAGAAGAAAAGCCACAGTCTTAGCAGACAAGATAAACCAGGGCCTCTCCAGGAGACAGGTGGAGCACACACCTGCGCTCAGAGGAGTTTCCTTCTTGTCATCCCTCACCACTCTGCCTGGCCCAAAGTGGGAGGGGAGGCAGAGAAGGGGAGAAGAAGGAGAGGACATTGTGTAGGATACTGTGTCAACATCTGTCTCTGCTGGGACCTGGAGCCACAAAGGAAAGGAAGATACTCTACTCTTGCTCTTTGTTTGTTTTTGTGGTGCTGGGGACCCAGGGCTTTGCAGGAAGAGTGCTTTACCACTGAGCTCTTTATAAAAAATAATAATAATAATAAGGACTTTAAGCAAGGTGTGGCAGTATGCACTGTATTCCCAGATACTTGGGAGGCTGAGGTGGGAGGGTCACTTGAGCTCAGGCGTTCCTGGACAGTTTGGGCAACACAGTGAGACCCTGTCTTAAAAAATAAACAAATACACAAACATATCTTGATTGAGCTATATAATTCACATAGCATACTATTCACTTACTTGATGTGTACAATTCAGTGGTTTCTAGTATATTCACAGGTCTGTGCAGCCATCACCATAATCAATCTTGGAACATTTTCATCACCTGAAAAAGAACTCCAGCACCCCTTAGCTGTCATTTCCTCCTGATTCTCCCCAACCTGTCAGCCCTAGGCAATGACCAGTACACTTTCTCACTCTATCGATAGTTCCACTCCGGATTTCTCATAGAAATGGAATCACAAATAACTGGCTTCTTTCATTTGGCATAATGTTGAGAGGTGCAGGGGCGCATGCCAGTAATCCAGTGACTCAGGAGACTGAGGCAGGAGGATCACAAATTCAAAGCCAGTCTCAGCAAATTAGTGAGGCCCTAAGCAACTTATTAAGACCCTGTCTCAAAAGAAAAAAAATAAAAAGGACTGGAGGTATAGCTCAGTGGTAAAACTCCCCTGGGTTGAATTTCCAACCCCCAGTACCTCTCCCAAATAATTTGGCATAATGTTTTCAGCGGCACCTACCTATGTTGTAGCATGCATTTGTACTTTTTCTCTTTTTATTGCTGAGTAATATTCTATTGCACAGACACACCACATTTTATTTATCCGTTCATCAGTTAATGGAGAGTTGGATTATTTCCACTTCTTGACTGTTCTGAATAAAGCTGCTTTATAAACACCTGTGTACAAGTTTCTGCATGGCAGAGTTGAACTTTTCATTTAATCACTAGTAAGCATTTATTAACTGCCTATTGTACACATAGCATAGGGAGCGGGGAGATTCAAACTAAAGATAAATATAAAATGCAGTTTGTAATCTCTGTCTCCTGACTAGTTGGAGAAATCAGATTGTGCTTTCAAGAGATATTTAAATATGTAATGATACTTATGCATATTTGAGTACTTAATTCTGAAAATCAGGTCAGAGTGGGTCAGCCCTGTTTGGCAGAGGAAATTGAAGCACAGAGATGTTGAACAATTTGCCCAAGATCACTAAGCCAGGGAGAGTAAAAGGTTAAGCCATGATTCAAACAAATCATCTTGTTCCCAGAGCCTCATTCTTTTTCTTTTTTTGAGATGGCCCTATGAGGGGGCTATTTTAGATCACAGCAGACCATTACAGATGTAAAATCAAATACATTACGTGAGCTGTCACCGGATTCTGTTTTATTGAGATGAGGTCTTGCAGTGTTGCCCAGGCTAGTTTCAAACTCATGAGCTCAAGGAATCCTCCTACCTCAGCCTTCCAAGTGCTGGGACTACAAGAGTGTCCACTATGCCCAACTCATTCTTTTTAATTTTTAATTAATTAATTAATTTGGTACTGGAAATTGAACCCAGGGACACTTTATCACTGAGCTACATCCCCAGCCATTTTTCTTTTTTTTTTTTTGAGACAGGGTCTTGCTAAGTTGCTTAAGGCCTCACTAATTTGCTGAAGCTGGCCTCAAGCTTGTGATCCTTCTGCCTCAGCCTCCTGAGTCACGGGGATTACAGGTGTGCCCAGCCCATATCATTCTTTTTAAAAAGAGTATAATGGAATATTTCAAACCCACAACATTAGAGAAGCCAGCACAATAAACTTCGTATATCTATTGTGCCACTTTATGTTTCACTTTTTATTTTTTTGGTACTGGAGACTGAACTCAGAGGTGCTCTACCAATGAGCAGTAGCCACAGACCTTTCAATTAATTTTTTAAACTTTGAGACAGGGTCTTATTAAATTGCCAAGGCTGGCCTCAAACTTGCAATCCTCCTGTCTCAGTTTCCTGAGTCACTGGGATTACACCGTGCCCAGCTGTAATGCAGTTTTAATGATTATCAATACATGGCCAATCAGAGGATAACCAAACCATCATTCTGTATCACCTGTGTAAGCAACCCAATGCCAAAATGAATGGAGGCAGGCACAGTGCTGGTTATTCATTCAACATATATTTAATTATTTTTTTTTGAGGGGTGGGTGGGCACTAGGATTGAACTCACAGGCACTCAACCACTGAGCCACATCCCCAGCCCTATTTTGTATTTTATTTAGAGATAGGGTCTCACTGAATTTTTTAGCACTTCGACGATGTTGAGGCTGGCTTTGAATCCAAGATCCTCCTATCTCAGCCTCCCAAGCTGCTGGGATTCCAGGCATGCGCCACTGCGCCCAACTGAGTGTATGTTTGTTGAGCACCAACTCTGTGTCAAGTTTATTGCAGGTGCTCTGGATTCATAAAATCCGAAACAAAAGTGAGCTATAGATATGTACCATCAACCAACCATGTATGCAATCAAGAGGCAAGTGCTAGGATGAGAACTAACTGCAAAGGGAAAATAGATGTTGCATCAATAGAGAGATTGGGCAGTTGGTCACCACCCTGATCAAGTGATTAACCTTAGCATCTCTTCCAGAGGGACAACCTGGCAGGGTACATTTCCAGTGAAGCAATACAATCTCAAGCACAAACCATGACCTATCAAACATTGTAATTTGGCCCCAAATATTTATCCTGAGTATATCGAAGGCTTTAGATCTGGTTTGTTTTTGTTTCTTTTTTTGTGTGTGTGCCAGGAATTAAACCCAGGGGTGCTTAACCACTGAGCCACACCCCCAACCCTTTTTAATATTTTATTTAGAGACAGGGTCTCACTGAGTTGCTTGGGGCTTTGCTGAGTTGCTCAGGCTGGCTTTGACCTCGTGATCCTCCTGTCTCAGCCTCCTGAGCCGCTGGGATTACAGGCATGGGCCTTGGCACCCAGTTTACATCTGCTTTTTTACATAGGAAATATACAAAAGAGAAGAAGAAGTTAAATGACACTATAAAGAAACAATAGTTAATGATAATATAGAGGTTCCTTGAGACAATTTGCTTTTTACTTCAAAACTTCAAGGCTACACCTGAAATGCAGGTGGGGAGAGTGGGAGTGGGCACTTTTTTAGATTAGAGTAGACCAAAGAGATAGAAATCCAGACACATTATGTAAACCTTTAATGAACCCTGGTTTAAAAAACATGGCACTATAAGAGGTCATTAAGAACTGATTATAGGTGTTGCCGTGGCCCACACCTAATTCCAGCTACCTGGATGCCTGAGGCTGGAGGATAGCAAGTTCAAGGCTATACCACGCAACTTAGCAAGACCCTGTCTCAAAATAAAAAATAAAAAGTGTTGGGGATATAGCTCAGTTGTGGAGGTCTTGTGCCACCACCCTACCCAGTTAAAAATGTTCTTATTTTTAATATGTGTGTTAAGGTAGATAAAACTAAAACAGCTTGGTATTTGCAAATTATTTTGCAAAGGTTTAGCAAAAAACAAGACAAAACACACACACACACACACACACACACACACACACACCCCTACATGTAAATAAGGTAAATTCTGCAAAATATTAACAGTTGTTAAAATTGATGACAGATATTTAATTTAGGTAGTCAATGCATTATTCTAATAATATTAAAGTATATTTAAATATTTTGAAATAAAAATTTTTAAAAAATCGCCAGCCCAGTGCAATAGTGCATACCTATAATCCCAACTACTGGAGAGACTGAAACAGGATGATGGCAAATTCAAGGCCAGCATGGGCAACTTAGCATGGTGCTGTCCTGTCTCAAAATTAAAAAGAAAAAGGGATTCATTCACTGGTGGAATGCCCCTGGGTTCAATTCTTAGTATTGGAAAACAAATTATTTTTAAACAAATAAGTTATTAAAAATTACCAAAAAAAGTAATCAAAACCAAAAACACAAACAAAAGAAAAACAAAAGCAAACCAAAAGGAGGACCTGGGATTGACCCCCAGTGCCACCCCTAAAATAAAATAAAATAAGCCAGAAAGAGGCAACAGCAAGTGCAGAGGTCCTGAGGTAGCAACAGCTGTGAGTTGAGAGTGATTTGAACTTTTTTAAAAAAGGTCTATCTATCTTCTATGTTATCTATCTGTAACACACACACACACACACACACACACACACACACACATACGTATACATACACACACATTTTCCTTTTTTGCTGTACTGGATTACAACCCAGGATCTTGCTAAATTCCCCAAGCTGACCTACAATTTGCCATCCTCCTGCCTCAGCCTCCTGAATAGTTGGACTTACAGGCATGCACTACCATGTCTGGCTTTATTAACTATACCTTCATAAAGAGAAATAGTAGCAGAACTGTATATATGCAGTCAGCACATGTGTGCCTTGTAAGCACATAAACGTAAGTGTATAATAGGATCTCCATATCCATGGGTTCCGCATCTGTGAATTTATCAACAATCATGAATTGAGTCAGGTGTGGTGGTGTGTGCCTGTAATCCCAACTACTCAGGAGGCTGAGGTAGGAGAATCCCAGTTTCAAGGCCAGCCTTACAAATCCTGTCTCAAACTAAAAAATAAAAAGGACTGGGTGTAGCTCAGTAGTAAAAATGACTAAAAGTCATGTCTATGTTGAATATATACATAGACATTTTCCCCTCATCATTATTCCTTACACAGCTATTTATATAACACTTGCATTGTGTTAAGTATTATAAGTAATACAGAAATGGCTTAAAGTTTTGGGAAGGCTGGGTGTGGTGATGTGCCTATGGTCCTAGCTACTGGGGAGGCTGAGATAGGAGGATCCCTTAAGCCCAGCAGTTTGAGACCATCCTGAGCAACAGAGTAAGTCTGTATCTTAAAATATGTACATAAGGGGCTGGGGATGTGGCTCAAGCGGTAGCGCGCTCGCCTGGCATGTGTGCGGCCCGGGGTTCGATCCTCAGCACCACATACAAACAAAGATATTGTGTCCGCCAAAATCTAAAAAATAAATATTAAAATTCTCTCTCTCTCTCCCTCTCTCTCTCTCACTCTATCTTTAAAAAATAAATAAAATAAAATACATACGTACATAAAATGGGGGAGAGAGAGGGTGTGTGTAAGCTGTACACAAATACTGTGCCTTTCTATGGAAAGGATTTAGGCAACTGAAAGTGCTGAAGGTCCACGGGGGTCCTGGACCCACTTATACCTAGGATTTATGCCTAAAAAGTTAAGAAAAAAATTTTTTTTCTGTCTACTGGGTCAAGATTGGACTGCGGGGTAAGGGTGGAAGTCGTGGTGGGCAAGAGTGGGACTAGAGAGGCCAGTTGGGATTTACTGCAAAAAGGGTGGTAACAGGTTAGGTGGCAATGTGGGGAGAGGGCTCAGATTTGGCAAATATGAGTAAGGGGGTGTCATGGGTTTTGCTGGTGGAAAAGGGAGAGTCTAAGGGATTAGTTTGAGCAATTGTCCCAATGGTCACTTTGCTAAGTCACAGAACACCAGAGGAAGGCAAAGACTTGTTCTTTTAGAGGAAACCTAATTTGGCTTAGAATGACCTGGAAGTCTTCCTGGTCATGAAGGAGCTGGAATTTGGGTGAGGAACTAAACATAATGAGTTTATAATCAACTACAGATTAAGTTTTTCATTTGAGTTAACAAATAGGGTGACGTAGAAGGTTGTAAGAAGCATGGACTTTGAAGTTGGGAACCTGAATTCAAATCCTGTTGCTTCCTTTTACTGTCTGTATAACCTTGGACAAGTTATTTGGACTTCTTTGAACTTAAGGTTTTCTGTCTGTTCCACAGGCAAAATAACCTCTGTCCTGCCAGGCTGTTAGGAAATAACACATGTTGCTACAGCACCTGGAACAGAATAGGTGCTTATTATACAAAAATTTCTGTCATTCTAGATAACCTCAGGCACTGTAATCCCACCCACTCTGGAGGCTGAGGCAGAAGGATCACAAATCCAAGGCCAGCCTCAGAAATTTAGTGAGACCCTGTATTAAATAAACAAACTAGGGCTGGGGATGTGGCTCAAGTGGTAGCACACTTGCCTGGCATGCATGAGGCACTGGGTTTAATCCTCAGCGCCACATAAAAATATTAAAAATAAAGATATCATGTTCACCTAAAGCTAAAAAAAATAATTAAAAAAATAAAAATAAACAAATTAGCTGGGCACAGTGGCACATGACATAATCCCAGTGGCTCTGGAGGCTGAGACAGGAGGATTGTGAGTTCAAAGCCAGCCTTAGCAATGGTGAGGCACTAAGCAATTCAGTGAGACCCTGTCTCTAATTATAATGCCAGCTACTCATGAGGCTAAAGCAGGAGGATTGCAAGTTCAAGGCCAGCTTTGGTACCTTAGTGAGACTTTTTCTCAAAACAAAAAATAAAAAGGGGTGGTTTTAGTGGTACACAGGTATAATCTCAGCGACTTGGGAGGCTGAGGCAGGAGGATCAAGTATTTGAGGCTAGCCTCAGCAATTTGGTGAGGCCCTCAGCAACTTGGTAAGACTCTGTCTCAAAATAATACACACACACACACACACACACACACACACACACACATGATGGTAGTAAGTCAAGAGAAGAGATATTGGGATAGACTGGAGGCTGCAATTTTAAATAAGGTGCTCAGGTGAACTATTGAGAGGGTAACATTTTAGCAAAGACCCCCAGGAATTAGAAAGATGTGCTTTCTAATTATTTTACTATTTGGGGGAGCATGCTTCAGGCTGGGAAGTTAGCAAGTACAGAGCCCTGAGACCCAAGCATGCTGGTGTATTTGAGGACCAGCAAGAAGGCCGGTGTGGCTAGAAAGGAGAGGTTGAGGGAAAAGAGTAGGGCAGCTCCTGTTGGGCCTTGAAGCCTGTGATGGTTTGACTTTGCACAGCATAAAATGGGAAGTCCTGGGGGCTTTTGAAAAGTGGTGGGGATAGAATCTGACTTATGAATTTTAAAAATAGCGGGTTTCTATCTGAGTCAATATGGGCGTTGGAGGGAGGAGGCTGGCTGGGAAGTGATTAACTAGAGCAATCCAGTTGAGAGATGATAGTAGCTTGATGGGGTGTGGGGGAAAGATACTGGATATATTTTGATGGGAGACCTTCAGGGTTTCCTGATGATTGGCTGTAGGGGTTAGAGGAAGAGAAAAGTCAAGCATCATAGTCTGAGACGCTTGATTTGTCAGAAGAAAAAGGTGCATTAGGTCAAACCAAACAAAATGGTCAACATTTAACCGTTCTTAACCTTAAGAGATGATTTCACGGGTGGTGCACACCTGTAATCCCAGAGGCTAGGGAGGCTGAAAGCAGGAGGATTGTAAATTCAAAGCAAGCCTCAGCAAGGCCCTGTCTCAAAAAATATATACATATAAAAAGAGCTGGGGATATGGCTCAGTAGTTAAGCACCCCTGGGTTCAATCCCCAGCACAAAAAACAAAACAAAACAAAACAACAGGCGGTTTCATATATCTCAGCTTAATAGTTGCCATTTGTTTAAATGAAGAAAACTATGTGAAGAAGAGGTGGGGGGCAGGTATCTGAAGTTTATTCTGGCTCATGAGGAGATGCCACAGGAGCAGCTGTACATATCTGGAATTCAGGGGTGAGGACCTCTCTCAGGAACGCTGGTCAGGCAGGCAGTCAACAACAGCAGTTAAAGCTGAGACTGGAGGAGGTCACCTGGGGCTCACCTATAGATAAGAAGCAGAGGCCTGAGGCCTCCAAGGTCCAGATGGAGGTGAGACAGCAACAAAGGAAATGCCGGAGGCCGCAACCAGCAAAGCAAGGGCTACAACCAGGGCAAGCTGGCACAAGGAGAGCGCTCCCTAGATACAGGTGTGTGATATTTCTAAGCTCACTCCTTCCTTGAGGTTTGGTGTTGGGGTGGAGATGTGGTAAGGGGAGAGGATAGGATCATACCTTCCATCTGACTAGCACTGTCAGGGTTGCAACATCTCCTGTTGGATCCAGGCAAAGGGAGTACAGAAGCTGTCATCCTGTTTACTAATGAGGAAACTGAGGCCTAAGGGTTGGGTGACCTGGCCCAAGATTCTATTGGTAACAGGTAGAACCAGGACTAGAGGGGCTCTCTGTCTCCAAGCTATCACTGAATTGTGCTGCATGTTCCTGAGCTCTCCTTACTGCTTCTCTGGGGACACACTGTGACAAGGTCACATGGAGAAGAGTTGCAATAAGTCTTGAGCTTCTGTTTCCACAGCAGCAAGGAAACTGCTGATATGATGACCTTCTGGGAGGGGTCTGCACCTGTGATCCCAGATGCCAGTGGACCAGATCAAAACAAACCTCTTGGTGGCATGAGATTGACATCATTACCCTAAGTACATGTATGAAGACATGAATGGTGTGACTCTACTTTGTGTACAACCAGAGATATGAAAATTGTGCTCTATATGTGTAATATGAAATTAATGCATTCTGCTGTCATATATAACAAATTAGAATAAAAAATAAATAAAAAACCAAAAACAACAACAACAAATCCCCTCTTTTCTGAGAAGAAACCATCGGATGGAACGAGGAGGCTGTGTCTGGGGGTTTTCCCACCAGTCAGGGACAGTGATAAATTCACTTTGGTTCTAGAGGGCTTAACAAGTAATTTTGGAGACAGAGTAGATTCTGGACTGGGCCTTTCCACTAATGACCAAATGACCAGGGTCATCTTGTTCTGTCTAGTGTCACGCTCAAAGCATTATACTCTCTCCAGGCCTATTTTCTTGCTTTGGAGAAGCTGCTCCTGAGTTCAGAGGCCCCATGGGTCAAGCTTGGCCCTGCCTTGGGCAGAGATAAACAGGCCTGAAATACATTTCCCAGATTGCAACACTAGTGAGTCAGGCAGGGTCGGACAGCTGCTGTCTTGTAGTCACCCCTGGGCGCACCTGATAAGGAAGAACATGGCTCATTCCGGTGCACCGTTTTGTGAGCACACACATATAAACAGACACTCCCAGGCCCGGTGTTGTCTTAGAGTAAATTATTGACATTCTGAATGGCTGAAACACCAGGGGAAAAGGGAGAGAACAAACAACGAGCCTCTGCTAAAGAGGAGCGCCACTTTTCTTAAGCTAAAGCAAGTAAAAGCAGGGTTGCCATTAGGCTCTGCTTTGGGGCACCTTTTTCAACCTCAAGAGCAGGCGTAGGAGTCCTCTGTAGTTCTGGAAAGAGGAAGGAAGGATCACAGAGGGGGAGGGAAGAGGAAGTTGGAATAGGGGAGGTAGATTTATGAGGGAATAAATGGCAAAATGCCCAGAGAGAAACGGTGTATCATAAAAAATATGAATATACTTTGGCCATGGAGAGAAGTGAAGTTATGACATTTGCAAAAAGATAAAACAAAAGCTCCCCTCCCCATGAATACCTTTCTTCTTCAATGATATGAGGGGACAAATGGGGTATTGATTGTATAGTAATAGTTACACAATAATACCAGCATCATTACCACATCATACCTTGCAATCAACACTTCACATTAACTTTATGAAAGCAGTTTATAGTTTACAAGGGGCTTTCACATTCATCTTTTCCATTTATTCCTTCAACCCACTTGAGTGGGTAAGGCATTATGAGCCACATTTTACAGATGAGAAGACTAAGGCCCAGGGAGGATATATGCAATTAACTGAGGCATAATTAAGAGCAGGGAGAGGCAGCTTTGTCCCAAGTAGTCCAGAGCTAAAATGCTTCCTAAAGACACAGTAACTCTTCTTTAGGATGATTCCTTTCCCATGACTATTCTGTTTCCACAAGCTTGGAGACCACACCTCGCTGCATTTCAAGATACAGCAGTCCCACCTTCTCCAGTGTTGTTCACATATTCTCCATCACTGACACATTGGTTATTTTTGCCCAGTCCTTAGATCATAGCAGTTACAGTATCAATGAAGAATAAAGAGCCAAGGAACATGCCTAGGTCCCACTCCCTCATCCTCTTTTTTCAAGTATCCCCTCTTTTTGTCTGTTTTGGACTCTATACTCTGTTCATCTACAAATGATGCCTTCTAAACTTGCAACACTGTTCCTCTCAGGTGAGAATGAGGAATGGAGGGTACACAGTCCCTGACCTATTTGTTTTTTTTTTTTTTTTCTAAGAGAGAGGTGAGAGAGAGAGAGAGAGAGAGAGAGAGAGAGAGAGAGAGAGAGAGAGAGAGAGAATCTTTTAATATTTATTTTTTAGTTTTTGGCAGACACAACATCTTTGTTGGTATGTGGTGCTGAGGATCGAACCCGGGCCGCACGCATGCCAGGCGAGCGCGCTACCGCTTGAGCCACATCCCCAGCCCCCTGACCTATTTGTATAGGACACCATAGGCATACTTAACTACCTGCATGGTCAGGCAGGTGTTCTCAAAGTATGATGCCTATTGGAATCTTTTTTTAAAAAAATATTTATTTATGTATCTTGAGTTTTAGGTGGATATAATAGTTTGTTTTCATGTGGTGCTGAGGATAGAACTCAGTGCCTCATGCATGCTAGGCAAGCACTCTACCACTGAGCCACCATCCCAGCCCCTATTGGAATCTTAAAGGCAGTGGTTCTCAAACTTTAGTCTGTATTAGAACCATCTGAGGAGCTTGTTAAAGACAGGGATGTTCAGGTCCCACATCAGATCTTCTGAATTGGAATTCCCTGGGAAGGTGCCTGGACATTTGTGAACTTAACAAGTTCCCCAGGTGATTGTGGAGTATTCTCAAATTTGAGAACCACCATCTTAGCCTTGGAGTGGGAGTTAAGCAGGTGAAGGAGAGCGGGAAAGAGGAGGTAGCAGCAACAGAAACCCAGGGAGCTTAGAGAAGACACAGTGAGGAAGACAAATCTCCACTCCATCTTTATCTCCCCTTAGTAAAGTGGTCAAATAGAGGGGGTTGGAAGTCTCTTCATGCAGACTTGTCCTACTTCTGACAGATTCACCATGTGCAATAAGAAAAAGCAGTTAAAATAGCCATCTCTTTTGGAACACAGAAGGGAGGTTACCAAGGGCTGGGAGGAATTGGGAATGAGGAGTCATTGTTTAATGTGTACAGAGTTTCTGTTTTGATTGATAAAAATATTTAATGGATAATAGAGATGATTAAGCAACATTAAATTTATTCAATGCTGTTTGTGCACTTAAGTATGGTTAAAATGATAAATTTTATGTTACATATGTGTTATAATTTAAAAAAGCTGGTCTTTTAGAGAGATGGAATCACAGGATGTACAACTTTAGCAGATTGCTGTTGCTTCAGGTGTGTGTGTGTGTGTGTGTGTGTGTTTACATAATGGGACCCAACTCATGGCACCTGATATGACAAAGTACAAGCGTACTTATCAGCAAGGAAATAATTAAAACTTTTGAAAACAGAGGGCATTGAAAATCTGATCTAAATAGGGGAGATACCTGAATACCCTTTTCTGATCCTTTTGTCTGGTTGGGCTCTCGGTTCAATATGACTCCTCTGTGCCTTGTAGAACAATATCTCTAATTTCACTGTGCATTGAAGTCACCTGGGGACCTTGTTCAACAGCAAATTCTAGCTTAGTAGATCTGAGATGAAATTCCATCCTTCATTTCTTTCTTTCTTTTTAAAAATATTTTTTAGTTGTAGATGGACAGAATACATTTATTTATCTTTATTTCGCTCTTTTGCTGAAGAGCGAACCCAGGGCCTCACACATGCTAGGTGAATGCTCTACCATTGAGCCATAACCCCAGCCCCAACATTCTGCATTTCTAACAAGTTCCCAGATAATGCTTACACTATAGATCCATACTGAGGGGACCATGTAAATCTAATCTTGGTTCACCACCATAGCATGCTCAGCTAAGTAATGGCACACAGAAGGTGCTTAATAAATAGTTATTGAATGAATGAAGGAGTCTATTAGGTTGGCACAGGAGTTTGCAGGGCAAAGTAGTCTTTGTGTTGAGTTACAGCATATTTGGGGTATTTCCATCAATCACTCAGTTTGGGAAATTACCTCAAACTCTGCAGAACGAAGACGTTAGCATTCAATTATTTCTAGCCTTTGCACCTTGCAGCCTTGACTCTAGTCCTTGAAATAGTGGCCCTATCTGTACACGTGGAGGGTAACGAACCCTAGTTTGCAATCTCTGAGGAACCCTTGCCATAGTCCACAATTCCTGCAAACAAATTCTCTCCGCCCCACTAATGAGCAGAGTGTAGGGAACATGCCTATGTGGGATTTTCCTAGCTTTTGGCACCTGAGTAATTGACGCCTTGGCCTCCCCCAGAGCCAAGTAGCCTTTTTAACAGCATGTAACAAGGAGGATCGTAAAACAGGTAAATGTAATAATATTTCCATTATTTACTACTATCGTTTATGATGATGATAACGACAGTTAAGCGATGAAGTGTGTGGGGAAGTTGGGGGAGGGGCAGAGTGTTGAGAGGACGAGAGAAAGAGGAACTACATCTCCCAGAATGCTCTGGGAAAGCACACGCTGCGGCGGCGCCCCACCTCTTCCACGACCAAGCACGCCCATCTGATGACGTCACCTCTGTGACGTCACGGCGCCCAGAGCGAGGCTGGGGTAGAGAGGCCGACCGAGCAGGAGTCGTCCGCTTGTCGTGGAGGCTGCTAGGAGCCGGAGAGAGGGTGAGCGGGCGGGCAGACGTGCGAGCTAGAGCAGGCAGAAGGGAGCGTCGCGCCGCGCCGCGCGGAGGAGAGCCGGGGCCTGGCCGCGGCGGAACCACAGCCGGAGAGGGCAGCCCGAGCCGGGCGCCGCGGGGTCCCCACCCCCACTCGGCCGGACAGTGCCCGGTGTTTCCCCGTGCGGGGGGCGGCGGCGGCGGCTGACGGGACCCGAGAGGACCGCAGGGGGTTGCCACCTCCGCCGAGGAGCCGGCGCGGCCGCGGGCTCCTCAGAGCCGGGGCCCGGGGCCCGTGACAGACCGGCCGAGGAAGGGAGAGAGGCGGCGGCGGCTCAGGCGACGGGGAGGCAGCGGCGGCGACACCATGTCATCCCCCAGTCCAGGCAAGAGGCGGATGGACACGGACGTGGTCAAGCTGTATCCTTCTTGGAGGGGGAATTCGAGCTGCGTGTGGGGGCGGTGTGGGGATGCCAAGGGCACCCCTGAAACCCAAGAAAGGGCCTTGGGGCACTCGAGGCCACTGTCCAAGTCGCCCTCCCTCCCCCAGTGCCTACGGCGGCTCCTTGGCACCTCCCAGGAGCCCAGGGCCTTTTCAGCTCCTCTTTATCTGCAGCACCCCGAAATGTGTTGCTTCTCTCTCTCTGCATCCCCAGAGCCCGTGACTTTTCCTCCACAACGTTTGGACTCCTTAAACGGCTTTTTCTTTCCTTTTTTTTTTCTTTTCACTACCGAAGCATCTTCAGGGTTTTTCTTTCCTGTTTGTTCACCCTGGATTTAGGTACTCAAGGTAGAAATTCCCTAGAGGGAAGCCTTTCTCTCTTGAGATGCCCCCATTCCTTCTGCTCAGTGCTTCTTGAACTGGGGTAACTAAAGCGACCTCCTTTATCCCTAATTCCTTTCTATATTAGGAAGAGAGTAGTCTGCTCAGGGCCCCTCTTCTAATAAAGAGCTCTGTGTGTTTTAAATCAGAGAGTCCTGTTAAGCTTTCTGATCTGACAAAGCCTCTCCCACCCATAGTTGTATGCGGTGAGGACCCCCAGGCCCTCCAGCTAGCCACCCTCCATATTGTGGATCTGACAGCTGGGAGGAAAGAGAGAAAGACGAGCTCCTGGTCAAAATAGTCCCTGTACTATCCTTTTGAGCAAAACTCCCTCAGTGAGGGTCAGGCTCTTTTGGACTGCCTGCCCTGTCTTGCCAAGTGACACCCTTTATTTCCTGTCCCCCTCCCCCCAACTTATAAACTCCAGGTTGCAGTGGGAAAGCTGTAACTGATAAGAGTCCTTCAGGCAGTGGTTTTGGTTGGAGGCCAGACTGATTATTTCATGACCAGCTAGAGAAATTCGCGAAGGTTCCTGAGACAAATCAAGGGATTCTTTTTTTTTTGAGGGAGAATTTAGAGGGTGGGGTGAGCCACTGTTCTGAATAGCTAATCCCTAGGGAGAGGGGGAAGAGGGAATGGGGGGCGGTAGCTTGTGAAAGGCAGTTAAAAAGTCCTGTCTCCTGTTTCTCTTTCTGCTTCACCCCCATCCCCCCTCCATTTCCCCCTGTTGCAGGGTTTTGTTTATATAACTCAAGTTGTTTGGTTAGATTCTTCAGGTGAATTACTTCTTTTATTACTGTTTTTGATCGACTATTTTACCTCTTTGTAGAGATCAATGATGATTGTCAAATGCTTAGTATGGAATTTGGTAAAGTTTTTTTAAAAAGTAGTTTTGTATATGATATGAAAGTGGGGGATGGGAGTGAAGTTGCCTGGGCTCTTGAGATTTTTTTTCATAACCTTTTCAGGAATAAAAAGGTGTTTTCTCCTTGCTAGGGATAGAGATTGGCTAGAAATTAGGAATACCTGATAAATTTCTAAATCTAGGGTTTCAAGTTTAGAATTTTTTCGGGGGTGGGGTGGGAGTAGTAGCAGGGATTAGGGAGCAGCAAATAATAATGTACCAAATATGTCTAGACACATGTGAAAGCAACTCTTTGAGCTGTTTGTAGCTGTGATTGTTTTGTAAATGTGTGAATGATACTAGTAAAGTTGGCTTTTCATAAGTTTGCAGGAAAACTTCTAATACTGTGTGTACATTTTACACAAAGCAGTTTGGGGTTTTATTTTTGTTTAGAAACTAGGAAATGACATGGTGGCAGAGTCTTGAGTTATTTTTATCTTCAGAGTTACTGTCACACCTAATGCAAATTTCTACCTAAGGGATAATTGGGATAGAGTGAGGGAGAGAATTCCAGCTGTTTTTGATCGATGTCAGAGCCTCAAATTATGTACATATAGAGATTAAAAAAAAAATCGAGGATAAAGAGTGAGGCCTAACTTGACCTGATGCCTTTTCCATACAGTGCCTTTTGTTCATTTAGTAGTTGTGGCATCTAGAATGATTACCGCATTTAGGAGCTGGGGTGTGTGTGGGGGGGGTGGAGAGGGAGAGGAAAACAGACAAAGAACAGCAGGGTGTCTTTTTTTCCCTCCCCCTAAGTGGCTTATTTCATAGCTTATTTTTAGTAGAAGATGAAGAAAGGCAAAGATGCATTGGCCTTCTGTTCTTTCCCCACCTTCCTTCTTGCTGACAAAAGAAAGCAGAGGCGCTTTATTTTTTTTTTTTTTTTTTTTTTTTTTTAAAGAGAGAGTGAGAGAGAGAGGGGGACAGAGAGAGAGAGAGAGAATTTTAACATTTATTTATTTTTTCTTAGTTCTCGGCGGACACAACATCTTTGTTGGTATGTGGTGCTGCTGAGGATCGAACCCAGGCCGCACGCATGCTAGGCGAGCACGCTACCGCTTGAGCCACATCCCCGGCCCCAGAGGCGCTTTAAAATTGTAGATCTCTTAGATAGGAGGATAATAGTCTGGGTATTTAAAAGCCAGAGGTTATCTTTATTTTGTGTTTATTTTCTGGTGTAATTTAGTTTGGAAGTTAAAATTTTTCTGCTTTCCTTTTGTGTGTGTGTGTGTGTGTGTGTGTATGTTGTGGGGGTGAGTGATTTTTGTGGCCTCCTTTCTCTCTTGAATTCACATTAGTAGGCCGAAATGGGGCCCACAATTTTTTAGTAAGATATATTTAGTAAAAAATTGAAGGGAAAATTCTGCAACCCATTACTAAAATAGTATGATTGTGTGAAAGGGCTAAGGATTGGAAATGAAAGATGGTGGAGAGGAAGTGGAAATAAAAGGTCTGAAGGAATTTACATTACTCCTTGGCCCTCACTGCCCCTTGATGATTTCCTTGGTGTAGAGGCTGATAACTGGTTTCATTTCAATCTCCTGTTTCAGCCCATTTTTGTCTTGTCTCCTGAGCATAATTATACCATCAGGATTTACAGCCTGGCAGGGAACCTATATAGTAGGAAAGTAGCGGTGTGGGGGTAGGGAAAGAAGAGAATGTGTAACTAATTGGCCACTGCTTTCTACCACCTTGCTAGATACCATCTCTGATTGTTTTTTGGTCAGTGATATTTCTTTTGTGACGGGTTGGTAGGAGGAGAGCTGACTCCCAAGTTATGCAGGGAGTGAGTGTGTTTTGCACTGATGCACTTAATAATCTGCTGGGCGATTATGCTCTGAAACTCTGACTCATTCATTGTTTCCTTTCTGATCCTCTGCTTAAGGGTTGTGCAAACCTCCCTAGGAGCCTAGAAACTGCTTTACATGACTTTTGAGTGCTGTAGTAATGTGTCCACATCCAAGAGCTTGCAGCTAGCCCAAATCCTGTGGAATAGTGTGGCCATTTGTTTGCAAAGTCAGGTGGATTGGTGATCCTGTGCTGTTCTCAACCTGGCAACCTCCGAGGTTTTCCATCTTCAACTCGCTGATTTAGATTGCCTGAGAACTGGGACTCCGGTGACCTTAAAGCATGATTTGCCCTAAAGGAATATCGGTTTAAGTTCTCCCCAGTGGAGGAACAAAGAGCTCAGATTACATGGGTTTCCTTGTTGGTGGGGGTTACTCGTTTCACCCGGTTGCACAGCCCTGGTGATCCTTTTATCTGTGAACCAGTGGCCCTTGCTGAAGGCTAGAGCTGCTTGTTTTGGAAAAGCGTATGCAGGCAAAAGGCCGCAGGCAGAGCTCCTTGCAGCTCATTGGTTGCTCTGTTACTACCCGGAAAAGGAGGAGGGGTGGAGCTACTAAACAGCTGATGGAGTGTGTGACAAGAGTGTGTTTACATACAAAAGAGGTGGGGGCTGGGGAGACCTTGTGAGCTGGACCAAAGTGTGTTTTTAAGAGGTAATAATAGGAAAACCTGACTTGTTAGCAAATAAGAAATGTTCAGGAAAATTAAGACTAGAAAAGCAGATCTGTTTATAATGGAGACGTGGCATACACATATTTGATACTGTTGTAAGATTTGGAAACTTAGAATACCAAGAGTTTTCAAAGACTCTATTTTTCAGAGAGAGCTCAGTAACAAAATAGGATATGCTACTTCAAATGTACCTAACTGACTCATAGGGAGGGATTCAAAAGTAAGAAATGTAAGCTCCCCTCTCAAAAGCTTCAACAGTGATGAAAGGGGCAGTGTATACTGTACTTACAAATGGCATGAGTTTTACAGAATTGCTTTAGGGTTTCTGTAACAAATTTAATGTTTGAACACCCCTTTTGTGCCAGTCCAGACATGGATTTTTGGGGGGGTAGTACTGAAAATTCAGTGCAAGTGGTCATGATGCTTATGGAATTAAAACAACAACATTTTTTTTTTTTTTTTTTTTTTAAATCAGAACAGTCTGTGTCAGGTCAGCTCTGCATGCATCACCTTGCTGTTTGGGTAACTTGTATTTAGTTTCAGAATGTTAATTACATGGAAAGATTAAGGGCTAGGGGATGTAGCTTATTGGTACTTGTCCACCATGCTCAAGGGCCCTGGGCTTGATCTTCAGCACCATCACCAAAAAGAAAAAAGTGTGCAGTGGGGTATTTAAAATATACTTTGAAAAACCTGAAACAAAACCAAACATTAAAATGTGTAACCATTTGTTTTTGATTTCAACTTTGGGATTTTGTTGTTAATGGATAGTTATTCTGTCCCTAAGTTGTCTTTGTTACTCTTTAATTTGTGTTCAAAGTATAGACAATTCTGTAATCTTTTAACTAGCTCCAGTGTCAATTGGGAACCTGCGGTTTGCCTTTTATTTCCTGTGGCCTCTTGTTTAGTGAGATGAAAGTTGGAATAGTCTTATGGTCTTCAAGCTAAAAGTTAAAAGATTTGGCAACTCCCAGTGTTGTGAATTTGCTTTCCCTGCTTAGATTTTGGTGACAAATATAACATACTGGTACTTATTTTGGTTAAGCAGGAACCTACATGAGTAAGCATTGACAACTTCAGAACATCTGATTCCTGCAGTGCATTTACACACAAGCCTAAAAATTACAAGCCTAAAAATTCTGCTTTTAGAGGGAAATAATCTATTGCAGATGTGACCCATGAAAGTCCCTTTCCCTGTTTCTGTGCATGCATTAAAACAATCTACCTTTGTTGGTTTTTCTAGTATTGTGATTTTCAAGCTCCTTCACCAGTGTTTTTCACATATATACATACACCATACACATACACTTGTTATTTTGGTTATTATTAACAGATTTAATGGTTCTAAGAGCTATTGTTTTTTTAGGCTTGCAGGGCTTTACAATGTAATAGCATTTTACCTATAGACTCAGAGTATATGTTTTAATAAAATAGTAAAAAGACTTAGTTGGATTATAAAAGTAATAAGGTAATTGGGGAAAATACAGGTTACCATAAGGGAAAGAAAACAGTCACCCATCATCCTATCCTTTAAACAGTATTTCTTCAACTTCAGTTTGATCTTAATCACCTGAAGGGTTTGTTAGAACAGGTTACTGGGTCCCACCCCCAAAGTTTTCTGATTCAGTAGATCTAAGTAGTTCCCAGGTGATAACTGTTGTGCCTGGTCTCAGCACCATTTAATAATCATTATTAAATGTTAATTTTGGGGCTGGGGTTGTGGCTCCATGGGAGAGTGCTTGCCTTGCACGTGTGAGGCACTGGGTTTGATCCTCCGCATCACATATAAATAAATAAAGGTATTGGGTCTATCTACAACTAAAAAATTTTTTAAGAAGTCAACATTTTGCTGTTCTTTCATATATTGTTTTAAACCTGTTGGTCATACTGTATGTGCTTGCTGTATTTTTGCTCAATATTTTTGCAACTGTTATTCCCAGTTAAAACCATTAGATATAAGGAATAGCTCTTGTAATATGTCCTTCCATAGCTGTGCTATTGATTTGTTTGCCATTTTTTATTGAATAAGATTGTAATGAACTTCTTTGCAGCTCAGGGGTGGAGCACTTGTCTAGCATCCATGAGGTTCTGGGTTCCATCCCCAGCACCACCAGAAAAAGAAAAAAAAAAATCTTTCCTCATAAGGCATTTTCTTAAGGTTATTCCTATTTTCCAGAAATGAAATTCTAGATTTTGAAAAGCAGAAATTTGAATTAAAATATTTAATTGAAAAATAGGTCCCACATTCAGTGGCCTCATTTATTTTATTGCAGTTTATTTATTAAAAAATGTTTTTAGTTGTAGATGAACACACAGTATCTTTCTTTATTGGTGCTGAGGATCAACCCAGTGACTCACACATTTGAGGCAAGTGCTTTACTACCTACTGAGCTACAGCTCCAGCCCTATTTTGTTGCATTTTTGTTGGTGTCATTTTGTTACAGAAACAGCCTGGAATAGTGATTAAAGATGAGTTCTGATTTCTTTGTTTAAATGTTCTTGTATTTTGTGTTAATCGCTATTCACAAATTAGGTATACTTTGGGTATCTACTATAAGTTGGTAAGTTAGATATGTTACATTCATGAACACAGCTCTGAATGGCAAGAGCTATAATATTAAAATTAATTTTTGGTATCTTTTGTTTTTTTCCCTTTTCTAGTGAGATTTAATTGACATAATCTGTACATATTTAAAATGATTTGGTAAATTTTAAAGTTATAAATCACACACGAAACCTGTGTCACCATAATCAAAATAGGGAACACATTCATCTTCCCCCACTCCAAATTTCCTGTATCCTTTTGTAATCCTTTGTTCCATCCTTCCAATCCTTGATCTGATTTCTATCACTATAGATGATTTAGCAGCTTCAAGAATTACATGTAAATGGAGTAATGGGAGTCAGAGTAAGTATTTTTGTGTGTGTGTGTAGATTGTTTTGCTCAATTTTGAGATTCAGCTGTGTAGTTGATTTCTTTCTTTTTTTTTTTTTTGTACTAGGAATTTGAACCCCAGGGTATTCTACCACTAAGCTACATCTTCTGTCCTTTTTGTTTTTATTTTGAGGTGGAATCTTGCTGAGTTGCCCAGGCTATCCTCCAATTTATGACCTTCTTTTCTCAACCTCCCCAGTTTTGGAGTTGGGATTATGGATGTGTGCCAGTGTGCCCAGCTTTGAATTTTCTTCTCTCTGTTTTGTTTTTTTTTTTTGTACTGGAGCTTGAAACTAAGGGAGCTTTACCACTGAGCTACATCCCTATCCCTTTTTTATTTCTTATTTCGAGACCGGACCTCCTTAAATTTCCTAGTCTATCTTTGAATCCTTGAATTTGTAACCTCCTGCCTCAGTCTCATGAGTACCTAGAATCACAGGCATGCACTGCCATAAATAGCCAAGAACTAAATTTTCATTGTGAAATATTTTTGTTTTGTAGACCTTTGAAATGACACTTTTTTTTGTGGTACTAGGGATTGAACCCAGGCCCTTGTGCATGTTATGTAAGCACTCTTCCACTGACCTACATCCCCAACCTGAAATAACATTTCCATAATTATGGTCCCAAATACCTATTTAATATTTGTATTTGCTAAGAAGATTCTGTCTTTTTGTAAAGATAAATACTTTTTTGATGATGATACCTGTATTGACGTGAATTTTTTTTTGTAGTTCAGGATATTGAACCCAGAGTGGTGTACTACTGAGCTACACCCATATCCCTCTTTCATTTTATTTATTTATTTATTTGTGGTACTTGGGATTGAACCCAAGGTGCTCTACCACTGAACTATATATATCTCAAGCCCTTTTCGTTTTATTTTTTGAGACAGAGTCTCATTAAGTTGCACAGGCTTGCCTTGAACTTGGGATCCTCCTGCCTCAGCCTCATAAGTAGCTGGGATTACAGGTGTGCACCATTGTACCTGACAGAATTTGTTTTTAACATGACATTACTTTAGCACCTCCAGTGAAATTTATTTATTTAATTTATTTTTTTTTAGAGAATTTTAATATTTATTTTTTAGTTATCGGTGGACACAACATCTTTGTATGTGGTGCTGAGGATCAAACCCAGGCCGCATACATGCCAGGCAAGCGCGATACCACTTGAGCCACATCCCCAGCCCTCCAGTGAAATTTATATCCGTTTACAAATACTTGCATAATACTCTGAATAGTATCTTCAGTTTTCATATGGAACGAACTTAGGAAAAAGGAACCAGTAGTAACTCAGTGGCAGAATCTGAAATAGATTTTAAGAGGTTAGGATATTCCTTAATAAGCTTTTCTGGAATTTTTTTAAAAAAATTTTAATATTTATTCTTTTTTAGTTTTCGGTGGACACAACATCTTTGTTTGTATGTGGTGCTGAGGATTGAACCCCGGGCCGCACGCATGCTAGGCGAGCACGCTACCGCTTGAGCCACATCCCCAGCCCCTTTTCTGAAATTTTTAAAAGTTTTTAATATGGTATTTAAAAAAAGTTTTTGACCTCCCATATGAGTTATTTGGTAGCCTAATAAACATTGTCATAATAAAAAGCTGCTTTGTAATTGTTACTATTGCATTATCTGGTAAATTAAGAACACTTGAGTTTATATTTGGTATTTTATTTAAAATAACGTTACTGACAGCCAGAACTTTGTTTGGCTAACAAGAAAAAGAACTTGGTTTAAGTCTATTTTAGGTTGGAGTCAGTAGCTGTGTGTTCAGTGAGTACTGTTTCATTGGTCAGACACAGGGATGGTGCTCTGAGCATATAAATTAAAATGTATTTCCTAATTGCCCAAGTGGAGTTCAAGTGCAGTATAGAAATCTGTGCAGAGAAGTCAGTTTATGCTTTTTGAGAGGCTGTTGTTGGCATTAGTGATTCTAACAGCTCAGTATGACATCTGAGAGGAATTTTTAAAAATCTTTTATACTGGGGATTGAACCCACAGATACTTTATCTGAGCCCCCCAGCCTTTTTTATTTTGAGACAGGGTTTTGCTAAGTTGTCAAGATTGCTCTCAAACTTGTGATTCTCCAGCTTCAGACTCCTGAGCAGCTGGGATTGTAGGTGCATGCCCACCTGAAGTGTGTATATTTTTTAATTGCTTCTTTTTAGTCTGAATTGTATTTTTATGGATAGGTTCTATGGTTTTGTGTAATTCTGTGTACCTTACCAGATTCTTGAGGAAGGTGACTGGCTGGTTGTAACCTGGTTCTTGTGGTATCTGCCTGTGCCCAACAGAACTCAAATCCCCAAGGGCCAAGAGGGAAGCTCTATAGGATAGCTGTCTGCTCAGAGGATTGAAAGAGCCTTTTTACTTTCCCATGGAATGTAGGGCATTTAGTAGGTGGTTTGAATAGGTGCTCATGATTTGGCCTGGCCCTGTGTAGAAGTCTGGAAGGAATAAGGTAGAAGCTTGGCTGGACCTTGCCATACCACTCTTAGGAAGATGGGCATAGCTGGTGGGTTTGTCTTTGGGCTCATAAAAGGATCCTGGGCAGTAACACTAGGAGGAACCATAGTTAGGGATTTCGAAAATATTACTTAATGGGAATAAAGTCTTTTTTTCTTTTTGGTACTGAGAATTGAATCTAAGAGGTGCTTTACTACTGAGCCACATTGCCATCCCTTTTTTATTTTTTGAGTTAGGGTCTCACTGAATTACTTGTGGTCTTGAACTTGTGATACTCCTGCTCAGCCTCCTGAGTCACTGGGATTTCAGGCATGTGCCGCTATCACACCCAGCTAAAATTGTGTTTTGTTCAACCTTCTTGGTTGCTAACTCTTTTTTTTTTTTGGTAGTATTGGAGATTAAATCCAGGAATGCATTAACACCTAGGTAGGTCTACAGTCCTTTTCATCTTTTGAGACAGGATCTTGCTAAATTACCCATACTGACCTTGAATTTGTGATCCTCCTACCTCAACTTCCTGAGTTCCTGAGATTACAGGCATGTGCCACCTTGCCAGGTTTGGTTTCTAACTTTTAAACCATTTTTATTGAGGCATTATGCATAAAAGGATATATTCCCTACGTCTGAGATCATTAATGTAAGTTATGCATCTTCTTTTTAGTATTAGGCAGTTTTTTCCATGTTTCATATTTTTATCATATACACTTTTCAGGTTTTCTTGGATTATAAAATCTTAGTGGGAGCAATATAAATAGAAAACTAGATACAGAGTGTGCCTGGTTGTGACACTTGAGAAGCAATTGAGTTGCCACTCAGCCTAGTGAAAAATAAATTTTGTTGTTTTGTTCCATTGCTGCCAATGTAACTTTGGTTTTATGGATTTTGCTTTTTAGTCATTTGACTTTATATTGCATGGATAGTTTTTCTGAAAATTTGATTCATTAAGAAGTTCAGAGGTCAGGTGTGGTGGCACACGCCGACTCGGGAGACTAGCAGGAGGATCACAAGTTCTAGGGGCAGCCTGGGCAACTGAGCAAGACCCTGTCTCAAAATAGAAAGGACTGGGCATGTGGCTTAGTAGTAAACTTATTTTGTTTAGAAAACAAAACAAAAAAACAACAACAAAAAGTTCAGGTAAACATTTCCACAAAGTAGCGTTTATACAAGGTTGATTTAGTTAGTGTGTCCAACAAGTATAATATAGTTGGATATATTGTTTTCTGGTCTTAATATTGACTGCTGGTTGTTGAGTACCCTTTTTCTAATCTTTGAATCTAAATCTGCAAATAAATTATTAAGTCTCCTTGGTAACAGCTTGAAACTGTATAATCTTTTAGAAATATTTTATTTTTATTTTATTTATTTTTTTAATGTGGTGTGAAGGATCAAACCCAGTGCCTCACATGTGCTAGGTAAGTGCTCTACCACTGAGCTACAATCCCACCCTATATGACCTTTTTATTTCACTCCCCAGGAAAGGAACTGGCTTGGTTGGTTGGGATTTTTTGTTTGTTTACACCAAATGGTCATTTTCATAGGCCTTAAGTTCTCACAGCTGTGAATTGGTAATTGGTCAGATCACTAATCCAAACTGAATGTATCAAGAAATCATCCCAATATGAAAATCAACTGTCTTCTATTAAGTTAGATATTAAAAATATTTGCAGGGCTGGGGTTGTGGCTCAGTGGTAGAGCACTTGCCTAACATGCATGAGGCACTAGGTATGATTCTCAGCACCACATATAAATAAATAAAATAAAGTCTATTGGTAACTAAAAAAAAAAAATTTAGAAAAATTTTGCAAAAACGAAATCATCTCATGAAGTTGCTTTTGGGCAGTTTAGGTTCATATTACAAATTATATTCTAGTTGATGAACACAGGAGTGAATGCATTTTAAGTGCTTGTATTTTTTAAAATATTTACTTATTTATGTATCTTAGTTTTAGGTGGACACATTATTTTGTTTTTATGTGGTGCTGAGGATCGAACCCAGTGCCTCATGCATGTTAGGTGAGCACTCTGCCACTGAGTCACAACCCTAGCCCCTTTTAAGTGCTTGTATTTTTTGACGTGAATTTTAGCTCTTTATTGTAATTTGCCTTATTGCTTAAAGTATATTTAGTATACCAAAATATAGAACACAGTGTGTTTGATAGCAGAATCGGCAGATGAATTGAGAAAACAAGCACCCATCTTGGCAACATGAACATTGTTAATGTCTGTTAACTTTACAAACTTGAGTGATTCAGTTCTCTCTAGCTGCTATCTTTTTTTTAATATATATTTTTTAGTTGTAGATGGACATAATACTTTTATTTTATTCTTACATGGTGCTTAGAATTGAACCTAGTGTCTCATGTGGGAGGAAAGTGCTGCACCATTAAGCCACACTCAGAGCGAGCCCCCCAGCCGCCATCTTGATAAGAAGGGAAAAAAAAAAAATTCCTGCTTTTTGCCTCCTGTTGTATTTTAAAAGATTTTTTTTTTTTTTTAGTTGCACACAATACCTTTATTTTTATGTGGTGCTGAGGATTGAACCCAGTACCTTCTACGTGCAGGGCGAGCACTCTACCACTGAGCTACAACCTCAGCCCATAGTTTTTGTTTTATGTAGTGCTGTGGCTAGAGCCAAGGGCCTTGCATATACTAGTGCTCTACCATTGAGCTATATCCCCTCAGCCTTAAAACCTTAAAGATTTTTGGAAAAACAAACTACCTTTTTTTTTTGTTAGATTTGTTCTGTAGTTGGAAAAAATAGACCTGAATATGTTCTTTAGTCAGATTATCTGAATTGTTTAGCATTTTTTTTTTCTGACAGTAAAGAAAAGTAGCTCTTGGGCTGGGGATGTGGCTCAAGTGGTAGCACGCTCGCCTGGCATGCATGTGACCCTGGTTCGATCCTCAGCACCACATACAAACAAAGATGTTGTGTCCGATGAAAAAAAACTAAAAAATAAATATGAAAATTCTCTCTCTCTCTTTCAAAAAAAAAAAAGAGAAAAAAGAAAAGTAGCTCTTAAATGCTATCTTGATCATCCAGTGACATATATATGTTTGTTTGTGTCATCAGTCATGCCTTTGTGAAAACTTAATTTTATCACTCTACAGCCTCCTGGGTTAGAATAGTTAGAAACCATATTCTTTCTATCTTTGAGTAATAAATGTGACTTCTCCCTTGTTTGTGATTTAGCTAAGGTCTTTATAACATGTAAACCATGCTGTGTTGGAAAGACTACAGGTTGGTTTAAAAAGAGTGCAATTTTTGTTTTAATAATAAAAAATTTTAATTTTTTTTTAATACTGGGGAATTGAACCCAAGGGCATTTTACCACTGAACTACATTCCTAGTCCTTTTTTTTTAAAATTTTGAGACAGGTCTTGCTATGTTGCTGGGTCTGGCCTCAAACTTTGATCCTTCTGCCCAAGCCTCCCGAATTGATGGTATTATAGGCATGAGCCACTATGCCTAGCTAAGTACCATTTCATTCTCATTTTCATATATAGTTTTCAAATCTATGTCTGTTTTATATTAGTGTTCTTAGCTTTTGTTTTTGTATGCCATGCTGAGGATCAAATTTGGGGCCTTGTGGGTATTACTAAGCATGTGCTCTACCACTGAGTTTTATACCCCCAGCCCCTTAGCTTCTACTTTTTAATTTTTTTTTTTTTAGTTGTAGATGGACACACACCTTTATTTATTTATTTTTATGTGGTGCTGAGGATCGAACCCAGTGCCTCACAAATGCTAGGCAAGCGCTCTGCCACTGATCTACAACCCCAGACCTAGCTTCTACTTTTGATTTCTAAGAATCAAGCAAGACAGTTAAACTCTTCTTGGCAGGAAAGTAACTTTAAAATCTCTCCCTCTCCATCCCGCCCTTGAGGGGAAGATACTTCCAGATACTTTTTCAGTATCTTACATTCAGGCTTAATTAAAAGTAATCCAAGCTGGGCATGGCACGTGCCCTAAGCTTATAATTCTAGTGAATAAAGAGTCTGAGGCAGGAGGATTGTAAGTTTGAGGCCAGCCTCAACAATTTAGTGAGACCCTGTCTGAAAAGTAAAAAGGACTTGAGATGTAGATTAGTGACAAGCACCTCTGTTGTTCAATCCCCAGTACCAAAAAAAAAAAAAAAAAAAAAGCCAGATCCTTTTTCATAGGAGTTTGAAAAAATATACTTGGTCTACTTTACTTTGTATAGTTTGGTAATATATTAAACTTATACTTGGTTATGCTAAAAATGTATAATAGTTTATAATTATGATATGTATCCTATGAATATCAAAAATAACAAAGCCTTGGGGCTGGGGTTGTGGCTCAGCAGTAGAGTGTTCGCCTCACATGTGGGCAGCTCTGGGTTCAGTCTTCAGTACCACATAAAAATAAATAAAAACAACAAAGCCTTAATTAAGTTTATCCTAACTATGTCACTGAAGTCAGACATCAAGGAATTTGTTTGGCACCTGAATTTTGTGTTCTTTATTGGTCCTTGGCTCTCCTTATCACTGGTGGATTTTTTTCCCCCCTAAGCTACTTTTATACAGTCTGGTCAGTGCATTTGAGACTCAGAAACTGCCTACTGTGTTTTCCTTAACAAGGAAGGAAGTCTAGAGGTCTCCTTCTCATAGTAACCTCCTTTTGTCTCCTACAGGCAAGGTAAAGGAGGAAGCTTATTGCCAGGATTAAATTTTAGCCCTGTTGCATCTTATAATTGAAAGAATGGATGATGAAATACCATGTCTACTTGTGCTTATTTTCCTTTTTTTCCCCCACGCTAGGGATTAAACCCAGAGCTTTGCTCCATGCTAGGAAAGCATTCTACCAATGAGTGACAACCCTATCTGTATTCTCCAGTTTTTGGTGACGTGATAAATGTATTCATGCCTTTTAACTGATTATCTTAAAAAAGATTTTTAAAAATTTTTTAGTTGTAGGTGGACACAATATCTTTATTTCATTTTTCTGTGGTGCTGAAGTTCCAACCCAGGACTCATATGTGCTAGGTGAGCACTCTACCACTGAGCCACAACCCTAGCCCCTGAACTGATTATCTTAATTGACAGATGTATATGTTTTTCTCTTTCCTAACTGGGAAATAGAATTAGAACACGTATTTTTTTTAATAGAATCAGAAAATAGTGTATGATTTACATGCTTTTAAATTGGGACTTATTACTCATTTAATGAATTGGATAAAACGTAATGGTTTCAGTCTGCCAATTCTGGCTGTTTTATTTCTTAAATGTCATTCTTAAAGTGTTTTGTCAGCTCAGATGAAGTTCTGATGACATCTTATTATTTAAAGTTAAATTTTAGTACTTATTATACTTACATAGATTTTAGCATGTTTTTTTACTTGTAAAAAACCTGGATTGCAAATCGTAGTATTTGCAAAGCAGTGGTTGCTTTCTGCATATAAGGGCTCTTTGAGTGGAAATTAATAATTATGCTCTCTAGATAATATTATTTTGTTCTTCAGTAGCAGTTACAGAGGTACCAATGCTTGGCTGTATTTCTTCCACTTGAGAGAATAAATTCTAGTAACTTTGTTTTTATTATTGGTAGGAAAAAGAGAGGCCAGGGTTGAAATAAGGAAACTACTTTTCATCTGGGACTTTTAAAATCAGTTTTACTAGTTATTAATCACATTTGTTATGTGAAAATAAAATTAAAGTGAAATTAAAACATAGTCTAATAATCCCTCAGTTAATTATATTTATGAATATAAAATTCACAAAGAAAAGACAGGAGGATGTATTTTGGTATCTCTTTACAACTATAGATCAGATGGCACATTGCTTCATGTGTGTGTGTTTGTGTGATGTGTATTTTTTTCCCCTCAGTGGTGGCAATTGAACCCAGGGGTGCGGGTGCTGTACTCCTTAGTTGCATTCTCAATGCTTATTTATGTCTTTTTATTTTGACATAGGGTCTTGCTAAATTGTTGAGATTGGCCTTGAACTTGCAATCTTTCTACCTCAGCCTCCCAAATCCTGAAATTACAGGTGTGTGACACCACACCTGGCTACATCTTATATTCTTGAGGTATTTAAATTTTAAGTGCCCTGTCAAAAATTTTTTTAAACATTTATTTTTTGGGTGTAGATGGACACAACACAATGCCTTTATTTTTATGTGGTGCTAAGGATCAAACCCAGGTCCTGCCCATGCTAGGCGAGTGCTCTCAGCCCCCTTGTCAATTTAAAAAAGTAAAATAAGTCCTATAAAGTACCTGATTTTGGAGGCTTTTGTCACAATAGAATGGCAATATGCTATTCCTTTCAAAATTTTTTGTATTTAATCACCAGAATTATGTTTACTTTTTAGAAGGTGGACTAGAATATGGACGTAATTGAGTAAAAGAATATTCCAGTGTCCAGGTAGGATCCTGTTAAAGAGTTTGCAATAGTTCTGTACTTGAGCACTTAAGTATTTTATCCTTATTCTTTTAGTACTCTCCAGATATTTTAAATGTCTTTTTTAGGAAATTTAATTGCTAGCATTTTTCTTGATGTTTAGACTCTTGTCAGTTTTTCTTTGTTTTACAGTGGTATTATTTTAGTTTCAAGACAGTTAAGCATATATAAAGACTTTAGATGCCTATCAACCTCCTGGTTCTGAGGATTGAACCCGAGGGTGCTTTACCACTGAGCTACATCCCTTTTATTATTTTGAGATAGGACCTTGCTAAGTTGCTGAGGCTGGCCTTGAATTTGTGGTTCTCTTGCCTCATCACTGGGATTATAGGCATGTGCCATCATGCCTAGTTGGTTTTTGCTTTTTTTGGACAAAGCATTTTAGATTTATAGAAAAATTGCAAATATAGTTCAGAGAGTTCCTTTACCTCAGCCAGTTTCCTTTATGTTATCATTTTACATGATTGTGGTACATTTGTCAAAACTAAGAAACTAACATTGGCATGTTATTGCAACTCAGGATTTATTCCTCAGGATACCTGTTTTTTTGTACAATCTGTAAGTCAAAAGTATATGTAACCAGCTGTTCAAATTGGTTCAGCAACCCAGGTGATGCATTTTTAGACCTCTGGCTTTAAATATAATACTAACGCTCAGATGTCACATAGGTGCTAAGTGTCAGCTGTGTGGCACATAAGGCCACCTTACTGACTTGATGACTCTGGGCAGTGATTAGCTGGTTCTTTGTCTCTCTGGTTCTTTTGTTCACCTTAAATTTAGTGCCCTGTGGGTCACATTCAGTGAACAGAGCTCTAGTGTTCTTTTTTTTTTTTTAAAGAGAGAGTGAGAGAGAGGGGGACAGAGAGAGAGAGAGAGAATTTTAACATTTATTTATTTTTTCTTAGTTCTCGGCGGGCATTTATTTATTTTTTCTTAGTTCTCGTTTGTATGTGGTGCTGAGGATCGAACCCGGGCCGCACGCACGCTAGTCGAGCATGCTACCGCTTGAGCCACATCCCCAGCCCTCTAGTATTCTTAAGAAAAAAAAGTATTAACTTTTTAAATAAAAATGTAAGAATGCTATTTTTATAGTATAAAAAGTTTTATATATTTTTTAAAGATTTTTTTAGGGAGGGTGCTGGGGATTGAGCAAGATTTTTTTTGGGGGGGGTGGGTACCAAGGATTGAACTTGGGGGCATTCAGCCACTGAGCCACATCCCCAGCCCTATTTTTTGTATTTTATTTAGAGACAGGGTCTCACTGAATTGCTTAGCACTTTGCTTTTGCTGAGGCTGGCTTTGAACTCGAAATCCTCCTGCCTCACTTCCCACGCTGCTGGAATTACAGGTGGTGACCACTGCACCTGGGGAGCAAATGTTTTTTAAATTTAGAAACATGTAACTTTTTCCAGATTGACCTTTTTACTTTCTTCAAAAAAATCTTAGTAGGGAGTAGCTAAATTCTGTACATCTGATCCATTCTGTCTTTAATTTGACCTTTGTTATCCTTGTTGTGTGATGTGGTACTTTAAAAAAAATTTTTTTAATATTTATGTTTTAGTTGTAGGTGGACAACAGTATCTTTTATTTTATTGCTTTTTTTTTAAAGAGAGAGAAATTTAATATTCATTTATTTATTTTTCTTAGTTTTCGGCAGACACAACATCTTTTTTTGTATGTAGTGCTGAGGATCGAACCCAGTGCCTCATGCATCCTAGGCAAGCACTCTGCCTCTGAAGCACAACCCCAGCCCTGGTACTTTTCATTCTAATGTATTTTATATTCTTTTTTTTTTTTCAGTTTTTTTTTAAATATTTATTTTTTAGTTTTCAGCGGACACAACATCTTTGTTTGTATGTGGTGCTGAGCATCAAACCCGGGCTGCACGCATGCCAGGCGAGTGCGCTACCGCTTGAGCCATATCCCCAGCCCCTTATATTTATTCTTGCAGTATCTTTGCTTTGAGATGTTACAGCTCACTTTTTGTGGATTAAAAGCCTGGGCCATGTAGGTCTGTTCAAAGTTCTGAGATCATAGAGTAAATTCTTATGGTGGATTTGGGGTTGACAGGGGTTTTCTTCATAGCACAGTTTACATATGTCATAGGTGCCTAAGACATACGTTTCCTCCAAGTTCTTGGGTTGTTTTTAGACTGAATTTTGACACTCATAATAGAAACAGTTTGGAAATCATACTGAAGAGGGGCAGCTCTTCCACAAGTATAGGAATTGAAATTCTTTTTTCTTATCTCAGTACTAAGGGTTGAACATGGAGTCTGGCATAGGCAAGGTAAGTGCTCTACCACTGAGCTACCGTCTCAACTCTTTAAATTTGTCTTTTAATTTTGAGATAGTTTTGCTAAGTTGGCCAGGATGGCTTTGAACCTGTAATCCTCCTGCCACAGCCTCCTAGTAGCTGGGATTACAGGCGTGTGTCACCACGCTTTGCTTGTTAACACTTTTAAATGAATTATTTTTAATATATAAAATGGTCAATATCAAAAAGTACAACTCATTCTAAAAAAAAAAAAATTCCTTTGAGTTCTAAAGACACTCTTAAAATCTCAAACTACTTTTACCGAAGCATTTGAGAAACACTACTCTAACAAAGACAGATTGAAAGGAAATTGTCCTCAGGTATGGTGGCACATGCCTATAATACCAGCAATTTGAGGAGGATTATAAATTTGTCATGTTGTGATAAAGTTTCAGAAATTCTTTAATTTGTACCCAGCATACTGACTGGCATATTAGTAGGTTCTTTAATAAAATACTTGATGGGGCTGGGGATGTGGCTCAAGTGGTAGCACTATCGCCTAGCATGCATGAGGCACTGGGCTTGATTCTCAGCACACATAAAAATAAAATAAGATATTGTGTCCCCCTAAAACTAAAAAATAAATATTAAAATACTTGAATCAGATCAAGTTGAATTACACAGTAAATCATGAAAATACACATTGAGCCTGGAAGGGAAATTGTTATTGCATAAAAGATGGCAAATATTTTTATGTTAGTAAATAATGTCAAGTTTGCATATTTTCTAAATTCTAACAGACTTTTCCACATCTTAACATCTTTGAAATTGAGATTTCTTAAAATTGGTAGTGAGTCACTTTATGCAGCTTTTTCCTTTTTGGTATTTTCATAAAGTAGTGGTGTGTTGTACATGTGACAAAGGATGGTAGTGACTGCAGAGAAAAGAAAGAACTGTGGATTGCAGTTCAGTTCTAAGTTATAGGATCTTTCCCCTCCCCTGTCGCCCTGGTACTGGGGATTGAACCTAGAGGCATTTCACCACTCAGCTACATCCTCAGCCCTTTTTACTTTTTGAGACAGGATCTCACTAAGTTGCTTAGGGCCTCACAAAGTTGCTGAGGTAGCTCCCAAATTTGTGATCCTTCTGTCTTAGCCTTCTGAGTTGCTAGAATTACAGGCATGTGCCACCTTGCCCAGCCAGGAGATGTTTTTCTTCTTGGGCACTGAATTAACTGGGCTGTTGACAATGGGCTCATTGTTGGAATATTC
Source organism: Ictidomys tridecemlineatus (assembly GCF_052094955.1). NCBI lineage: Eukaryota > Metazoa > Chordata > Mammalia > Rodentia > Sciuridae > Ictidomys > Ictidomys tridecemlineatus. The sequence goes on along the minus strand of NC_135478.1, from coordinate 207,496,931 downwards.
TATTCATAAAGCAATTATTTTTATTAAAAGCCAGAAGACTAGACTTAAATGCTATAATATACACTATTACACATAAAGCTTATACAAATCTTGTTTTTTATATATGTAAAGCTTGCTTTCTTGTTTAATCATGTTTATGTTCTTGTCAGCACTTCCCCCATCCTTTCAGTAAGTTCATTTAAAGGTGTTAACGAAGTCTGTTATTAACATTGGGCCTCTGTTTTATTCTGTATAAAAAAAGAATAGGGTCATGACTTGGAGACATAAAGATATTATATGAATAATAGCACAGGAACTTTAAGTTTAAAACAAGGATAGGGCCTTGAGAGTTAAGCCTATCAGAGAAGGCTTCCTAAAGGAAGCTGAATGTCATGGAGCAGGAGGTCCCTAATGAAGTGGGAGTTGATAGGTGGCTTAGCTTGATTAAAGGACCCAAGGATGTAAATCATTCATTGTGGTTAGATATATACTTGTACTGAAGTGCAGGGTATGTGACCAAGATCGTGTGGGTTGCTTAAAGTGAACAGGCTGAGCTTTTGTCTTTTTCTGATCTGAGGAACACCCTGCAACCCATAGGGCCACACCTGGTACTTTTAGTGGTGTGATCCTTCATCCATCAACCCAAGGAATACTCTTGGAAAAGAAAGTACCTACAGAGGTGGTTGAAATTTGATCACGGGTTGGCAGGGTTTTAATGAATAGGAAAGAGTGCATGGAATTTTGGTGTATTATTTTGAAATGCATACACTTTTTCAGATACGTGATATACTTGAAGAAGTAAAATAGAGAGGAATGATACAGGCTTTGGTCTTAAATTTGGGTTTGCAACTGTCTTTGCCTTTGTTTCCTCATCCAAAAAATGAAGAAAATACTTATAGTTTGTTTGAGGTTTATGTGAAATATATGTATGTGAATGTGTCTTGAAAGTAATTGTTTAGTGAATAGCTCAGTTAGGAATTTAGTGACAGTAATGGAAATTTGGCAGGCAGATAAGGAAGGCAGGCTCTGTGGGACTCAGATTCCTTCTGACTGTCTACTCAATTTGATACTGTATGGCTTATATCCTAGAGGGCTGCTCCTGCCATCACATTAGTATTTCATGCAGGATGGGGAAGAAAGGTGATGAGGAAGCCAAAGGAATAAGAACCAGCAGACTGCTCCCTCCTCACACCTGCCTTTTAAGGAACTTTGCTGAGTGTCCTTCCCCTACCAATTGCACTGATAATCCTGGGCAATAAAGATCAACTCACGAACTCTAGCTGCAAGAGAGGTTGGGAACTGTAACTTTTTGACTGTGTTGAATTAAATTGATGTTTTATTAAATATGGGATTGAGTCTAGCAGGGTCTTCCGTAGTGATTTTTTTAAAAATGTTTTTTCTTTCATTTACATTTTTGAGGGCATTATTATGTAAGTCTAGGTTTTATGAAATGTCTCATGTCTTTAGATTTTTGTTCATGAAATTTATCTTTTGCCTTTATGTCCCATGTCTCTTCTAGGTTCTGTTTTGCTGGGAGATTGGGCTTATGTGATAAAATTATTTACTCTTAAGCATTAAGGGAGAAGGAGAAAAAATAACCTGCTTATTTTCATTTATAATTTAGTATCTTCACATCAGAGGACGTAATTTGGGAGCTAGTTGCTGTTGGAGGTTGGTACGAAAGGAGATAGCCTTGAAGAACAGTGCTCTTGCCCTTGGCTCTGTGCTCAGTGGCCTGAAGGCTTTGGGGTTTTTACTTCCTTCTTGAGATTCTGTGACCTTATATATCAAATGAGGAGTTGGTTTAGATAATTTAAAATCTTTGCAATTTTGAATATTCTGTTTTTATTAGACCTTTTTCATGAAACTTATTTTTTTGTGTATATATATATATATATCAGTGCAAAAGACCTTCATAGCCATATGCATACCTGGTATTGCCTTTTAGGGAACATAGAATTGAAAAAAGTTATTAATTTATAAATCTTCACAGATAAATATGAGCCTTAAAAAATAGATAAGCGGGCTGGGGATGTGGCTCAAGCGGTAGCGCGCTCGCCTGGCATATGCGTGCGGCCTGGGTTTGATCCTCAGCACCACATACCAACAAAGATGTTGTGTCCACCGAGAACTAAAAAATAAATATTAAAAAAATTCTTTCTCTCTCTCTCTCTCTCTCTCTCTCTCCCCTCTCTCACTCTCTCACTGTCTCTTTAAAAAAAAATAGATAAGCTCTATAGTTTGTTACTTTGTGTGTATATGTATGTATTATTTTTTAAAGGTAGTAGGGATTTAAGCCTGGGGTGCTTTACCACTGAGCTTATAGCCCTAGCCTTTTTATTTTTGAGACCAGGGTCTAACTAAGTTGCTAAGGCTGGCCTCGAACTTGTGATCCTCTTGTCAGTTTTTACTGAGTCACAAGGATTACAGGTGTGTGCCACCGTGCCAAACTTTCTCAATATGAATTTATTTTTTTATTTATTTTTTAAATTTTAGGGCCAAGGGCTAAATCCCTGACCCCTTATTCTTTTTTTTTTAAATGTATTTTTAGTTGTAGTTGGACACAATACCTTTATTTTATTTATTTATTAATTTTTATGTGGTGCTGAGAATTGAACCCACTGCCTCGTACTTGGGAGGCAAGCAATTCACCACTGAGCTATAGCCCCAGCGCCCCCTTATTTTTTTATTTTTAATTGGTTCTTTTGTTTTTTTAGTACCAGGGATTAAACTGAGGGGCACTTGACAACTGAACTACATCCCCAGCCCTATTTTATATTTTATTTAGAGACAGGGTCTCATTGAGTTGCTTAGCATATCATTGTTGTTGAGGGTGGCTTTGAACTCACTATCCTCTTGTGTCAGCCTCCTGAGCTGCTGGGATTACAGGCCACTGCACCCAGCTTAATGGGTTCTTTTTAGTTATATATGATAGCAGAATCTATTTTGATATAATTATACACACATGGAACATATCTTATTATAGTTAGAGTCTCATTCTTGTTTTTTTTTTTAATATTTATTTTTTAGTTTTTGGCAGACACAACATCTTTGTATGTGATGCTGAGGATCGAACCCAGGCCGCACACATGCCAGGCAAGTGTGCTACCGCTTGAGCCACATCCCCAGCCTCAGGAGTCTTTATTCTTACTTATGGATGTACATGGTGGTGGAATTCACTGAATTGTTTTCGTCTATGTACATAGAAAAACTATCAGATTCATTCCATTGTCTTTGCTTATCTGCCTTCCCTTCCCTTCCCTTTATTCCCCACTGTCTAATCTACTACACTTCTTTCTTCCCCTCACCTCCACCCTCATTATTGTGGGTTAGCTTTTACCGATTAGAAAAAAACATTTAGCCTTTGGTTTTTTGGGACTGGCTTACTTCACCCATTGTAATAGTCTCCAGATCCATACATTTGCTGGCAATTGTCAAAAAGCCATTCTTCTTTACAGCTGAGTAATACTCCATTGTGTAGATATATCATGTTTTCTTTATCCATTCATCTATTAAAGGGCACCTTTTATAGAGCTTTTTAGAAATCCAAAGCAGAAAACCTTTGGCATCTTCATTTCTGATTTTAAAATACAGCAATGAAATGTTGCTTTATATTTAGAAACTGGTGTCATTATTAAGTTTGAGTAGGAAAAGCCTCTTCTTATTCCAGTAATGAGTTTCTAGAAATAATCCTTGGAGTTAGGTCAAGTATTGTGAAAGTGCAATTTTTAAAATGTAGCTAGTGTTAACTCATCACCTGCTTACCTAAGAATTCAAATGCTATACTTTCCATGTTTAGGTAAAACTTTGGCCAGTGTCTGAATGAATCATTATTATAGATGGTAGGATCCAGGTGGTCTTTGTCTGGTATGGGAAGCAGCTAAGTTAAGAACTTCTGATTGTGTCTGGTGGGGCAAGTGTGTCTGTTACTTTATGTTCCAGGACAAAAAGACTTGTGGTTCCTTCGTGTCTTGTTTCAGTTTTGGTTTTCATGTATAATACATCTAGGGTGGCAGTATGATTTAGTAAATAGAACAAAGCCCTTGTTAGAATTCTTTTCAAATAATTATGTAATTTTTGAGCCATAAATTTACCCCCCGCCCCCCCCCCAAATTTTCCTCCTTCATTGTTGTTCTCTAATTGCGGTGTTATGAAAAATAGATTTTTTGGGGGGCTGGGGATGTGGCTCAAGCAGTAGCGCACTCGCCTGGCATACGTGCGGCCCGGGTTCGATCCTCAGTACCACATACAAAACAAAGATGTTGTGTCCGCCGATAACTAAAAAAAATAAATATTAAAATTCTCTCTCTCTCCCCCTCACTCTCTTAAAAAAAAAAAAAAAAAAAAGAAAAAGAAAAATAGATTTTTAGACTGCTTCCGTGTTTTAGAACCATTTGTATCTCATACTAGTCACCACAGATTTTGTAGTTCATTACTGGGATATTTTAATTATTAGGTAAAGCCAGGTATTAAATGATAGATCCTTTAAGCTGAATTTGGCTTATTTGAGTTTGAGTTGAGTGTCCCTTATCTCAGTGCTTGGGATCAGAAATGTTTGGGATTTGGGATTTTTCCAGATTTTGGACTATTTGCGTATTCCAGATGAGGTATCTTGGTGATGGGACCCAGGTCTAAATACAAAATTCATCTGTATTTCATATATACTGTATACCTATAGACTGAAGATAATTTTATACAATATTTTAAGTAATTTTATGTATGAAACAGTTTCATGATGTGAAATTTTTCTATTATTCCACTTATGGCATTATGTTGAAGCTCACTGTTTTGGAGTTTGGAGCATTTCATATTTCAGATTTTTGGATTAGGTATGCTCAGTCTGTATTGGAACTATGATTGAAGAAATTTTATATTTTTCTAAATTACAACATAACTTTGTAGTCACATAAAGAGTATCTGTCCAATAGCAAAAAAAGTATCTGCTGTAAATTATTAATATAGCAGAACTAACTCTGGGTTGGAGGTAGTGTTCATTAAATTAAAGTGGGAGACTTTTGGGGCTGGGAATGTGGCTCAAGTGATCGCGTGCTCGCCTGGCATGTGTGCGGCCTTGGTTCGATCCTCAGCACCACATACAATCAAAGATGTTGTGTCCGTCAATAACTAAAAGAAATAAATATTAAAAAAAAATTCTCTCTCTCTCTCTCTCTCTCTCTCTCTCTCTCTCTCTCTCTCTCTCTCCTCTCTCTTAAAAAAATGAATAAAGTGGGAGACTTTTAACATGGCCACATTATAGATGTTTTTATTTAATTTGTCACATTCTTATGAGTAAAACCAAACTTAGCAGGTAAAAAGTCATTTTATTATGAAAATTAAGGTTATTGATAGGGGTAAGTTAGATTTAATTGTATAATGACAGCAGTATTAAGTTTTATGCTCAACAGATATTAACTGTTTAAATATAAAGTTTAGTATAAATGAATACCTGTATACTACCCCATTATGTAGACTCAATATTTTTGCTATAATTACTTTATCATAAACTTTCAATTGAATCATTTGACTAAATTACATATATCATGACACTTTAGTCTACTTTAACATGCATCATCAGAGAATTTCCTAAATAAGCCCAGTACTTGCCATTATCACACCAAGAAATAGGAACAGTAAGTTCTTTTATAACATGTAATATCTGTAAGGGGAAATATTCAAATGGTGAGATTTTTAATTCATCCATTTCACAGGAAGAAAGTGTATAGTCTCCTTTCTCTTTAAATAATTTAACATATTACTCGGAAAAGGTTAGTACAAAAAAGATTGCTTTAAACCCCTGTTATCCTAGTGGGAAAAATAGTTTTCATACACTCTAATAATTTATAAAGTCAGCTTTTAAGTTAGAGTTTAAATTTACTATGTAGCTGCATGTTTTTTTTTTTTTTTTCTTAGCAATTTCTATAAGGGTGTACTTGATGAGTATGTCTCCCCCCGCAACCCCCCAGCACTAGGGATCCAGCGCAGGGCCTCATACATGCTAGGCAAGTGCTTTACCACTGAGCTGTGTCCCCAGATTTAAAGCAAAGTAATCAAATGGAGCCCAGTCAGTCATTTAGTTATTTAGTAAATGTGTGTTTATTTAACAGACTGCAGTGACAGGACAAATTATAGAACAAGTAAAATTATGTGTCATTCTTGGAATAGATTTTTTCATGGATTAACTGAGAGTTAAGCAGAAGAAATCTTTTTGATTTGAATCCTTACTATTGAATCTGTAGTCCATTTTTCTGCCTTCAGAAAATGGAGAATTGGGCTGGGGCTATAGCTCAGTGGTAGAGCACTTGCCTTGCATGTGTGAGGCACTGGGTTCAATCCTCAGCACCACATAAAAATAAATAGATATGTGCCCATCTACAACTAAAAAAAATATTAAAAAAAAGAAATTGGAGAATCATGAATGAAATTGAACCCTCAATATTAAAAACAAGAGACTCTGTGATGCAGTCTAACAGAAAAATAATACTCACCTCGAAAGGTCTTGGTGTACCAGGTAAGTCAATTTGTGTACTTGGTAGTCATTAGCACAGTATCCAGCACAAAAGCACTTCAGTTTTAGCTTTTTTCTCCTTGAATAACACCTAGGTGAAATACATATAAATATATGGGTGGAATACATTTCAAATTAAAATGTTGATTTGAAACTAAAAGTTTAGAACATTTTAAAGCTTGCTTTTTAAAAAAAATTTTTAGTCATTTGCTCATTGAAAAATTAATAAGAGAATAAAATCATGGCATTTGCGGGTAAATGGATGGAGTTGGAGAAGATAATGCTAATGAAGTTAGTCAATGCAAAAAAACAAATGCTGAATGTTTTCTCTGACATAAGGAGTCTGACTCATAGTGGAGTAGGGAGAAGGGAACATGGGAGGAATAGACGAACTCTAGATAGGGCAGAAGGGTGGGAGAGGAAGGGAGGGGGCCGGGGGTTAGCAATGATGATGGAATGTGATATGGGTATCATTATCCAAAGTACATTTATAAAGACATGAATTGGTGTGAACATAATTTATATACAAACAGGTATAAAAATTGTGCTCTATATGTGTAATAAGAATTGTAATGCATTCCGCTGTCATGTAGTTAAAAAATAAAATCATTCAAATAAAAGATAATTTTAAGTGGTAAAATATTTAAAGCACCAGTGACAGCTGTCTTGAAACAGGACTGTTGAGAAAGATGAAGCTTGACCTTGGTCTTGAAAGATGAGTAGGCATTTTCAGAGAGAAGTGGTGTTGAAGGCCCTTGTGGGTAGAGAGGAGAGGACTAGCAGAGGAATAGAGCTGTAAAACCACATCACTCAAACATTGAGTGTTAATGACTGTGCAGGGTCCCAGGATTGGTGAGGTCAGAGCATAAGCAGAGGAGAGCCAGCAGACATGTAGGCAGGATGAGAATTTTGAATTATAGGCACCCAGAATATAGCTGAAAGGTTTAAAAAAATTTTTCATACACACACACACACACACACACACACACACATGTTTATTTTTTTGGTGGTTGAAGGTTTTAAGTAGGGTGCAAATAATTTTTTGTTGTTGCTTTTTTTGATGGTCAAGTTTTAAATTTGTTAGCTGTGGTTTATTATTGCCTTTTGAAACAAGTAAATAATAGAAATTTTTAATTTTCCTTTAACTGGAGTTGGCATTTTCTAATAACTTTCCTCCTAGTGGGAAAGTAGAATGGATTGTGGCCTATCCTGGGATATATTTGGTTTCATCCATGTTCCTTGGTTTTAAGTGGAATGTCAGATGGTCTTCACAGGTGTTTTCTGTTGTCAGATAGGAATAGGTGGAATTTTTATTTTTGGACAGTGACTTTTGTGAAGATATTTTCAATCTTTATCTCTTACTCTTGCTACATCATAGCAAATATGAATACAGAACTTCCTTTAGAAAGCCAGTTCTTGTTAATCAACTGGTGGGGAGGTGTGTGTGTGAGTGTGTGTGTGTGTGTGTGTGTGTGTGTGTGTGTGTGTGTAGATGGTGATATGAGATCTCCTTGTGCTCCTTGCCACTTTTGGCATTCCTAAACTGCTAGTCCTTTTTTAATAGGAGTGTTTGTCTTTAGGGCATGAGTGTTGAGGCCTGCCAGCATTATTTAATAGGAGCAATTTTTATTTTTTTATTGTTGGTCGTTCAAAACATTACATAGTTCTTAATACATCATATTTCACAGTTTGATTCAAGCGGGTTATGATCTCCCAACTTTACCCCGTATACAGATTGCTGTATCACATCAGTTACCCTTCCATTGATTGACATATTGCCTTTCTAGTGTCTGATGTATTCTGCTGTCAGTCCTATTCTCTACTATCCCCCCTCCCCTCCCCTCCCCTCCCCTTCTCTCTCTACCCCTTCTACTGTAAATCATTTCTTCCATTTGTATTATCTTGTCTTACCCCTCCTTTCTTCTTATATATCATTTTGTATAACCCTGAGGATCGCCTTCCATTTCCATGCGATTTCCCTTCTCACTCCCTTTCCCTCCCACCTCTCCCTGTTTAATGTAAATCTTCTTCTCAAGCTCTTCGTTCCTACCCTGTCCTTGTTTACTCCCCTTATATCAAAGGGGTCATTTGGTATTTGTTTTTTAAAGATTGACTAGCTTCACTTAGCATAATCTGCTCTAATACCATCCATTTCCCTCCAAATTCTATGATTTTGTCATTTTTTAATGCAGAGTAATACTCCATTGTGTATAAATGCCACATTTTTTTTATCCATTCATCTATTGAAGGGCATCTAGGCTGATTCCACCATCTTGCTATCGTGAATTGTGCTGCTATGAACATCGATGTAGCAGTGTCCCTATAGCATGCTCTTATTAGGTCTTTAGGGAATAGACCGAGAAGGGGAATAGCTGGGTCAAATGGTGGTTCCATTCCCAGCTTTCCAAGAAATCTCCATACTGCTTTCCAAATTGGCTGCACCAATTTGCAGTCCCACCAGCAATGAACAAGAGTGCCCTTTTCCCCGCATCCTCTCCAGCACTTATTGTTGTTTGACTTCCTAATGGCTGCCAATCTTACTGGAGTGAGATGGTATCTTAGGGTGGTTTTGATTTGCATTTCTCTGACTGCTAGCGATGGTGAGCATTTTTTCATGTACTTATTGATTGATTGTATGTCCTCCTCTGAGAAGTGTCTGTTCAGGTCCTTGGCCCATTTATTGATTGGGTTATTTGTTATCTTATTGTCTAATTTTTTGAGTTCTTTGTATATTCTGGTTATTAGGGCTCTATCTGAAGTGTGTGGATTAAAGATTTGTTCCCAGGATGTAGGCTCCCTGTTTATCTCTCTTATTGTTTCTTTTGCTGAGAAAAAACTTTTTAGTTTGAGTAAGTCCCATTTGTTGATTCTAGTTGTTAACTCTTGCGCTATGGGTGTCCTATTGAGGAATTTGGGGCCCGATCCCACAGTATGTAGATCATAACCAACTTTTTCTTCTATCAGATGCCGTGTCTCTGATTTAATATCAAGCTCCTTAATCCATTTTGAGTTAACTTTTGTGCATGGCGAGAGAGAGGGATTCAGATTCATTTTGATGCAAATGGATTTCCAGTTTTCCCAGCACCATTTGTTGAAGATGCTATCCTTCCTCCATTGCATGCTTTTAGCCCCTTTATCAAATATAAGATAGTTGTAGTTTTGTGGATTGGTTACTGTGTCCTCTATTCTGTACCATTGGTCCACCCGCCTGTTTTGGTACCAGTACCATGCTGTTTTTGTTACTATTGCTCTGTAGTATAGTTTGAAGTCTGGTATCGCTATACCGCCTGATAATAGGAGCAATTTTTAGGAGACCAAACTAAGAGAGTTGTATTTTTAAATTCTCAGTGTTCCCCCACCTGCTGCACTAGCACTGGAAATTGAATTCAGGAACACTATACCACTGAGCTGTATCCCTATCTTTTTTTTTTTTTTTAATATTTATTTTTAAATTTTAGGTGGACACAATATCTTTATTTTATTTTTATGTGGTGCTGAGGATTGAACCAGTGCCTCACACATGCCAGGCAAGCATGCTACCACTTGAGCCCCAGCCCTCCCTAGCCCTTTATTAAAGGGTTTTGTTTTAAGTCAGGGGATCTTGCCAAAATGACCAGGCTAGCCCCAAGCTTATAATCTTCTGCCTCAACTCCCTAAGAAGCTGGGATCGAAGGCATGTGCCATTCCATCCTGCTTTTTATTTTAATGTGGCTATTCAAAGATTTGTTCACCGAGAGACTGAGGAAATCCTGAGGGTTTCATGAGTGAAATATAAGAGTATATATATGTTTTTTTTTTTTTTTCCCATTTTTTGTTAGATTAAGCCCCAGGCCTTGCATGCACTCTACCACTGAGCTACACCTCCAGCCCTTGGTGCTTTTTTTTTTTTTAAATTCTAGTACTGGTGATTAACTCAGGGAGTGCTCTACTGTTGAACTATATATATATTTTTTATTTAGGGAGAAAAATCTTGCTAAATTACCAGGACTGGCCTTGAATTTGCCATCTTCCTGCCTGTGGTGCTTTGCCACTGAATTACATCCCCATCCCTTTTTTATTTTTCATTTTTTTACTTTGAGACACGGTTTGCCAAGTTGCTTAGGGCCTAACTGGGTTGCTTAGATTGGCCTCACACTTGAAATCTTCCTGCCTCAGCCTCCCTAGTCATTGGGAGTACAGGCATGAGCCACCACACCTACCCCTTTGTGCTGTTTTTAATTGAAGAGAGTCCATATGTAGGTGGGTTAGCTTTTCTATACTTTACAATTCAAAGTTTTATCTTAGGTAAAGAAATAAAAATTACACTCTTTCCTCCATGGTGTGTGTGGGTGTGTGTGTGTGTCTGTCTCTCTTTTGGTACTGAGGAGTGAATCTAGGGTGCTTAACCACTGAGCCACATTCTCAGCCATTTTTTGTATTTTATTTAGAAATAGGGTCTCACTAAGTTACTTAGGGCCTTGCTAACTTGCTGAGAGGCTGGCTTCGAACTCGTAATCCTCCTGTCTCAAGTCTCCCAGACTTGAGATTGTGCATCGCCTTGCCCTGCCCTCCATAATACCTCTAAGACAAAGTTGTTTGGGTTTGTTGTTGTTGTTGTTTGTTTCACATTTAATCCAGGTAGAGCTTTTACTGAGAGAACCATGTTTGAGATTAAGAAAACTATAGACAAAAGTGTATGTTGCCCAATATCTTTGCCTGGGCCTTTCTCAGAAACTCCCTGGGGCATGTTGATTCTTTCGGCCTCATCCTTTTCTGTCACTTGCCTCAATTCTAACACTGCATATATGCATACGTTTAACAGTTGGGGAAGGAGTAGGGGTGTGTGGGTATGTCCTCAGGTTAGAGGCTGGGACTCTTTTATTTACTTCCTGCCTTTAGCAAAAGTAATACTTGTTTACACTTTGGCAGTGAAAGTAGGCTGGATCAATTGGATACAAGGTGACTGTACTAAAATAAAATGAAACAGCATAATCTTAAATTTGTAGACAACATGTGAGACTGAGCAAATGGGACTTTTGCAGGTGGTTTGGCCATTAGCTGTGAGCATGCTCAGAGTGTATTTAGGCAAATGGACAGGATGTTCTTTGTGTGTACTGTGTGACCTTGAAGCCTTGCTTCTACTTCCATTTCCAGAGATGAAATCTAAAACAGAAAAGCTATTTTCCTTCCTTTTAAGCCTCAGATTTCTCATCTTTAAAATAATGAAAATAGTACCTACCTCTCAGGCTTCATTCTGTGGAAGTCATGAAAGTGCTAACAAGCACAGTGCCCAGCACAGGGTGGTACACTCCAGCATCAGTAATGTGTCTGACTCAGGAGGCATTCAAAGATTCTTTTATCAGTTTAAACTCTAGACCAAATGACAACTTCCAGCCCTCCTATGCCTGGTCTTTAGGGGAAGCTACTTCTTTCCCTGAGGCTGTGAAAGTAACTTTCCTAGCTTTGAAGGAATGGTAGAAGCACATTTCTGAGACTGAAACTACTGGCTTGACTCTTGTTAAATGGCGAGAAGCATTCTTCATCTGCTGCTTTAGTCTTGAAATACATACTACTACCACTGGAGCTTTCAGGCAAACAATACCCTTAACTTCTAAACAAAACAGATGATTTTCCCAGCATACAGCTTTCCAAGTACCAGAATGAAACACTAAGACAGAAAGGCATCTGTTTAGCAGTAGAATTTTAATTTTTTGTAAAACAGCCTGCCTGCACCTGTAGCCAAAGCAGAAGAAAACTATTTTCATTGTTTTACAGATGAGACACCTAAGGTTTATGGCAAGTAAGTTGCAGTGCTGGTTGATAAACTCAGCCTGTCTGCCTCTGACTCTGAATTACTAAACTTTACATCATAGTACCAGTCACTGGTCTGGGTAGCAAAGAGGATGTCCTTATCTCATGGAGAGAGTGGGCTCAGTAAAGATAAGTAAGTCACTTTCTTAAGGCTTGTATTGAAGCCAGAATTCAAACCTGAGTCACTTTGAAGGGAAAGCTTATGTTCTTTCCATGAATGTATCACATGACCTCTTAAGAATACATTACTGTAATACCTGATTAACAAAGATCTTTTTATTTCTTGTGCTGGCTTCCTTCAGTTAATGAAGGGGGTTGTTTAGAAAGTTGACCTGTGGCTAGGCACAGAGGTACACGCCTGTAATACTCGGGACTTGAGGGGCTATGCTGGAGGATTGGGAGTTCAAAGCCAGGCTCAGCAACAGTTTGGCCATGTCTCAATATAAAAAACAAAAACTGGGGATGTGGCTCAATGGTAAACCACTGCTGGATTCAATCCCCAATAACAAAACAAAACAAAACAAAAGAGAAAGTAAGTTAGTTGATTTGTGCATTGGTATTTGGCTCACAGAATTCACTGCCTGCTAGCAGCAGTGCTATACTCAGTGGTGGTTCTGAGATTAGCTTGCCAGAGCCAGTTGGTACAGTTGATGGCTTTCCTTCGAAGCCAGTAGCTTCTAAGACATGCAGGGAGTTCTAGGGGAAAAAAGAAGCAGATATGTGTTCTTAATATTTCCAGATTCTATTCCTTCCTTTACTGACATTCTCTCTCTCAGCATAGGTAAATCTGGTTAAATAGAATTACTGAGGTCAGACATGGTTCTATCACCCCACTCCCTACGGGATGTGAGGTGAAGCTCTTGGCCTTTTTAAGGCTCATTTTCCTCATCTGTAATATGGATCAATGTCCTCTTGGGCTGTTGTGGGGCTTAAATGAAACAGACCAGCATTAGCTGCTCAGAATGGTACCTGAACATGATAGGCATGCAGGCATATAAGGTAACTTATTCTATTGTGTGGTTCATTTCTTCTGTTACCAGCACTTATCATGGAGGTGAATGCTTTCTAGAGTAGAGAGTATGTGACTCTCCAAATTGGATATAAGGTAAAGTCGGAGATTCCTTTTATTTGTAGTCACATGTAAGTCAGTAAATTGCCTTGAAACTTAAATACTATATTCTCAATTCTCTGCAGAAAATTTTTAAAAATTTTTTTAAGAGAGAGAGAGAGAATTAACATTTGTTTTTCAGTTTTCGGTGGACACAACATCTTTGTATGTGGTGCTGAGGATTGAACCCTGGCCGGACGCATGCCAGGCGAGCGTGTTACCACTTGAGCCACATCCTCAGCCCTCTGCAGAAAATTTTAAAGTCTCATCTTGACTTTAATTGGAAATAACACTTGGTGTAGGGAAACAAAATTATTGAAGAATTGAGCAAATGTTTTCATGAATGGTTTTATTTAATTATCTAGTGGTACTGTGGTTGCTGTACCACTGAGCTACATTCCTAGTCCTTTTTACTTTTTATTTTGAGACAGGATCTTGCTAAGTTGCCCAGCATGGCCTGGAAGTGGGATCCTCCTGTATCAACCTTTTTTTGGGGGCTGGATTACAGATGTGTACCACTATGCCCAGATGACAAATGGCTTTGACAATTTTAAATAAACACTTTCATGAACCTTTTACGTTCTCGTTGAACTTAAATACAGTATACTTTTCGTTTCTCAAATGGAGAAACTGAGGTACAATATAGGGATGGGCTTTTACTCTAGCTCAGGTTCTGTTGATTAGAATAGGGTGGACAAACTTTTTCTGTAAAGAACCAAATAATACTATTTTGAGAATCTGTGGACCTCATGATCTCTGCAATGGCAGAGCTTTGCTCTAAGCATCCATTGGCCTTGTTTAAATGTATAGGTATATGTTTACATGTTCTAGGAAAACTATTTTAAAAAACAAATGATAGTCCATAGTTTGTGGATCCCTGGACTAAAGGAACATTCTGAATTTTGTCTCATTGTGAGTCCCTACCTTGGTCCTACATCCCTCTATATATATTTATCAAAGATTGGTTTTTCTCCGGAGTCCTCACGTATATATCCTTTGCTATAAAATGATTTGTCTTGAGTTGTTCTCCAAATTCCAGAGTAGTATAATTTCCCACCTTCTAAATGTCTTTCCTAGAGTATTCCAATAGGTGCAAATACTGATTTCAGTGCTATATCCTCCAAACTCAAGACTTCAGTCTTTTTTTGATGTTGTTTGGTGGTGGTGGGGACTGAACTCGGGGTCTTGCATGTGCTAGGCAAGTACTCCACTACTGAGCTACCTCCCCAGCTCTGCAGTCTGTTTTTGTGGGTGCACGTTCACTCATCCGTTGCCTGAAGTGGGAAGCCTGTATGTTTTAACTCCTCCCTATACTGTTTATTCTGCCCTCTGCATTCTAAATCCCCCCACAGTCCCCAGCACCACTGTTGTGTTTAGACCCGATCTTACCTGGATTGTTGTAAATCATCTCACAGCTTCAGGGCTTCTTGCATCTAGTGTCTTTCTCCTTCTAATTTGCCTTTCATTTTGCTGCAGAGCAATCCTGTTCTTAGTACATCAGATCTTGCCACTTCCTACTTATAACCCCTTAGTTGTTCTTCAGTGCCTATGAAAACCTAACCTTGATATAAAAGTCAGTTTGATAGAGAGGCTGGTAGAGAGGTTAGCCTTGGTATAAAAATAAGTTCTATAGGGGCTGGGGTTGTAGCTCAGTGGTGGAGCGCTTGCCTAGCATGGTGGGGCACTGGGTTCGATCCTCAGCACCACATAAAATAAATAAATAAAGGTCTATCAACAACTAAAAATAATATTAATAAAAAAAATCAGTTCTATAGAAAGGCAAGTGCTCCACTACTAGGTATAGGTGCAACTGTGGTGCTGCTGAGCTGGATGCACACACTGTGTGACAGTCACTAGCCTCTTAAGATAGTTCCTAACTGTTCTGCACTGTTTCTTTGACTTCTTTTTTTTAATTTATTCTTCATTATCCATCTGAAGCCTTGCATCTTCCTCCCCTCACCCTCATTTCATTTAGATGCTTCTCCTCTGCCTGTAGTATGCTTTAATAGTGCTCTTTGTTTCTCCCTCAGATAAGTAGTTACCACTTTATGTAATTGAGCTGTTTGCTTTTTGGCTCCAACTCTTTATCTCCTTTAAGTTACTCTTAAGTGATGATCTGTCCTATGTCTTATTCCTTTGTCACTTCTTGCTGCTGCTGCTGCTTCTTTTTTTTTTTTTTTTTTTGAGAGAGAGAGAGAGAGAGAGAGAGAGAGAATTTTAATATTTATTTTTTAGTTTTTTCGGCGGACACAACATCTTTGTTTCTATGTGGTGCTGAGGATCGAACCCTGGCCGCGCACATGCCAGGCGAGCACGCTGCTGCTTGAGCCACATCCCCAGCCCTGTCACTTGCTTTTATAACTAACTATACATTAAACATCTGGGAAGAGTGGAACCACGTGTACACTTTTTTCTTTTCTCTTTTTTGGTACCCGGGATTGAACTCAGGAGCATTCAACGACTGAGCCACATCCCCAGCCCTATTTTGTATTTTATTTAGAGACAGGGTCTCACTGGGTTGTTTAGCACTTGCCATTGCTGAGACTGACTTTGAACTCGTGTTTCTCCTGTTTCAGCCTCCAAGCTGCAGGGATTATAGGCTTGCACCACTGCACCTGGCCACTTTTTTCTTATTGAAAGTTTCTTATTTCTACTCTTTGGGGGAATTAAAGCCTAAGGAAAGGAGTGAAAAGATCCATGGGCATGAGTCTGTGGTACAAAGAGTGCTCAGTGGAGAGGCCTGGGGCTCAGAACTGTCCTCTTATGTTCTCTTCATGGCCTGGCAGCTCAATTCCTAGAGTAGTGATTCTTTAGAGAAATTCAAGGAGTGCTTCAGTCAAGTATACATGTCCAATTAATACCCTCTGCCCACCTCACTCCCAGTTTTCATTGGGGCAAGGAATGGCAATGCCCTGGTGATCCTCATATACACATACTTCATGTTTTCAGGTGTTTTCCCCAGCTGACATTTTCTCCCTGCTCCTTATATTACATAGTTCTTTGTGACTTTTTTCCTATATATTTCCCTTTCCCTAAGAAAGAAGGGCTCTAGCTGTAGTGAATTTCAACTGATGAAGGTGTTAGTGTCTCAGGAACTCTGAAGTGCATTTACATATTTAGCAGAAATAAACATTGTAATATTCTAGAGTAAAATAGTGTACTTCAGATGCAAGTGAGTTAAATTGGTTTATTACTGAGAGGTTACATTGTAAGTTATTGAAGGACTTGTGAATTCAGACCTGCTGTAAAGAACACCATTCTGTACCTCTTGCATATCCTCCTCCTCTTTTTTTTTAATATTTATTTTTTAGCTTTAGGTGGACACAACATCTTTATTTTTTTTTATGTGGTGCTGAGGATTGAACCCAGTGCCTCACACATGCCAGGTGAACGCACTATCAGTGAGCCACATCCCCAGCCCTACTCTTCTTACCTGTTTTTCACTTTTATACCTATACAGTTCCAATAACTCTCTAAAGACAACTTTTCTTAGGAGTTGCCCTAGGTTGTCTCCTGGAAAGTGGAAAGGAGGTGCTCATTTGTTCCCTGCAGCTAAATCTGAAGCCTCAAAACAATGCTGTCATATTTGGAAATATTTTTGATGGTTTTGAGATTGAGCCTATTCAGATGGTTAGCTGGAGCCTCTAAAAAAGAAACCTCTTTATTCTTAAGTGATTGCTTTGTAATCTACATAACAAATGAGCCATTTTGCTTCAGAGATGTGAAATAGGCATCTGTAAATGAATAGTTTTTGAAACTAAAGTTGTTAAGACAAAGTTCATCTTTTCACAGTAGGGATTCTCCAGAAAACCCTCTTTACTCTATTGAATGCAGCTAGTTTGAACTAGGAAAGTATATTCCAATAATAGGCTCATGCAATTAGCCTTTATTATAATGGAATGAATGCTGGAATTTTTTTGCATTATCATCCTCAATTGGTGTTATTCCAAGGCAAACCACATAATAGCTAGAAACCTTGATTGAGAGACAAAGGTTTCTGTTTTATTCATAAGCACATTTTAGTTTTTGAGACTAGTAAAACATTAGGCTCCTACATCTTATACTTTTTGATAACCATCTATTGACAGTAAGATTAAGAAATGGCACTTCAGAATTATGTTATTTCTAGTTAGAAGAAAACATCAAGGGACTCTTCATTTAGTGCCACAATCAGGCTAGACCTTGTATAGAAATAACAGAGTGTGCTGCTGAATAATGAACAACTGCCCTTGCAGGGATAAAGCCCTGAGTTGTAGTGTTTGCTGAAGTATAAACACTCTACCAGGGTTGGTTTCAGTCTACCAATGTGATGTCATTGAATTTGAAGTTGGGAAGAGATGGATACAATCAGCTGGCTTGAATTAATCTCAGATATCAAATGTGCAACATTTTCTACTCCTTTTTTGGTCGTTGTTGTTGAGGCTGGGAATGTAGGGGGTTGAATTGTTTTTCCCAAACTGGCTTTGAACTTATGATCTTCTTGTCTCAGTCTCCTGAATAGCTAGGATTATAAATTATGCCACTGTGGTTAGCATGAACTTTTTTTTTTTTTTTTTTTTGATACTAGGGATTGAACCCAGGGATACTTTACCACTGAGCCACATCCCTAGCCCTTTTTGTTTTTTGTTTTGAGACAGAGTTTTACTGAATTGCTTAGGCACTCACTAAATTGCTAAAACTGGCCTTGAATTTGCAATCCTCCTGTCTCAGCCTCCTAAATCCTTAGGATTAAAGGTAAGCATCACTACACCCTGCTTTCTTCCTTTTTGTCTTGACTATCTTGTCTTTCCTTAAAAGTTTGGCTCAAGCCCCCCCCCCTTTTTAAAATACAGTTCATCCTTAAGGATTATTCCTTCATCTAATCTATCACACCACTTAATTTTGCAACTTGTAATGAAATCCTAGGTTTTTATGGAGTATTTGGTCTTCCCACAACAAAATTATAAAATGATAGGCTAGAAATATTGTACAAGTTTTAGCACTTAGCTCTGATAATCAACAGTAAACAGCTGGGTACAGAGGCACATGCCTGTAATCCCAGCAGCTTGGGAAGCTGAGGCAGGAGGATGGTTAGCCTGGGCCATTAAGCAAGACCCAGTCTCAAAATAAAACTTTAAGAAAGAGCTGGAGATGTAACCCAGTGGTAGAGTGCCCTTGAATTCAAACCCGCCCCCCCTCACAAACACACTCAAAAGATAATTTTTTTTTTTTTTTTTTTTTTTTTTAGTGGTACTGGGGATTGAACCCCAGAAGTGTGGCTAACCTTGAATTTGAGATCCACCTGCCTTAGTCTCCTGAGTGGCTGGGATTATAGGCATGTGTCGTCATGCCTAGCAATAAATGGCTGTTAATGACAGTAAACCTTCAAGCAATTCTTCTAACTCTGGGACACCTCTTGGAGACTAGTACTGTGCTATATATATCATAAACCTCTCAGAAGTTTGGTCTCTCAGGAGTATAAATATGTAATAATGTCTCTTAGAACCAGTATTAATTATTAAGATGCACATTGCAGATTTCATCTCTGTTTTGAAAATTCATCCAAAGGTGTTTAACATCATGGGCTTTAGACTTTAGGTGAGAATTAGACATTTGAAAGTAGGCGTTAAAAGCAAATTCTTTGTTTCTCTCAAACAGCATTATTGCGTGTTTTGAAGTACTGTTGAGAAGGCAGGAGGGTGTATCTCATTGGTTTCCTTCCTGTCCCAGGAAGTCATAATATGGTATTCTGTAAGAAATTTTGTGTCTCTTTCAGTAAATTTACTATATGCATATTGGTTTTTCTTTTCATTTTAAAATTTGTATTTTCTCTGTAGAAATTGCATGTTCTTTTTGAAAGCTGCATCAATAATCTTACAAATTCTTAAAATAAATTTAGATGCCTATTTCTCAGTGTCCCTTGCAGGTTCCTCTTTTATCCCTTAATTCCTGGGTTTACTCAGAGTTCCACATTTGATCTTTATTTCTTGTTAATAGACAGATTTTTCTTGGGTGAGTTCTTTATGATTGCCTGAATACTCTTGAGCTCCAGAGGATGGCCAAATGCCTATTGGATATCTTCATGTAGTTGCTCTTCAGGGGCCTCAGATTTAGTATGTCCTAAATGGGACTGTTGGGCTGAACACTAATCAGTGCCTCCAAAAGCTTGCAGTAAGATAAGAAGTGATAAAGAAATGGAGAAGGGAGGTTCACCCAATTATCTCCAGTCTTTAGGAGGGAATCTAAACACAGTGATGCTGCTTGTAAAATAAATGAATGTTTATAAAACATCTGAAGGATTCTACCTGCATGGTGGGCATGCTACCTATACCTTCCCCACACACACACACACAAAAAACCACACACACATACTCAAACACACACACAATCAACACACGTCCCCCACCCCCCTTGTAGATGTGGAGCAGCCTTCTGTTATATCCTGGCCTACCGCCACCACCACCATGACCAAGGAATAAATGATAAAATGCCAAAATCTCTGTCAAGTCTTCCAAGTTCGTTCTTTTGGATGGGTAAACACAGGGGCGTTTGCAGCTCTGGTGTTGAACAGGAATGTCTCTCTATAAGACTTGTGTCTCTCTTTTCAGTTGCTATCATCCCCAAATAAGTCAAGCCAAATTTTTAAATAACATCTTTGGTTTGTCCCCCTGCCCTATTCCTTTTTTTTTTCTTTTGTACACTGGGATTTGAACCCAGGGACCCTCTACCACTGAGCTACAGTCCCAGCTCTTTTTATCTTTTATTTTGAGACAGGGTGTCTCTAAATTACTGAGGCTGGCCTTGAATTTTTGATGCTCCTGCATCAGCTTCCTAAATAATGGGTGTGCAGGTGTGTGCCACCATGAGCAGTTGCCTTTTCATACATTTGCCAGGTCTACCTGAAACATTTTTCTTAAATCCTTTTCCCTCTTACTGAGTTCATAATAGCCGGATCCTTTGTTGCCTCTCTCTCTTGCCCTCCAAGTGTGTGTTTAATGAACTAAGCAAGTTCATTTTCCTGACTTTGATTAACCAGAGTTTTAAATCTGAAAGCCAGTATATAATTGTCAGTGTGAACCAATGTGTTCTGTCCTGTAGATAGACATAGTTAGGAGCCTGTTTTGTAAATGGAAGGTTGTTTGAGCTGGAATCATAACAGGAATGAGATGAATCAAGTAATAATGATCTGACATAATCTGTTGATGTCACCTTCTCATGGTGGAGTGATCGGTTATGACCAGCAGACTCAGGTATCTGCATAGTCTCCTTTTTCTCCCCTTCCAGTGGCTTCAATGGCCCCTGCTAATCTTTCTCTTTTTAATTCTTTAGTGCTTATAGAGTTGGTCCTTTATGTCAGATACCTTATTTCTTCACATGTATGAATAAACTCAGTATGGCTATATTTGGATCTTGCTTTATGAGAAACTAAGTTTTCTCTTTAAGTTTGCAACCTCTTTCCTAGTCATTGCATTGATCTCAATTTAAACTGTGAGGAGCCATCTTATTTCATGTGTTAGGGAAAACTTCATTGCAGCTGTTATATAAGGACAAAATGCCAATCTCCTCTTGGGTTTAGACAGCATCACCATCTCCTGAAAATTCCTTTGCTTCCCCACCCTCTTAGATTACAATAGAAGCATCTTCAGAATACCTCCCTACCACCTCTAGGTAACCCTTATCATATCACTTTTATCTTCCTGCCTGGTAGCTGATGGCTTGTCTATTTCCTTACTGAACTTTGAGCTATCTAAAGGCAGATGCTGTATTTCCAGATCTTAGTCTAGCGGAGGGCCTGGCATCCATTCTCATTATTTGTTTAACCAGTTCTTATTGAGCTCCCATTGTAGGCCAGACACTCAGGTAAGTGTCAGGAATGAAATAGACAAGTCAAATAAGGTTCTTACCCTTTGGAACTTGAATTTTGTTATAGGTGAGAAGTAAACAGAAAAATAGTACTCATGATAAGATCTACAAGGACACAAAGTAGGCTGAAATAGAAAATAATTGGGCGGTTATACATATTCTACCACAGGAAAAATTAGAATTTAAAAAAGATGGTGGGGGGGGTCTGTTAGGGTTTGTACTTTATTTAATCAAAAGGGTCTTTGAGGAAGAGGCATTCAGACACACCATAAAGGATAAGAAAAGAAGAAAGCTAGCTTTAGAAACAGGGAATTCAGGGGCCAGCAAAGGCCCCAAGGAAGAAGACAGCACGTATTTCAAGAAGTGAAGACAACCAGTGAGGCTAGAAAGGCAGAGAGGGAGAGTGTGGCCTACTGTGTTAGTCATATTGTGGGCATGGGTGAGTGCATTTAAGACAATGATTCACATAGGTTAAGGTTTGTTTGGAACCAGAAATGTTAGAACTTGTGATTCTAGGGTTTGTTTGTTTGTTTATTTGTTTTGAGATGGGGTTTTGCTGGGTTGCTCAGACTGGCCTCAATATCACAATCCTTGGTGCTGGAGATGTAGCTCAGCCGAACACTTTCCTAATATGCATGAAAGCCCTAGTTCAAATCCTAGTACAAATCAATCAATCACACAGAAAATCACAATCTGCTTGCCACTGTCCCTGGTTTAAAATTTGTAATTCTAAATGTTCATTAAGCATATTATTTTCTGGAGTATTAATATTGACAAATAATGATTGAAAAGCTAGAAATCTGTCTTATGTAGTAACATTTATCCTACAATTACAGATACTTTTTTTTTTTTTTTTTTTTGGTGGTAGTGTTGGGAATTGAATCCAGGGGCGCTTTGCCACTGAGCTATGTCCTCAGTCCTTTTTTACTTTTTGAGACAATGTCTCACTAAGTCGCCCAGACTGATCTTGAACTTGTGCTTCTCCTCTTTCAGCCTCCTAAATTTCTTAGATTATAGGTATGTGTCACCATGCCTGGCTGAGAATACTTTTTTTTTTGTACCAGGGATTTAACCCAGGGGTGCTTAACCACTGGGCCACATCCCCAGTCCTTTTTATGTTTTATTTTGAAATAGTCTTGCTCAGTTACTCAAGGCCTAGCTAAGCTGCTAAGGGTGGCTTTGAACTTATGGTCCTCAAGCCTCAGCCACTCAAAGTCACGGGATTCTAGGTGTGCGCCTGGCTTCCAGATACTCTTAAGATGTTCCTTCTCTTGTCTGAATTTCTATCTCAAGTGAACCCAAAATATAGACATATTGAGAAATTTCTGTATCATATTGAGAATTTTAACATAATTCTATCGACCATTGTTAATATTTGCTGTTGGTCTACTATTTTAGTATAATTATGGAAATAAATATTGGTAATTTAGTGCTGCATCCTCATCTATAAACCAATTCAGGATAAGCACATCCTAGACCCTTAAATGTGCATGAGTACAGTTTTTGAATTATGTTTGGTGTTTTAGACTGTTGTTTTAGTTCCCTACCAGTGCAAGACTTCTCTCCTTCCTAGCTCTTATGTTCACTTTATGTTCTTCACTGCTCTAGGTTGCATGTGCATTGTTGGGGTTAATAGGAAGCAAAAGACAGGAAAGAGCCACACTGAGTAGGAGTTGTACCAGTCACCAACAGTTTGGCCCTAGATAGTGCTGCAACTGGCCCTGTCTTCATCTTTATAGTAGAAAATGTATTTGCACAATAGGATGGTCGAGAGAATTAAATAAAAATAGCATATGTATGACATTAATTTCTTTTTGTAGAGCCTTGGTAAATATTTGGCACTTGTTATTCTCTGTTACCATATAGGTAAATGTGATCATTTTCACTTTTGTCAATGGGAGGCGGAGAAGGGGGGTGGTCAAGGCTTTGAGTACATTTCATTTGTCCCGGGCTGGTGTTTCTTAATGCATGATAATTACTAGGGGATCTTGTTAAAATGCAGATTATGATTCAATTAGTCTGCAGTTCAACCCAGTTTCTATATTTCTAACAAGCCCTCCCAGTTGGTACTCACCTAGGAAATGATGAAATTAGGCCTCAAATCCAGGTTTGTTCTACTCTAGAGCATTCATCCATTACACAGAGCCTTTTTTATGCTCGTTACTAGAATAGGGATTTATTGAAAAATAAGTTTGTAAGAATCTGAAGCTATTCTGTTTAGTATTTAAAAAGAAACTTTCATATGCTCAGTCCCCCTCCCCTTTCTCTCTCTCTCTCTCTCTCTCTCTCTCTCTCTCTCTCTCTCTCTGTGTGTGTGTGTGTGTGTGTGTATGTGTGTTTGTGTTTGTTTTATTTTGGGGGATTGGTGCTATGGTTCAAAACCTGGGTCCTCATGTTTGTGCAAGGCAGTCGCTATGCTACTGCTATGTCTTCAGCTCTCAATTCCTTTTTTTAAAGATACGTTCTTTTTTGTGTGTGTGGTACTGGGGATAGAACTCAAGTGCACTCTACTACCAAGATACATCTCTACCCTTTTATTTTAAGACTGGATCTCAGATAACTTGTTGCCCAGTCTGGCCTTGAACTTGTGATCCTCCTGTCTCAGCCTTTTGAGTAATTGGGCTGATAGTGTGTACCACCATGCTTGACCGCATGTTATTCTCGTCTCCTGCTCCATACTTGTTCTTCCTTCTGCCCGCCTTTTTATTTTTGTTAGAAGGATCGTCATCTACCCTCTCTGCCAGATTGGGAACATCAGATATTCTTGAGTCTTCCCTCTCCTTGTGTACAGTTAGTCATCAAGTTCTTTCAGTTCTTAGGAATATCATTGTAGTGTGACTTCCTTTCCAGTACTGCCTGTTGGGTCTTACCTGTCCATGCATCAAACCCCCACTAGTCTCTCTCCCACCCTGTGGTACTCTGCAGTCTGACTGGAGTTGATCTTCCTAGTCAGAATCAGCCTGAGTATGCCACCCTCCTCTCCAAAAGCTGTGACAAAGAGAAGCTTTGTAGAAAGAGAAAGCATAGGATGAGATAGGACCATACTTGAACTAGACCACCTGGGTTCTTACACTAGCTCCACAGTTCCCTGGTTCCTTAACCTGTCTTTGTAATAACAACTTACCTCCTGAGCTGTTGTAAGGGTTATGATTCAGTACAAAAAGGTTAGAATGGTGCTCAGTGCACTTTTGAGGTTAAAAGGACTAGCTGTTGTGATTGAAAAAGGAAAGTAGCAATTTAAAAGAGCCGAGAGGCTTCACTAATAGGAAATTGGGCTGTCTTTGGGACAAGTTATACAAATAAGCTCCTCACTAGCAAGTGCTAACATCAATATAATGACCTAGCCATGTTAAAGGTAAAAAGTTAGATGTAATTGCAGATTTGTAGGTCGAGGACACTAATGTACCTTGTTAAATCTGAGGAGTAATGATAATAGAATGAACACTGACCCTTTCCTTAATCCTTTGATATAGTTACTATTACTCCCTTTGTACATTGAGGATACCAAGGCACAGAGAGGTTAAGTGACCTGCCCAAGACCATATGGCAAGTAAATTATTAAGATTCAGACTCATAAGCCCACTCTGATCACTAGGATTCATTATTTTTATTATGAAATATCAATTCATAGAAAAGAATCCTCTTCCTTTGGAAAAGGGAGTTCTGACACTGAGTGACTTAGTGAAACGGAGTAACAGAAAGGTAGTTTGGTATTAGGAGTTGCTGTCTTCTGTCAGTCTTCCATAAATAACTTTTCTTAGTCTCGGATTTTACAGTTCAGGTAATGCTGCTATTGATACATTGTGTTTCTTTTAAAGTGATGTTAGTGGTTCCTTTTGACTAGTGAAATGAATTCTTAATTATCCTTTGGTGGTGGATTGGAATCAGACATTGATTTCCTGTGTGGCTTCTGCTGTTAAGTAGCATATTCGTGGGTCACCTTCCTTTGCTATCCAGTGTATGTCCAGGGAATGCATGTTGCTTGATTAAACCAAAGAAATGAAAAAGGTAAATTTGCTGGGAAAACATTCACATACAAATATTCACCTTGGTGTATTTAACCATGTTGAGACAGTTCTGTCAGAGTTGAGGGGACAAATTAAGGGTCAATATATTGGTAGCTTTTTTTTTTTTTTTTTTTTTTAATTTTTTAACATTTATTTTTCAGTTCTCGGCGGACACAACATCTTTGTTGGTATGTGGTGCTGAGGATCGAACCCGGGCCGCACGCACGCCAGGCGAGCGCGCTACCGCTTGAGCCACATCCCCAGCCCTATTGGTAGCTTTTTTAGCTTAATTTTTTTAAGGGAATAATTAGTTCTTTGTGGGAAAAAAAAACTGAAAAAAAATTCAGTCATAAACTGGAAGCCTCAGAAGTGAATAATGTATATGGTCATAATATAATCTCTGTGTATTAATTTGACCAATGATGATTCATAGCTGTTCCATGGATAGTGAGAATATGAAGGTGAGGTAAAAATGCTGACGTTCTGAGAAAGTCATTGGATAATATTTGAAACTAGAAAATCAAATAAAAGTATATAAGGATGTTATTTAGATGTAAGTATATTGAATTATCTTCCATATGTTTCAGTTATCTTCTCTGAAATCTCTTATTTCAGACAGTCAAATGTAAATTGGCTTTTAGTAAATTGGAAAGTAACATTACATACTCCTATAAAATGTTAAATATGGTTTTGTTATGTTTTGGGATGGGATCTTACTTTGGCTTTGAACTTCCAGGCTTAAGCCATTTTCCTGCCTTGGTCTCCAGAGAAACTTGGACTACAGGCTCCTGAAACTATACCCAGTGAAGAAATTAAATCCATGTAATCCTTTTGTAAGGACTGATTTTTTTGTATGCTACAATAGCAAAAGTAGTTTGGAGTAAGGAGTTATTTATAATGTCAGATCCATCAAAGAGATAAATTCACATAACATCCTATTTGGGTTATAAATTTAGATGTTAAAGTACTTTTCAGTATTTAGAAATGTAGATAAGATACTATTTGTTATTTGATTATGTGATGCCATGTTAAACTAAATTCTTATTTTTAAGCTTTTGCTGTCCAGGTTCTGGAGTTAACCTGTCTTGTGGATTAAGTTGAGATTTAGTTATTATTCTTAGAGTTAATGAAAAGTACTTTCATCTTTCAGTGTATTTTTCTTCATTAATCCTGATTACATGCACTGTTGTGTTAGGGAAGAAGGACAGTAGAGTGGGTCATTGTGAAAGGCATGTGTTTTGCTTTTCCCAGGGGTGACCTTACCAGTGCTGCAGTTGGACTGGTGAGCAGCATGGTAGAGAAAGGGCACTGGGCAATTTTTTTTTTTTTGAGAGAGAATTTTTTTTATTTTTCAGTTTTCGGTGGACACAACATCTTTATTTTATGTGGTGCTGAGGATCGAACCCTGTGCCCCTCGCATGCCAGGCGAGTGCGTTACTGGTTGAGCCACATCCCCAGCCTGGCACTGGGCAATTTGACATGCACGTGGCAATGAGGGTAGTGTTTCAAGATGCACTTTGTTTCACTTCAAAAACTTTAACACCAATATTGGTGAGAGTAAGAAGAAAACAGTTCTGTTTATATGATGGTAGTTAGAAATTAGCTGGACACAAATACCCTCTGTGGAGGATATTTATGCACTGGATATCAAAACTGGGAATGTGTCCTTTTGAATTAGAAGTTCAGCTTCTAGAAATTTGCAGGTACTTGAAAAAGTGTAGCAAGAGACATGTTCTAGACTATTCATTGTAACATTGTAATGGGGGAATATGTCTGACAATCAGACATTCACTAATGGATGCTTAAATTATGGTATATTGATATTATTCTAGATATCCAAAAAGGGGGGGGGAGCCTAAGTCTATATGTACTCATAAAGATGTCCTATAGTTGGATTGCATCGACAAAGGTATTTGCAGAACATTTTACACCTGTGTCCGTGATGCCATGAACATGTGTATATGTAAACATTTCTGTGTAAAAATGTAAACATTTCTGGGTAAAATGTGTTGGCAATGGTAGTTTCTAGATAGTGGAACTACAGGACTAGAGGATGAGAAGGCTGCTTAAACCCCATGCAACAAGCAGAGGCCTGAAACTCAGCACTGGATCTGATGAGGTTATTTTGTTGTATTGAAAGGTGTGTTCTCACCTGGCACAGTGGTGCACACCCGTAATCCCAACGGGTTGGGAGGCTGAGGCAGGAGGATCATGAGTTCAAAGCCAGCCAGCCTCAGTAAAAGTGAGGCTAAGCAACTCAGACCATGTCTCTAAATAAAATACAAAATAGAGCTGGCGATGTGGCTCAGTGGTTGAGTGCCCCTGAGTTCAGTCCCTGGTAAATGCCCCCATACACCCGTGTCTTTGCTCTGTCCTGATTGCAGCACCAGCATGTCTCAGTGGCACCTGAGGTTATTAGTTCTACTTATCCTTGTGGTACAAACATGAGAGAGGGAAATCCAATAGTTTTGTCACCTTTTCAGTGCGAAATTTTCCTACTATATATACACCCATCCTTGCATATGTGTCTAGGTTTGTTTTCTCCCGTTTTGATAAATAACATTTTTTTTCCACATTGTTCAACTATTCCAGAAATACTTCTTGTGAGAGACTTGATTTTTAATTTCCTTCCTATATCTCCTAACAATTTAGCCTTTATTCACTTACTGTTTGTGCATATTTAATTCTTCAACTTCTGTTTACTTTTAACTATTAGATTAGCTTCCTCAAACTTATTTATCACTTTCATGTCTCTTCATTGGTTCTGACAACCCATTTCTTATTCCGTGTTAATAATTTCTGCTGGTCTTGAGCTAGCAGTCTTAGTGGCAGGGCTACCAGCTTCCTCTTGAGCTCTACCACCTGTTACTTGTGTTAATGCTGAAAATAGCTCTGACATCCTTGTTGTTGTATCACATGGCACACCTAGTTACAGTCTCCTTTTACCTCTCTGCTCTTGACTTTCCAGGGTTTTCTGCTCATTTGCTTACACTGGAATGATTTTCTTATAGTAAAATGTTTCTTTTAAAGCAGTTTCTTTTCATTTAAAAATTTCATTTCTAGACTGAGGTGGTAGCTCAGTGGTAGGGCACTTACCCCACATGTGTGAGGCCCTAGGTTTGATCCCCAGCACAACAAAAATAAACAAAATTTTTTTCCTTCTTGTACCTCCTAACAATCCAGCCTTTATTCACTTACTGTTTGTGCATATTTAAAAAAAAAAAAATTCCCTCCCCTTCATTTGCCATTTTCCCTATGGACTTTTAAATAAAAATAACATTACAGTTTCTGTTATTTTCCATCTCAGTTCTTTCATCTAATTATCCGTAAAAATAATAAATAAGGCAGCGTCCTATATCTATTTGGGCATATTATCAAATAGAGTATTTTGCCTATCAACTAATCTTTAATTTAGATTTTAAGCAGAACTTCAATTGAGAGGAAGTTATTTTCCATATCACTTCATATTACTTTTTGATGCTTTTTAAAATCTATTTATCCAGGCCTTTGTTAATTACAGATGATTGCTACTGCCTCTCAAAAGTCTTCCAAATGGGCAATAGAAACTGGGTCCAGTTGAGTCCAGTTTCGACAAATCTGTGTTGTTTTGAAACACACATTTCTTCTCTACTTAATAGAACACTAAATAAAATCTACATGTGATTTATCTAGTGTATTCATCTGTAGTTTTGCTTTCTTCAGTATGAAATCTTGACAGTGATCTTGAATCTGTTACCCTTTTGTGCATGCATTGCTTCAAAAAGGCTTGTCTGTGTTCTCTGCACCCTTTTAATTTTTATGAAATCAAAGTTGAATTGTCATTACTGCCACTTAATATTTGATACCTGCTATGCTTAGTGAACATGGAATAGTATAAAAGAGAATAGCAGATGTCAGCTCTTCATGTTCTGGAAAAGAGATGAGGAGTTCTTGTGATCAGAGCTTTAGAGCAGGGGTTTCTAACTTGTTTATAAGGGAAAACCAATTTTATATGCATATGTGTTATCTTTTTCTTTTTATATTTTTACATTTGAATTTTGAAGAATTTGCTTTTAGAAATCTTCCTTGATCTTATTCAAGTCATAAATATTAATAAGGCTGATGAAAATTGTTGATCTCTAAAGATCCAAACTAGTAATTTAGCCAGTCTTCAGAAGTGAAGGAAGAGCCATGGTTGGTCTGTGTTGTGGACCTTTTTAATTAGAGTCTTTTACTACATAGATCATCACTTCAGGGTATGTTGAGTGTTTTGTAAGAGGAAGAGGATGATAGCATATCTAAGATGCTTTCTGCTTATTATCTGTGATCCATTATTGTTCACACTTTGGTAATCTTCGTCTGCTGAATAGGTACAATGCTCGGTATTTATTAATTCCTATCACCACATTGTAAATGTAATGTATCATATATATGTCACCATGAAGAAAGCCAAAGAAAATAGTCTTATAAAATGCCACTGCTTACTGTCTTGATTCATGTGTCTTGATTTGAATGTCTATGAGTGGGAATTTTTAAACACTTGTTTAGCTTAATTCTGTCCTCATTGATAGAATTGGCTTGTGTCCTCTCCTAAGGCCAAAGTGGTGTATAGTCTTTTGGGTGGTAATTAAAATGAAAAAAAAAAAATAAAGGAGTTAGTGTTCTTAAAGATTTTTCAGGGAGAACAGCATCGGAAACATGAACATCAAATGCACGTAGTAAGTTTAGCTTAGTTAATATTATTGAGAAACGGCTTTGAGATGAGCTTTGTTCTAAGCACTGTGAGTGGTGCAGCAAAGAGCACATAGCCCTGGAGGAGAAATGGGATGTTTTACAACACGTTTTCATTAGGATTTTGCAGAGGACCACCAGTTATTTGCATGTTTCTGTATTATTTTTGGGGAATTTGAATGTTCTTTATAACTTGGAAGTTTTCAAGGTTAAATGTTGTCATCCATAAGGATGGGATTTCTTTGTTGTTCTAGTCTGCCTTACCAACCTCCTGTGGTTAGATATAGTAGGACTTTGAAATGACAGGGTTCTTTGTCTCTGTTGGCTTCTCTCACACAGGTGTGGTTTCATCTGCTTCCACACTGAAGATTCACAGGTCTAGAGTGTCACATATGCCTCCTCTCTGTACCACAGCTCCTATCTGACAGGTGCTACAGGCTGTGACATAGCCCTAGCTAAATGCAGTTAATCAGGAAAGAGTTTTGTTGTCTAAGAAATTGTTTTTTAGTTTTCAGCTGACACAACATCTTTGTGGTGCTGAGGATCGAACTCGGGCTGCACGCATGCCAGGCGAGTACGCTACTGCTTGAGCCACATCCCCAGCCCTAAGAACCTGATTTTTATAATCCTTTGAGATCAGGAAAGGAAAACTAAATGTTTTAATCAAGTACCAGATTTTTCTTGAGTCTGGCCTTCTAAAATACTTCAGAAAAATTTTATTTTTTAAATTCTTTTTTAGATTCAGAGAAGTTTTCCTAAGTCATTTGTTTGGATTTACATTGTGGATTGTTGATTTTTTTGTCCTAAGAATCTTGAAGGCTTATATTTTTTTTGCAATTGTTCAAAGTTATATTCCAAGTTTGTAGATTTTAAATTGGATTCTTGACCAACTGGTAGTTCTTTAACAATGTCATCTTTCTGTGGAAGTAGAATGTAGTCAGATATGTAGTCTTCTGGGGGAAAAAATGGAAAAGGAATTAGAAGTGAAACAAAAGCAAAATTATCTTTTGGTTACAAAAATTTTCAAATGTAGACCAAAAGAGTAGTATAATGAATTTCCATCACCCAGATTAACATTTCACAATTATCACTTTTTTCCCTCATACATCTTCTTTCTTCCTTTTCAGATATTTTGGGGGCAAATCTGACACATTGTCATTTACTGCCTTTTGTATATTAATATGCTTCTCTTAAAAATATGGGTTTTTTAAAAAATAACCATCATGCTATATCATACTTAAGAAAATAATGATTGTGCCAGATGTGACAAATGCCTATAATCCCAGGTTCTACAGAGGCTGAGGCAGGAGGATCACAAATTTAAGGCCAGCCTGGGCAATTTAGTTACTGCGTTCTGTCTCCCAGCACTGTGAAAAGATAAAAGAGTGGGGCATGTTGGCATATGCCTATAATCCCAGTGATTCGGGAGTCTGAGCAGGAAGATCAAGAGTTCAAATTTAGTAAGATCATATCTCTAATAAAATATTGAAAAAAGGGCTGGGGATATATACCTGGTAGAATGCTTGGCTTGCATGCACAAGGCCTCAATCCCCAGCATGACCAAAAGAAAACGGGGTGGGGGAGGGTGGTGCTGGAGATGTGGCTCAGTGTTTAAGTGCTCTGGTTCAATCCATAGTACAAAAAGAAAAGAAAAAGAAAAAAAAAGAAAAGAAAAAGAAAATAGCAATGCTTTAGGAGGATGATGCTTTTAATAAATCCCCTGACTGTTGCACTGGTGATTTAATCCATGGGCTCACATATGCTAGGAAAGCACTGAACCGCATCCATAGCCTTTTGTGTTTTGAAACAGGCTGGCCTCAAATTTGCTATCCTTCTATCTTCTTTCAGCTAGCTGGGATTACAGGCTTGTGCCACTGTGCCAGTGTGTTCCACAGATGATGGGGGTTTTTTTTGCTTTTGTGGCACTGTGGATCCAACTCAGGGCCTTGCACATGCCAGACAATGGATTTTTTTTTTTTTTTTTTTTGGTGCTGGGGATTGAACCCAGGGCCTTGTGCATGTGAGACAAGCACTCTACCAACTGAGCTATATGCTTGCAGTTTTACCTTGAATCAGTTATATCAAGGAAACCAAATTGTGAAAAACAAATTTAGGATTAACCTTCTACAAGTTATTTAAGAAAAATAACACTGCTGAGCTGATATGCTGCTAATTTACTTATGTGCATTATATATTACATAAATTTGTAATTTTCAGTTATAAGTAAACAAAAGATACTGTTGCCATAAAATTGCAAAGTAGTGAAGTTTGTTAAGGAGTTATTTGAATTTTATAGATAGCCTCTAGTTTCCAAATTTTTTTAAAGGCATAATTGGGATTTGTATTTTTTTGAAAATATAAATCTTAATTCTGTTTGGAATGTATATCCTGTTGATTTCAAGATGGTATCATTGTTGTTTCCTATTTCCCTTTACCTTTCTCTCTCTCTCTCTCTCTTTCTCTCTGCTTTTCTGCAATTGAGTCATCTGAGTATTTGTTTTTATAAATCTACTTTTAAATATATTTTATTAGGAATGGGGGCAGAGATGAGCTTTCTTATATATCTAATATACCTTTTCTAAACCTGTTTTAAAAATTATTTTCTGTAACTTATGATTTAACTTTTCTGTTTAGAATTTTTACTTTTAATAAAGTTTAAACAAAATAATACGTTCAAGGAAAAGCTAAGTCAGTTATAGCAATGATTTTTTCACTTTAAAAAAATAATATTTTCTAGGATCTTGCCAGTGTTTACTTTGGTTTCTGATATAGAAGCTCTAAATGAAGAGAAACACTTGAGATTTTTATTAACAATCTCTCCTAAAGTTGGTATAATTTATAGTCTGCTGGGAGGTAATGAACATACTTGCTATTTAACCTTACTCCTGTCTTGTACTAGTTTGTATTACTATAACAAAATGCCTAATGCTGGGTGGTTTTATAAAGAGAAGAAGTTTAGGTATTACAGTTTTGGAAGCTGAAGATTCCAGATTGAGCAGCCACATTGGTTCATCCTCTGATAAGGGCCTAATGGTTGGTTGGTGGTACCATGGTGGAAGCATATAATAGAGTTCATATGACCAGACAGGAAACCAGAGTGAGGCGAGGGGCCAGGCCTGACCTTTTTAAAAATATATATATATATAAATATATATATATATTTTTTTTTAGTTGTAGGCGGACAGGATATCTTTATTTCACTTTTAATGTGGTGCTGAGAATGGAACCCAGTGCCCCACATGTGCTAGGTGAGCCCTCACCACTGAACCCCTGTAGCCCCTGGCTTGACCTTTCTTTTCTTTTTTTTTTTTTTTTTTTAAATTTTATGTGGTGCTGAGGATCAAGCCACAACCCCAGCCCTGGCTTGACCTTTTTATAGCAATTTTTTCCTCCAGAAACTAATTCAGGATCCTACTGAAACTATCTTAATCCCTTCCAATAGTATCACTCTCAGTGACCTCTTAACAGTGCCATACTGGGACCAAGTTTCTAACATACAAGTTGGGCAGGCCTACTTAAACCATATTGATACCAGAGCATACTTGTGTAAATGTTTGACTGTGTAAAATTTTAAAAATATATGCTTCTCTGGGCTGGGGATGTGGCTCAAGCGGTAGCGCGCTCGCCTAGCATGCGTGCGGCCCGGGTTCAATCCTCAGCACCACATACAAACAAAGATGTTGTGTCTGCCGAGAGCTAAAAAATAAATATTAAAAAAATTTTAAAAATAAAAATATATGCTTCTCCTTAGTGATGTCTTTAAGATACTATAGTAAGTTGCCAAAATTTTTTTGCTTTATTTGCTTTTAAACAACATATACTTTTTTTTTTGTACCAGGAACTCAGGGACATTTAAACACTGAGTCACATTCTATCCCTTTTTATTTTTACTTGAGACAAGGTTTTGCTAAGTTGCTTAGGGCGTTTTGCTAGGGCCTCACTAAATTGCTGAGGCTGGTTTTGACCTTGTGATCCTCCTGCTCTCAGCTTCCTGAGCTGCTGGGATTACAGGCATGCACATTGTGTCCAGCACATACCTATCTTGAAGTAACAATTTTTGAATAGGTGCTACATTTCTTAGAAGGGACTTAGTTTACTTAGTTGTAAAACTGCTAAGAGTTGAGAATTTTATTCATTAGAGATTATCTTTCTTAGAACATATTGTTTACCCTTTTTTTAAAAAAATGTAATTTCGGGCTGGAGATGTGGCTCAAGCGGTAGCACTCGCCTGGCATGCGTACGGCCGGGGTTCGATCCTCAGCACCATATACCAACAAAGATGTTGTGTCCGCCGAGAACTAAAAAATAAATATTAAAAATTCTCTCTCTATCTCTCTCTCTCCTCTCTCACTCTCTCTTTAAAAAAATAAAAATAAAAGTCAGTTGAATGTATGGTTCTTCTCAAGAGAGATCTGATATATACATATAGATATGCAGTTACTGGCCAAAGTGTGCTTAATTTACGGGTGTACCTATAGCAAATGAAAAATAAAAACATATAATGGGGCTGGGGATGTGGCTCAAGCGGTAGCGCGCTCGCCTGGCATGCGTGCGGCCCGGGTTCGATCCTCAGCACCACATACAAACAAAGATGTTGTGTCCGCTGAGAACTAATAAATAAATAAATATTTTTTAAAAAAAAAACATATAATGATAAACCCAACCTGATCTTTAAAAAAAAAAATGTAATTTCATGAGCTTTGGTGTCTTTCTAGCCCAACTCTAGATATTTTTTAAAGGATAGTAGCCTAGTGATAGCTCCCAGATCTATCTAAAGAAGGTAAGATTGGAGAAACTTTAAGTAATGTAAGAAAAAAAAAGAGAGAAACTAAGAACCTCTTAATGCAAGGACTTTAGCATCACAGTGTAAGGAATCTCTACCTGATTAGTTCCTAAGGGCATCATTGTATTTTTTATTACAGCATATCAACTATTATTAATAGTAATAACCCAGTATGAGGAAAAGTATCTCTCTTAACCAGAATACAGAAGAAAACAAAAATTTTAGATATTGCTTTAAAAAAGTTTGTTGCTTAAGTAAATTTTAGGTAGAGTGTTCTTTAGTTTACATTTTAAAAAATTGAGGGCTGGGGGAATAGACAAGTGGCATAGCACTTATCTAGTGTGCATGAGGCCCTGTCTCTTGATGGGCCAGGTACCTGAATATGTGTTTCATTAAATCTTCAGTGACCTTGCAAGTGAGGTTTTATCCAACTATCACCCCCCATTCCCCCTCCTCCTGCTCTTCTAGAGTGTAGAAGACATGTTCAGAGTTAAGTGATTTACAGGGTGACTTCTTTTTAATTCATTAGTCATCTACCTGTTTATAATACATCATCACTTGACTTATCTGATGATACTTCAAGTTTGGCAGGTGCAAAAGTGAATTAAGAATCTCCCATTAAAAATAATAATAATAAAAAAAAACCCAAAACCTGTTTCTTCTCTCTTCCACTGTGCCTTTCATTGATGGTATCACCTCACCTGTCTGACTTTCTTGGAACTAGACACAGATCTTGGACTGGCAGCAACAGGCCATGGCTATCTTGCAATTTCATTTATGTGTTCATTTTATAAATATTGACTGAATACCTACCGTTTGCTGGGAGCTCTTCCAGGATCCAGGAACACAGCAGCAAACAAAACAGACAACCTATACCCTTGTGGAGTTTGTCTTAAATAGAAGATAAGTAATACACTAAATAAAATAAAATACATATATAATATATCACATTGTGGCAAGAGTGTGTGGTTGAAAATGGTGTTGTCAGGCAGGCCTGAGACACACTGGAACATCTATGCATTGTGTACATTTATAAATAAGATTTATGTAGAAATCTGGTTTTTGATTTCTCGTGAAAATGTGACATTCTAGCAACACCAGAGCTTTCTACACCTGTTCCATGTCCAGTCAACTATAAAGGCCATACAATCTTTCCCATCATTCCCGCAACTATTATCTTTGTTGAGGTCTTGAACGTTTCTTTCTGCTCTTTTGCTTTAAATCTGTTTATTCTACCTTTTACCTATTCTGTACACCAAAACTAGTTTATCTATGTAGAACACACTTACATGTACTATGTGTGGATATATTGTGTCCTTATTCACTAGATAAATCCATGCTTTCAGGTTGCTCCATAATCTGGTCTTGGCCTGCTTTCTGTTAGAACTCCTGGGGGTCCACTCAAAATAAAAATTCAGAGTCAGCCATCTCTGGACCTAAATTAAGTATTTGCTTTAAATGGCTCCTGCTATCTCTATGTGTCCAAATCACATTCTTATTTTAAAGTATTCTATAAATTCTTGCTTACCATAGCCAACTTGTGCTTTCTCTTGTCAGAACAAAGGAAATTTTTCTATTCCAAATTCTATTAGCATTTTATGCAAACCCCTTTTTGTGTTTATTGCTTAATGACCAAATCTTGTATTCTCATACTAGACTTCACTTTTCTTGAAGACAGGCTGTGTTTAAGAATATATATATATATTTTTTGTTCGCCTAATGGTGTGTATGTAGAAGGTGTGTAGAGTGTGTCGTAACCCAATTCTGATTAGACATAAAGCCTCTTTGATCTTTTGTGGATTTAATGGATCCACTCTGCATTCTCTATATCTCAGCTTAATAGGATCCTGTTAATTTATGTGAAAAGCTAAAAAATAGTTGTAGAAAAAAACAGAACAAAATGCTTCAGCTTAGGAGATAGTAACAAATATATAGTCATGAATTGATTACTCTTCACACTATAGAATTTTCCTTCGAGATAGAGATAAATGAGCAATTTTTAAAATTCTTTATATTATACACACACTTAGATTCCATTACTCATAGAAGACTTCCCCCGTAAGCCTTTTATTTTTCTGCTTATTTTCTCAATAGCTTATTTTTATTCTTATTTGTCTGAATAAAATTCCCCCTTCTAATATGAAGAACAAAAGCCTTTAAACAAACCCCACACCTTTTATATTTAAACTCATTTAAGCCAGAAGCCTTTCTAATAAACAGGACTCTTTTTTTCTTCACTTATAATTTAAACAAAGACACTTCTTTGGTTATTATTTTGCCCAGAGGCTGTTTGTCATGGGTACACAAAAGCTATACTAGTCTTCCTTAACCAGTGTTGGATCACTCCCCCAACCCAGGACTGGGTATTGAACTCAGGGCCTCATGCATACCAGGCAAGCACTGTACTACAGAACTACAACCCTACCCCTTTTAAAAATCGTGCTTAGAGACAGGGTTTCATTAAGTTGCCCAGGCTGCCTGCAACTTGGGATCCTCATGCCTCAGCCTCCTGAGTAGCTGGGATTACAGGTGCGTGCCACCATGCCCAGCTGTGGTTGGAGTTTTTATAGACATTTTTGTGAAGCCACTTAAATTTGCTTACTTCTGGGTGTTAGTTATTTTACTGTCTTTGGCAGATTATTTTTCAATATGAAGTTTTTTCTTTGGGTTTTTTGTCTTTTTTTTTCTTTTTTTTAACCCAGAGGTACTCAACCTCTGAGCCACATCCCCAGCCCTTTTTTGCTGAGGTTGGCTTTGAATTTATGATCTTCCTGCCTCAGCCTCCTGAACTGCTGGGATTGAAAGTGTGTGCCACCTTGTCTAGCAATGTGAAGTGTTTGGATCACTTAGCTAGCTTTTTCTTCCCCAGACTAAGTGTTGTACCTTAGGAAAATGTTGGATCATTTTATGAATTCTTAAGAGAGCTCTAGTAACTGAGTTTTTCTAAAATGTCGTGCCTATTCAAAGCTAGAGTTCTGAGGCTAGGGATGTAACTCAGTGGTAGAGTGCTTGCCTAGCATGCATGAGGCCATGGGTTCCATCCCCATCTCTGCTGAAAACAGAGTTCTGTTTATAACTGACTATATTTTTAGGGTTTTTTTTAAGAGCTTTTATTATCGAAAATTCCAAATAAACAAAAATAGTATGGCAAACCTCGTGTATCGAGCAATCACTCAGGTTGAGTAATTATAAACTCGGGGCCAATACCATTTCTTCAGTACCTCATGTACCCCTTTTACACTGTATTATACCCTAGATTTTATACATTTAAAATAGTAAATATTTCAATATGTATTTCTAAAAGAGAATAATTCTTTATAAACATAATCCCGCAAGTATTTTTGTGATAGTTTCCTATTAATGGATTAATGGATTTCCATCTTTTACCAAGAAAAGTAGGTGGTGAAGATTGCTGAGTTTCTTTAACTTTACTGTGTGATTAATCTCAAGAACCAGAAACAGACAGGTCTGAACCTAGAGAGAAAAAGCTGTAGAGTTTGCTGCCTCTCACAAAAGCAAGTTCTTTAAAATCCCAGTCTCTCCCTAAAACACTACTCTAGAATTTATTTTATAAACTCTATCACTAAGCTTAGGATATGATGTGTGAGATCTGAGTCTTTGGCCTGTCAATGTCAATCCTGTGGCATAGGCTGAGCTCTTGGCTCCCTTTCTTGAAAATTTCAGAAGTATATAAAAATTAATTCTGAAATCCTGATGGATGAATTTTGCCAGAAATGTCAGTTATCTCTTGACATTTTGGCATTTACCTTTAAATTGTGTAATCATAATGCCATTCAGGAGAAATAAGGTGCTGGGTGGCATTTTAAAAGTGAAATGGACTTGGGTTTCTGGGAATGTTAATCACTATTCTTCTGAAAATAGTGATAATCCACAATAGTGAAATGCTAAGTGGGTAAAAACTAATATTTTGTGATAACTTAGGTTGGAGGTGAATAAAATATGATTTATGTTTATATAACACATTTTTGCCAGAGTAGCATCCAAGGAATTTTTATATTTTCAAGTTTTGAAACTGAGAAAGTATTAAAGGAACCTTCTGATTGAGTTTCCACTTGTCTACTAGCCTGACCAACCCATCTCAGAAATAGATCATTATTTTTGTCATTTTAACCAGCCTTCTTATTTTCTTGCCCTTGATTTTGTAGCAGAAGGGAAAGAAACTTGTGGTCTCTACCATAAATACTCATGGTAAAAGTAGTCGAGTAGTTTTATATTTTTTGTGGCAAGTCATTCGGTGGTGATGGAATGGCTTATTTTTAATGCAGTGTTATTCTTTTGACTAAACTTTAATTTATTCCCCTTCTGATTTCACATCTGTATCATTCCAAGATGTCCTAAACTTAGCACAATGTCTCATTTACCAAGTTGGTAGAAGTTTTAAAAGTTATATTTGGTTTGCTTTCTCATATAAAATGGACTATTTGGGCATGGTGTAGCTCAAGAGAGACTTATTGTATCTGACATGTGAGTTGTATTAGGCATCATAGGGAAAAGGGAGTGTTGATTTTTCTAATTTCATTTTAACATAAGTTAGGAAAGTAGAATCATCTTTGTCAAGTAAATATAAGTGTGGAAGTAGATCCTAAACAAATCACAAAATAGAAGAAACCCAATTATATTGCATTCTTTGGGTAAAGGATGGAAAAGATATCTTCAGTTTTCCAGAAGTGACATACATGAAATAACTCATAATTTTAAATGATTGAATAATTGCTTATGGATCAGTATCATTTATAGCAAATTATTTCTGATTGATGGAGAATACTGCTAATATGGATTTTTATAT
This sequence comes from Ictidomys tridecemlineatus, assembly GCF_052094955.1. Classification (NCBI taxonomy): domain Eukaryota; kingdom Metazoa; phylum Chordata; class Mammalia; order Rodentia; family Sciuridae; genus Ictidomys; species Ictidomys tridecemlineatus. The sequence continues at coordinate 207,457,400 of NC_135478.1, read as the reverse complement.
TACAAAATTAGTTTGATTTCTTTTTTAAACTAATTTTATCTTTTAACTTGCTCTATTCTTTGATTATCTTTGCCAATTTATGTAGTTTTGCCTAATGGCTAGGATATCTTTACCTATGCCACTATTTTATATTTAACTTCTAGATACCTCAGTTGAGCAGAAACAACATTGGTGGAGCCAATGGCCAGGGACACTAGGAGACCCTTGTAGTAGCCTATGTAATACAGATGGCTTATATTTCATTTAACCAGTTTCCTGTTGATAGAAATTTAGGTGGTTTTCCATCTTTAAGTTCAGGTTTTGCTATAAACATTTGTGTATCAAAAACACTTCATTTTAAAAAAAAAATGTACTGGGGATTGGACCCAGGGGTACTTTAACACTGAGCTTCTCACAGTCCCTAGCAGAGTAACCACTATCCTAATTTGTAATACTACTGATTCATTTAGCTTGACTGTAGTGTATATAAACAGAATCATACCTGCTTTTTTGTTTCTGTGTTTTTTCACTTATCTGTGAAACCCTTACATGTTTGTGTATCATGTCATTCTCTTTGTTGATTTGTGGTATAAAATTCTGTTGGATGACTATACCATAGTTTCCTCTTTAACTTTTGATGAACCTGTGATTGTCTATAATACTTGGATATTACATATAGTGTTGTGCACTTTCTTAAACATGTATTTGGAGAGCATGGCTGTACTTATCTGTTGATATATACCCAGAGATAGCACTGAAGGGTCACAGGACATGCCTATGTACAGATTCAGTGCTGCCAGCAATTTCTCAAAGCAATGAAACTATATCACACACTCTGCTGGCTATTTAAAAAAAAAAAAAAATTAGGGCTGGGATTGTGGCTCAGCGGTAGAGTGCTTGCCTAGCACATGTGAGGCCCTGGATTTGATCCTCAGACCACATAAAAATAAATAAAATAAGATATTGTGTCCAACTACAACTAAAAAATAAATTTTTTTAAAATTAACTTAAAAGAAAAATATGAATAAAAGAATAAATTTATTTTAAGTTGTGGAATATGGTGCTAAAGTTGTCCTCAGAAGTAAAAATTCATACTCCACTGAACACAAGATTTTATCTATTTCTTTAATCTTTATTAATTTTATAGTGAAAAATGTTTTTAAACAAGTGAGTTGAACTTTTTTTTTTACATTTATTTATTTATTTATTTATTTTATTTTTTTAAAGAGAGAGTGAGAGAGGAGAGAGAGAGAGAGAGAGAATTTTTAATATTTATTTTTTAGTTCTCGGCAGACACAACATCTTTGTTTATACGTGGTGCTGAGGATCGAACCCAGGCCACACGCATGCCAGGCGAGCGCGCTACCGCTTGAGCCACATCCCCAGCCCCTTTTACATTTATTTTTTGGGGTGTAGATGGACACAACACAATGCCTTTATTTGTTTGTGGTGCTGAGGATCGAACCCGGGTCCTGCCTGTGCTAGGCTAGTGCTCTACCACTGAGCCACAGTCCCAGTCCTAACTTTTTTTTAATATTTATTTTTTAGTTGTAGTTGGACACAATATATTTATTTTATGTGGTGCTGAGGATGGAACCAGGGCCTCGCACGTGCTAGGCGAGCACTCTACCGCTGAGCCATAACCCTAGCCCAGTGAGTTGAACTTTTTATGCCTTAATTTTTTTTTCATTTCGATTTTCTTTTCTTGACCTTGGTTGTTTTTGACCTTTTCTTTTTTAGGATGTTTTCTCCTTCCCTATTGCTTTGTAGTAATTCCTTATTTTAAAAATCCTTATTTATTTATTTATGCTGGGAATTGAACCCAGGGCCTTGTGCATGCTAACATACCTATGCTCCACCTCTGAGTCATATCCCCAGCAAAATCTACATTTTTTTGGTTGTATGCTATATATTTTTTCTCCCTAGCCTTTCCTTTGTCTTTTTTTATCTTTTATAATATAAAAGTTTTAAATATGTATAATATCTGCTAATCTTTTCCTTTGTGGTTTCTGGCTTTGGTCTCAGGAAGGCCTTTTCCATAGGAAAGTATTTTCTTTGTGGGCTTCTTGTTTGTTTTTAATTTTTATATTATAACTGCAGTTGACCCCTCTCCCCCAACACACATACACACAAACACACTCACACACACACACACACACACACACTCACACAAGGGTGTTTTTTAAAAACTTTTTTTTTTTTTTTTTTTAAAGAGAGTGAGGGGAGAGAGAGAGAGAGAGAGAGAGAGAGAGAGAGAGAGAGAGAGAGAATTTTTAATATTTATCATGTTTTAGTTCTCGGCGGACACAACATCTTTGTTGGTATGTGGTGCTGGGGATCGAACCCGGGCCGCACACATGCCAGGCGAGTGCGCTACCTCTTGAGCCACATCCCCAGCCCCTGTTTTTTAAAAACTTTTAAAATGTTTTAAACATGTTGCACTTAAAAACAAACAAACAAAAAATACTGCATTAGCTTTGGGATATTTTGTGGGTGTCAGAGGGGTGACTCTTTGGTCAGGAAAAATTTAGTATACCAGAGCAGGCATCTGTGTGTCATTAGACCAGTGAGAAATGATTCCAGTTTTCCTATGTGAATATTATTTGAGTATGTTTGTTATGAGAATACTTTTCAGTTAGAAAAGCATGAGACTAAATTAGTACAGTCTGGATTATATAATTTAAATATCTCTTGTGGATACTATCCAAGGCTCTCAAGCAAGGACTTTACCCAAAATATACCTGGTCTCTTTGCAGTTTGTATTGTAGCCTATAGGACAAGGACTTGGGGAGCCAAATATTTAATTTCAAACCTTTAAAAATATCATTTTTTCCATTATTTGAGATCATTTAAAAATTTTTGATTTATCTATTTTGTATATTCATATGTGTAATTAAAATGTAATTGGCACTGCTGATTGCGAAAGATGATACCTGTTCTGTCATTTCTGGTTTTCTTCTTTATTACATTTAGATTTGAAAAATTTCCAAAGCCATACCACCTAAAATTCCTATCGTAGTGTCATTGTTGAGTTAGTCCACAAAGCAAAGACTTCAAATAGGTTTTAGATTAGTAGCACTGTCTTCTACTAAGATGGATTAATTAGTTTTCTGTAACTGAGTCAGTGAAGCGATGAGAGCTCCAGGGCCAGGACAGTTTTTTAGGAAGAGAACTTAGAATTCTAAATTACCTCTCTGTAATTAAAGCCCTGGACCACACCAGAACCTAAAGGCAGGTCTAAAGTGGGTGGAGTCTGGGGAGGAAAGGAAAGAGTAAGTGAAAATAAATACAACAGATAAAACAGTCTGCCTTATAGTAAAGTTGTGTCATTAATTATTTTGAGTATTTCATAAGCCAAGGAGAAAGTTGTGGGGACTTTCCTTAGTTAAATCCTTAATTTTAGGAGCACAGCACTTCTAGTTTAGGAGAATTTTTAGTGACTTACCAGACATGCGAATTTGACTAAAGAGTACTGAATTATTTTAAGGGCTTATTGGGGAGTAGAAGGTATAGTTAGGAAAAATATTAAAAGTGCCCATTTTTCATTTACGTATAGGCAGATGTATTCTTATACATTTTCCATATTTAATCTTCACAGATTAAATGCTATTTTCCCAATTCGAAGGGTGAGAACAAAGGGCATTATTTTTTTGTAGTTGTAGATGGACACATGCTTTTATTTTATTTGATTATTTTTATGTGGTGCTGAGGATCAAACCCAGTGCCTCACATTCTGCTGCTAAGCTACAGCCCCAGCCCACAAAGGGCATTATTTTGTTGAGGCTCACAAACCAAGTAAATGACAGTCCTGGGATTTGAACAGCAGTCTCTCTCTGAATCCAAAGTTCATTCATATTCTTTTCATTAGAGTCAGATGCCTTCTAAACCCTAGAGCTGTTGTGTATTGTGTGTATAAGTATCATGTCAAGTTTTGGTAACACTTTAGTTGGCATATCTTGGGGATGTTAACAGTAGTTCTTCCTCTGATATAAAGCCTGTGTACTTTCCTTTACCTTCCACCTTAGCATTGAGAGTAAGCATGAGGTTACAATCCTGGGAGGACTCAATGAATTTGTAGTGAAGTTTTATGGACCACAAGGAAGTAAGTATATGTGTTCTTCTTTTATAGTCTTTTATTCTTAAAGACAGAACATCAAGGACAAATAGTAGCATGTATAGTTTTTGCTGAAAAGTAAGTTCAGTTGAACTCTAGAACCAGTGAGAAAACCAATTTCTCATCATAATTACTTTATACACTTTTCTCTCTAATGAGCTGTGAGAGTGATTTCTGGGAAGTGCATTTTGGGTTTTGTTGTTGTTGTTTGTTTTTGGGGATTGAACCCAGGAGTGCTTAACCACTGAGCCACATCCCCAGCCCCTCGTTGTATTTTATTTAGAGACAGAGTCTCACCAAATTGCTTAAGGCTTGGCTAAATTGCTGAGGCGGACTTTAAACTCCTCCTGCCTCAGCTTCCTGAGCTGCTGGGATTATAGGTGTGCACCACCACACTGGACATTTTGTTCTTGTTTTTTTTTTGTTATTATTGTTTTTTTTTGTTTTTGTTTTTGTTTTTGTTTTTTGGTTTTTGTTTGGTGGGGCTTGGCTGAGATAGGAGAAAAGGGAATGTAAGTAGCTATTACTTACCAGATTATAGTGTTTAATAGAATCAAATAAATTTGAAAGAGACAATCACTGCTGATTTTCCAACTTTTGATGTTTTAAAGTACATAGAGAAACCTACTGGTTATAGTAGGGTTCTGACTCTTTAAAGAATTAATTTGAGTGTTTTCAGAAGAGATTAGGGTTTAACATTTAACTTATACTAAGATTTATTTTCTAATTTAAGGACACAATTCTAATGTTTAGTCTTTTTTACTTTTATTCTAGCACCGTATGAAGGTGGAGTATGGAAAGTTAGAGTGGATCTTCCTGATAAATACCCTTTCAAATCTCCATCTATAGGTATGTGAGTACTTGGTTTGGTTTCTCTCCTTAGGGAATTTTGAAATCTAAGAGGAAAAGATATCCTACATTTTGTGGGAGATATTTCTAGAAATGATGATTTAACTGAATTTTTGGTTGGTTAAATCAGTGATTTGGTGGGAACTTCCATAATGTGATAAAGGTGTGTGTGTGTATATATATATATATATATATATATATATATATATATATACCTTTGCACGATTATAATGACTTACAGTGTAGATTTTTCTCTTTAGGTGTCAACAAATGGTATATAATATCTGTTCTAATTTTGTCATCTAAAAATCCAGTCTAGATCTTACTTTACTTTGGTTAACCCCAGTTCTGGGTACTAAGCAATGAAACGACTCTTTCATTCTCTCCAATCTTTTTAGCCATATAAACAGTAGACAGAAGAATAGCAACCTCAGTGTGGGATTATATAAGAGGTGTGCTTGCCTTCATCTTCCTTATACCTCAATTTGTGATGTTATTAACCTGTCGTCTCCACTGAGGTGTGCTCAGTAATAATTAAGTTATTTTAGTACTTCTGATTGAAGGTGACAACTCTAAATATTTAAGATTGTAGAATGATAGTTCTCTCATTAACTTTAGTAAACTTTTTTTTAACTTTAGTCTATACGTAACTAAAATATTATAAAATATTGACCAATTTTAAGTAAGAGCAATAAAATAAAATTGGAATATATTGAACAATCTTTGATGGTCCGACTGAGCTTTGTACTGAGAACAGCCAGAGTTAAAATATCTTGGTACCACTGTAACTGTCTTCAGAGCTAAAGCCTGATAGATCTCCTGGCTGCAAGAAAAAGAACCAAAGCTATCTGAAGCTTTGATTTCATTTCATGCTTCTGTATTTCTTTGTAAGGCAAATAGTACAGAAGAGTTAGGATGGTCACAGACTTAAGTCCAAAAGCGGTAACCTCTTCCTTAATATCTAACTACTTTACATGCTTTAGTATTTTATGCTTTAAAAATATAGAGCATCTATAAATTTGTTCTTAGACTGGAGAACTTTTTTGCTCATTTGAATCATAGAGTGGTAATTTCCTTGAGTTTGTTAGGTGAGTTTTCTAAACCAGCACTCAAGAAGATACTTTATGGATAAATGAATCTGAAATTTTTTCATTGGTTTATGAGCTCCAAGTTTTAGAGTTAGGAATGGTGAAGTGGTATCATGAGGTGTGTAAAGTTTGAAACAACTCAAGAGCGCATCTGACTTTAATAGCTGTGTGGTTGAGGGTATCAGCCTTTTCTTGCCTCCAATCCATGACAGCATGTTGTAGTTCCCTGCCGATAGTTTATTCATCTCTTAACTTGAGAGGGGTGTTTCTATTCAGACATTTGAAACATGTATATAGTCAAGTAGTATGGTCTTAAAGCCTTTACAAATTACCCAAACCATGTAAATTCATTCAGACACATCTCATAAATACATTTACTTAAAAAGTAAAAATTAGCCTTCCAAATGCAGTTTTGTTACACCACATTCCTAGTCAGAGAGGAGACAGTAAACCTTATTGAAATTAGTAGTTAACCTATAGAAATGCAGTTGCATATCCTGTACAAAAGTAGTTATTTCCCAAATATTGTTATTGTTCCAGGTAACATGATTGATTCATTTTAGCTTTCTAAATAAAATAGATAAAAATATCCTAAATATGTACAACTTTATCCAGTATGCCTTTTTTCTCCTGATGCTGTGGTTAGAACAAGGGCCTTGTACATATGAGGCAGGTGCTGTTCCTCTGAACTACACCCCCATCCCTAAAATATCTAAACTTTAGACACTGCTTATTTATTAACAAGCCTGTGTCCTTTACAAAAAGTCAGTGACCTTGTATAAAATTGACTTGGACAGCTGGCCGTGGTAGTGCACGCCTGCAATCCTAACAGCTTGGGAGGCTGAGGCAGGAGGATCCTGAGTTCAGAGCCAGCCTCACCAAAAGTGAGGTGCTAAGCAACTCAGTTAGACCGTGTCTCTAAATAAAATACAAAATAGGGCTAGGGATGTGGCTCAGTGGTTGAGTACCTCTGAGTTCAATCCCTGGTACCCTGTCACCACCACTGCAAAAAAAATAATTGGGGCAAATGGACAGACCATCTTAACTTCATTAGTTTCCTTTTCCTTTCTGTGTGTTTTCCAAACTTGGTAGTGTCTACAAATGTGTATCATCTTCTCTTAAGGAAGTAGATCTAGTTGAAATATTTGTACAAGCTGTCCTTGTTTCCTCCAAAGGAAGATTGCATAAGAGAGTTTTAATCAGTTGTGTGGGGTGACCCATTTTCAAGTCATCAACAGTGTAATTACTGTTGATGTACTTTAAGCAGTGGCTCACTTAGAAAAGGCAAGTTTTCCTTTTTGAGTTGTGTAGATGTTAAATTATACAGAAGGGAAAGGAAATAAAGTAACACATTCTTTTTAAACCTTGTTTCCATTGTATCTGGCAGATGTACATTCCTTCTGAGCCAAATTTTAAGCTCTTATATACTAAGGTGTAGCTGCAATGGGGAATATGTAGCTCAGTGGTATAGCACTTGTCTAGCATTCATGAGACCCTGAGTTCAATTCCCAGTGTAGCCCCCGCCCACCCCCAAAAAGTTGAGATTAAATGTTTTTAATGCTTACATCTTGGAATTTTTAAACATATACCTGTTTTAATTGTGTGTGTTTGTGTATATTTTCTAATTGTATAAATACCATATCCATTAAGGAATGTAAGAAAGTTGTGAGCAAAAATAAAGGAAAAAAATTAAAACATTTCATAATTTTATGCCTTAAATGGGTATCATTATTTATATTGTCTGATATTTAAAACATTCCTCTGCATATTGAATATACTTTCAATATAATTTGACATCCTTATCTTTGGGATACTTTTTGAAAACTTAATTTGAGAAGATTTTTAGTAGTTGCCTGATTACATGAGATGTTCTTTTAAACAATTTACATCTATAAATAAGTTCTTTTTTCCCCCCAAATAGTGACATAGCTACCCCAAATCCTCTTGGGAAAGAAAAGGAATATAAATGAGCACCTTGGGAGGTTATGGACTCTTTTCAACCACTTAGAGCTCATCTTTACATTCTCTTTGAATATCATAAGTAATGATGAATCTTGATGCTTTGAAGCTACAAATGAATTTTTGAAATGGCTAAAGGTGATTTAATCCCAGAGAGTAAGATGAATAGAAAAACTGAGTAATATCAGTTGGTATAAAACTGGTCCTGTGGGTATTTCCAAAGATAAATTAGAAAACTTCATTAATCAACTATAACATTATTGAAATATTTACATATTCTTCCAGAAAAGACTGCTTCAAAAAGAATCATATTTAAGTCTCTCAAGTTCTGAGAAGTCAGACTGACTTTTATCTTTTCACTCAGAAATATTTCCTAGAGTACTTAGCAATGCTGCTGGGGATTAGTGACCATGTAGAGTTAAAAATGAGTGCATTGGTTATCAGGAATGAGAAGTTTTGGACCCAGTTCTCCTTGACCAATGAAAATTGTTGTTCCTCTTCTAGAAAACAAGATAATTGAGTACAGTGGTGCATGTCTGTAAACCCAGCTCCTAGGAAGGCTGAGATAGGAAGATTGCTTGAGCCTAGGAGTTCAGGGCTAACCTGGGCAACAATAGAAGTGATACCCACGTCTCTTTAAAAAACAAAAAAAGAAAAAAGAAAAGAAAAGAAAAATGTGATGTTGGAATTAAGTTAATTCTGTATGCTTGATACTGACCAGGACATTAAATACTGAGAGTGTATGGGATCCTTCTGGACATGAGGAAAACTGTAGGCGGCCTTTACCAGTTAGAAGATGAACATAATTAAAATAGCACATGTGCTTTGTGTGTTGGGGGAGGGGCATAGTAGGGATTGAACCCAGGGGCACACTGTCCCTGAGCTATATCCTCAGCGCTTGTTTTTTGAGACAGGTCTTGCTAAGTTGCTCAGGCTGGCCTTGAACTTTCAAGCCTCCCTTTTTAGCCTAAAGTGTCACTGGGATTATAGGTGTGTGCCAACACATATTCTTTGGTGGCACTGTTTCATTTTGTTTTTGTGGTACTGAGGATGGAACCCAGAGCCTTCTTTATATGTGCTAGGCAGGTGCTCTACCACTGAGCTATGCCCGTGGCCCTTCATTGTGTTTTTAGATGAGCTGTGAGTGAGTCAGTGCCTGTTTATAACAGGGTACAAGGAGGAAATGGGTTTTATTTAAAAGAAAATTTGTGGGGCTGGGGATGTGGCTCAAGCGGTAGCGCGCTCGCCTAGCATGCGTGCGGCCCGGGTTCGATCCTCAGCAGCACCACATACCAACAAAGATGTTGTGTCCGCCGAGAACTAAGAAAAAATAAATAAATGTTAAAATTCTCTCTCTCTGTCCCCCTCTCTCACTCTCTCTAAAAAAAAAAAAAATAAAAATAAAAATAAAAATAAAAGAAAATTTGTTTTGTATGTTGAAAGTAGTCTTTAAATGCTTTGAAGATGTGAAGGTGCGTCTGAGAACTTTAGCATCCTTTCAGAACCTCAAGTAATTCCCCAGTCCATGAAGATTTTATTTTATGCAAAGATGTTGTTGCAGAGACTGTATTATTTATTCCCTACTTCTCCACACTCAGTTTTTACTTAGTACATGTATACTTAGCTTAAACTAAGGAGAAAAGCTTTCATCAAAGAAAATACAGACTTGCAGTTCCAATGGAGGTGAAATAAAGATGAGTGATCTCAGATAAAAGATAAAAATTTTAGTGTTAAAATTTATTTTTGAAAATTGGAAGTATCCTGAATAGCCCATTGGTAATAAACTAGTTGTAGTATGTCTTAATAGACAAAAATGTTTTACAACCATTACTCCCGTTTTAACACCATCTTTGAGGAACAAAAAGGAAAATGCAAATATTTTCCATGCAAATTTCAATTGTGAATGTCAGAATATTGGCTATAGTTATCAGTAACTGTTGAGTTAGAGGTTAAAAACATAACTGCTCTGTAATTTCTAAATAGTCTACACTGTGTGCTTTTATTACAAAAGTAAATATTTTTAAAAATATTACAAAGGCATGACCTTTGAATGTCCTGTCCGCATCATTGTCTGCACTTCTGTCTTTCATTCTAGAAAGTCACCAAGCTATCCTTGGCCAGAATTCCCACCTGGTAGCTTGCTAAAAACCTGTCTGACCTGCAGGTTTCCTACCAACCTCCTTTTTTCCTTTAAATTTTAATTGTGTATGCAGGTAAGTGTGCATACTCTTTTCTTTCCTTTTTCTTCTGCTTATAGTCTAATTTTACACACTTCTTCATTCCTTTTCTTCCCCCTTTCCCTCTTCTCTAGCAGTTCTCACCATACATCTTTTCCTTTGACTCTTCCACTCTCTCCCACCACCCTTGCTCCATGTTTCTCTTCAAAAGGGGCCCAGTATAAAGCTAATGATGTAATAAGCCTGAGTCAAGGAAAAAGAAAATTGCAAGTCTAATATAGATATAAAACATTAGATTCAGGGCTTTTAGCCTATGAAGGTCTTGAAAGTACCATGAAATCTTCTTCAGAATGTATAGTAGTTGCCCTCAGATCATATCTACCTAAGTGCTAGATAAAATTAAATTGTTGTTTTATCTTATATTTAAATAATCATTGCTGGCCAGTGGATTAATGGAATCACATTTTGCTAATTTCAGATAAAAATGTAGAGTATTTTAGGATCTTTTGCAAATACTATTAAGACCAGCATGGGACCCATGTCACCATTTACTTTTATTTTAAAAATAGGAAACTGGGGCTTGGGTTGTAGCTCAATGGTAGAGCACTTGCCTAGCAAATGTGAGGCACTGGGTTCGAACCCTAGCACCACATTTAAAAAAAAAAAAAAAACTAAATAAAATAAAGGTATTGTGTCTGTCTACAACTAAAAATATTTTTTGAAAAAATAGAAAACTATCTTGAAAAATGTAGTTCACAAGTCTAAAAACTAGCTTTTGAAATGCTACCAGTATGTATCTACATGTTCTCTGTGAAGAAGGTCTTTTCCTCAGAGCAAGCTGTGTGTAGTCTGTCTGGATTGTAATTTAATTCCACAGTGGAGTATGCAGGAGAAGTGGGTGCTTGAGAACACTGTTCTGGAGAGACTGCATAATGGTGATCTGAGAATGTCAATAGAATGGCCAGAAAAAATCCAGCAAGCCCATGCAGTGTGGAATTTGATGTAAGTGGCATACATCAAGAGCTAGCCAATCATGTATGTCTAAAAATAAATAAAAATAAATCGTATGGTTAAAAAAAAAAAAAAAAAAGAGCTAGCCAAACCCAGGCAAGTAAATGGAGACAAAATGAAAGTCACAGGCAACAATAAGATAGTTAAAATATTATAGTGAGCTGTATAAGTGGCTGTATAGTGTCGAGCTGTACTGTGATCAAGCTGTCATCTAGATAGGATGGTTTAGGTTGTCCTTTCACTGGACTTAGATAACTTGTCAAAATCCCTTTTAAATCTCCCAATCTTGTCATAGGGTTGTTTGTTTGTTTGTTGGGGTTTTTGTTTTGTTTTGTTTTTTGTAGTACTGGGGCTTAGACCTCAGAGTCTCCCATATGCTAGGCAAGTGATTCTATCACTAAGCTACATTCCTTTTGAGACCAGATCTCACTGTCCAGCTTGGCCTTCCAACTTGTGATTCTCCTGCCTCAGCCACCCAAGGAAGTGGGATTACAGGTGTGAGCCAACCTGCCTACCTATTATCATGTTTCTTCATTGAAAAATACTTTGATAATCAGTGAGCTATATATATATATATATATATATATATATATATATATATATATATATATATCTTTTGCCAGTGATTAAGGAAAATGATTCAATCTTTTTTATTGTTAGAATAGTAGACTCTTCTGGAATAATTTTTTTCCCCACTATGGCCAGAAATACCTTACACTATTTTTGGAGTGTAATTTTATAATATAGTATGACTAAACTAACTATAGAACTTAGAATATTTACCATATATTTTCTATGTTCCTCAGTGAAAACATTCTACAGTTACTCCCTCAAGAACTAGTTTGAGTAACTTAAGTGAGCAGTATTTAGTCAGGGTGGAGAGGAGTGTGTCATTCATGAGAGGTGTTGCTTACTCATTTAACAAAGCCTATTTGTATTTCCACAAATAAAATAAATTCTTGAGCTGAGGAAGCAAAATTTCATTAAGATCATCTGTATACTTCTTTACTTCCATGACCTTGGGTTTGAATTTAGTTCCTGTCTCAATTAGTTATATCACTACACAATAGCAGTTATATATCTTTTGAATTCCAATCAAGAGAAGCAAAGTTCTAGGAGGAAAGTTTTTTTTTTAATAGTATTTTTTAAAATATTTTTTTAGTTGTAGATGGACACAGTACTTTTATTTTAGGGATCAAACCCAGTGCCTCACACATGCTAGGTAAGTGCTCTACCACTGAGCTACAACCCCAGCCCTAGGAGGAAAGTTTTATAAATGTTCTTTGAGATAAAGCTCTGAGAATATAGCCATAATTAAAAGCTTTCTGTTTACTGGTGTTCTGAAAATGAGATTTTTCAGGATGAATTTCTAAAAACAGTCCAGTGACTGAGGTTTAAGAGTCATCTGACATGATTTCTTCTGATTCCACAAATTTATTGGATTTCTGCTGTGTACTGGGCATTATTCTAGGTGTTAAAAATTCAGAAGTGAGCAAATTAGTCTCGACACTTTCTTTCGAGGGAAGAAGATAAAGCAAAATATAAAATTTTGATAGCTTTATACAGAGAATTGATGTAATAGAATAGCTACCTTGGGTTACATATTTAGGAAAGCCTCTCTGGTAAAGAAAACTTAAGCTGAAACTCAAATAAAAACATAAGCCAGCCTGATCCCTATAGACTAGGGAAAGAGCATCCAAGCAGAAGAAACCACAAGTGTCAGTGCACTTGGCTGATGGGGGCTAGGTAGAAAGTGAGGTGTAATATAGGGCCCAAACATAGGCAGGGGCTTTGTAAGCTAGGTTAAAGGTGTGAATTTCATTTTGTTTAATGGAAAGATTGTCATAAGATTTTAAGAAGAGTAAAAGGTTAAGTTGTTGTGGTGGTGGTTTTTAATGTTTTGGCAGTACTGGAGATTGAACCCAGAGATGCTCTACCACTGAATTACATCCCAAGCCCTTTTTATTTTATTTTAGGACAGAATCTAAGTTGCTCAGGTTGGCCTTGAATTTTCAGTCCTCCTGTCTCAGCCTCCTGAGTCACTGGATTATAGGTGTGCAACACTGTGCCCAGCAGATTTCATTTTTAAATGATCACTCTACTGCTATGGGGAAAGTCAGGGTGACAGGGTAAAAGTAAAATTATACAAGCTATTATCAGGAACAGATTTTCTTTGTGATTCTTCTGTTCTTCCCCATCACCTTGTTCCATGTTTCTCTTCAAAAAAGAGGCCTGTTTTAGAGCTAATAGTAATGGTAATAATATTAAGAAGCTCTGGTCTAGATCTTTGTAGCTTTATGGAAATTTGGCTATATTAAGGGTACCATCCAAATTGAGGAGAAGCGTACCTAAAAGAAGTAGGGTAGGTTCTGTTTTTTAAATTTTTAATGGAAGATTTGGAAGGATATTTAAATGTTCTTTGTAGGGAGTTGTCTAGAAAAGAGGGAAGCTTGGTGATGCTGGGGATTGGAAGGAGGATTGGAGGAGCCATGCCTTTGGAAAGGAAAGGGCAAGGTCGGAGCACAGAGGACCATTGTTGGCAAGAGCATGAGCATTGGTGTGAGCTGTTGAGGAAAGAGAATAAAATATGTATGCAGGGAGGATTTTAGAAATGGAAAGTAGGGGGTTCTGCCAGTTGGCTCCCATCTAATGGGCAAGGAGAGAAGGATGAGGAAGGAAAAGGAAGTGGGAAATTTGCAGAATGAAGCAAGTGAAAAACTTTCATTGAGAAATGGGGGGAGCAAGATGCTAGAGAAAGGAGAGAGGAAAGTTGTAGGTGATGTAGAGTTCATAGAAGGTAATTGATGATCCTATCTTGACAAGTTGGTATATATTTGTTTATTTACATCATACTTCCCTGGCAGTTCAATAGATAGGAAATCTATTAAGGCAGCTCCGGCTCTATTTTACTGATAGCACTCACTCCAGCAAATACTTAGGGTTTGATAACATTGCCTATTCCAAAGAATGTTTGAATAAGTAAGTGAATAAATTTCTACTTAGTGGCAGGCACCCTCATGTCCAAGAATAGTTGGTCCTCCAAATCCAAAGATTCTTTTTTTTTTTTTTTTAAGTGTAGATGGATACAACACAATGACTTTCTTTTTATGTGGTGCTGAGGATCGAACCCGGGTCCTGCCCATGCTAGGCGAGCGCTCTACCACTGAGCTACAATCCCATCCCAAAAGATTCTTTATCCACCGATTCAACCAACAACCATGGATCAAAAGTATTCTGGAAAAATAATTTGCATCTATACTGAAAACATTTTTTCTCGTTATTCCCTGAAAACTACAGTATAACAATGTAGCAAGAACATTGTATTATATATTATGAGAGAAGACATAAAGTACATGATATATACTTTATATATATATACATACATACACACATATACACTTTATATGCAAATGCTGTGCCATTTTAGAGTAGGGACTTGAGCAGATTCTAGGGGATGAGGTGAGAACCACTCTCCCTTGGAACTGAGGAATGAATATAGAGAGAGTATGCATGATTGACTTGCTCCAGTTGTAGATTTGCTGGGTGGGCATTTTGGAGGGGAGAGAGCAGGGGATTTTTCAGAGGATTGCTAGAGCATAGTGGTAATAGTGATGGTTCTTCATCACTTTAGAGGGACAGAGGACAGAGGGTAAAGTTTAGAGTGCTGGCAGGTAGAAAATGGATCCATAAGTTGAAGTTCACAGGCAAAAGACTAGTTCATGGGGTAGGAAGCTCCTTCACAAGAACAGGAGACAATGTTAGGGGAGGGAATGTCTGAATTTGTGATATGGGAGGTAGAACTCTTTATAGGGATAACAGTTCAAGGTATGTTCTGGGAAATGTGAAGTGCAATGAGAGGAAAGGTCATTGAGGAGAAGTATAAGGAACTGAGATGCCAGGGTGTCAGATGTGTGGTCTTAATAGTAATGTGACTGAAAAGGACAGGATTTGAGTGAAGAGAGGCTTAGGGACCAGATGCTAAAGTTTTTAGGGAAAAAGCCAGTGGTCAAATTGGCCTTATTGATATGAAAACCTGCTTTAAGTGATCTGCATTATCTAAATCCATTTCCTTTCATCTTACTATTAGAGGACAAACAAGTTTTTCCTCTCCTCCACTGATAGTAACCTTGCTTTTGCTTATTACCATCAGAGGACTTTTCCATTTCCTTCTGGAAGTTGACTTATGTCCATTTGAATTCTGCCTTTGACAGTTCGTTATTATATAATCTTTCCATTTGCTATATAAAAATTCCATCTTACTTGCTGCCTGGGTGCCTGCTTTAAAGTGGGTGACCTCTAGCTTTTTGAGCTGGTTATTCTGACTTTTTTTTGGTATTAAGTCCACTTTTTTTCCTTTTAGGATTTGATATCAGAATGGAAACATGTATTCTTGGCTTTCTTTTTCTTCAGTTAAACTGAATTTCTGTCAAAAACGACAAGAGTAATGTCTTATCTCCTTTTGAAAAACTTGTTCACACAGTTTAAAGATTTGTTTATATTCCTGGTATTGGTGAAAACCATATTGTTAAAAGGAACTTTAGTGATTAGGTCATCTAGTCGCCTCATTTGAAGGATGGGGAAAAATGAGGCTGAGATATATCATTACTTACTTGTTGCAGAATCTGCCTTCCATTCTCGTTGTTTTGTTCATTTTCTCACCATACCAAATGCAGTCAGAATGGTCTTTTAAAAAACCATTAGAGTAACTATATTTTTCCATTTCCAGTGTGAAAAGATTATAAGCATATTCCCTAAATCAAAATATCCTCTAATATTCTTAACAGTACCTAAAGGCTTAAGAGATGGATGCATAGGGCAGATAGTTTCATTTTTAGGATAAGGAAAGTGAGGTGGAATTACTTGCCTAAACTCTTTAAACTGAAATTAACATCAATAAATGCTTACTGGAATATATCATTAGAAAATGTAGACCACATATTAATTCATTTAATCTTCATGACAGTCCTATGATATGTAGAGAACATTATTTCATCTGGTTTTAGAAATAAGGGAACAGGAAGTTAAAGAAGTAAGTTGTGAGTGGTAGAGACTTGAAATTGGGTCTTGTGATTTCAAGTCCAATGTGTTCTATATTGTCCTGCCTCTGGCCATGAAACTGCTGCTGGATTCCAACAGTATGGTTATACAAAAGACCAAGAGACTAAAAGATAAACTCTGGAGATGGGAAAGAGGTTACAGTCTTCCAAAAATGAAACTCGAGGATAGTCAGCTAAGGTTCTGATGATCTGCTAGGTCAGTAGAAGGATTATGCTGTTGAAGGATAACTCTTCACCTTTTCTTAGATATAAATGAACTTTTCTTATCCATCCAGCCCATTCCTCAGATTCCATATTATCAGAGAGAAAGGAAGAAACAGAAAAGAGGACCCCTTGTTGAGTTTAGATCTCCTGAACACACACAGGATCAGTTCAGAAGTTCCCATGACACAGGGCATGGAGTGAGCTCCTTGCTTGGTTCCTCACCCAAGAAGAGACCAGCCCAGGTCCATCTCTCCTGAGTAGGAAAGGCCCACCTCTCTGAAGAGACTTCTGCCCGGGTGCAGGCTGGGCCTGGCTGTCTGAGGTAAGATGAAAAATTTGTTAGAGTGTGCACTAATGCACACTAATAGACACAGCCTCTGGCTGTCACAGATGAGACTGGCAGCATCCCTTCCCTTTGAATCAGGTGCAGTATTCTGACTCAGGTCATCTCCATGTTAGGAAATGAGATCCAAGTTACTAGCCTTTAAAAATTTTTGTCTGAGATATTACATGGGAAGATAAGGTCTGATCTTTTTTTGTGTGTGTGGTGCTGGGGATTGAACCCAGAGCCTTGTGCATGTGAGGCAAGCACTCTACCAACTGAGCTATGTCCCCAGGCCAAGGTCTGATCTTTAATAAAGTATATATAGATTCTTTTCTTTTTGGTGTTGGGGATTGAACACAGAGATCTCGTGCTTAATAAGTACATGCTCTACCACTCAATTATACCCTAGCCCCTGAACACGTTTTAAACAATCATACCTAGTTAAATGGAATTAAGTCATTTTGGTTGTGAATAGTCTACCTTATGTGGGCATTTGTCCTAAAGGTAGAAATATCAGAATGACTTAAATATTTTCACACAGTAATCATAAACTTATCATTAAGTTACATCAGGCCACAGCTGCTTTAAACATCTTAGTACAAGTCCATGTCCATTGTATTCCTGGGAAGGGAGCTCATTTTTGCCTTTGGCACTTTTCATCAGCTTCCACTAGGGTAGACTTAGACAAATGACAAAGGAAACACGCTAACTTCTCATTATCGTCAAGGTAATTCTGAGTGAAGTTTCTGGATAGATAATTGATATTTCATCACCCACAAATTTGATCATTAATATCCCCTCCTCAAATAAAGGAAATGAAAGCAGAAAATTAAAAGATTAATTTTCATCTCATTTATTCGCATATTTACCTCAACATTAGAAGTTACTCAGGTGTGTACAACTTTATACAGAGCCCTTTTGGGATTGGATATAGAAATAAGCTGAAATAAGGGGCTGGGGTTATGGCTCAGTGGTAGAGCACTTGCCTCATAGGTGTGAGGCACTGGGTTTGATTCTCAGCACTACAAAAAAAGTAAATAAAGATATTGTGTCCATGTATAACTGAAAAATATATAAAAATAAATAAGCTGAAATAAAAACCAATTCTCAGCATGATTTGGCTTCTTGATGTTTACTTTCTCTTCTGGAGCAGTTGAGTATTGGAGTGGAATAAGCAAAAGCACAGAATAGTTTTCTATTGTAATAATGTGTGTGTGTTTGTGTGTTTTAAGATAGTTTTGCATCAATTAAGCATGGTTTGGATTTCTTCTCCTAGTTAGATATTTATTCCTAGCCCCCCGCCTTTTAATAAGTAGCTAGAGCAGTGCCTGAGAATAATATCCAGAAGATTTAAAGGAGTTCTCATTTTCTCTGGTGGATATAACTGAAAGATATCATTAGAAAATGTAGTAAATAAAATCTCAAGTCATATAGATTAAAAATTATTTGATGGGCTCAGGTAGAATGCTTGTCCTAACACATTTGAGGCTCTGTGTTTGATCCCCAGCACTAAAAAAGGAAAAAGACTTGCCGCTTCCTTTTATCATGTTTCCAAAAAATAATTTTTTTTTTCAAAATATGTTCTCTTAAAATATCTTCAAAATAGTTCCTGGTTGAATGGAAACAAGTGTTGGGAAAATTTTCTTCTTGCAGACATATTCATTAGTGGGGTGATAGCCTTGCCAAAAGGAAGGAGAACATGCCAGGGCAAACACTGGGTCCTGAGAATGTTCCTTCTCTGAATTCCTAGCCTGTTCTTTCCCAGTCTCCCGTCCAGGTCCAGAAGTTCCATTGTTGGCATCGTTGTCCAGAATGTAAATGAATGCCAGAAATACTGCTCACAGCTTGTCCAAGAACAAATGCAAAGGAGACATGTTCCTTTTCATGGACTTACTTTGGATACATTCTTTTAAACAATTAAAAAAGCTTGGAATAAGGAGAGGTCATTTTAATTTAGAAAATGTGTTTTGATAGCATTGGTCTAGCAGTGTCTTCTCAAAGGCAAGGTTACAAACTCTTGAAATAGTCAGTAGGTTTTAGAGCTCTTTGTGGTAGTTTTGTTTTGTATTCTCCACAATACTTTCATAACTAAAAAATGCTGCCTTACAGATCAGTTTTCTTTAAGGTCTTTAGCATTGGACATTTCCCTAAGTCCTCTGGCCTCAGAACTCTGTTCATTATAGTTAACTCCTAGATTTTTGGTGCTGATAGGATCTTTTGAAATAGAATAAGAGTAGGAATTTTGGAAATCTAGCTGTTTTTCTTTATAGATAAAGAAACATAGCCCAGAAGTAAAGTGACTGACCCAGGGCCTATGGTTGAGAGCAGAACTGGGATTAGAACCGTTGTGTAGTACTTTGCTCTTTGCTGTCTGCTTCTGCCCTATTCCAGAGCTCATATGGTGTTTTAGTCTTGCAGGGCACTAGGGACAGGGCCCAATTCACTTATTACTAAAGCATGTTTACTAAGTACTATGTACTTCTAGACTCAACCAGGCCAAATCTAGATTTAATTGAAAACAGTGTAGAACCTATATTGATTCCAAATGTATTCTCCAGGCCATGGTCAATGAGGGAAGCACTTTAATCTTTTAGAGACAGTTTTGATAAACATTTAAAGTTCTTTACCACAGCTGTTTTCTTGACTTACACTTTTAAGGTGCCCTGTGGCATCAAACTGTTGAAGCTTAATTCATTTCTAGGATTTTCTTTCCATTTTATAAGAGACCAGCCATTCTTCATCTTCTTTCCTCAACACTGAACTGCTGTGAGTTGATTGAGCTGTTCTCCAACTAGCCTTTCTTTTTTAATTCAATGATATGGATACTATATTAGTATGTCAGACACTAGCTTCAGTGGCTTTGTCTCCCTCAGAATGTAAAAGAGCCCTCAGTGTGCTGATCACCTCTGTGACCCACTTCTGGTCTTATATCCCTTATTCCATTTCAGTGTCACTAATGCCTTTGCTGACCTTCAAATGCATTAAGCAAACTCCTGATATGCTTTGCACTTGAGCATTTGGGCTGAGTAAATGTTCTTCCCCTTGGTGCTCTTGCTCCTCCTTTAGGATAAGGCATCTTCTCGGGAAGGCCTTTCCTCACCATCATTTTTAAAATTGCAACTCCTATCCCAGCCTTCCTATAACACTAGCCACTTTAATTTTTTTTTTTTTAGTTGTTGATGGACTTTATTGTCTTTATTTATATGTGCTGATGAGGATCGAACCTAGTGCCTCATGCATGCTAGGCAAGCACGGTACCTGAGCCACAGCCCCAGCCCCAACACTAGCCACTTTATAACCTAGCACTTATTTTGTTTCTGCAGGTGATTCTTATCTATAGCCAGTATCGGGAACTTTTGCCATAGATACTCTCCACTAGGTATTAGTTTTAAGGGTTCTAATAGAGGCAGGATTTTAAGTAAGTACCAAGAACATATTACTTGGTGCTGAGGATATGGCTCAGTTGGTAGAGTGCTTACCTAGAATGCACAAAGCCCTGGGTTCAATCCCCAGCACCACCAAAAAAAAAAAAAAACATTCCCATAGTAGAACCATTCTCTTTAGTTAGACTACATGGTGGGCCAACATTGTTTCCCAATCATCAGAAAGTTTCTTGGGCTCCAGGAGGTAACAGTGGTAGTGCCTAGTACAAGTGAGGTCTTGGGTTTCATCCCTGGCCTCACCGTGCCCATCCCCCCCCCCCAAAAAAGTTTCCTTGCATTAGGGATAACAGCATATTCCTATGTAACTGATTTTGAAGATGACATGCCTTAGAACCCAAGGGTTTTTTGATTAATGCTGTGGTATATACTTGTAATCCCAGAGACTGAGCAGGAAGATCAAAAATTTGAGGCTGCCCTTGGCAATTTAGCAAAACCTTGTCTCAAAATGAAAAGGGCTAGAGCTTTTCAGTAGTAGAAGGCCCCTGGGTTTATCCCCAGTACCACTCCCCTCCCCCAAAATTGTTTTAAACAAGAGAAATTAAGATGTGAACATGATAACATTTCTCTTAAAAGGGTTCAGCACTGGTTAACTCATGTATAATTAGATTACTTTAGAAGACTTGATGTTGTTTAAAGAGTTTTTTGTTTGTTTTTGTACTAGAGATTAACCCCAAGGCTGCACTCATGCTAGGCAAGCACTCTACCACTGAGCTACATCCCCAGGCTTTTTTATTTTGAGATAGAGTTACACTAAGTTGCCCTTGCTGGCCTTGAACTTGAGATGTACCAACTTCAGCCTCCCAAGTCACTGGCATTACAGGCCTGGACTGCTGCACCCAGACTGAAAGTGATTTTTGTTTAACTATTGACATTACACATTGTAGAAATTTAGGAGAGTCAAAAGAAGAGAGAAATCATGGGGGAGTCTCTCAAAAACGACTACTGTTGACACTGGCCTTTCACATCTCCTCAATCCCACTTCTGGTACAGGGGTGACAGAGGGAGTGATAGGATATGGAAAATGCAGGGGAGAAAAGGCCTGCACCATCAAGAATTGGACACTGCTAATCTTTGTTCATATTTGCTTCCTGTTTCTTGTCTATGTGCATGCTTGTATTAAAAATTTAAAAAAATAGTAAATAATATACAAGCACTTTGTCCCTTTTTAAAAGGAATATAGTGACAGATAAAATCATTTTTAATTGCTATTTCCTCTTCTGTTCCCTATTCTCACCATGGCCATGGCCCTGTACCCTACATGAAATACTTTTACAACTTTGATATGTTTTTCCATACTTAAAGCATGGCGATAAGAATTTTTGCTTTATTTTAGTGTGCTGTAACTAGATAATTGTTATGTGGTTTTTTTCTTTTTTTTTTTTAACTGAGCTTCATCTCTATCCAAGTTAGTGCATATTGGTCTAGTTAATTATGTTTGGCTGTATAGGACTCCCAAGTATATGGGTACTCTATAGCTCATCTCGTGTTATGGGTACTCTATAGCTCATCTCGTGTTCATGAGGTTGAATTTGGTTCTAGGCTTTTATAACAATGCTGCTATGAATAACTATGGCCATCTGGAACTTTTCCCCCTGCTTTTTAATATTTAGGCATGACCATTTCTATCAGCTTATTATGATCTCTTCATAAAATACATACATCTTAAGTCTAGACTTTGAAACATCTTCATTTTCCTTAATGAAAAATTAACATTGAACCTGGCTTTTGTGTTGGGGCCGGTGGGGGGCATCTAAAGAATTTAAACACTCTTCATTATAGTAGATAAAACTGTTTCAGTACAGAGAGTACAAAAGAATATAAAAACAGAAATTGAAGCAGGATTAGTACTTGGAGTAGCTAGAGCAATCAAGGTTTTGTATTCTTTTCCCACAATTGCTAATTCAAGTAAAGTTTCTAAGATTTTTGGAGATAATGTCCATGGCAGCTCACTTGCAGCACTTGCGGTGCTGCCTCTCTGCATCTTTAAGACTCTTCCCCTTTCCACATGCCCCCTGTGTCCATACCTTATACACATTGCATTTATTTCTTCCTGGCTCTTGTACTTCTTTAGTGACCTTTTGGAGAATGGTGTATTGTTTCATTTTTGTACCCTAAAAAAGCACAACTGCTGTCATGTAGGTGTTGCTGCTATGTTTCGAATGAGGGATGGGTGAGGGAAGGTGGGGTTGGGGCACAGCAATAGCAAAAACTGCCGCAGTAAGGAACTTGAATTTACTGCAAGTTTGGAATGGAATAAGAGAGTCCTAAATAAGGAAATAAAAGTGGAAAAAATGACAATATGACAGCTTTGACAGTAGATCTCTGCTTTAGAGTATTGTCATTTGCATATACAAATATTGCTTAAATCATTGATTCTAAGTTAAAAAATAATTTCTCCTTGCAATTTAAACAGCAGTACATTAAAATCTGTACTTGTTTTTTAGGGGGAAAAAAATCCCTGACAGATACAGCCATCTTGAATTATTTAAAACTCCTTGCCTAGTTTCTTAGTTGCCTCAATTTTAATCAAGATTGGGTTTCCTTGAATGAGTAGACAAAATTAAAGGAAATATTTTGGTCACTTCTTGTGAAATCCTTTGTGGTTTGCAAGTGGTGTTCCTACAGCATTTCAACAGCTTCATTCATGGTCCGTACAAGGTGTAGCCTAATGATGACGGTAAATGAGCCTCAGAAGGAGAAGTTCAAGTTCAGAACCTAAAGTTTACAGCTTGAACAATAAAACTGTGTGTGTGTGGTGGGGGGTTGTCAGTGAAGTTTCTTAATGTTTATCATAACACTAGTTGTAAATCATTTAGTATTAAAAAAATCTTTGGGCAAGTACCTTCATAGCTTAGGAAGCACTTGCTTTTAAGATTATTTTGTATAAAGCTTCATTACTCCCCAAAAGTTGTTTGTTTGTTACTAGAACTCTCATATATTTTAGTTAATTGGAGCCAACAGAATATAGTCTTATCAATAGCCAATGATCTAAGGTTGAGAGTATTGGTTTATGAGTATTATCACCTTTTTCCTTATCATATTGAAGTTGTTTCTGACATACTTTAAAACTCATTGTTCTCTGGATACTTTTTGCTGCTAATTAACATCTCTTTTTACAGGATTCATGAATAAAATTTTCCATCCCAACATTGATGAAGCGTAAGTAACTATTTAAAAATGTTTACATTTTAGTAGCAACTGCTTTTGATTAGAGTTCCTTTTTCTCTCCTGGTCATGAAATAATCTGTATTTATCATCTAGGATTTTATGGGGGAGGTGGACTATGAGTGTCATTTAAACTGTACAGTCCTAGGGATATGCTCTTCTAAACCACTGAGTTCTGGTTCGCTGTACATTGTTAATTTTTTCCATTGTCATGCCTACATCCTTCACTTCCCTTGATATCCAGCTAACATTTGCAATATTTCACATCTTAGTTCTCATCATATAGACACAGCACAGAGATCTGTTTTTGGCATACAGATTTGCCATTTTTAGCCCATAAATGTATTTCTTAGTTCTTGAGAGAAAAGCAACCATGAATGACTAGTTTCGTTTCAGTTGTGAATCTTCATTTTCATTTTACTTGTGGTGTTAATGATATGTTAAAGTGGTCCCAGTGCAGCCTTTGTGTCCCTCTCCAGTGCTATTTAGAAAGCATGACCATTTGGACTGCAGTTTTTACTTTTCACAGTATCCCATTTTGCCCTCATAAAGCTTACCTGTGAGATTTCTCTGAACTTTGTGTGAGTAGGTTTGGTACATATATTGTGTCCCTTTGTGCTTTAATATTTCAGCATATCAGTCATCCTAACAACAAAATGTAGTAATCAAAGTAGTTTCCAGATTCAGGAACTTAATGTAATACTCTAGTTTATTGCTATATTGTAGTAATGTACTTTTTAGCATTTTTTTCCCCTTTTAGTAAAAGATTTAGTCCAGAACCACATATTACATTTATTTGTCATATTTCTTTAAAATTACTTTCATTTAGAATATAGATAATTTATTTTATAAGTTCTCCCTCAATTTGGATTTGTCCGTTTCTGTATTAGTTTCAGGGTATGCACACGCTTAACCACACAGGGAAAATTTGTGTTTATCAGGGTATCACAGCTCTATCTGCCCCTTGTTTCCAATGTTAATTCCGACCACCTGGCTCAGGTGTTTATTGGTTTCTTATAATTATTTTTCCTTTTCAGTCTGTAAGGAGACACCTATGACCTTGTAAATATTTTGCTCCTCATTATACTTTCCCCATTTTTTAAATTTAAGGATCTATTAAAAGTGTTTTCATGATAAATAAAATTAGTTGCCAGATACATGCAACTAACTTTCTAATTTTTTTAAAAAATACCATTCTTTCCATCTGTTTCAGGTCAGGAACTGTGTGTCTAGATGTAATTAATCAAACTTGGACAGCTCTTTATGGTGAGTTTGGCCATGGAAAACCTTTTGGAGGTGTTGAGACACTGCCTAAGAAAATGTTGTTGGTTTTTCTTCTCTGGTTTAAGATGCTTTGTTGGGACGGGAAGGGATTTTGAAGGACTGGATAATAAAGTGTGTTGAGTGGGAAAAAAAAAAAAAAGCTTCAGTTTAGCAGTGCAAGTTTAAAATATTTTTGAGATACTGAACTTAAGTCATATGTATATAGGCACAAGTACATGTGGAAATTTTTAAATATGTGTATTATATTCAGAAGCACATTGCATATACCTGTTTATATGTAATATGATTTAGTTTTAGGAAACCTCTTAGGAATGTCCCTTTGAAATGAAATGAATGGTGTAGTAAGTGGTTTTCAGGAATCATTTCTTTCAAAGGCCACAAGCTCTTTATGAAGCAAAAAATAATTTAGCCTTTCTTCAGGGCTGAAATTGATAACTTATCTCTTGCAGTGAATGAACAAATGAATGGCCCATCTCTGCAAAATACTAAACTGAAAATCACAGAGATAGAAGTATCAAGCCTTTTTTCCTTGAGATTGTGACCAGGTTGGGGAGCTGAAAATATTTTTTAAGTATATTTGAAGTTAGAGATAAAAGCAAATCTGTTTGTTCTACTCATATGTCCACATTCTCAGGCTAGACATTCCTTGCTCTGGTGGTTCCACCCCATGAAACTCCTCTCATTCTCCTGTTGGCAGTCATCCTGGATACCCTCACATTTTACGGTTCTTTCTGGCCTACTTTTACTTTGTACTCTGTATTTGTTGATTTTACCTTCATTTATTGTGCTGCTAGCTTGTTTCCTACCTTAAAAGTTGTCAGGTGCATGTCTTGTCTTAAAAGTCCTGGGACTCTTCACACAGTCCATTATGGTTTGCAAGAGTGAGTGAGTGAGCAAGACAGCTTCCTTTAGTTGAAGAGTCAGGAGACATTTTAATGGTCTAAGGTGGGTAAGGCATCTGGGTCCTCTCAAATATCTTTGTGCTTGTTAGTGAATGAGAATCACAGAGGAGGGTTGGTCACCAGCGCACAGTTAACACCCCTCCCCCCATTCTCTATTCAGGAATTATTTCCTCTATTTGCAGTTCTCTTCCCTGATCTTTGTGTGGTTTGTACCTTCTTTTCTCACCTCAAGCATCACTTCCTCAGAGAAGTCTCCTTTCCTAACCACTCCATGATATGGTACCTTACTTTAAATAAGTTTTAAAAACTCATTTATTGTTTCTCCTGTCCTGTTGAGTTAAATATTCCACAAGAGTAAGGACTTTGTCTTGCTTCTTGTCTGCACACACACATTCACATACCTAAAACCATGCCTGGTGTACAGGACAGGTTCAACTATTTGTTAAATGAATGAATTAACCATGCCCAAGTACTGTTTTAACATGCGAGTTTTAGGGAGATGATGGCTTAAGGAGATGAAGCAACAAGAGAGAACATATACTCTGAAGTTGATTAAACAGATTCTTTTTTAAGACTTTTTTTGTGGGGGGTTGTTAAAAAAAAAAAAGTCTCATGGCAGGCTGCCTGGAATATCTGATGTAATGATGTAGTTTTCCTCAAACTGCATTCACATTTTAGAAATGTATACACATCAAGATACTGCAAGCTGGTTTCAATTACAGTGGTTTTAGTTTAATCAAAACCTTTTTTCTAGAAAAGGTTTGCTGATTCTCAAACACCTCATGTCTCAGAACAATTTTTTTACTAACTGTTTTATTGTAATTAACAAACACAACTCACCCACTGAAAATGTGTAATTCAGTAGTTAGTATATTCAGTTATGAACAACCATCACCAGACAATTCAACATTTTCTTTAAAAGAAACTCGTGGGGAATGGTGACACACACCTGTAATCCCAGTTCTTGGGAGACTAAGGCAGGCAGATTACATGTTTGAGACCAGCCTTGGCAATTTAGTGAGACTGTCTCAAAATCAAAAGGGCTGAGGATGAAGCTCAGTGATAAAGTGCCCCTGGTATTGCATAGGGAATGAGGGAAAGTCATGTCTTTCGTTATTCCCACCCCCAACATCCCCCCCATCTCTAGGTAACCACTAATCTACTTTTTATTTCTATAGATTTATCTGTCCTGGACATTACTTATCAATGGAATTATATAATATATGTTCTTTTGTGACTTATTCTTTTCATTTGGCATAATGTTTTCAAGGCCCATCCCTGACATAGCATGTATCATAATTTCCTTTTTATGGCCAAATAATATTCTATTGTTACCACATTTTGTTTATGTGCTTATCAGATGATGGGCATTTAGATTATTTCCACTTTGGGCTATTATGAATAATCCCTTGGTTAATATTTGTGCACAAATCTCAACATGGACATAGGTTTTTATTTCTCTTGGGTATGTACCTAGGAGTGAGTTTGATAGATGATATGGTAACTCTGTATTTTCCCATTTTAAGAAAATGACAGTCTGTTTTCCAAAGTTGCTGTATCATCTTCACATTTCTATCAGCTATGTGAGTGTCAGAACATATTTTAAAGCAGAAGCCAACATGACTAAGGCTTTATCACATTTATAAAATGATAAATACTTATATTTGCTTGCAAAGCATTTAATAAGCAACAGGAGTTAAACCACAGGTCAGGTATGGTGGCTATACCTGTAATCCTAGCAACTCGGGAGGCACGAGGATTGCAAGTTTGAGGCTAGTCTCATCAACTTAGCAAGACCTTTCAGAGTTTGATCAAAAATATACTCAGCATGGGAAAACTGTTCTGATATTTTGCTCGATACCAACAGTTTCTCAAGAAAATTCAGCATTTCTTCCATGAGACATTTTAGAAGCAGGCTAGTATAATATATATAGAAGTACTGGTATAAGCTAAGTTCCATGGTGCAGGCCTGAAATCTCAGCTGAGGTAGGAGGATTGTAAATTTGAGGCTAACTTGGGCAACTTTAGTGACTCAAAATAAAACGTAAAAATGGGGGACAATGTAGTTTAGAGGTGGGCCCTGGTCTCAATCTCAATAACACACAGTACTGGTGAAAAGAGTTGGTTCAAATGACCTTGAAAGGTGTTTTTTGTTTGTTTGTTTGAAGACTTTCCTGATCTTGATTAGAATTGAGTTTGTATTACAAACTGCTAAACCCTCTGGCATTGGGGTTAGAACACAATTGGCGAGTTCTGAATCACTCATTTTCTACATTGATTTTTGAGAGAATCGTAGTTCAAACGACCAAAAAAAAAAAAAAAAAAAAACCTATAATAACAGGAGAAAGTTGGCATGTTAGCATAATTTTTCAACTGAAAAGCAAAAGGCTTAGTATGGCACCTGAAACTTGTTTCAACACCTACCCCTACTATATAATATGGTGAGTAGCTGGGAGTTGATTGTGAAATTTCCTGCAGTTCACTTTGCTCCAGGCATGTACTGTGCAATGGGTTTACATATGTGTAGTATAAATTTTAGATTTATACTTACCGTAGCCTGATTTTAAAAAGTGTTCATCTTTATGGTAAATTTAATCCTCTCTGTCTCCCCAAAGAAAATTGACTTCTGGAAGCCCATCTGACACATTGCCTGTTTGCATCCTGTTTTCTCTTTGCCAAGTGAATGTGCAGCTAGTTCATTCAGAAGTTCAAAATTGGCATAGTCATAGTTTAATTACCCAGTAATTTTTAATTTTATTTAACTTTGCAAGAGAACTGATTATAGTGGGTAATACAGTTAGTTCTATAAAGGTGCTTGTCATCGGTTTGAAGTTATCTATCGCTACTCTTGTGACTTTAAAAGGAAAGTAGCAGGTGACAAAATTCATTTATTTTGGCTTCTTGCATGATAGCATCTTTTCTTACCATCCTTTCTGTTCTTGCAGACAGCTGTGATAAAAGCAAGAGAAAACTTAAAATGCAGCCAAGGGAATCTTGATTTCAGTTTCAAAAACAAATGTAATTTTTAAGAACTGATGGAAAGAGTGTTAAGCAATGGGTTGCTTTTTAAACCCCCCCCCCCTTTTTGTCATTTTCTGGTTTTCTCCAAAACATGTTTTATCCTTAGCTGTGTTCCTGGGGCTGCAGCACCATCACTGCAGTGCAGTGTGATCTTTGCACTTAACGTTTCTCTCTCCAGCCTTTATTGTGATCATCCCCATTTGACTGGTAAATTACTTATATTGTGGATTCTATAAATAAAGTGGAAAGACTATTTTCTTATAAAATTCTTAAGTTTAGGCTTGCTAGCCAGTAAACACTACACTCCCTGTGTCTTTGCTGAGGAGAAAAATTAACATGTAGGATATTACTTCCATTAGTAATCTAGGACATTAGTAATAGACAAATGAAGTTGACTACCACAGAAGGAATGTGTCAGGAACTTGGAGATTAAGCAAGAGAAGCAAAGTAATTTTTACCAGGTGGTTAGGAAAAACTTAAAACAGATTTAGTAGTCATCCTACTCACCTTTTCAGTCAAGTAGCCTGTACATCTTCCAATAATTCAAATTTTGGCTCAAGGTAATTATTTTTTTAAATTACTGGTTTATATTGCATTTAGTATATGTTGTTTCCAGACACTATAGTGTCATCACACTGATAAAGAAATCTTTGTGCTCATGGATGATTGATTGGCCAAGAGCTACTCTTTTGAACAGATTCCAGAACTCTAGTATTCAGTATTTTTGATCCATGCATGTTGGAATCACAGACATCATCCTGCCTTTGAAGTGGCTGGATGTCAATTCTTAGTGTTGTAGATAGAGGCCAGGTAGAGCTGTTATTTTCAGTACTTAGAACTAATGTCACCTATCGTAAATAAAGAAGAAATATGAATATGCTAAGTTTTGGATTTGTTGACTTCAGCAGTACAAGTTAGCTCTTTAACCATCCTCCTTTATTTGCTTGGAAATCTTCAGAGGTGGTATAAATATGTGGTTCAGGAATTCAGTTAGTTATTCCAGGAAAATGGAGTTTGTGTGTTGAACACTTAGTGGAAATTCAGTAGAAATACCAAATTCAGCCTGGTGTGATGGTGCACACCTTTAATCCCAGTGACTTGGGAGGCTGAAGCAGGAGGATATCAAGTTCAGGGCGAGCCTGGGTAATTTAGTGATACTGTGTCTAAAATAAAAAGAACCAGGGCTATAGCTCAGCAGTGGAGTGCCCCTAAGTCCCTAGTACCATTCAAATAAAACAAAAACAAAAAGGAAGGAAAACATACCACATTTGGTAGTGATCAGCATTATAATCATGGAGTAGTCCAGGCTTTGTGGATCATGGAACATGATGGTTCTGAAAGATAGCCACAGCTGTGTTCTGCTTTCTTTGGTGCTGTAGTTCTCGGATCTCAAGTTTCATTCTTGATTATATAGACAAGTAACCTTGATTTATTTTCTCTTACTTTGCTTGTGATTACAATGTGTGGGTAAAGTCTCCCCCGTGCATGAACATTTGGTTTATGATTGCATGACATTATCTCTTGTTACTCTTTTTTGGCATTAACAACTATATTATTGCCTAGCAATTAAAGCTTTAATAAGGAGTTTTAGTGTAACTGCAAGAATACCTAGCTAGCTAATTACACATTAACTGCTCTTATTTCAGAAAGGTTAATAACAAATCCTATTAATGTATTTTAGCTTGCAGTCTCTTAAGGTAAGCAAGGTCACATAAGGTTTGAACTAGAATGACCTCTTAGAAATACCTCAGTAAGATGAGAAATGTTTTGAGATTGACAAGGCAATGAACAGTGGTTTCGATGAACAAGATCTGTTTTCTTCATTCTGATCTATGTAAGAATGTTCGTTTTCTTCTGTAGACTATGCAATTTAAATATATTGGGTGAGGATGTTACTGTTAGGCAATGAATGGGAAATGATTTTGTAACTGGGTTTGGAATTCTTTAAAATCACCCATGTTACATAACCACACACCTCATGTTGGTGACCTGGTATTTCAGAGGACATAGCTGCTCTTGTCTAGGTTTTAGTATACTGCATCTTTGTTATGTGTGGCCCTTTCCCACACATAACAGAACTACCTGTTTCTAATCTTAGAATACTTAAAAGCCAAAATGCTACCACAAAGTGACGTTAAATATATTGCATATATGGCAAAAAATTCATTTTGAAAAGTTTTTAATGAATTCTTTTTTTTTAAAGAATTTTTTTCACAATGCCTTTATTTGTTTTACATGTGATGCTGAGGATCGAACCCAGTGCCTCACACATGCTAGGCAAGTGCTGTATCACTGAGCCCCAGCCCCAGACCGGAACTAATTCTTAATCCCTGCTAATAGCAGAAGAGTTGTGAGGAGGGAGGTGTTACGATTTATTTTGGGTTTTGCCTGCATTGAGACCTTTAAAGAGAAAGATCCATGAACTAGCATGGATTACGGGTTCATACCTTTTGTATATTTTATCCACACGTAAGACCCTCTCAGTTCAGTAGTTATGTATATTTTTAAATTTTTTTAAAGTTGGTGGTGGACATTTATTTATTTATTTGTGACGCTGAGAATTAAACTCAGTACCTCACCAGGCAAGTGCTCTACCACTGAGCTACAGCCCCCCAACCCCATATTATGTACATTCTTTAATTTGCCTTTTAGCAAATTGGTGGTGGTATGCATCATTGTATTTGTTGCTTGTTAGCATTTAGCAAACTGAATCTGATGTGATGAATTGTGGCCAATAGGGCCTGTTCTGTGGCACCACAGGAAATTTTTATGGGTAGGCTGTTCCAGCTTGCATCTTGTGTGCCCTTGGAACAGTAGAGATGTGGGCTCTTGATCATTGAATTTGGGTTCAAAATAATCATTTTAGAGAATCTTACTCTAAATCTTAAAACTTTTTCTCTTTTGAAGTCAGCCTACCTGAGGGTATTCCTGATTAGCTTTTTGAAGTTTCAAAACGTCAAGGGCCATCTGCTTACCAAGATATTTTTTCCCCTATACATAACAAATGCTTAGATGTGGACAATGCAGGAGTCTCTGGTTGATGAGGTACATAGGTTTTGTACTTTTTTTTTTTTTGGTTATTGAACCCAGGGACCTCAGGTACATCTCCACCAGCCCTTTCTTTCTTTCTTTTTTTTTTTTTTTTTTTTAGTACTAGAGATTTAACTCAGGGGCACTTAACTACTAAGGCACATCCACACCCCTTTTAATATTTTACGTAGAAATAGGGTCTTGTTGAGTTGCTTAGGGCCTCGCTATGTTGCTGAGGCTAACTTTGAACTTGCAATCCTCTTGCCTCAGCCTCCTGAGCCACTGGGATTATATGCGTGTGCTACTGCGCCTGGCTCCTTTCTATTTTTTTTTTTTTCCTTTCTATTTTTTGATGCAGTGTCTCACGAAGTTAGAGGCTGGCCTCCAACTTGATTCTCTTGCCTTAGCTTCCTTAGTCACTGGGATTATAAGAATTTTAGGTTTTTTTCAATGTTTATGGATGAAAGTAAGAAAGTAAAAACTCAAATATATTATTATTGCAACTTCTTAGGAACTGGAAAAAGAGCAAAAGATGAAGATGTGTTAATTAACCCAAAATTATTACATATTCTGGAAATCTTACTAATTCCAAACTTTCCCTTTCCTTTGTTAGGGGGAAGAAAAGGTAGGCTAAGCCAGCACTAGACCCCGGAGCTACATCCCCAGCCCTCAATCTTACCACTGAAAATTTAGCTACCTGGTTTTTATACATACAGTAGATACCCTCCTCCCCACCCCCTGCCAATAAAAACTTGTCTAAAGAAAGAAATGACATTTTTATGGTTGGCTTTGTTCTTACCATTTATCAGTTTATGACTTGCTCGACGATTGATGATGAAGAATTCAACAGTTTCTTATAAGATGAGCAAAAGTCAGCCTAGGGGATTTGGCAGCTGATTTTCCCTAGTATTGAGGATATGAATAACATGATTGAAACTCCCAGGTGACCACAGCTTATTTAGCCATTAGTTCAACTCTACTGGCTAGACCCAGGGGGAAAAGTTCTGTGTAAATCACAGAGGGAATCATGAGTTCTAGACCATGAGAATTGACCTGTTGTGATTTTTGTGCATCTTTTCCCTTTCTGTGAACAGGATTTTTTATTTTCTTCCCCTCCTTTCAACCCTTCTCTTCACTAAATTACAGAACAGACTTCCCTTGGTTTTCCTCTTGGGCAGCAAGAAGTCTTCCACCAGAGGGAAGAGGGATAGAGAATTCTATGTTTGTTTGATAGCATGCTTCTGAAGTAAGAAGAGTTTTGGACCAGAGCAACTTGCCCTTAGTGAGAAATTACCTGATTGGTTGTTTTTCAGTTTTTGTTTTAGTATTTTTTTTTTTAAGAGAGAGAGAGAGAGAGAGGGAGAGAGAGAGAATTTTTTAATATTTATTTTTTAGTTCTCGGCGGACACACAACATCTTTGTTGGTACGTGGTGCTGAGGATCGAACCCGGGTCGCAGGCATGCCAGGCGAGCACGCTACCGCTTGAGCCACATCCCCAGCCCCTTGTTTTAGTATTTTTTAGTTGGACAAAATACCTTTATTTATTTTTATGTGGTGCTAAGGATTGAACCCAGCACCTTGCACTTGCTAGGCAAGCACTCTAATGCTGAGCCACAACCCCAGCCCCTACCTGACTGATTTAAGGAAAGTTTTTTTTCCTGATTACAAAAGGAACAGTATGGAGCCCTGAAGGCTATCTAGAAGATGGCTGCCTTGACCCAGGGCTGGAATATGGATGGGGCTTGACTAGACAGGCTGGGAAGAAGAGGAACTAGAGATGTTTTGTTGGAGCTCGTGGCAAGTCAGGAAACTGAGTGTTGTATAAGAAGAAAGCCTGACTACATTTCCTCTGAAGATTTGGCACCCAGGGGTGAGGGTGTTGCTGTAAACCTGCACTTTTTATTAAGAGGAGGGAATGGGTTTCAGAAGTATATGACTTGATTATTCCTCTCCCCAAAAATAAGTAAAATAAAAATTTAAGAATAGACTTCCCAGAGTGAGAGAGTACAAAACTAATTTTTAAAAATACCTCAGAATTCACACTGCTGTACAGGAACTGCTATCTTTTCAAATAAGTTGCTTTTTTGTTTGTAAAAAGGAGCAGCACATGGGCATCCAGAACAGGGAGTAGAAGTAGAAAGAGGAGTGAGTTAGGTGGCTTTTGAGAAAGTAGGAATGGCTTTGATTTTTCTTGACACCTGGTTGTGACTATATTATACGATAGTGGTATTATCTGAGTCACAGCTTTTTTTTTTTTTTTTTAAAGTATTAAATCTGAAAACAGGCACGGTGGCACAGGCCTATAATCCCAGCAGCTCAGGAGGCTGAGGCAGGAGGATCACAAGTTCAAAGTTAGTCTCAACTTGGTGAGGCCCTAAGCAACTTAATGAGACCGTGTCTCAAAACAAAAAGGACTGTGGACGTGGCTCAGGGGTTAAGTATCCCTAGGTTCAATCCCTGGTACCTTAAAAATATATATATATATATATATATATATATATATATATATATATATATATATAAAAAATTATTATATATAACAAGGGAAGATCCTGCAAATAAAAGTCCCCAAGATGACCGCCTGCTTGCTAAGTGGGGCCAGCTTTCCTGGTGGGCAGACCGTGTCCTGCTTTAACATCCATAGGAATATAACCTCAAGAAAGTAGCATACTCTACCAAATTTTCCATTTTGATGTTCAAAGGAAATAGAGGACGAAGAAATAACTTAAGGTCACTGGTTCATAAATAGCCAAGAATAAGACATGGATGTGTTATTTGTTCCTCCTGTGTTTTTCACTTTAGACGATAGGCCATCTTATTGTGAATCACCTCGGGTAGGGTGGCTTTAAGAATTAGTATGATTTTGTTTTTCTATGTGACTCATTTTAATTAACATTTAATCCTTAAGGGTTACAGTAGCTGAAATTTCTACTCTTAAGAGATGTTACATTTGTATTAATATTTTAGTGTAGCTCCTTAGTGTAGTTTGTGGCAGATGTTATAATCATTTTTAGCAATGTGTAATACTTCCTGGTAAGGAACAGCAGTGTTATACTTCTCTTTTTGCAGAAGTTGAGATGCAGAGAGGAAGAGACCTGCCCAAGGTCAAAGAGTAAGTCAGGAAAGGCCCAAGATTAGACTATAGGTTTTCATTCATTGTTCACCACTGAGAAACCAACCTGCATTTTGCTGGAAACTCCATCCTAATGGAATCTGCTTGCTCTCCATAGTGTGTTATGCAGTGTGTGTCCTACCATTCTCTAAATCAGCCTTTTAATGCTGCTTTAATGGATCCACCTTTTCCTGTCTGTGGTTTGGCATACCTCCACCTGAAGAGGGTGGTGATGATTGCAGTATGCAGAAAGAGAGAAGAGGTCAGGAAAGACTGCTCAGCCATAGCCTCTTCAGCTTAGCTGACAAACCTGTGTTTTCTTAAGCCAAAGAACCTGCAAACAAATAGCCACACCTTTCCAGTTTAGTCTTAGGGATAGGGTCTGCATAGACTAGTGACCCTGGCTGCTCATTTGTGCTCAGATATTTGTATCATGTGCTTGCAAGGCCAGCCAGTCCTAGTTGGAAGCCCTGGGGTAGGTATGAAGAGCTTTGTGGGTGACTTTGATAAACTCATAGCTAAGATCTAGACACCTAGGGATCACTGCTGTGGATTGAGTGAGGTAAATGATGCTGCTTTTGATGAGAAATCATGATTTGAATGTTTAAAAAAACAATATGAATATATAGTTTTTATTCCTTAACTGGGGTAAGAATATTACATGAATGCTATAGAACCACACTTCAATACCTGCTGATTTAGTCTAGGGCTCATCATAAACTGTGCTTCTCAGGGATCTTGGGACAGTTTGTACAAAATAGGGAAGCCAGAAATGGAGCCAGCTGACTATAATCACTAGATTGGGTATACTGAGCTTTATCTCAAGCTCTTTTTTTATTTTTTATTTTGGGACAGGGTGTCATAAGCTGGGGATGTAGCTACAGGAGTAGAGCAATTGCCTAGCATGTACACATCCCTGGGTTCAATCTCTAGGACCCCACACAAGAGAAAGAGACAGGGTCTTGCCGAGGCTGGCCTAGAATTTGCCATCAGTCTACCAATTTGCTGGCATTTTAGGTGTGTCCACTGTGCCATTGCAGCATCTTTATCTTGAATGCAGATTATCTGCACATCTAAGAGATGTTCCTTTTTGGGAAAACTGTGGCTTCTTAGCACCCTTATTAGCCACTTTGAGGAATGCCACACTGCTTTAAAGTGGTCAGGACCAGAACATCTTAAGATGGCCTGCAGAAGCTATCATCTTCACCCAGAGCCAAGGTATGGACTTTCCTTTTCTGCTCTTCGTTGTAGATGTAACTCAGTGCAGCTGTAAAAATGGATCAAAAGTGTGTTAACACAGGAAGCAAGGACCAATAATTAAGGGCTCTTTTACTTGTTTGGAACAAACACGTAGGCAAAGCCACTTATTGGTAGCTTGTGAAAACTTAAAGGTAGTAGGAAAGGGTATAAAATCTCTTTCTGTGATACAGGAAACCTCTGGTTATATAGTATATTGCTTGCAGCATTTCTATAGCCCTGAAGCACTTCTCGGTATTACTTACAGAGAACAGAACCTGTACTTTGTTTTGTAAGGATTTCTGTTTGGTAGGTGTAGTCAGCAGCTAATCCTTCTGAGTGACAGAAGCCTCTAGCTCTGACACTAGTGTGGGTCACTTCCTCTTAAAAACAAGCATATTGCTTCTTAGAAAGGACTATAGAAATGCCCAAACATGGTCGTCTTAGAGCTTGTCCTGCTGGACTAGCGCTTGTAGAAAGGGGTGGATTCGTCTCTAAGCCGTGGGCTTTGGCTCCCCTGCCCGAGAAGTTGTACAGTTTTGCTGCAGAGATATGGGGAGCTTGTGCTATCATGAAAATTGAACATTCCCCCTCTCCTTTTTTTTTAATCCATTAACAGAGGTAGCATAGTGGATATGCCCAGGTTTGAAATCCAACCTTTTTTGGCAAATTACTTAACCTCTGTGTACCTGGGTTTCTTTATATGTAAAATGGAGAGTTTGTGAATCTTTTTAGTTTGCTTGCTCTTTGGCATTTTCTGTCATTACCTTAAAAACTCACCCACCAACCCAAGGATTAAGAGAGGGAAAACAAAGGCTGAGCACAGTGGTACAGGCCTATAATCTCAGAGGCTGAGACTGGAGGATTTAAAGGTCAAAGCCAGCCCTTAGTGAGACCCTAAGCAATTTAGCAAGACCTTTCTCAAAATATTTTTTTAAAAGGGCTGGGGATGTGGCTCAGTTGTTATGTGCCTTTGGGTTTAATCCTGGTATTAAAAAAAAAAAAAAAAAAAAAGTTGTTTGGTTTCTGTATCTAGCTGTTAAGGAGCTATGTACATCATTCTCAGACTGGTGCCTCCCAATCCTAGCCATTAGTGGTCATTTAAATTCAAATTAGATTTAAATAAAATGAAAAATTTATTCCCATAGTCATTCTAGCCATGTGACTGGTTACTGTTTTGGACAGTGCAGGTAGAGAAAATTTTCATCACTGCAGAAAGTCCTGTTGAATAATGCAGCTCCAGAGTATTCTAACTGCTCAGTTTCTTAACCTTACAGTGGTAAGGAAGAGCCACCTCTTAAGTTGAGAGTTTTCTAAAGCAGAGTCTGGCAAACAATCTACCCATTTTTGTATATAAAGTTTTACTGGCATACAACCACACCCATTTGTTTAGCTGTTATCTTTGGCTGCTTTTGTGCTACAGTAGCAGAGCTGTTTGTTGAATACAGACTAAGTGGGCCCACAAAGCCTAAGGTATTTACTGATGTTTTGCAAAAAGCTTTGCACACCTCTTCTCAATAGCCAGTTTCTTCAGTCTCAACACTGTAGTTCTGGTCCAGAAAATTGTTTGTTGTGGGGGGGGCTATCCTGTGCATTGTGGGATGCTACAACAGGATCCCTGGACTCTACCCACTAGATGCCAGTTGCAGCCTCTAGTTATAATACCAAAAATGTCTCCCATCATTGCCAGATTCCCCTGGGGAGCAAACCCTGAGGTTAAAAAAACCACGAATCTCGGGCTGGGGATGTGGCTCAAGCAGTAGCGCGGTATGCGTGCGGCCCAGGTTCGATCCTCAGCACCACATACAAACAAAGATGTTGTGTCCGCCAAATACTAAAAAATAAATATTAAAAAAATTCTCTCTCTCACTCTCTCTTTAAAAAAAAAAAAGAAAGAAATGCCTTGTTTTTTAAAAAAAAAAAAAACCACGAATCTCAAGTGATATGACTTGGCAGCGCATTCACATGTAACACTACATAGAAGGTTCATTGTAAAAATAAAAATCATTAGAGATGGGCACAATTGCGCATACCTGTAATCCCAGGGGCTTGAGATGCTGAGGCAGGAGGATCACAAGTTTGAGGCCAGTCCCAGCAATTTAGTGAGGCCCTAAACAACTTAGTGAGAACCTTCTCTTAAAAAGAGCTGGAAATGTAGCTCTGATATAAAATGCCCCTGGGTTCAATCCTTAGTAACAACAACAGCAGCAACAACAACAACAAAAAAAAGTGAGAGTTAATATATCAAGTCCTGTACAATTTTGTTCAGTTCTTATAAGATCTGGTACTTGAATACTTTTTAGAGGACTTTAAAAGTTGTAAAGATGGCTATTTTAAGAAACTATTCATTTTGTAAGAATATAGGGTACCTTAGAGTATTGGCACAAGTTTTAATAATATGTGCAGTATTTCTAAGTTTTCATTTTGGAAAATAGAGTAACTTGGAATTGGAAAATTGGGGCTGGGGATATGGCTCAGTGAATAGTGCTTGCTGAGGCCCTGAGTTCCATCCCAGTACCATAAAATTAAATACATTATTATTATATATTATTTATATTTTAAGGAGAATGCCTTTCAAAGCAAATATCAGGTATATCTGAATCTGGGTCTTCAAGTTAAGTGAAATTGGGCATGGTGGCATATCCCAATGATTCAGAAGGCTGAGGCAAGAGGATCTCAAGGACAAAGTCAGCCTGGGCAACTTAATGAGACCCTGCCTCAAAATCTAAAACTATAAGGGCTGGGGAGAAAGGGCTCAGTGGCAGAGCACTTGCCTGCCATGCATGAAACCTTGGGCTTGATTCCTACCACCCACTGCAAAAAAAACTAATTCAAATTTAAAAGTTCAGTTGTCATTGAAATGCATATGTAATATAGGTCACATATAGTGGTGCACACTTTTATGGAAAGTCATCCTCGTGTAGTTTAAAAAAACTAAGGGGCTGGGGTTGTGGCTCAATGGTACATGTGAGGCACAGATTCAATCCTCAGCACCACATAAAAATAAACAAAAATAATAGCAGATGAAGTAAAAAAACACAAACAAAAAAACAACTTTTTTTTTTTTAAATCTAAGAAGTTAAGCAGGTTTTACAAAATGCTGAATTCTGGTTTAGGTGAACTTGCATGTTCCTGTTCCCATGCATGAAGTGCTTGTTTGTTTGTCTGTTTCAGATCTTACCAATATATTTGAATCCTTCCTGCCCCAGTTGTTGGCCTATCCTAACCCCATAGATCCTCTCAATGGTGATGCTGCAGCCATGTACCTCCACCGACCAGAAGAATACAAGCAGAAAATTAAAGGTAAGAAGGTACATAGTTTAAACTGGAGTCAAAAGAATTTAAGTCACTTAAAAGTCTTAAGTTGCTTAGTTCCTCAATTTTTCTCAGACCTAAAAAAAGAGACAGTTGTAGTACTTGCCAACCTCCAGTTTATCATGTAGAGTGCCAATTGGCTTGCCCTTAGTATTTAGAATCCTTTTCTCTCCCATATTAAGACAGCTTGTATACTAATGGGGCTGAAATTTTATTGAAAGGAAAATATGTGAAAGAAAGCTATAGTTCCAGTGGTCTTACTCATTATGATTGACTTTTCCTTTTCACCCCTGTGTGTTTGAGAACTTTCACATTTGAAAAGTCTGGATACATAAAACTCAATTAAAAAGAAGAAAAATTCAATTGGTGAAAGTGTACCTGCTCTTAACAAATGGCAGGCACTGGTATCCTCCCAGTTTTAATACAACTTGCTCATCTGCAGAGGATCCATGTGTCAGCTTTCTCAAAATGTGTGGGTCTTTGAGATATATTTGTAAGAGACTGCAGTAGTTTTTATTAGAGCTTGAAGATATAGTTCTTATTTGTAGTCCTTAAGTCTTAACTGTGTCAGGCATAAAACAAACAGGAGCATTGTGCGTATTTATTGAACAGTTATTTTCCTTCTGTTTGTTTCCTCATTTTCTGGAGTCTCTGTAGGGTATTGTTTGGAGCTTTTCTTTAGATAAAGCATAGATTTATTTCTGCTTTACTTAGATCTCAAATTAATATTTAATTTATGTAGCACAGTATCTGCATATCCAAGTGAACAGGTATTCCAAAAAGAGGCAGTCATTTCAACCAGATAAAGTTCTATTATGAGAACATACTAAACTTTGACATAGGAATCACTTAACAGCATCTGCAAACCACAGATATCTCAGTGCAGAGTATATTTCTATAGCTCTCATATTCATTATGCCTCAGCAGTTTAACATTAGCCTTATTTTTGTGCATATCTTCTCTGGTCCCAGTTACAAAAGGAATCCATTGTTAATTGGTGATCATTTTATCTTCCTGGTGACCTGAGGACTCAAGGCCATCAGACCTGAGTGCATCCCTGCCTCCTGCTGTGCCTTTATTATCTAGCCCTCCCACCTTTTCTTTGTCCTCACAGGAATAAGAGGTGTCCCACTTTATTTCTGAAACTCACTCCTCTCCCCAGCCTGTGTTTTGTTCTCCCAGCTATCCCCTTCCTCTTCTATCCAGGCTGTCAGAGCTGCCCTGTTTCAGAAGCCTTTATCTGCTCATGTGGGGTCCTCTAGGAATCTTACTATCTATTTCATCTTCAAACTTCCTGCTTCCTTGCCTTAAACTCTATAGTTGTTTCCCCTCTTCTCCTGAATCTGTGACCTCAATTCTTCTGATCCTGAGGACCCATCTCAAGTTCCATTTTCTTCTACATCTCTGCAGCTTTGATCTTTCACTCTTTACCTTTCTGAAAATTTCTCATTTCACTTGCCAAGTGTGACTATTCTCATATGTATTGGTCTTTAGACCCCTCTGTACCCCTTTGGGGAGCTATCCACTTCTCTCAGTATCAGGTACTCCTCCAGGTCAATGCTTTCCAAATGTGTGTGTCTCAGCCTGACCCTCTCCCAGGCTGCCTGACAGGCATAGCTGTTGTGTGGCAGTCACCACAAAAGGAGCACATTTACATCACTTCGAGCCCTTTCCTGTCCTGGAAACTTGTCAATGCCATTTTAGAGTGTACATTTGAAATGAAACCTGAAAACAGGTTTAAATATTGAACAGCCTGAAGAACTGGGCACCCTTGGAGCTGTGTAAAGATGTCACTTTCTGCTCAAAAACCTTTGCTGAGTGGCATGAAGTGTGCCATTCCAGGTTTTCTGCTACTGAGGTAATCGACATCTTTGCCTTTACTTCTCTAAATGTGTTACTATGTGACAATCAAGTTGGAGAAGTTTCAGGCACCCAGATATATTCTTTTCTTTCGTTAATGGATAATTTCATTGTCATGGATAGTTTCAAATCTATGGAGAAAAACAATTACCATAAACACACCACTGACCTGTAGCAAAACCTCACTATTCTGCCTTATGTACTTCAGATTTCTTTCAAGAAAGAAGACTCAAACAGTTCTCTTTTGTTGCTGTGCTCTCACTCCCAGCCACTTACTTTTCCAAGTCTTTCTCCTAGAATGGCCTGTCCTATGCTGCAGCTAGCAGAACTTGGGATCAGTGTGGTTGTGACCTCCCTCCCAGGACCCTCCGCTGATTTCTTCCCAAGCTGCTTCCCTGCTGGTGCTTGAGCAGCCTCCCAAGTGCCAGGATTATAGGCCAGCTCTGTCCCTTGACTATACTAAAGAAAGCTGATAGATCAAATTACAATGTCAGTGTGACCAATTTCTGTGAAGGAAGAAGCAGAATAGCCAGGCACAAATAAAATTTTTAAGGCTTTAATATTTCTCTCACTCCAAAAAGTAAATTCTTACCTAGATTAGGGCTAGTTAAACTTCATGATCTTGGTATCAAGTTTTGTTAATGAACTTAAAGGGCTTAAAGTTTCAAGTCTGCAAACTTTGTAAAGAAAATATGAAAAATATTCTTAGCTATAGCCCTGTGGTTTCCTAGAAGTTGGCAGTCCATGAAGCCATCTGCCTATCTCCATCCCTGCAACAACATAGTAGAAAAGACAAAACTACAAGGACATGTGATTTTGTGTGTCCCCTGCTTAACATTTTTGTGTGGGTGGGTGGGTGTGGTAGTGGGAATTCAGGTTGCTCTACCATGGAGCTATACCAAACCACTCCCACCCCCACCACCCCCACTTTTTTTCTGAGACAAGGCCTTGCTAAGTCAGTGAGGTTGGCCTCAAACATGTAATTCTCCTGCCTCAATGACCCGACTTGCTGAGATTACAGCAGTACACCACTGTGCCTGAACAGCTTGCAATTTTTTTTATCAGGGGGTAGGGGTTACTAGGGATTGAACTCTGAGGTACTTTACCACTGAGCCATTTGCAGCTCAATTTTTTTATTTTTTATTTTAAAACAGGGTCTCACTAAATTGATTAGGGCCTTACCAAGTTTCTGGGGCTGGCCTTGAACCTTAGGATCCTCCTGCCTCAGCCTCCCAAGTTGCTGGGATTGCAGGCGCGTGCCACTGGCACCAGCTTGCATTCTTGATGTGATTTGTACTGTCTGCCTGTCTCTTCATATTGTGTGTGATTTACTTGAAAACAGTGTGCAGTTTTAGGAACATGTTCATTGTTTATTCAGCAGTTCTTAAATTCTTTTTCAGCCAGTAGACTGAGACTAGGCACTAGCAGCATAAATCTTCAGGTGAATAATGCATGGTAAAATCACGCAGAGGCTCCTGTGCCTCCAAATAGCAGCTCATTCTGATGAACAGTCTGGGAGATGATTTTTGCT
The DNA here is from genome assembly GCF_052094955.1 of Ictidomys tridecemlineatus. Taxonomy (NCBI): domain Eukaryota; kingdom Metazoa; phylum Chordata; class Mammalia; order Rodentia; family Sciuridae; genus Ictidomys; species Ictidomys tridecemlineatus. The sequence goes on along the minus strand of NC_135478.1, from coordinate 207,414,737 downwards.
GGCTGCTTCCAAAATCTGACAGGCAGGATCTGTGTAGACTAAATAATAATAGACCTAGCTGTAATTATACAACTACAAATCTGAAAACGATGGGGATTTTCTGATAAATTTCTGTGGAATCCTAACTAGTCCTGTTGTATCTGGGGTGTGAGTCGCTTTATTAACATCAAAGTAAAACATATCAAGTGTGGAGAAATATCATTTCTCCCACCCCTCCAGCATTCCAGGATGGTGATGAAAGGTAGTTATCCTTCTGAAAATCAAGTATTCCATGTTGCCACTGCCATCTCCCCTGTAGGATCCCCCTTAGCTACAATGACTATACTAAATGTCATCTTGTCGCCCCTGCTATAGAAGAGGAGTCTGAACCTCTGTGAGACTTGACAGCATTGGGGTCACTAAAGCACATGTCTTCCCACTCACCTACTGGTGTTTTCTTTCCCCCACCCCATGCAGAGTACATCCAAAAATATGCAACGGAGGAGGCCCTGAAGGAGCAAGAAGAGGGCACTGGTGACAGCTCATCGGAGAGTTCTATGTCTGACTTTTCGGAAGATGAGGCCCAGGACATGGAGTTGTAGTAGAAAAAGCACCTGCTTTTCAGAAAGACTATTATTTCCTAACCATGAGAAGCAGACTATAATATTCATATTTAAACAAAGCAATTTTTTTTATTACTAAACAAGGTTTTTATGAATAATAGCATTGATATATATATATTATATATCACCCTTTAGATCTTGATTTCTTGGTCATTTCTCAACCTGAGGTGCATAGCATATTCCCACATTCCATTTTGGTAGCAATATGCGGTCTGAATGCATGCATTCATAAGTCCATTTGGCCAAGTCAGCCTATGTGCTACTGAACTGTCAAAAGAAATAGCCGCTCGATAGGTAGACATGAGTAAAACTAACAAGAAAAAGTTGCTTCTTTTATTGATGGTTCCAAAGAAACAAACCAAACCAACCAGCTCTTGGACATGAAGATAGAATAGTGCTTTTTCAAAGTGGAAAGGAAAAAATTGGGGAGGAAGAGGCCTGCTGTGGGAGCATGTAGAGCCAGCCGTGTACGAATCAGCTACTCCTCCGAGAGTCCTCAGTGGGCCCGTTTCTGTGGAGTAACAGTGTAAAACAGGGAGCCAATTGGAGAATTGAAACTTAAAACATCTTTTTGACTGATTTTAAGTACGTTTTTATACGTAGATTCCTGCCCTTCACGCTACCAGACCTGTGGCCACAGCATTTTGCTTTGGAGAAGCTTTTGGAAGTGTTTTCTGAACCCAATTATTTTTCTTGGGGTACAGCTTGTAATCCAGACCTTTTTTGAGCGGACAGGAGGAGAAAAGTGACTGGAAGATGCTTCCTCTCATCCAACAGTGAAAAGTCACATCCTAGTGTTGGGCCAGCTTAAGACCACGGCCCTGGACTAAGAGCTTTAAACTGGAGGGCCTTGTCGTTTGTTGGTGGTGGTTTTTTGTTTGTTTGGGTTTTTTTGTGTGTGGGGTTTTTTTTTTTTTTTTTTTTTTTTTTGGTGTGTGTGGATGTGTGTGAGAATTGTGCTTAGACAGGTAACAAACTTAAACTTCACCTACCAAGAGATGGTCTCCTCGCTGGACAAAGCCGCTCAGTGGACTTTTAGACCTGGGAAGAAGATCTGCCTGGTGGCTGCAAGGCCCTGGGCTCTCTTTAATGCTTGGGTTTTGTTTTCTCTCCTGCTGCTGCTTCTGGCAGCAGCCTGGTCATCATATGCTTGTGGGAGTGGGAAATAAGTATTTCAGACCCAACACACATGCTAAATTTAAGATGCATAATAATTGGAACAAATAAAGTTTCTTGTACCCAAAGTGGCTCTACGTGGGAAAAACCGCTGTCTTCGGAGAGTGACTGACAAGGAAGAAGGGATCCTGAAACATGCACTAGTAGGGTGGGTTGTGAAGGAAGGTCGCTTTCTGTCCTGGGTGGGTTCAGAGCAATTCAGTTTAAAATGCCTGCTAGTCCCGTGTTTGCTCACCTAACCCTGCGTCCAGGTTGCAGTGGAATTTTCTTTCAAATCTGAGTGTTGCCTGCTGTATCTAGAGGGGAATTTGGAGACATTATAGACAGCAGCTCCCCATCCCTGCCCTGCAACCAGTAGGACAAAAGCAGAATTAGTCAATCCTAAAAGCCTCTAAAGACAACTTTTGAGTGTCCCTGGGATAATTTTTCTTTCTGATGTGTGTCTTTAGTTTAGAAGTGCTGTATTCCACAAGGTTTAAGTCAGTGAGGTTGGAAGAATACCCTATTTTTTTTTTTAATTCAAAAAGCACAATCAATCTTTTCTTTGAAAATCTATAAAGTACAACTTGCTTTTAGCATGATTATTTTCCTAAATAAAAAGACACAGAATTTACTAACTTTATGTTAATTACGGGCATGAAGCAAAAGGTTTTCTTTTTGAAAAATGCAGTTCTTTAGGGCTGTGGTTAGTTAACTATACTGACTATTGCTAGCATTTGTGGCGTGTTGGAAGGGTAGTATTAACTATTTAACATGTGATGGTGTACTTGACCTGGCTTGCTGTCTTTTCATGGCCTTGCGGGAGGGAGGGTCTCTGCCAGCCCTGTGGGACCTGCTTCCCTGCACTTTAGCAGTTTGCTTGTTTACTGTAGGTGCTACTTAGAGTAGGCTTGAAGTGCTGGGTGATGATTTGAGTTCAAACAATAAATTGTATTTTTTCAATATTGTACAAACAATAGTGTTCTAATTACCTTTCCAAAAAAAAAAAATAATTGGTTTTGATCTTGTCCAAGAAAAAAAAAATCCCTAATAGAACAAAGTTTAGGGAAGGTCTGTGAGCAACGTCACAGCTCTGCCCCTCACTGGAAAATCATCTCCACTTTGCTTCAGGGAAAAGCCATCAGCTTGCCTGGCATGAAGTGGCAGCAGTCCGGGGCTGATAGTGCAGAATTTCCACGTGAAGACAGGTGGGGGCTGCAAGGGCTAAGCAGCAAGTCTGAGTGTGGTTATGGAGTGTGCGTGAGTGCGTGTTTTTGAGTTTGTGGGGAAGGTCTAATTGGGCTTCTGTTAGCAATGAAAGCTCATGTGATTCCCACCCAAATCACTACCCTGGTTCTGTGCACTAACCCCATCTTGGCACTAACCCTGGTCGCAGGCATGTTTTGGCACTCGGCCTTTTCCTCAGCTCTGGGAAATTGGCTTTTGGTAGGTTGGAAGGATCTCTTCTGTAACACTGCTCCTTCCCAGCTCCTGGGCAGGGTGGAATAGGAGCTGATACAGGTGGTACAGAGAAGGAAGAAGGCCTGGCTGGGTCTCTCTAAGTTGCTCACCTTTGAGTTAAATCTGCAGTAGAGGGGGTTACAACACCAAAAGCCTTTCGGAGCTGTCCAAAAGTGTCCCTTCTAACACTCGAGCCTCCAGAGATGGTTCCAGGGTGTTGGGGCGGGCGGGTGTGTGTGTGTATGCGCGCTCTGCTGAACATGCTTGGCTTTAGAGGCAATGAAAGTAGGTCAAAAGCTGCATCTGGAAATTACTCTTAGTACCCATAATTTTTGAAATCCTAACTGGTTTACCAGCACACACTATCCTTTGCCCCTATTTAAATGACAGCTCAAGCTCTCACCAAGCACTAAGGAGCCAGGCGACTGTAGCCCTGCAGCATGAACCCAATGCCCTCCAGAAGCCCAGCATGGTGACCATTGGGCCATGTTCAGCAGTAGCCAATCAGACACTGGCGTTTGAGCTTGTCTTCAGTCTCGTCACCCTTCTTGAGGTTACTGTGCATTTTCAACCAGCATTTTCTAGTGAGATAATTATCAAAGTTGCCATATAAACTCTCCAATGCTGATACTTTTCATCCACTTCAAAAACTGTTCTAATTGCCAACTGGCTAATCTAGGCTGCGGAGGAGTGTCTCCCCTTGAAGGAATTTTGCCCTCAAAAAGGCTCCCTGAAGCCCTAGTTGGCCTTGGCCTGACACTTGCTTTTCCTAGGCCTCCTCCTGGGATGGCCGAGAATCATGACAGGCCCTCTACTAGCCTCTGTGGGTCAAGTTCCTAGGCACATGTTTCTGGGAACTACTTTTTGATTTTAAATGGCATGTGGCCCTTTAATGTTTTAGTGACTCGATTAGAAAAGTGAAAGCCATTTACAAAAGTGAGCAAGAGTTTTACTTCATTTCATCAACTTCCTAACTGGGTTCACAGCCTTGTTGAGTAAAATCAAATCATTTCTGATTGGGCACAAAGAACTGCATTTCTCTGGACTTCTGAATCCATGTTCCTCTGGCCACTGGACACCTTGTGATCCCGTCAGGGACTGGATGGAGTGGAGCCCTCTGGGGCAGGAGGGGTTTTGCTCACCTGAGGAAGGGCCAGGGCTCTTTAGCAAATACTCATCTTGGCTGTGGGCTTGGGAAGAAATGGCCATTATTTACTGATTGTATGTGGTACATATTGTGTGATACTTGAAGAGAGAAAAGGGACTTACCAGCCCTTCATTGAAATCGAAGCTTTTTATTGCTTATTTTTTCCTTGCCCCATCTCCTTCCTTTCACCTTTTTCCTTGCATTGTGATGATCTTGTGGCATGTCTGTCACCAAGACAAATGCCTCCTCTGACTATAACCTCTTAATAGTTGTGTATAATGAAAACTGTAAACTTTTTTAAATAAAATGTGTATATACCTTGGCAAATGGCTGGACTTTGATCAATAAGATAACAGCCCCATGATGTCTCTGAGCCCAGTGGCACACGCTTATAATCCCAGCAGCTCCGGAGGCTGAGGGAGGGTTTTTCAAACCAGCCTCAGCAATGGCGAGGCACTAAGCAACTCAGTGAGACCCCATCTCTAAATACAAGATAAGGGCTGGGGATGTGGTAGAGTTCCTAAATTAATTCCCTGGTACCTAAACAACCTGCTGTTCCTCCAGCTCCTCTGAACAACTTTTATAAGAGTTGACCGGATTAGTGTAGGAAGAGAATGTGTTGCCCACAGGTAATAATAACCAGGAGGCCCTGCCCACAGTTCTGTCCTCAGATAAGGATGGCTGCTGGCTAGAAATAGGGCTGAGAAGAGTTTTCACTAGTACCTTGAAAAGCCATCTCTTCTGGGAAGATCAGCCAAAACAGTAGTTCCTGGGCTCTCTGCCAGCTTCCACCCTGCCTCAGGTGGGACAGCAGCTGGTTCCCCCAGTGAGCCATCGCTGCCTTAGACCAGCTGGACATTCCTTCCTAGTAGGCATGCCCTTGAAGACCGCCAGATGGCGATGCTGCTCAGGCAGTCTGACCAGCACTGCCCGTGGCTTTGTTAAAAAGCTGTAAAACAAAGGGAAGAATTTTCATTTGGTTTCCTGCTCTTTGCCCATCCCCTCTTCCACTTTCCCCTTCGTTCATTCCCCAAATTTTCTTTCTCCCTGCATGGTCGTGTGTTGCAGTTGGTGCTCACCAACCCCCCCACCAGAGCTGTTAGTTCTAGTCCCTTCCAGTTACCAGCAGTGACCTGGAGCTCCTGGATGGAGCTTCTGTGAGCCTCAGGCATTCAGCTGTACAATGAGGTCTCCAGACTAGTGCTTCTGACACCTGTGACTCCAACTCCATGCAGCTCCAAAGCACCATATCTTAATCTCCAGAGGACACTACATGAATCCTCGGGATACCAGTTTCAAGACAGCGTTAAACCCCAAGAGCTTTGGGAGTTTTGAGCATCCGCCATTCAACTGACAAAGGAAGAAGAAAAGCCTGGGTCACATGACCCATCGCTCTCCTTAAACAATGTCCAGGGCAGCTCCTCTGAAACTACCCCAGAAGCAGTCTCTGCATTCACTGGAGCTTGGTGCCCCTTCCCTCCCCACCCAGTGAGAGCCCAGCATCACTCACCCCTCAGCTGCTTCTCTGGGTCACAGGTGACTTGCCACTTCCTGCCTGAGGCATTGCCCCTTTCCTAGGTAGGGGGATCCCAAGTTTCTGAGATACATTGTCGAGGGCCCAGAGCCCCAGAAGTTGAATTCATTCTAACTTCGCTTGCTATCTCTGAAGGCTGCTGTCCTCAGGGAGTAAGTTGATGTGACACTGGATTCTGGGATGTCCCCATCCCCACCTAGAACCAGAACAGACAGGATTTTTAGGATACCCACATCTTTGGACCTGCAGATGCCCTGGAGCCACCGGACAGACTGAGCAGCTTTATTTGTAAGGAGTCCAGGGTAGCCTGCCTTAGGCCAAGTTCTGCTCTCAAGCCCAATACCTCATGGAAGAAAAGTCTTCCCCTGACCCTCGGGGATTTAACATTAAAAGGTGGAAAAGGAGCATTTTCCCTCTGGCTGTGGTGGGGGGGGGGGGTGGGAGAGAGAGAGAGAGAGAGAGAGAGAGTGAGTGTGTGTGTGTGTGTGTGTGTGTAATGAATGATTTTGGGGCAGGGGCAGCACTAGGGATTGAACGCAGGAGCAGCCTTACCACTAAGCTACATCCTCAGTCCTTTTTATTTTGAGACAAGTTCTAAGTTGCCAGGCTGGCCTCACACTTGGAATCCTTCTTCCTCGGCTGGGATTACAGACCTGTGCCACGGAACCCACAGGATATTTATTTTGAACAAAGACTGGGCATTTCTGTGGTCCTGGACTCTTCAGAGCTCTTTGGAGTTCAGGACTTGGCTCCTAAGTCAAGTAGTCAGAAGGAGCAGGAACAGACTTGGGCACCCTAACAGAAAAACTCAAACTTTCTGGGTGCCCCATAGTCAGTGAACCAAAGAGGCAGTGTCAGATGGCAGATGCAGTTTGGGCTTTGGGTCTCCTTCAGCTTGCCCTCCTATATCCCTGACCAGCTATAAGCCACTTGTATTCATTTAAAAGCATGAAATGACCTATTCATTCATAAATTCATTTTGGGTACTGGTGATTAAACTTGGGTGCTTTACCACTGATCTACACATCCAGCCTTATTTACTGATTGATTGATTAATTGGTACTGGGGATTGAACCCAGGGATGCTTAATCACTGAGCCACATCCTCATCCCTTTTTTATTTTTTTATTAAGACAGTGTCTCACTAAGTTGCTCAAGACCTCACTAAACTGTTGAGGCTGACCTTGAACTTGCAATCTTCCTGCCTCAGCCTCCTGAGTCACTGGGATTACAGGCACTATGCCAGGCTGAAATGAGCTTTTAAAAAAATACATTTCTACAGGTTTTGGTGGTGGTGGTGGTGGTGGTGGTGCTGCTGCTGCTGGGGATTGAACCCAGGGCCTTGTGCATGCAAGGCAAGCACTCTACCAACTTAGCTAAAACCCCAGTCCCCATTTCTACAGATTTTTTTTAAAAATGTGCCATCAAATCATTCCAGAAACATGTAGACTTTTCCATAATGCCTCCCTCCAGTGATGCCACCACCAACCATGACTGAAGAGGGCTCTCCTTGTGAGTCTCACGAAGAGTACTCTGGTAAGCAGAACAGGCTTTGACTCTTTTGCCCATTAACTTCTTGTGAGGTGCCAAGCAGTGTAGACACAAAGGGAGAGGCATGGTTGAGGCTTGAACCTGAGGCCTCAGGCCCCGCCTGAGTGCCTTTCCAAGAGCTTATGCTGTGCTAAGCAGGGGTCCCATCTCCAGCCCCACTAGCTGTGGGCACCTATTATCTGTTAACCTTCTGCTATTTGGGACCCTATCAGATGTCACCTACCTGAACTGTCCAGTGGTCCCTCTTCTGACCCTGTGCTACATCTAGGGATCAGGGTTATCCCCACATACATCCCCAACCTCTGAGGCCTCCAAGGGAGTCAGAAAATAAAACCAGATTTATTGGGGACCTGCTCCCTACAGCAGAAATATAAAAATAGAATGTGGTCTACATGAACGTGAGTAACCAAAAACTATCTAGTGCCCACATTTTTTTTGGTTTTGTTTTAAAATAAAATTAAGCCAGACAATGGCACAGAGGCTGAGGTGGGAAGATAGCAAGTTCAAGGCCAGCCTGAGTAACCCAGCAAAACCCTACCTCAAAAATCTAAAAAATCAAAAGAACTGTGGATGTAGTTCAGTGGTGGGGTGTGCCTGGTTTCACTCCCCAGAAGCAAAAAATTTTTTAAAATTAATATACTCCAAATATTTCAGTGTATAATTAATATTTTAAAATTAATTAGTTATTTTAAAATCTTATAGTTACTTCTTTGAAATCCAGTGTGTACTTCACATAACATATCTCAATTTCGGGCTGGGGATGTGGCTCAAGCGGTAGCGCGCTCGCCTGGCATGCGTGCGGCCTGGGTTCGATCCTCAGCACCACATACTAACAGGGATGTTGTGTCCGCCAAGAACTAAAAAATAAATATTAAAATTCTCTCTCTCTCTGTCTCCTCTCTCACTCTCTCTTTAAAAAAAAAACATATCTCAATTTGGACATTAAATCTTTTGTTAAATATTTTTTTTAAGTTGTAGTTGGACACAATACCTTTATTTTATTCATTTATTTTTATGTGGTGCTGAGGATGGAACCAGTGCCTTGCACATGCTAGGCGAGTGCTCTACTGCTGAGCCACAATCCCAGCCCCTGGACATTAAATCTTCAATTCACTGTTTAAAGTGATACCTAGGCCTACCAAAACAGTTGTTTTGCAGAAAAACACTGCTTGTTTTCAGATTTTAATTTATTTGAAATTACATACCATGAAAAATCTGGTGCTCGCCCCACACCGCAAAAAATAAAAACATTGGGTACTCAATAGACACATGATTACCTGTTGCACAGGTAGCCCTAGAAACATCCGGGCTTCTGCAAGAATTTAAGTGGTGGTGGTTGGGGGGGAATCACAAGAGTGGAAACGCTGCTTTTCTTGGGGGTTTGGAGTCAACTCAGGACCTCACACTCCACAGAATGATCAGGGTCTGGAAGCAAAGGGATGTCCCTGCAGCTGGGACCTTGTGTGCCTGTGGCCTGGGTGACCCCAACAGGCTCACAGGGACTCTTGGGGAGCACCTCCAACCCCTGTAGGGTGACTTCCAGAAACGGACGGCCCAACTGGAGTCACTCTATGGGTACATTTCTCCACGGAACTCAAGGGTCCCTCAACTATCCCCACTGGTCCGGGACCCTTGAGTTCTGCCACTTGCAACAAGGAGCTCGCTTTGTCCCCTCCTTGACCACCAGGGGGAGCCCGAGCCTCACGTTGAGCCTCGACTCCTGTCTGGACTGGAGGCCCAGGAGCCAGCCCCGCCCTGGTGGGCAGGTACAGACTCCACTGCTGGGGAGGGGACCAGCCCAGACAGAAACGGGGTAAGGCCCTAAGTTCACTGCCTATGGGACAACACTGCCGACCCTCCCCGCAGGGGCCAAGGGCCGAAGGAGGCCGGGCGAGATGAGGAGACTGCCCTACCCTCCTCCCTCCACCTCCCCTCTGACTTGTGACCTTTGGGAAAGGGAGGAAAGGGGTGGCGAAAGCCGGAGACGTCATAAAAAGGTCGGGGCTCCCGGGAGGAGGGGCTGCCTTTGGGAAGGAGTTGGGCGAAGGGTGTGCCGGGGAGTGCAGGGAGGTGGGAGAGGACGGGACAGGGGGCTGGTCAGGACTACAGGGAAGAGAGTGGTGCCTTGGGACCAGATCGTGCATCAGAGGAACAAGGAAGGGTACAGAGCAGAAGAGAGATGGCCAGGACCTGAAGCGTTTTGGGGGTGAGGGGCAAGAGAGTGAAGCCTAGGAGGAAGCTGAGCGCAGGGGCCTGCGGGGCTGCAGGCCAAGGGCCCTGGAGCCATGCACTTGGGCTAGAGGAAGGGCCAGGACGCAGAAAGGGGGCTTCAGGGCGTTCAGTGGCAGGCTGAGCCCAAGATTATGCTGCACCCTGAGGCAGCCCCCTCACTCCTCTTTCTGCTTTGCATCTCCAGCTCTGAGGAAGCCCCGCTGCTACTTTTGCACTGACAGCTCTCTGGAGAGACCCATGTGTCTGGGAACTGAAGCTTTGAAAATGCAGTTGGCAAGAGCCAAGGGCCACCAACCCCCAGGGGAATGAGCTGGAAGTCCATCCCCAAGACCAATCCAGCCATGGGGAGACCCTGGGCCATATCACCTGAGCACAGCTTCCTACCTGAACTCCTGACCCTTGGAATTGGATGGGAAGGCATGTTTATTGTTTTAAGCCTGGAAGCTTTGGTGTAATTCATTATGCAGCAACAGACACCCAATACTCCATGCCTTTGTGGAAGCACTGTTTCAGCCCCAGACTGCACATCTCTAGCCTTACAGAAAAATAATTTGTCATATTTAAGCCACTGCTTTAATATTTTTGTTTTCTATTCATTACAATTGAAACTAACCTTAAATTATTTGATAATAAAGTCTGGGAAGGATTGGAGATGTAGTTTAGTAGTAGCAGTACACTTGCCTAGCATGCCTGAGGTCCTGGGTTTGATCCTTGCCCCCCCCCACACACACACACACAAACACTGTAAACAACAGTAGAAGGGTTAGTTTCCTTCTCTCTGTCTGCAACCCCAGCTTTGGCCTCCATCTGCAAGGTCACCCACCTCCTGGTCCAAGATAGAGCTGCTAGAGTTCCAGAAATCATATCTCAAATTCCAGGTAGAAGGAGGAAGGGAAGAATAAAAGGTGCTCATCTCTCAGCCGACAGCTCCTTATAAAAAGTCTTCTTGGACGCTTCCACTTCCACTTACATCTCCAAGGCCAAACTGAGCCACATGGCCACACCCTGCTTCAGGGAAGTTGGGAAATTTACTTCTTCAGCAGAGCATATTGTCCCCTTGAAGAAAATTAGGATTCTACCAATGCAACATGTGGATCTTCTGTTTTTGGAATATGTTAGAAAAAGTCAGCTTTTAAAAAAAAATGACACATCTCATATATGTTCAAAAACACACTGATTTTAGTGGCTTAGGAGGCTTAGTAAGGAGGATCTCAAGTTCAAAGCCAGTCTCTGCAATGATGAGGGGCTTAGCAACTCAGTGAGACCCTGTTTGTAAATAAACTACAAAAACAGGGCTGGGGATGTGGCTCAGTGGTTGAGTGTCCCTGAGTTCAATCCCCAGTACCAAAAACAAAAACAAAAAAAACACTGAATTTGTGGAAGAAACAATGTGATATCTGGATCTGTTTCAAAATAATACAATAATACAATGGTGGGAGGGGGTGTGACAAGCTGAGGAAAGGAGAAGAAGGTGTTGGCGGTTGCTGATGTGACAGTTACTTGTGAGTTCCTTAAGCCATTCTTTCTGCTTTAGATTAGATGAAACATTTTTCATAAGTTTCTTTTTTAATTAATTCACTTATTCTAATTAGTTATATATGGTAGCAGAATGCGTTTTGATCCATTGTACACAATTGCCGCACAATCGTAAGTTTCTTTAAAGTTCTATTTTTAAGTAAAAGTACTAAGATCCATATTTGAAAAATTGGAATCCTAAAAACTGGGATCTTTTTTTCTAAGAAATAGGGGAAATTGGCTCTGGGGGACATGCAGAGCAGTCTGTGTGTCAGTTACTAGAAGGTGACGTTCCATGATCCAGTGCCCCCAACAGTCTTGTCCCTGCTCTCCATGCCAGGCCACCAGACACTTCACTGGCCTGCATGTGCCCAGACTTGCACTATGGGCCTGGGAGGAGGGAGAAAGCCAGCATTGGAGGCCTAGGAGACCCCTGCTCTGGCCCAAGCGGTTTCTCATTTATTTGCCCAGGGCCCACGCAATGAGCCTAGGCTCCAAGGATCACTCCTAGACAGGAGCCAAGTCCGGCCAAGCGCACTGCGTGTGCTGTCAAAAAGGGCGAGGCCTGGGCCCTGACTTGACTCCATCAGGAGGCTCTGTCCAGCTTCAATGCCCACAGTGTGACTTGGGGCCACAGGAAACGGTACCTCTGTGTCTGTTGCAAGGGTCAGCATAAAAAGTTGGGCCATGAAGTCTCTCATCAATAATGACAGTGACCAACAGCGACAGCAGCTAATGCTGTCATGTTCCAGCCACTGAGCTGAGGGCTTAACTTACATCAGGGTTGCGAGGCTGGCGCATCAGCCTGCAGAGGACACCTGTTACTCCTGCCTGCCCAGCAGCTGTTCCCTCCTGTGCTGCCACAGGTACTGCAATGCCATTTTGCCCATTCTCAGCCATATGGGTTCTGGAGGTTCCGCTCTCCCTCCCTCACAGGCAGGTGACTTGTTCAGAGAGGAGAACAAAGCCAGGGCTGCTGTTGGAAGGACTGGGAAAGAGAAGAGACTTTCTTTCCCCCCTCGGTGACAGAGCTGATGGGAGCCTGGAGCCAGGCCAGGAGAGCCTGCCCGCATTAAGCCAGGTGGCATTGTCTCCCTGTCACCTACAGCCAAGAATCCTGACTAATCAGCGTTTTCATTATTAGGTAAGAAAACCCAAAGGGGCTGCTATAAACCCAAGTTTACTCTGTCCTCTCAAAAATCTGTAACACAGTCAGGCATGGTGGCGCCTGCCTGTAACCCCAGAGATTCAGAAGCTGAGGCAGGAGGATCCCAAGTTACTTGCAACCTAGTGAGACCTTATCTCAAAATGAAAAATAAAAAGGGCTGTGGATGTAGCTCAGTGGTTGAGCACTTGCCTCACACGTGTGAGATCCTAGATTCCATCCCCAGCACCGACAAAAGAAAAAAAGAAAAGTGTCAGAGGCCGGGCCTCCCTCCCCAATTTTGTGCACTCGGTCTCTGATCCCCTCCCAACTGAGCAGATGACCAGAGGATTTTGCTAAGGAAAAAGTAAACCAGAGGGACAGGAGCACAGTTAGGGGATATGAACTTCCCAGAAACCCAGGCTCAAGGTGAGAGTCAACACACTAAACAGCAGTACCTCAACTTCCTTCTCTCACAAAAGCCAGGCAGGAAATGGAAGTGGTCCTCTTTGGACACTTTGATCAACTCAAGAAGAAAAACCCAAAGATGCTAACGTTAGAAGTGTCCCAATGAAATCTGATCAAAATGAATGAACATCACCCATTGACAGTCTCACCCACACACGCAGAGCTTCTGATCAGCATTTTAATATCCCTCTTCTAAATACGAGGGAACAGGTTCCAATATCATGCTCTCTACAGGTGGCACACTTTAGATTCAAAGATACAAATAGGCTAAAAATAAAGACTGGAAAAGATACATCCTGCAAATGGCAGCCATGAGAAAGCGAGAGTTACAATGCTAAAATCAGGCAAAGATAGAATTTAAAACAAAAAGCTGGGTGCAGTGGCCCCACCTGAAGTTCCAGTCACCCAGCAGGCTGAAACAAGAGGGTCACTTGAGCCCAGGAGTTTGAGACCAGCCTGGGCTACATAGACCCTGCCTCAAAACGAAAAATATGTTACTAGAGGAAATGAGGGAGGTTTTGATTGACCCAAGGGCCACTCCGTCAGGAACACCCTGTTACAGACATCTAAGGACCTTACAGCAGAACCGCAAAACACATGGAGCAAAAAACAGGATCAAAGGAGGAAACAGACCCTGCCGTGATAATAGTTGGAAACTTCAGTGCCCCACTTTCAATAATAGATGAAAAACTAGATAGAAGAGCACAGGGAAATAGAACTGAAATGAAACAAGCAGGGAATTACAAGCCTGTACACCAGACCAACCTAATAGCCACAGAACACACCCCCTGACTTTTGTTTTTCCCCCTAGTGCTAGGGACTGAACTTAGGGGTGCACTGCTATTGAGCCACATCCCCAGCCCTTTCTTTATATTTTTTATTTTTGACACAGGGTCTCACTAAGTAGCGTAGGCCCTCTCTAAGTTGCCGAGGCTAGCCTTGATCTTGCAATCCTCCTGCCTCAGCCTCTCAAGTCCCTAGGATTACAGGCACCGCTGTGCCTGCCACATGGGACATTCTCTAGGATGGTACATCTGCTAAGCCATAAAAACAAACCTTAATGTATGTAAAGGAACTGAAGTCTATCCCAGAGACTACAGAGACCAAGGCAGAGGATGGTAAGTTTTAGGTCAGTCTCTGCATCTTAGCAAGACTCTCTCAAAAAAATACAAGGAACTGAGCTGGGGATGTGGCTCAAGCGGTAGCGCGCTCGCCTGGCATGTGTGCGGCCCGGGTTCGATCCTCAGCACTACATACAAAGATGTCGTGACCGCCGAAAACTAAAAAATAAATATTAAAAATTCATTCTCTTTCTCTCAAAAAAAAAAAAAATACAAAGAATTGACCCTGGGTTTAACCTCCAGTACCAGGGGCAAGGGGCAAGGGGAGATCTCAAGGAAAAACAAAGAACTCAAGAAGGGACATTATTGCTAACCTTATGGAAATAAGAAAAGAAAAAAGTGAATATCATGAACAACAACAGCCATCAATTTTGATAACTTACATGATACTGACAACTTCTTTGAGAGACAAACTAATGACTCGAGAAATTCAATATCTAAACAGACTTACAACAAAGCTTAAATCCATAATTACAAAACCACCCACAAATGAATACTAGGCTCCATAGGCTCACTGATAAACTCTATAGAAAATGTAAAGAGGAATTTATATCAACTTTATACTCATATACATTTTTTTAATTAAAAATAAAAGAAGGGCCCACTTCACAACTCATTCTGTGAAGCTAACATCATTACGATACTGAAGCCAAAGACATTATAAGAAAACTGCTCACCATGATCAGCTAGGATTAGTCCCAGAATTGCCACATAGTTTTAACGTGTAAAAATGAATTAATGTGGTGCACACCTATAATCCAAGAGACTTGGGAGGCTGAGGCAGGAGGATCACAAGTTCAAGGCCATCCTCAGCAATTTAGCAAGACCTTGTCTCAAAATAAAAAATAAAAAGAGTTGGGAATGTAGCTCAGTGGCCAAGTACCTTTGGGTTCCATCCTCAGCCCCAAAGTAATAAATAAATAAAATAAAATACTGGGAAGTATCTTCTTTAAAAAGAAAAAAAAAGAATTCATGTAATATACCATGTTATCAGAATAAAGGTCCAGGGGTGCATTTCTGTAATCCTAGCAACTGGGGAGGCTGAAGCAGGAGGATCAAGGCCAATCTGGGCAACTTAGTGAGACACTGTCATAAAACAAATAAAAAGTGCTGGGGATGTAGCTCGATAGTAAGATGCCCCTGGGTTCAATTCCCAGTTCAACCAATAACCAATAGTTCTGGGACAACTGGTTATGCACATTCAAACAGATGAATCTAGATACCTATCTCACACCATATATAAAAAATCAACTCAAAGTTAATCTAAGTATTTATAGAACTTTTAGAAGAAAACAGGTGTAAAAATTTTTTTTTTTTTTTTGGTGCTATGTACCCAAGGGCCTCACACATGCTAGGCAATTGCTAAGCTCCAGCAAGTGTTAACTTTTAAGCAGAGTCTAACCAAGTTGCCCAAGCTGGCCTTGAACTTTCTACCCTCCTGCTTCAGCCTCCTGAGTAGCTGGAGTTACAGATGTACCCCACCACATCTGGCTATTTGCATCCACTGAAAATTAGGTAATAGGTTCTTAGATATGACACTAAAAGAACATGCAAATAAAAAAACAGCAATTTTGAAACAATTTTGAAAAAATGAATTATTTTCAATTTAAAATGTTAAAAGCTTTTATTCTTCAAAGGACACTATAAAAAAGTGAAAGAAAATATTTGTAAGTAAGTCATTTAAAAACAAAAATACAAAGCCATCCTTTCACCGGTTTCCATGTTTAGATAATTTATTTTCCTATTCATATTTAAGATATAGCAATTAAAGTGTTAATAAAATAATACATTTAATGATTATTAAAATCATACATTACTATTTATGATTTAAATATCATAAGTAGGCACAGAATTCCTCCAATAAATGTGTGGCTATGAGTGTTTCAATGTGGTATTAGGACAGATGTGGTGGTGCACACTTGTAATCCCAGCTACTCAGGGGGGAGACTGAGACAGGAGGATGGCAAGTTTGAGGCCAGCCTGGGCACTTAGGGAGGTTCTCATGTAGTTCAGTGTCCAGTGCTTACCTAACATGTGTGAGACCCTAGGTTCAGTCCCCAGTACTGAAAAAAAAAAAATAACAACCACAACAAAATAACCTCTGGTGTTAGGTTTTGGGGAGAAATTAATAAGAATCTTGTATTTGGAAATAAAAAAGAAGGCCATCATTTTTGTTATGCACATATTTAAACTCTTCCAGTAATTCTAAAAGAGAAAAGCAAAAGAAGTAATCAATCTGTCAGCTGGCATATAATTTTATTTTTGTTAATAGAAGAAGAAAACATTAAAAATATTAGTAGATAAAATAAAGGTTAATTAGAATTGGAACATTATATTAAAATAATTTTTAGGATTATGGGTATATCTCAGTGGCAGAACACTTGCCTAGCATATGTGAGGTCCTGGGTTCAATTCCAGGACTACAAAATCATATTTAATAATAATAACAATTTATGACAAAACTTAAAAGAAATTTTAAGTACCTTAGTATATAAAACATATTTTAATTTGGAAAAAAACCCACAATCATATGCAAATTTCAAAAGCGGATTTGACCAAAAAGTCAAAGGTCAAATGTTTTCTCTGATATATAGACACTAATCCAAAGTGAAGAGAGAGAGAAAGGAAAAAGTGGGCAGGGAATTCCATCAAAATAGAAGAAAGATAAATGGAGCACAGGAAGAAGAGGGAGGGGGATGGGCTAAGGGAAGAAGAGTGGATTGAATGTGGCCCAACCTGCCTCTGTGCACACATGAATATACCACAGTGAATCTCACCTTCAGTGTATATCCACAAGACTGCAATTAAAAAAAAAAAAAAAAACTCTAAGTAAATAACAGAAAGAAGGTAGAATAAAGGGAAGGGAACAGGAGGAAAAAAGAAATAATTAAAATGGCTTACCAAAGTCCATTGTTAAGAAAATAAACAGCCTGGGTGCGGTAGCACACGCCTATAATCCCAGCGGCTCTGGAGGCTGAGTCAGGAGGATCACAAGTTCAAAGCCAGCCTCAGCAATGAGGAGACGCTAAGCAACTCAGTGAGACCCTGTCTCTAAATAAAATACAAAATAGGGCTGAGACTGTGGCTCAGAGGCCAAGTGTACCTGAGTTCAATCCCTAGTGAAGAAAGAAAGAAAAGAAAGAAAGAAAGAAAAGAAAGAAAGGAAAGAAAGAAAGAAAATAGGTGAGGGCCGGGGATGTACCCAGTGGTAGAGCACCAAGAAAAGAAAAGAAACACGTGATTCACAGACAGCGAGGAAATGACAACTTACATCAGAAATATAGATGAGGATTATCTTTAAACAAATATTAAGGAAAAATTCTTTTTAAAAAATTGAATCTTGAGCCAGGGACGGTGATACACACCTGCAATCCCCCCTACTCAGGAGACAGATCAGGAGGGTCACAAATTCCAGGCCAGGTTGTGCAGTTCCAGCCCCGGTCTCAGAAGAAAAAATGTAAAGTGTTGGGGATGTGGCTCAGTGGTGGAGCTCTTTCCTGGAATACCCAAGGCCCTGGGTTTAAAAGGAACAGGAAAGGGGACAAATAGGTGTGTGGGAGAGAGATGGTGCTTGTATATTGGGGATAATGTTCTCAGACAATGGTGTGTGTTCAGAAGGACACTGAGATTAGTCTGGAAATAGCTGTGTGTGTGCGAGGCTGGGTTGGAAGCCAGGGCCTCATGTGTGCTAGGTGAAGCTCTAACCCAGGGCCCTCATTCCTTACATTTAAATAAGGATGAAGCGGGCACCATTTTTAGCGCTCAGGATTTGTCACTGATACCAGCGTTGCCTGTGCCCTAGTGGACTTCATCTCAAGAGCATTAACCTCTCCTCAAGAGGAAAAATATCACCCCCCACACCTCCTATTCCACAGTGAACCCACAACAAGGCCAGAGCACAGTTTTTAACACCTGCTTCCCCCTTGATAGGTGCACACCTCGGACAAGCGAAGACCCAGAACTGAAAGGCAGGTAGATGTTCAAGGTGTGCCTTTGCTTGCATCCCGCAGGATCCCCGTGCACTGTAAGAACCCATAGATGGTGGAGTGCGGGACTGGGCCATGGGAGGTGGAGGAGGGAAGGTCTGTGTACTCCAGCTGCTGTATGGAAAATAGGTTGAGGACACGCATGGAAGCCAGAGGCCCGTGCCAAAGTCCAGGCTGGAGAGAGAGTAGCCTGGGCTGGGGCTGGGGGGACGGAGGCAGAGAACTACACCTGAACCTGTGGAATACCTGGGTAGTGAGGATCCCACCCACTGCAGTGGGAGAGGAGGTGGAGGAGGCATGGCGAGTTGAGGAGCACCCCTTAGCAAGTGGAAGTGTCCGGAGGAAACTGTGGAAGTGAGTCTGTGTGAGTAGGTCCAACCCAGGAGGCCTTAGCACACAGACAATGCTGAAAGCCTGTGGAACTGGAAGACATTACCTTAGGAGACAGGGATACTCTCCTTCCTATCTCCTTGCTTTTGAAAATTTGCCTTATATTAAATATTTATGTTCATTAGATCTACTTTTTTCTTTTTTTATGGTGCTGGGGATTGAACCCGGGGCTTATGTACGTGTGAAGCAAGCACTCTACCAACTGAGCTATATTCCCAGCCCCATTAGACCTGCTTCTAAATGCTTCATTTTGTTTCATTTATTGATGTCTCTATTTTTTGCTGAGCACCATATTGTTTAAAATACTGTTGTTTGGCTGGGCGCGGTGGCACGTGCCTGTAATCCCAGTGGCTCAGGAGGCTGAGGCAGGAGAATGGTGAGTTCAAAGCCAGCCTCAGCAACTCAACAACAACAACAACAACAAACAAACAACTAAAAAAAAAAAAATACTACTGCTTATCCCAAATGAGTCTCCAAATACAAAAATAAATAAATAAATAAAACACTAATACTTTATAACACATTCTGATGGTACAGGGCTAGACCACCATTATGTCATAATATCTGAAATGATTGTCTGCTTCTATTTTCAAATGAATTGTACACATATTTTGTCAAGACCCAAACAATTTTTTTTTAAAGAGAGAGTGAGAGAGGAGAGAGAGAGATAGAGAGAATTTTTAATATTTATTTTTTAGTTCTCGGCGGACACAACATCTTTGTTGGTATGTGGTGCTGAGGATCGAACCCGGGCCGCACGCATGCCAGGCGAGCGCGCTACCGCTTGAGCCACAACCCCAGCCCATATTTTTAAAAAAATATTTTTGACTAGATGATATAGAAAGAAAGCACAAAATTTCAAAAAATTGCAAAAATATATATATGGTGAAAAATAACTCTCTGCTCCCACTTATACTTTACATTCCTATTCCTGTCTCAGGACAACCAACATTCACAGCTTCATAGGTGCCTGCTACAGATGAGCCTACCATCTTTTTTTTTTTTTTTTTTTTAACCCAGGAGTGCTTAACCACATCCTCAGCCCTTTTTATTTTTATTTTGAGACAGTGTCTTGCTAAGTTGCTTAGGGCTTCACTGAAGTGCTGAGGCTGGTGTTGAACTTGCCATCCTCCTGCCTCAGCCTTCCGAGTCTCTGGGATTATAGGCATGCACCGTGCCCTGCAGCAACAGATCCTTTATATGCAAGTGAAAGAAATCACACATACTGCAGTGCATCTTGCTTTGTTTCATATTGTAATAATTCTATAACAGCACACAGAGAGCTGCTTTGTTCTTTTTGGTAGCTGTGTATTAGTCCATTGTCTTAAGATATCTTTAACCAAATCTGTTGTATTAATTTACTCTTTTAAGTAACCAATCCTTTGTTGATAAATGATCTTTTCCCATTATAAACAATATAGGAGGTGGGGATGTAGCTCAGTGTGATAGAGCATTTATCTAGCATGTGTGAAGCTTGGGATTCAACCCTCAGTACCAGAACAACAGTACAAAAGGTATGTCACACATCTCAGTATGTATATATGTGATAAATTCCTAGAAATGGAACTACTGAGAAAATACGTACATTTTAAACTTTGACATATAGTTCCCCAGAAGAGCCTATGCAAATTTACACTCCCACCAGCCATGCTAGTATGTTTCTCTATACCTTGCCCCATAATAAGCAAATGTAATGATGAAGACGGGGGCAAAGATAACCAAAGTAGCTTGGGAAACAAGGAAACACAACTGGGACATGCAGGAAAAAATAAATAAATGAATAACAGATGACAGTCCTACAAAGACTCCAGACATTGGAATTATCATACACAAGCTAAAAAAACCCTACACACTTTGTTTATAGAAATGAAAGACAAGATTGAGAATATCTGTAAGGAAGAAGAAATAAAAAGTGAGATAGTAGATATGAAAAAGAATCAACCAGAACTTCTAGAACTGGAAAACACAGACCGTGACCAAAATTAAGAATTCAATGGGAGGCTGGGGATGTGGCTCAAGCGGTAGCGCGCTCGCCTGGCATGCGTGCGGCCAGGGTTCGATCCTCAGCACCACATACCAACAAAGATGTTGTGTCCGCCGAAAACTAAAAAATAAATAAATAAATATTAAAATTCTCTCTCTCTCTCTCTGTCTCACTCTCTAAAAAATATATATATATATATATATTAATGTTATAATACAAGCTCATTCAAGTATTTAAAAAAAAAAAAAAAGAATTCAATGGGTAGGTTTAACAGCAGATTAGACACCGCTAAAGAAAAAATTAGTGAACCTGTAGAAATTCTCCTAGGAGCGTAGAGAGAGAGAAAGGGTGGAAAACACAGAAGGTCAGGGGAGAGAGTACAGCTACAGGGGAATCTAAAGTGCAGAGAGAAGATGCAGCACAAGGAACAGCTGGAGCAACGCTGGCTCAAGAAACTTCCTGCGCAATGCATAATACCAGTACCCAGACCCCAACGTCTAACAAATCCCAAGCAGAATGAATGAAAAGAAATTTACACGTCCATACTTCACATTGAAACTACAGGAAAAAAAGAAAGAAAGAAAGAAAGAAAGAAAAACTTACGAAGCAACCAGAAAAGTGACTGGGCAGAAGAGTGACTGGGCAGCTATTCTGTAGACAGGAAGCTCTGTACAGGCGATGGGGGTGGGGCAGTGGGGGTGAGGCGGTGGCTGTGACTCCTGGAGAGGACAGTGGGGTGCTGGCCTGGACCATGGTAGAGTCAGGCAGATGGAGGGGTGCAGGTGTATCAAAGGGCTTTTGGTAGAACTGCAAAGGCTGGGCGACTCAGGACGACGGAGAGGCGGGGCAGATGGCTTTGGTACTGTCACAGCTGTGGGGAATGCAGGGCTGGAGGAGCAGTTTTGGCCTGGGGGGTGGTAGGAGACACTCTAGGGTCCAGCTGCCCAGGGAGGAGGTCACACCTAAAGAGCCTTGGCTGGTCCCACCCTCCATAAGGAATCAAGTCTTCCCCACTTCCCCTTTAGTACCCCACTGTTTTCTGGTTTTGTTTTTGTTTCCTTTTGGTACTGGGGGTTGAACCCCGGAGCACCTTGAACCACTGAGCCATCCTTAGCCCTTTTTATTTTGAGACAGCATCTTGCTAAGTTGCGGAGGCTGGCCTCAAACTAGTGCTCCTCCTGCCTCTGCCTCTGAGTACCTGGGATTCCGGGTGTGCACCACCACTCCGGGCTGTAGGACCCTGCTTTTTCAGTGCTCAAGGCTCTCCCAAACCCTCACTTGCCCCACGCAGGATGTAGCCCCTCCCTCTCGCTTCCTTCTGACACAGGCCTCTCAATTCCCTCGCTGATGGCCTAATTCCTGGAGGCGGTTTTTTCCTCCAGCCAGATATGTGGTCATGTAACAATGCCTTATCTCTCTGAGGGAGAGTTTCAGGGCTCCTAGGAGAAGCCTGTTTTGGCAGCCAGGACCCTTTGACCCAAGGAAAGCTGCTAGAGGCAGGCCACAAGCCTAGGACAGAGTCTGGGACCCTCAGGAGATAGCCCAGAGCTGCTCTGGGAGTGGAAACTGGGCAGGAAGGGAAGGAGCTGCCTCCAGGCCCAGGCTGGACAGCTTCCCTCTACCAGGCCTGAGGACGCGTCAGGAGAGAGCTGGGGCCGCTGGAGCCTGGCCTGCCCCTGGGCTGCAGGCCCCCTGCCCTGTTCTCCCTGAATCCTCTCATCCTCCTGGCCTGCTTAGTTAAAGTGCCTCAGCAGGGGCCCCCACCACGGAGACCTCCAAGAGGGCAGGGGGTCAGATCCCAGATTCAGAGAGGGCCTCAGAACAGACCCGACCACTCCCCAAGAGGAAACTGAGGCTCAGCCCAGGGAGGCCTTACACCCTAACAAAGGTGTCCTAAGAGGCCTTCCAGGTTCTGCTCTCTTCTGATGGCGGGAGCCTCTGTAAGAACTGACCTCACAACACCCACTGGGGGAGAGGTAACCTGTTTGCATTTCTCTTCATTTCAATGCAGAGGCTAAGGACAAGAGGCGGTGTCCAATGGCCCCACCAAGGTAGTGTGGAGTCTGGCTGGTAGGGGCGCCCAGGCTTGGGTTACTATCCTGCTCTGGAAACAGGGCGCGGGGCCAGCGGATCGGTGGCCATTACTAATGCATGTGCTGGCTGTGCCTGGCCAGCTCTCTCAGCCTCCCCAGGTGGCCCCAGGAGGGGACTGGAGGCACTGGGGCCCAAGGCCCATGGTCACCTCTGGCCCCAGCCACAGCCCTGGGGAAACATCAAGACTGACCTGGGGCAACAATCAGCCCTCCCAGCCTGAGAGCTCAGACAGCAAAAAAAGAGGGGCCAGGCAGAATCCTGGCCCAGCACTCTTGTGTGACATGATCCCCACCCCTCAGAGCCTCCCAGGACCCATCTGTGCCCAGCTGCCTCCCCTGGAGCTGATACCTCCTTGGATTTGAATTTCATTTTTGCAAGGGAAATGGCCTGCCTTCCTTCTGGGGCCTCCACCTGGATGGTCTCCTCATTCATCCCAAGGTTCCCAGCACCCCAGGGGCTGCTCAGGACAGAGCAGCCCCAGGAGGCAGTCTGCTGCTCCTTGAGGTAGGATCTGGGCACTCCCTGTCTTCCCGGGCATGGGGCTTTCCTGAGCAGGGCCTCATTTTCTCCACTGGGTCCCTGATGCCTTGGGTATATTGATCGTTGTCCAGCTGTTGTCTCTACCTTGTCTTACTGCTGCAAGGACTGAAATTCATACCTAGTGTCCCATTCAGTCCTGGAAGGTGCTGAGGACAGGTTCATTGCCCTGTGTCACTTGTGCATTGACATGTGCTCAGAGAACTAAAACAACTCGCTCAAGGTAAAAAAACTCACCCAAGGGCACACCTCCATCTCATCACCAGCCCAGGGAGCTTTCCACTGTGCTCATGTGCCACCCCATGAATACTCTGCATCCAGCCGGCAGGGCCATCAGCAACCACATTCCTCGTCTCACCTTTCTGGAACATTGACGCCAGCCTCTCTGTGCTCCCTGCGACTGTGGTGGCCCATGCTCCTGTGAGCCGGAGGACCATGTCTTCAAAATGCTTCGCCAGTGTCTTCCCCTCCTGGAGAGAACAAAGTCAAATAAAGCTTCTGTCCTCAGGTAGACGGATGTCTTCCCCCTCAAGTTGCCTTGTGTCATAATGACTTGAGTCTCATTCTCAAAATCATTCATTCAGGTCTGGCCCAAATGCAAATATGAGACTTTCACACCAAACACACACACACACACACACACACACACACACACACGCACACACGCACACACGCACACATTGCTCTTGTTGCAAGACCATGTGCAAGAAAACTATTTTTTTTTTAAGTGGTGAGGACAAGACCTAGATCCTTGTGTATGCTTGGTAATCACTTTACCACCGAACTACACACCAGCCCCTTAAACCTCTTTAATTCATAATTTGACCTTCTAATGACAAGAACAAGGAGAAATGCCCCTGTATACCCTATATGCAAAAAATTAATCTTGAGTAAATAAATAGCACAGTTGAGAACAAGGCTTAATATCCTACAAGAATCCAATTCACTCAGTTCAAGGTTGCCTTCCAGAGCAGGGAGACCCAAGGTCCAGGCAACCGTCTCCTTATAGTGGAGTCCTGGCTTTCTCCCAAAACCCTTCTTATGGAACAGATCTCAGGCTATCTGGGACAGTCAGGGCACCTGTGACCTCCTTCTTTATATACGACTGGAGGTCACGCTTCCTAAAGCAGAGGCTCTGACTGGGTTCTTCATCACCTTCCAGTGTGGAGCCCCCCTGTTGGGCTCCACGAAACCTCAAGGGCTGTTGGCCTCCCTGAAGTCGAACATGTTGGCTCCAGCATCAGCCCTTGGTGCAGTTAATCAGGGGCAGCTGGCACAGAACAGGACTGTGGGCACAAAACCTTCCAAGTGCCAGTTTCCAGTTTCATCAGAAAGAAACCTGACAACCCAAATGTCAACTAAAAGGAAGGACTGGAATAAACTACTCTACCGCAGTACAAACAAGGTAGACTTCTAAATACCTTTTTCCACTACAAGGACCCAGGGCTCCCTGGAGCAATGGTTGATTCCAGGCAAGAAATGTTTTCAAATGAGGCCTGGGGTGTGGCTCAGTGGTACAGCACTTGCCTAGCTTGCGTGAGACTCTGGGTTCATCCTGAGGACCTCAAAAAATAAAAATATAAACAAGAACAAATAAGCCTTGGGACACTTTGAGGCAACAAATAAGGACATGTTCAAAGAAATATAGGGACATGTCAAAAGGACACAGGAGCCTACTTGAGTGGGGTCCCACTGGCCAAATCAAAGGTGAATTAGCATCAAATATATCTAATGACATTAACAAATGAGAATCCTTGAATAAAATCTGAATCCATGAATTTATACTGCTGTAAGTAAACAAATTAGGGTGGGAGGTATAACTCAGTTGTAAGCACTTGCTTAGCATGCACGCAGCCCTAGGTTTGATCCTCAGCACTGAAAAGTACATAATACACTAACGAACAAACTAATTGAAAGTTTGGTGAGAAACAGGATATTTACATAGTGCCAAAGCATTTCCTCATAAAATACGTATCATTAACAAAGCGGACAAGAGTCATTTCATCCTGAGACTTCATCTCTCTGGTAGGATACGGTGGGAACCCAGCATTCATGCAGAAGATGCACATCCTGAGGACTTCAATCATGAAGAGTCACCAGATAAACCCCAAGCAAGGCCCATTCTGCAAGGTAAGTGCCTGGCCAGGTGTGGTGGTGCACACCTGTAATTCCAGAAACTCTGGAGGCTGAGGCATGAGAACCACAGTTTGAGATAAGCCTCAGTAATTTAGCAAGGCCCTAGCAATTTAGTGAGACCCTGCCTCAAAATAAAAAAAAAATAAAAAGGACTGGGGATGTGGCTCAGGGGTAAAGTACCACTGGATTCAATCCCCAGTACCAAAAATAAAAAAGAAAGACAAGAAAGAAATTTAAATGAATATTATAAAATGAATCATGAAAAAAGCCAGTTTGAAGCCTGCATACTGCATGAGTGTGAGAAATAAACGCTAGATGTTCACGTATTTTGTTACAGTAGCCCTACTTATTTATTTATTTTTGAGGTATTGGGGATTGACCCCAGAAGCATTCTACCAGAGCAATACCATTCCTATTTATTTATTTGCCCAGATTGGCCTCATAGAGGACACACCCCTAGTGCCATGACAGTTGACAATTGCCATGAGGATGACCAGAAAAAAAAAAAAAACGTAATAGGAACAAAAATGCGGTGATGGTAACTTCCTAGGAAATCTCTGCCCATTTCCAGAAAAGAATATTCCTCCCCCTTATTAGCCTGTGTGTCCCCCCACCCGAGTTCCTTTGCTCTATAGCTATCACCTCCCAGCTGCCAACTGGGGGAGAGATGGATCTGTTTGTCTGTGAGTCTGTCTCCTACTTCTCCTGTTCTCAGCCGAGAACAAGTCTCCATCAGTGCCCTAGGAATCATTATCCACAATTCCAAGAGGGAAAAAGGACCCAGTGTGGGGTGAAAACACACTCTGCTCATTCACACTCTCACACACACTTCTGACTCCAGATGTGGGTTCCCCACCACAAACACGAAGCCTCCCTCCAGCAGATGCACACCAACTGGGAGTCCCAGTCTTGACACTGTCTACCTGCAGAGCCTCAGTCCCACAGACTGGCCGCACTTCAGATGCCAATCACAAGTCCCAGGTGGTCACCTGTACTTCTGACCCATCAGTTATAAGTGGGGGATCCCACACCTTTCTCCCTAGTGAGTCAATAATTGATCAGGAAAGAGCTCCGAATCCATCCTCTCTCCAGGCACGTCACCTCCACATGTTCAGCAACCGGGCAGGAATCTCATCAAATCTTAGTGCTCAAGAGGAGCCAGGTATAATCCTCGCATGCCTTTAATCCCAGCAATGGGAGGCTGAGGCAGGAGGAATACAAGTTTGTCTTTGTTTGTTTGGTACTGGGGATTGACTCCAGAGATGCTCTAGCACTGAGGCACATTCCCAGCCCTATTTAATTTTTATTTTGAGACAGAGACTCACCAAATTGCTGAGGCTATCCTCAAATTTGTGATCCTCCAGCCTCAGCCTCCCAAATCACTGGGATTATAGGCATGCACCCATATGCCCAGCAAGATGACAAGCTGAGGCCAGCCTAGCAATTTAGTGAGATCCTGTCTCAAAAACTTTTTTTTTTTTGCACCAGGAATTAAACCAAGAGCCCTTTAACCACTGAGCCACATCCCCAGCCCCGCCCCACCCCCCACCCCCCTGCTTTTTTTTCAAAGACAATGTCTTTAAAAAAATATTAAATATTTTATTTAAAGACAGGGTCTTGCTGAGTTGTGTAGGGCCTTGTTAAGTTGCTGAAGCTGGCTTTGAACTTGCAATCCTCACACATCTTGGCCTGGGTTCTGCTGGGATTGCAGGTGTCCTCAAAGACTTTTTAAAAAGGTCTGGGCATGCTGCTCAAGGTAGAGCACCCTGGGTTCAATCCTGAACACCGCATGTTTTTTTTTAAAGAGGACATTTTATTTTTGCAATGTTGGGGATTGAACCCAGAGTTAGAATGCTAGGCAAGCGCTCTACCACTGAGCTGTCTGCCCCAGCCCCATTCAAGAATCTATAGAGTTTAATTGCATTTAATCCCAGCACCTGTTCCCCCTTCCAGAATTGTGTGGGGCTGAGTGTCCCAACCCTCTGATCACTTGTTTCTGGTGAGCAGCCTTACCCTCAGGCTATCAGGGGCCCTAACTTGCCACCTCATCAGCATAAACTGGGGTCCTGTGGAAAGGGCCCATTAAGAATAAGGAAAATCACTCCTATGGCTAAGGAGGGAACAGAGACAGAGGTCTCTGTGAGGCCACAGGGAACCGAGATCTGAAACTCAGGGTGGAGCTTTGCCTGAGAGACAGACCTGGCTGTCAGCAGCAGGTGGTGGAGGTGGAAGTTGGGGGCACCGAGGACATCCCAGAACATCGGTTGTTTCCGTTCCCTGAGGTTGCTGTAACAAATGACCTCAACTAGGTCACTTGCAATGACAGAAAATTATCCTCTCCACAGTTCTGAAGGCCAGAAGTCCATAATCAAGGTGCTGGCAAGGGTTGCTTACTCCTAGACTCGGGAGGGAATCTGTCCTTGTGATTCGCCCAGCTTCGGTGGTTGTCACCAGTCCTCAGGGTTCCTTGGATCATAGACGTGTCACTCCAAGCTCTGCCTCCTCCTCTGCTGAGTCTGCCTCCTCTGTCATTGGACTTAGGGCCCAGCTGCATGATCTGGGATCATTTCACCTCCAAATTGTCAACTAAATCACATCTGCACAGACCCTTTCTCCAAACAAGGTCTTTCTCCAAACAAGGTCCTTCTCCAATTGCAGGTGCTGAGGATTAGAACATGGATGTCCCTTACTGGAGCTGCCATTTAACCCACCATGCCCATCTTAAAGAGAAGAAAACAGACAAGGACCCTGAGAATCAACATTGATGCCACAAGACTGCAGGGGACCTGCTAAGGACGGGAGAAGGTGGGAACACACATCCTTGCTTTCCGTTGATGCCACTTCTGTTTCCTTTGAGACTTAGCGAAGTCTGTTTGAAAGTTCTGGTTTGGGTTGGGAGTTCAGTGGTGGAGTCCTTGAATGTCACAGGCAAGGCCCCAGAAGAGACAACAGGACCTGCCGCATGGGCCGTTGTTTGGGGAGTAAAATGGGTGACTGTGGTGGTTGCCAATGGTAGTAACTGTTACAGCATTACTCTGGGAGACGGAAATGAACTGGGTCTGGGGTGACAGGAGCAAGGGTTTGGGAGAGGGCGCTGTGAGCACTGGGACCATAATCCGTCTCTGTGAGGGCCTCCCACCTTGGGAAGTAGGAGCTCAGGAGCTGAAAGCAGAGAATTCCCTTGAGACAGGAATGCCTTCCTGGACCTCACCAGGCTGATCATGGGAGGTCAGCAGAGTGCTTCCAAGACAGGAGGGCCCCCTTGTCCAATCCTTGTTACCCAGAGTGCTTTCTCAAAGAAGTGAGGGAAAGATCCCACACTCTGCCTCATGCTCAAGAACCTGTCCCCAGAAAATCCTGCTTAGTGCGTCTCCTCTTGCCCTAACGCTGGAGTCCTGTCGCAGCATAGCACTGTACTGGGGGCTGGGAGACCAAAGGCAAAGAGTCTTTTGGTAAAAATTACACTTGAGGAGTGGAGGCTTCTTCCCAGCTCCCCAGCGACAGGTACACACCCTCTGCTTTGGGGGACAGGTGGACAGGGAGGGGCCGACCGCCACCTGGAGAACTCAGGCCTGTCCTGGAGCTCTCTCCCCGGCCTCTGTCAACTTCAAAAGCAATTTCCTTTATTGCTGGCGCCATTGGCTGGATCTCTGGAGGAACAAATTAATGTTGGGCGCAGGTGGGCACAGTTAATACCTGCGTAGGGCTTTATGTTCCCTCCGCGGTAAACAAAGATAACCTGAACTCTAAACAGGCACTTCCAGGCTGCCCACGCCGCAGATCCTGGGCTTCTTTGTGTGAAAGGCCTCGGAGCCCTTCCTCCTCTCCCCTGGGACACCAGGCAGTGCCGACTGACCGAGGATTCCAGGCCCAGGGGCCTCACTCCACACCCGCGGGCAGGCAGCAGCTCTGCCCAGAGGATCCTCCTGCCACCCTGTCAACCCTGCCGCTCCAGCCTCCCAGGGCCCCACCCGCCGCAGGAAGTCCTGTCTTTCTGCAATTGCTGTGATTATCTTGTGCCCCCTGGGGCCTCCAGGCTGGCTGGGGACCAGGCGCCTGGCTTCCCCATATCCACACCCACCTCTTCTGCTTCCTGCTGCGGGGTGGGGGCAGCTCTCCCTGCTGGTTGGGCTCCTGAGGCTGCTGGGGGTTAGTGGGTCCCTGTCCCTCACCATGCCTTTGAGGGCAGGCCCTTCCTGGGCTGACAAGCAGAGGCCCTCCCAGGGTGACACTGCAGAGTCCCGGGCTGACCACTGGGGCCCTGAGTTAGACTGCTAGGCACTGCAGCTTTTCACACTGATTACACGTGCTGACCCCTTGGCTGCTCGGGCTCATTTTACCCTCCCAACAGCAGTCCTGTGAGGCGGGCACCCTTGTGCTCATTTACCTGGCCTAAGAGACGAGACTCAGGGACAGATGGTGCCAGTGCACAGCACTGGGTGGCCCCCACACTCTCCACCCATTGCCTCATTTGACCCCCTCACAATCCCTTGAGGCAGGTGCTCTGATTACGGCCCAGGCATGGGTCAGGGCGTGGCGTGTCTACATGAGGTCAGCCAGCTGTCTGGCTCTCAGACAGTCACGAAGAAGCCAGGACACCTGAACAGGGGACCTTTCCCCCTGTGGTGCTGGTGGGCACGGTTCATACCTGCTAGGACTTGATGTTCAGGCCCCTCATACTTGCTAGGCAAGTGCTCTACCACTGAGCTCTACCCCAATCCAAATGGGGCTTTAAATACTCCTTTTCAGTGCTGCCCAGGTGGTAGCCAAGAGTCAGCTCTGGAAACCTCTCTCCGGCAGCCTGCATGCCCCTGCCTCTGCTCACAGCCAGCGTCCTCGGGGACCTTGGGTACCAGGTCATGCCAGGTCCTGGGCTTTCCAGAGCTTCCTCTTACCTGCTCCCTGGGCTCCAGTCCGTCTTCTGCTTGGTCACCAGACCACTTTCTTCATGTCCAGGACCCTGCTGACACCTACAGAATCTCAACTCCTCCCAACCTTGTTCCCGGGGCTTCCTGCCCAGGCAAACGGGGCTCCCGCCAACCAGGCCACTCCTCTCCAACGTGAGGCCCCAAACCTCAGGAAGGAGGAGCCCCCACCATCCTCTAGAGAGGAGGGGTCTGTTCCAGGCAGCACAGGGGGGGGCAGTGGCTGGGGCCAGGAAGCCTCCAGCAGGACAGTCTTTAGGGTGGATGGCAAAGGAGCTGGCTGAAGGAGGGCCAGGCAGAGGAGTGGGCATGGGCAAAGCTGAGCAGCCCCAGAACACAGGAGGGGACACATCCCTAAGACCTCCACGAGGGGCCTGGAAGCCCCAGGGCGGCAGATGGGAAGTGCTGGGTCTTGAAGGGCAACCTCTCCGCAGGTGAGGAGGGTCCCATGGGACCTCGGTCTGGTTCCATCTCTGCCTCTCACTGTTGCCTGGTCCAAGTACTCTGACCTCTGGTTCAGTGTCC
Source organism: Ictidomys tridecemlineatus (assembly GCF_052094955.1). NCBI lineage: Eukaryota > Metazoa > Chordata > Mammalia > Rodentia > Sciuridae > Ictidomys > Ictidomys tridecemlineatus. The sequence goes on along the minus strand of NC_135478.1, from coordinate 207,384,231 downwards.
TGCTCTGTAAAGTGGGGGGATGGAGGACAAAGGAAACCAATAGTCCTTTTTCAAAATGTTTTTAACTTTAGAAGGTGGAGGGTATTTTGTTTTTTGTGGTCCTGGGGACTGAACTCAGGGCCTCATCCACGTTAGGTACGTGCTCTACCAGAGCTGCATCCCGAGCCCTTTTTTAAATTTTATTTTGAGACATGGTCTCCCCAAATTGCCCAGGTTGGTCTCTATTTTGGGACCCTCCTCCCTCAGCCTCCAGAGTAGCTAGGATTGCAGGGGTCACCATGTCGGACTGAAGATTTTCTTTTCTTTTTTCTTCTGGTCTGAGAGTGGAACCCAGGCCTTTGAGGAGGCTAAGCAGGAGCTCTGCCACTGAGCGACACGCTCAGCCCTGGGAGCTTTTTCTCAGATCTTTGTAGGAAGCCTGAAGAAGAGTAGATGTGATGCTAAGGGAAATAAGCCAATCCCGAAAAACCAAAGGTCGAATGTTCTCTGATAGGTGGATGCTAACACATAGTAAGGGGTTGGGGAGATAGAAGTTCACTGGACCAGACAACAGAGAATGAAGGGAAGGGAGGGGGAATGAGGGCGGTAAGAAGTGGAAGGGCGACAGAATGAATCCGACATAACTTTCCTATGCCCATATATGAATCCATGACCGGTGTAACTCCTCATCATGTACAGCCACGAGAATGGGAAGTTATACTCCACGTGTGTATGTCAAGGTACATTCTACTGTCATGTATAACTAAAAAATAAATAGATAAATAAAAGTTAGCCTGGACTGGTGGCTCATGCCTGTAATCCCAGTGGCTTGGGAGGCTGAGGCAGGAGGATCAAAAGTTCAAAGCCAGCCTCAGCAATTTAGCAAGGCCCTAAGCAACTCAGTGAGACCCTGTCTCCAAATAAAATATAAAAAAAGGACTGGGGATGTGGCTCAGTGGTTAAATACTCCAGGTTCAATTCCCAGTACCAAAAAATAAATAAATAGAAGAACAGTGGAAGTAAATGGATCAGTAGGAATAAATGAGAGAGTAGGAGCCCAGGCCTCCCCTCCTCCTCTGTGTCTGCCGAGGAAGCAAAGTTTGACATTCAAAGTCCCATGATAGTCTTACTCTACTGATGATGGACCTTCCACCTGCATCCTCTATCCCCAGCTCAGGCCAGGCTGAGGTCCTGATTTCCCACAGTCCCCTCTAGATCTGTGATTGATCTTGAAGTGGGAACAAAGAACCCCTGCCCCAGAGGAGAAGGAGGGGCCCCAGGTCCCCAGGCCTCCAGGTATCCATACTGACTTGTCTGAATTTCGGTGGGTGCTGGGTCCCTGCAGCCTGCAGGAGGAGGGACACCTGCAGGGACCAAAAGTAGGACTGGACCCTGCCTCTTCCAGTATGGAATCTTCTAGGCTCCCTTGGCCAGCCGGCTTAGATCGGCCCTGCCATGCTTCTGCTCTCCAATCAGCAGTGGCCACTGGAATTTGCAACCCTGCACCACCCCTCCCAGAGCCAGGGCACCTACTGCATTCATGCCCTGCTTGTTGAAATTTAGGATAGCAAGTGTGTGCAACTTCTATAACATGAACCAAAAATATTTTCAATTTGCACCTTCTTTGACCTAGAGATACCACTCCTTGGAATGGATCCTAAAGAAATTCACTATTTTCTGATCACAGGGAATTGGAAACTGCCCACCTGACTTAAGATGGGCTTGATAGATGAAGTCATCGTCATACTGTGCAGCTGTTCACTGTCATAGAATATGATTTTTCCCAAATGGGAAAAGGAGCCAGGTGTGACGGCACATGCATGTGATCCCAGTGACTTGGGAGGCTGAGGCAGGAGGATTGCAAGTTCAAGGCCAGCCTCATCAACTTAGCAAGGTCCCATCTCAAAATAAAAATGCTGGTTATGTGGCTCAGGGTAGAGGACCACTGGGTTCAACCTCCAGAAGGACAAAAAGAAAGAAACCAAATGGGAACAGGTCACTTTGTAAGAAAAGTAAGACACTAGATGAAACAGAATGTACAAAAAGGCCTCATTTTTCGTTAAAAACAACATGCACCTAGAACAAAGACAGGAAAATCATGATGCTTCCAGGTTAGCGATTTTCTGGGGTTCACATTGTCTGCCATGGTCTCCACAGTCTAGTGATGGGGACACGAAAGATTAGTTTTTAAAGAAATCAGAGAAAAAGGAAAAAATCAAAATTTCAGTGCACTTAAAAAAAAATTCTGTTGGGTTGCACACCCATGGCACAGGCGTGAGAGGCCTGGCACCCCCATGGCACGATTCCCCACTCCCTTTTGCCTTCTTCTCTCAAACTCAGGTCATGTGATGTTCTCCATGAGGAGGGTCCCTGTCCCTGGGCTCCTCTGCCTGGGGTCAGCTGGGGTTGGTGGGAAACCTGGAACACCAGGTGCTCAGACTGAGCCCCGCTCCAAGGGGCAGCCTGCAGCCATGAAGGGGACAGCCTTGAGGGTGAGCGGAGAATGGGAGATGAGGCCTCGCTCCCTCACAGTGAGGAAGACCCCAGGTCTCCAGGCCACAGCTCTGCCATCCTGCCCTCCAGCCTCCTGGGAGACCCTGCTGCACCAAGGAGCAGGTCGGGGCCAATCCAACTGGAGCCTTGCCCTAAAGGGGTAAGTATCGTCCCTTGCCCAAGGGTAGGGGAAGGCAGCAGGAACAGCCCGACCATGGCTGGCCTCCTGGGCCCCACCTGCGTGGGGCAGAGTCGACTAGAAATCGAACTTTGCCAGACTTGTCCCACCCAGCTGCCCCAGTAGGGCAGCAGGAGGACCTCCCAGTTCCTTCACAACCCGGGAAAGGGACGAGGACCTGGCACCGTGGGATGGGGACGTGTCACAGTAAACAAGTCACCTCACCTCTTTTAGCCTCCATTTCTTATCTTTGTGGTGGGCTAAAAACAACTCTCCCTCCAGGGAGCCTTAGGCTTCCATTCCATAAGCTACAGAAAGCACAGAAATGGGAAGCCTGGTGCCAGGTTTCTTCCTGTCCCTGCAGGCCCGAGCCATCGGAGTATCTCATTACAGGATAGCTCGCTGAGAGGAGGGAGCTGGCAGAGAAGACCACCGCTCAATCCCAGGGGACCTGCAGACCCACCCCAACCACTGGTAGCACCCTGTGGGGAGCCCTGAGGATTTGCCATCGTGTAGGGCAGCAGGGTACGTGGGAGGGAGGCTGAGGAGGGACGGTCCAGATAGACAGCAAGGGACAGAAGGGCAAGCGTCAGGCCGACTGAGACAAAAAGCAGAGAGAAGCAGGCAGCAAGAGCAGGACCAGAGAGAGTTCCGGAGACTCCAAGGGACTGCCAGTGCCCACAGGGTCAGGGATCCTGGCTGCCTGGGCTGCAGGGATGAGGTGGGGGTCGGACATGGTTTGGGACCCCAAGTACAGTTGTCAGATTTAGAAATAAAATATATAAGATTCCCAGTCAAATTTTAATTTCAAGTGAACAATACTTATTTTTTTAAAAAATATTCCTATATCCTCTGGCTGTTCAGTACCATACTTATACTAAAATGTTTCCACTGTTTACCTTGAATTCCAATCTGACTGGTGTTTGGGGTCTTACCTGGCACCCTAGGCCCAGGGCCCATGCTTTCCTCAGCTGCAGGTGGAACTCAGTGGGTGCATAATTGCTCCCTCTGGCCACTGATGCCCATCTCCACACAGTCAGGAAGGGGCCCTTCCTGGCCTGGTACACGCTCAACGTTTGTCTCCTCGCACAAGGAGGCCTTGCCCCAGTGCAGGGAAATGCTGACCCACGACAGGGCCCCTCTGTCCAGGGCCATTACAGATCTAGAAACCATTCTGTCTGCCTGTTCCTTGCTGTCCTCCGCTCCCAGCAGTCGGCCAAGGGGCTCAGGTGGCCTGTGAGTTCCTCAAGGATGGGTGCAGCCGCTAATCTGGGACAAGTGCCCAAAGGAGGCACAGCCTCTGCTAAGGGTATTCAGGGGCCCAGGTGTGGGGACACTGCCAGGGAACCATGTCCACCCTGTCCCCAGACAGCTCTAGGAACCCTGTGAATGCCATGGCTGGAGAGAGCTCTGACACCCGCTCTTGTGTTTTTTGAAATGGGATCTTGCTATGTGGCCCAGGCTGGCCTGCAACTTGGGATCCTCCAGCCTCGGCCTCCTGTAGCTGGGATTGAAGCTACTGGCTTAACTCTTTATTTTAATAATCTCTTGAGGCCCAAAGAGGCAGTTCTGGGCCCAGCGCCCAGGCCCCTTGGCCCTGTAGTGGTGCTGTGTTCTGCCTTGTGAAATGCTACCTCACCTCTGTGGTTTTGTGGCCTTTTTTCCTGTCTTTCATGGGGATCTAGCATTTTCTGCTTTGCAATGTTCCTTTTCCTCTCATCTCTTCGAGGCACAACAAACACAACTGTAAGGTCCAGCATTGCCCCTGGTTTCACAGCTGCATCCACAGGCACACACAAGCCCAAAGACACACAGAGAGATGATGGTAGAGTTACAACCAGACCCTGAGCCCATCTTGGCTGGAGGCAGAAGGAAGAACCCCTGGCAACTAGTTGCTTATTCTTCATCCAGTCTGGGGTGGGACCCAAAGAAGATGCAAGCTTCTGCAGAAACTCTAGTTTATGGGCATGCTCAGATGATGAAATCGATTTTCTGTGAATTGGCCTCCTAAAACCCCCCATAGTTAGTAGATGTCACTTCATGCTTGAAAGGACTGTAAACTCATCAAAGGCAACAGAGTTGCCTGCAGCAAAGGCCCCAACCCCTAGGTGAACCCCCACCCTGCTCTCTGCAAAAATGTGGGATGATCCTGGAGCCCAGAGCTCTGAGTTCTCCATGGCCCAGTTGGCTCAAATGGATGGCTTCTGATCTTCCCCGCACCTCAGTTTCCCCACCTGTAAAGTGGGTGGAACGACACTGTCCTCTAAAGCTTGTGGGGCCCCCAGTGATACCCTGTTTGATTACAAAGTGGATTAAAAGTTGTGGTGTACTTGATACAAGTAACTCGATCAGGCACACAGATAGTTTTGTTGAAAAGCAGCCTCAGGTGGCCTTTTGCCAGCCTCCCTACCCCCCTCCAAAGCCCCCATGGAACGGGCCTGGAAGGAGAGAGACAAGATAATAGGCTCCTGCTGCAGCCCCTGAAGTCTCTCCTACCAAAGGCCCCGGGGAGACTCAGCTGGGCAAGCCCCGGGCTGGCCCCACCCGAGCTCCGTTCCTCCCCAGGCTGGGAGCTGCTTCCTGAAGAAAGGGTCGTAATGGCCCAGACCACAGGACCGAAGACACAGGACTCCTGAGAGCACATGGCGGGTGTCCAGGTGCCTAACCACCTGGCCACTGTGTCCCACCCCAAATGCAGCTCACACCCACACCGGTGCCTTTGTGGAGCCCGTGTTTCTTTTTTCTTTTTTTTTTTTTTTAAGAGAGAGAGAGAGAGAGAGAGAGAGAATGTTAATATTTATTTTTAGTTTTCGGCGGACACAACATCTTTGTTGGTATGTGGTGCTGAGGATCGAACCCGGGCCGCACGCATGCCAGGCGAGTGCGCTACCGCTTGAGCCACATCCCCAGCCCGAGCCCGTGGTTCTCAATGCAAGAGAATCTCATGTGACTCAAACTCAGGATCCGACCTCTGGGCAAGACCCCGTCCCCTCATGTCCCCTGGACATTCAGGTGGAGGAAAGGGTGAGCTGAGCCAGGGGAAGCAGCTGCCAAGGCCACTCAGTCTGTACCTCACCACGTGTCCTAAGGGGTCACTGGGACCCTGAGGTCAGCATGTAGAGAGTGTTTAGTCACCATGGCCACGTTAGCCAGGGGTCCCAGAGGTTTTGTCCCCTTCCTTCTTGGGAGAAGGGAGGTTGTTGCTCCTTTTGTGTGGACAGCTCTTTTTCAAGGTCTTCCACTGTCCACTCCTCAGACTTCTTCTAGAAGGGGGCCTCAAGCAAACAAGCACGTAAATGAAACAGGTCCTGTTGGTCTTCAGGAAGCTGGACACTGATGGAATAGCATTACCCTCCCAGGGGTGGATGGGACTCAGAATGCTGATATCCAGGCTTCCGGTGGCCTAGGCCAGCTACACCACAGGCCACCAATGGCCACTGAGAGGCCAAAGGCAGTGAGGCTGAACTGTTTCACTCTCTGTTCTTTTCTCAGTTTCATTCACAAGGGACAGAAAGTCTCCTGGGCCCATTCTTTGGTGCACAGTGACTTGCTCTGTTGGGGCTGACACTACATTAGAAGACTCAGTTCCAGAGAAAAATGGAATTCATAGTTGTGTGGCTGGCATAGTTGGCCAGGAGGGGCCAAGCCCTGTCAGGGACCCAGAGTCTCAGGTTGCCTCCTAGGTTGATCTGACCTCTGTGACCTGAACAAGTCACTTGGACCCTGCTTTCTCTCCTCTGAGTCCTGGCTCCACCCATGCTCACTGACTGGCCAAATGACCAGAGCTGTTAAATCTCCATTTTCTCTACCATAAAGAGGGTGTAAAGACACTAACCTCATGTGCCTGTGCTGAGGAGGCTACACACCTATCTGGAAAATGTGATCCCCTTCCTCCTGGGTTTTTAAATTAATTACAGTCCAGAAAGATATACCATGCTCATGAACAAATGCCATCATTCATTTATTCAATAAAATTTTAAAAAGTGCCTTTGATGTGTGCAAACAGATGCTGTTAACACCTGGGCTCTCAGGCCATCAGAGATGGGGTCTGGGCTTGCAGGTAGGAGTATAATTCAGGGCAAGCTCTCAGCCTGCCAGGTACCAAGGCTGGGTATGGATCATCTTCATGAAAACAGGGTGCAGCAAATGTGAGAAGGGTCTCCAGGAGGGAGAGCTTGGATTTTTAATCTCAAGGCTGAGGGCCACCTGAGGCGGGGAGTGCAGAGGCCTGACGGGCAAGGTCACCACCACCACCACGGTGAGACAGCAGTTCTCCAGACGCGGCTCAGCTAGAATTCGCTGGGACTGGCTTGAGGGCTGAAGTCCCTGTTAGAACCCAGGGCAGGGTGGGGGACACGCCTTCAGTTCCACCTAGAATACTGGAAGTCAGATGACCTCCCCAGGGACAAATGAGGGAGCCAGAGAATTAAGATACTCTGAAGGCCACGTGACGCACACTCCCATAATCCTAGCTGGGGATGTGGCTCAGTGGTCAAACGCCCCTGGGTTCAAAGCCTGGTATGAAAAACAAACAAACAAAACAAAACAAAACAAAACAAAACAAAAACAAAACAAAACAAAACAAAACTCTGTTCTTTTCTGAGCTCTGCCAGTCCCTGGCTGTGTGTCCTGAACAAGTCCCTTGATCTCCCTGAACCTCAGTTTCCTCACCTGTACTGAGAGTTTTCCTGAGAATCAGAGGGACATGGTGTGGGAAAGCTCTTTGCCAACATCCAGCCCCTTATGGGGCTACAGGAGGCGACCTGGGTCTGAACTTGCCCCTGCCCAGTACCTTCTCGGTGAACTTGGAAAACACACACTCCCCTCAAGCTTCAGATCTTCCTGCCCTGCTGAGATCTGAGGGGAAATGAGAAAGTGGGAAGAGCTGTCTAAACCGTGATCCATCCGGCTTTGGTGACAGCTTCCTGCTTCCTCGCCCATCCTTGACCTAAGTGCCTCAGGTTTCCAGGACTCCGAGAGCCCTGCAGGTAGCACCTGCTTCCCAACATTGCCTCACCACACTGTGGAGCCGGGCCCTCCCCCTCACACCTACGCTCCCAGCACCCAAAAAGGTGCTCAGCATCACCAATCCTCAGGAAATGCAAATTAAAACCATGAGATATCACCACACACGGGCTGGGGACAGTAGCGCGCTCGCCTGGCATGCGTGCGGCCCGGGGTTGGATAATCAGCACCACATACCAACAAAGATGTTGTGTCCCCCGAAAACTAAAAAAATAAATAAATATTTTTTTAAAAAAGAGATATCACCACACCCAACTAGAATCATCCACAGCTGTGAATTGGTGTAATGGGAGTATTTACATCCCAGAAACCCCCAAATACTACAAGTTAGAGCTTCCCCATTCCAGACAGCCCGTTGTTAAACACTTATCAGTGCCACCTCTGTTGGAAACATATGTACACAGAGACTTGTACATGAATGTTCATAGTAACTTTATTCATAATAACCAAAAAATGGAGCTGGGGTTATGGCTCAGTGGTAGAGCGCTTGCCTAGCATGTGTGAGGCACTGGGTTCAATTCTCAGCACCGTATATAAATAAATAAATAAAATAAAGATCCATCAATAACTAATAAATTTTAAAAATAACCAAAAAGTGGAAACATTCCAAATGTTGATTAACTGAGGAATGGTCAAAGAGACTGTGGTACTTCCCTATGATGTTTCAAAAGGTCACATGCTCCATGCTTGTATATAAATGGAATCTGGGCAAAATGACAGTGATAGAAGGCAGACTAGTAGTTGCTGGGGTTGGAGTGATAGTGTGGGTTGTGGTAGGGGGAGGGGATCACCACAAAAGGCAGGAGGGAAGTCCTGGAGAAATGGAAATGTTCCATTTGCTGGTGCAGTACTGCTCTCGTAGGTCAGATAAAGGTAGATACAAAGCTCATTTAATTGTGAGTTTAGATTGATTCATTTTATTCTATGTAAATCATAATTCAACAAAGCTGTCCAAACCAACCAGAGCCCACCCCTTACCATGCTGCGCCCCGCCCTCTGTGGAAGACTCAGGCTCACCCCACCACAGTCTCAAGTGGCTGTCTCTGGAGGAGAAAGGGGCAGGAAGCTGTTCTGAGTCAGGGATGCAGACAGGCAGAGGCCACTCCCTCTTTGGGGGCCACCCTCTTCATTTCTTCCTCGTCCATTGAAGAAGTGGGTGACCTTGGGATGCTGACTGGCAAGTCCCCGCCTTTTTTTTCCCAAAAAGGGTGGACTTGAGAGAACCAGGGTCATTAAAGCTTAGAGGAAAGATGGTGGGGGTGGGGAGGAATCTGAAGACCAGGAGGGACCAAGACCCAGCTATCATTCCCATGTGTGCTTGGAGGGTTAGCATATGGCCAGTAATGACCAGCTGTTCTCTGTCAGTTCCAGATGGATTCTGAGAAAAATGGGCTTTCTGTGTAGCAGGAAAGGTGATGGTGGGATATAATGATGAACTTCCTGAGAAGGATCTTGATAAAAGTGAACATGGTAGGGCTGTGGTGGAGTGCTTGCCTAGCATATGCGAGGCGCTGGGTTCAATCCTCAGCACCACATAAAAATAAATAAATAAAATAAAGGTATTGTGTCCAACTACAACTAAAAAAAAAAAAGTGAACACGGTACGTGTGTGTGAGTGTGTGTGTGTGTGTGTGTGTGTTGTAACCAGAGCAAGGGAAGAGGGCACTTGAAATAATGCCTTTCTCTGAAGCACTTTAGGAATTGAAAAGACAAACCTTGCTCTGAAACAAGCCTAGGTCCCTCTGGGCTGAGGACAAAGGGGTAGACTTAGGCTCTTTCGCAAGGTACCTCTGAGGGCAATTAGCTAGCTGGCCCATCAGTGAGACCCCAAACCAGGAGTCCGTGGAGCCAGATGGGTACTTACTGTCATGGCCAGATCCCCTCGCAGACAGCCCTTGCACTCCTCTCCCCATTAGGGCAGAAGAGACCATCCATCACCATGGCAGGGGGGGCTGGTGCTATTGGAGGCAGCTGCAGGCCTCCATCCGACTCTCAGGAAGATGGTTCCAATCCCTCCGAGGTGCTAAATCATTCATGGAGCAGAAAGCCTGGGTGGCAGGAGATTTACTGCTAAGGAAACACTTTAGGGACTTGTAGAAATCAATTCCTTACAGAGACCCCATCAGCTGGCAGGTGGCCTAGGGGTGAGGCTTGCATGTGTGATGGGGACACAACAAAGTGGAGAAGGCGAGGGCGGAGGGGGGGACAGCTCCTGGACTCTCCAGCAGAAAATGGAGGGGACCCAAGGCCTGGGCCCAAGGGAGGCCCGTGGTGAAGGAAGACCCCCAGGCCCTGCCTGCGAGGGGGCAGCGGGAGAGGAGTTCCCAGACACCAGCCAAGCTCACCCACCCCTCCTGCCACCTGTAGGGAGCTTCTGTGTCTGTTCCCAGCAGGGCTCTGAAGGGGAGTAGGACCCAAGGAGAGGATCATTGTCAAAAGTTGCCGGGTCTGGTGGCCCTTCAATCACAGACCACTCCACCCAGCTCCGGCTGGAAAGAGAACCCCTCGCCAGTGTTGGTTCCTCTCAATGCAGCTGGAGCTACACACATCTTCATATCTCAAGTAGAATGTCAGCCCCCTGAAGGCCCATACAGTCTCCATTTTGTGATCCAGAATTCTAAGATTGGATCATTTGGCTTCTGGAGTATCCTCATGTGCTAATTTAACCAGCAGGAGACATCCGACACCCCATGCCCCTTGGTGCATAGTGGAAGCCACGTGTGTGGCCCAGCTGGGCTTTAGTGTGAAGTCCAAGTATGGCCAGCTTCTCTGCCTCCATTTCTATGGCTAGAGCATACTTCCCCAGTGTGAGTGGGAAAAGAAAAATGAAAGGATGAAGGAAGACAGGAGGAGCACTTCCAGACCAGTGCTGCTAAACAGATCTAATTCCAGGGCTTCCTTCTGGTCCTCACTGCACAGATGAACCTGCTGGGAGCGCAGCCAGAGAATCAGCTCTTCCCAGGCTCATGCCTGTGAGAAGGGAGAATGAGAAGAAGATGCCCCCCATGCCCAGAAGTTCACGGAAGAGTCTCCGACTCCCTGGAAATGATCTACCAAGACAAAACCCAGGCTGGACCTTGCTAGCCAAGGAGGGTGACACAGAGCAGGAGGCTGTGGTGGAGAGGAACAGACCAGAGACAGCGCTGGCCCCTTTTCTGCCTGTAGTCTGTGCCTCCTCTCAGTGTGGCAGGGAGAACGGGTCTCACTCTTCTAGTGGCTCTTCACAGCAGGACCCTGGCGTTCCCTGACTCACCCAGCACCTTCCTATAGGAAGGCATGGGATACAGTGATGGAGACAGATAGGGCCCTTGCCCCTCTGGGGCACCACTGGGGACTCATGCTGAAGGAATGGTGTTTCCCAAGCCGCCCACCTTGGAGGCCGGGGCCAGGGTCCACCCAGCCTCTACTCTGAATGGCTAGCAGCCTGGCAGCTGCTGAAGGAGCTTCCCCACCTGCTTCATTGGCCCTGGGTCTTGGGAGGGCTTATCAAGCAGGTTCCCACTGGGCGAGGGTTCGATTACCAACTGCTGGATTCCGATTATTGTTGGAGGTTCCAGAAGAGCAGATCAAAGAGAGATCAAAGAGCTTCAGAAAGTCTTGATTTTTGCTCTTGATTAAACGCTACAAATGCTACCAGCCCCTCACCTCTCCCAACTGGCAGTGGTCCTCGATCCTGCCCCTGTCTTCTGTGAAGGACTATTTCCCACCCACAACCCCGAATCCTCCCCAGGCAGGAGGGGCTGTCAGCCTGCAAGCAGCATCCCCAGGATAATCCTCTTTCTAGGCAATGCTCCCCTCAGGTGTGTCCCCAAGAACATCCCTGCAGTTCCTAAGGTTCCTCTGGCCCCCTTAGCTAGAGGCTACCCAGGGAACCTGCCGGGACTCCACCCAAGCAGGTCCCTCACCATTTTTTAAAAAGTTTTTTCAAAGATTTTTATTTTATTTTATTTTGTGATACAGAGGATTGAACCCAGGGCTTTTTGCATTCGAGGCAAGCACTCTACCAACTGAGCTATATCCCTAGCCCCATCATTTTTAATTTTTAACTTTAAAAATATTTTTGCTGTACTGGAATTAACCCAGTAGGGTTTCACCACTGAGCTATATCACCAGCCCTCTAAATTTTTATTTTGAGACACAGCCTCGCTAAATTGCTGAGGCTGGCTTTCAATTTGCCATCCTCCTGCCTCAGCCTCCAGAGTCTCTGGGATTATAGGCGTGCGCCACCGCACGGCCCTGCAGTATTTCTTCCTGACCCGGCTCCAAGAGTTCTCTGTGGATCTGTGGAAAGACTCCGGAGCTGACATCCAGAGAATTGGGCTCTGGTGCGGCTCTGCCCAGAATTTGGGGCCTAGCTGGGCTTCGGATCTCTCACCTAAGAAAACGACAGTTTAGCCCGCTTGACTCAGCGGCCACCACAAATGAGCATGACCATATTTGGGTCATGGGGCCCTGGGAGAGTTTGAGGGTCTGGGAGCAACCGGGAGGGATACTAAGGCAGTTAGTCAAAACCAAAGCCCAAGACTTCGGGGCTGAGAGCCACGGGAGCGCTGGCAGCTGCAGGGCGTGGAGGAGATGTCCGCGCCCACGACGCTGGACGCCGAGGGGATGCGCAAGGGGAAAAGCCGGGTTGTGGGGATGGGGAGGAAAGAACCCGACGGCCCTGGACAGAACGCAGGTCCCCTCCACAGAACCCTTGGGGCAGGAGCACGTTTTCATTCTAGAAAGGCGGCAACTTCATTCCGGCAAGACTAAAAAGAACTGTCCCCCAAGAAGCGCTTTGCTGCCACAAGGCGCTGGGAAGAACACAATTTCGACGGATTCCCCCAGTCGTTCTCTGATCTGCGCGAGCTCCCACTCCACAGAAGAAACTAAAGCTCAGGCAGGCACCAGGAATCCTGGTTCCAACGAATCCTGGTTGGAAGGTGAATAACGAAGATCATTCTAATTTGAAACATTTAAGACCTAACTCCTCCAGGCATCCCCAGCCCGAAAAAGCATTTGCCTGGTTTGGGGGCAGAATTATTCTGCTAAATTCTGCTTTGGACACAGGGAGTGAAACATGGCCTGTGGCCAAAACCATATTTGGGTCACCGACCTTTGGATAATCTGCTGAAGGCTGTGGGGGCCAATCCCCCAACTGCAGACACAATCTGGTTAGAACCTCGGTGTTTCTGATCCCTGACGTCATCCCCGGGCCTCAGGGCTGGTAGGCGGGCTCTGGAGTCTGAGAACCGTGAATGCGGGAGGGTGGGGGCCCCTTCCCGGGTCCCAGCTGGTCGCGGGTGGGGAAACTACGCTTCCAGCATCGGAGGGACCCAAGCAGAAGCGGGGCCACGCCGGGCTCCTAGTGCACCTTCCCTAGCGCATCCTCTCCAACTTCTCCAGAAAAATGAGCGGCGGGCGTTTTTAGCTTTATTTTAAAAATGAGGCGACTGGGGTTGGATGCATCCCTCTATCCCGCCCGTCCTACTCCGGTTGGGGATCTTCTGCAGTGGACTCTCGAGCCTCGGAGGCACAGGATCGAACTCAGTCTGGGGGTCCCCATATAGGGAAAGGGAAAAGACCTAGAGCTGAGAAACCGCCAGGTCCCCTTCTTCACTCCCACTGCGAGCTTTCACTGGACTGAGGTTCTGGAAGCACTTCCCCCAAGAGCCAGAGCGCGGGCGGCTCCCTCCTGCTGCAGCCTCAGTCCCTTCACTCACTCTGCGCCTCGCCCTCGGACTCCACCCGTCCTGGCTTCGACATCCCAAAGCATTTTTTTTAAATCGAAAATTTAATACAAGCATATAATAAACACACATTCGCTTCGAACAGTCCAGAAGGCCATAAAAGGAAGTCCTTAAAAAAAAAAAGTCTTCAGTCCTTCGGGAGGAGCCCTTTTGTGCATAACAAACCTCATGCTTAAACCCTTGCCCCATTTATATTTTTACACAATCAGGAGCCCACGTGCCCTTTGCGCTTTTCACTAAACACCCAGGATATTTTCCAGGATATATAACGATCATTTATATTTTCCTCATTCTTTTGAAGAGTTGGGTCGATTCCTTAAGACAGAATCGCCTTTCTTTTGTCGGTCTTCTTTCTATTTCTCATTCTTTCCCCAAATCCCACTCCACTCCCTGGCAGCTCGAACAGTACCCCCCGGGCTCAGGCAAATAGAATCCTACAGCGCCCTTTGCCGCCTGGAGAAAAACGCACAGATGCAGATACACCGTCTTAAAAAAAATATACTAGAATATTAGCTGGGTTTCAAATACCCCTGGAAGTGTCGACCCACACGCATCTAGATTCCCGAGGCCTGGGGCTCTGCCAAAATCAAAAGGCCAGCATCCTGGCTACCAAAGTGGACGAGTCTAGGAGGGGGCAGCTCCAGGGACCTGGAATACCGCGGCGGGGGGTGGGCACCAGCTGATGGTCGCGTGTCGAGGGTGCAGGGATCCCAGGGTCACCAAGTAATCGCATGCTCACGCGTGTATTTTCTTTATCTCCCTGAGAGGTCGGGGTTCTTCTAACCATTTTGCAAAAGGAGAAACTGAGGCTCAAAGAGGTGAAGTGAATCGCTCGAAATGGCACGTAAGGTAAAAAACACACACTCACTTCAAATAGTCCAGAAAGACAAAGCAAAAACGGGGCTAAAGAAAAGGACAAAATTCGGGGTTCTTTTCACTGGAGTTATGTTACTAGTGCAATATGGTCCCAGGTTAGCACGAGGACCTCACCATTCCAGAGGCCATGTCAGAATTACCTGACTTTTGTGGGTGTGGGTCGGTACTAGGGATTGAATCCGGGGCCTCGCGTCTGCTAGGCCACTGAGACACACCCCCAGCCCTCAGAACTACCTCTAGAGGCCTGAGAGGAGGCTGGTATCCCAGACACCCTTCTGCCCAGCTCTGGCGCACGTAGAGAGGAAAGTGAGTTGGTTACTTCTTCGCCCAACACCTTCAACACCAGGGGACTGACATGTAGAGGGCGAGGCGCTGGGGTTAGGAATTAGGAAGGAGAGCCTGAGGACAAGACACTCAGCAAGAAAGAAGGGCCGTGTTTGAGGCCCCAGGGCAAGGCGCTGAGCCTTCTGCGTGCCGGAAGGACAGGCAAACCTTTCCTAAAACTGGCGAGAGGGTCAGGAAACCCAAAACTACGCATCCCGGGGAGCACGACTCCCAGCAGAGTGGGTCGACTCCCAGCAGAGTGGGTCGTAGGGGAAAGGGATCTCTTTAGGAGGAGGGAAATGCCGCAGCTGGCAGGCAGACATCAGACTGCAGGAGGAGGGTAGGTTGCTTGTGGGCGTTAAGTGTGCTCCACAGGCCAAGAAAGTTGAGGACCCAAGGTCGGCCAGAGCCACCTCTTCCCCTACTAGAGCCCCGAGCCGTAAGAGATCCTGGGTATCGGGTCCCCGGGGGCCGCCCTCTCACCGTCCAGGTCCAGCTCCAGTTACCCCCCGAGCCTGCTCCCTAAAATATGCATGAGACCCTTGCGGGTGCAGTTTCCCGGCCCCTCCCAGAGTGAGGCTGGGGGCTCGGGTGCGCCGAGAGCTGCGGGGGGGAGGAAGCGTCGCTGGCTCCTAGGCCGAGACCGTCTCGACTTTCAGCAGCGCATTTAAGAAAAGGTGGAAATTAGATCCGTCTCGGCTGCGCCCCCGTGCAGGCAGCCTCGACGGCCGGACCGCGCAGGCCAGAGGCTACCTTTCCGCTGTGCGGTGTCTGGTTCTCAACAGCAGGTGAATGGGCTAAGGGAGGGGCCCCGAGGGCGGGGCCCACGCTATAAAGGGGCTCAGCAGGCAGCCGAGGCCGCTCGCAGCCAGTGTGGCCAGTGTTCTGGAGCTTACAGCGCCTAGGCCGCCCAGTACCCTAAGGGTCTGGGGATCAGGTAGGGCGCGGGTGGGGGCTCCGCCAGGAAGGCTCAGGGCGATGGGGATGGGAGAGGATGAGTGGGTCATGGAGGGGTTAATATGGGACCGCCCCCTCTTTTGGTCTGTTGGATTGTGCCCTTTTCATTATCTCCTCTGCCCGGGTTCTGGCGCATCACCTCTCATTCTCGGCTGTGTGGGGAGAGGGACATTCCGGTACCGAGACTCGCCTGGCCATCCCACCTGGGGTGGGTCTTGTCTCCTGACCCATCTATCCGCAACATCGATGGCTGGAGCAGGCCCTGCCCAGGAATCCGGAGTATAGAAGGGTTAGTATCTGCGTGGTCACTCTCAGGCCCCCGCGGCTCAGCAGGGGCGGGGGGCGGGGAGACTGACTCTCCCTCCACTTAACCCCTTCCTTCGCGCGAGCCAAAGACAGGGTGCTAACGGTTTTCAATCTCAGCGCAACGGGCCTTTAGGTTTGGCGGAGGAATCCGCTAAGGCCCCCCAGTCCCTGACGTGCCTTTTAGAGGTTTCTAGGCCACCAGATCTGCCGGGGTCCATTGGAACAACTAGGAGCTAAAAGGGAGGAAGGCGGATTAGCGTTTTATTTTAATCTGGTTTTGAACTGTCGTCTGGGCGGCCGGGCGCGGCAGCGACTGGGAAGGACGCCCAAAGCAGCGGCGAGGGGCGGGGCGCTCCGGTGATCAGGATGTTGGAAGAGGTCACCCCAATGCTGACAGTTTGGGAGCATCCGACCCGAGCCCCTTTTCAAATACTCCGGGTGGTAACTGAGCAACAGTGGTCGAGAAGGATCTAATCGGTGTCCGCGCCCCAGCCCCGCTCGGCCCCGCCCCCTCCCGGGGGAGCCATTGCCGCAGTGGTGGCGGGGGCAGAAAGGGAGATGGGAACGGGTCTGGGGGCGCCTTCCCTTCCCCTCCCCCTTCCGGGACAAGCAGCCTTTGTTCCCGCCAGCGGCGGTGGCCAGACACCTGTGAGGTAGCAGAACTGGGCAAAGGTGGGTGAGGACATAGTGGAGAGCTTCTTGTTCCCACTCCAGTCCTGGACCCCCAGGTCTGGGCGCGTCCTCTGAGATTGGTCAGCCTTGAGCCTCCTTCTGCTGGGAGACTGTGAGATCCGTCTAGTGGTCCCGCAGTGGCCCCGCCGCCAAACTCCCCTCCCCTCCCCCCAGCCCAGAATCGAATTTCCAAGCATGCTAAATTACACACACCTCGGCTAGCTTCGGGCTCGGAGGGTGGTGGAGTGGCAGGGCGTCGGGGCGCGCACCTCGGCTAGTGGAACCCCAGCCCGAAGGTAGGAGGCGGGGATAGAAGGTGGGCGATGGGACCCCTTGAGGCCAAACCCAGAGGGGTTGGACGAGCAGGCGGGGCTCCTTGCGTCTCTGCAGTCCCCGTCGGGCGTGCCCTGCGTGGCGCACCAACCCAAGCCACATTCAAGGTGAATCATCCCTGGCCCGCCTCCTGTCCCTCCCCCGCCTCTCGGCACCTGAGCCAATGGCACGGCGCGGGGGGCGGGCGGGGCACAGGGGGCGGTAAAACCCTCTTGGAGTCATTATCTCTGCACTCGGTCGAGTCCCAGCGCCTCCGCGCCGAAAGACCGCCGGCCTCCCTCCGTCTGCGCGGTCGGAGGCAGGCCGGTGCACCCTGTTCTACGGCCTCTAGGGCCCTAGTACCAGGGTGCATTCTGCCTGCCGCGCGAAGGCGTCTGCTCCTCAGGTGGCCCGGCCGGGGCCTTTCCCTGCAGACCTGTCACCCGACACCCAGGAAGCGCGCGGCCCCATCCCGGCTCCTCTTTGTTCCCCTTCTGGGCTCCGCGCTGGGGCGCCGCCTCCTCCTGCCCGGGCAGTGGAGATTAGGGGCGCCGCCCTGGCCCAACCTGGCGCGCCTCAAGTTCCATCCATCCGGCCCGCTCCAAACGTGGGCCCTTTTTTTTCTTGTTCTTCCCGTGTGGACCCCGCGCGGAGCTGGGAGGCGGCAGTGCGCCCAGCCCCGAGCCGGCGCAGGTGAGTGTTCGGGGCGGGGCCGGGCGGAGCCTGCTCTAAGCAAGGAAGAGAAGGTGGAGGCGGGTGCCCCGGGGCCAGCAGTGCTAGAACCTGGGTTGGGGGCGGGCGGCCGGGCCAGCGGAGGCAGTTCTGCGCGGCCGGCCTTCGGGGATGACGCGGCAGTGCAGACTTCTAGCCCTTTCGGGCTCCTACGGCAGAGGTGTCCACGGGGCAAAGATCCAGGGGTCAGGGTTCCCAGTTGCTTGTGCCCTGAGCTCAGCCCTGTTACCCAGGATCCGGGCAGCGACAGTTTGGGGGTGCGGATTGTGTTTGGCGACGTGCGTTATGGGCGCGGGCCCAAGCGCCACCTCCCTGAGGAATCCGACTGGGGTCGCGCTGGCGTTTCGCCGCCCTGGTGGGCCCCGGTGGAAGCGCAAGGCTAGGAGGCGGGCCGCGACGCCGGCTGCTGGGAGCGTTCCGGCACGGAGAGCTCCTTTCTTCGGCTGGTTTTCGGGGTTTCGTGGCAGGTTAGTTACTGCTTCCGTGGCCCCGGGCCAGCCCCGCCCTATCCCTGGGGAAAGCAGGTTTCTGACCTCCAGCTCGCTTCCACTTGTCGGCCATCAGTCCTGGGAGTCTGGGAGCGCGCGGCCGAGACGCCCCCTCCTGTACCCGCTCCCATTCCTGTTAGGGCTGGGTCAGCACCTGCGGCCCCTGAACCCTGCTCAGAGGTTCGCTGCCGTCTGGCGCGCCTGGGCGCCTCGCCGGCCAGAGCATCCTAGGAGGTCAGTGCAGTCAGGGATCGCCCAATTCCGTCGAGCCTTCCGGGGCTGAGTCATTCGCTTTCCTTTTCTCCAGTCTTAGTGTCCCTACTCTGTACTTAGAAATACCTGCGGTGGCCGAACGGGTAATGCGGGCTCAGAGATTAGGGTCTGAGAGAGGGAGGTGCCCTAATCAACCTCCCACCCCGCCCCCATCCTCACCCCACTGCCTTTGCAAGACTCCTGAGGACTAAGGGAACCCGATTTCCCTTCTGCGGGGTAGGTGGAGGAATGCCTGCACAAAGACCCTGGTCCTCGCTCCGGGTCATTCAGCTCTGCCGAGAGTGCTTCACCTTTCACCTGTCCCTCAGTAAGCCAGTTGGGCTGGAGTCGGGAGGCCTCTGTGCTGTGCGGGTGTGGTCTCACTGTGGATGAGCCCACCTCTCAGCCTCAGGCGGGTGTCCAGGAGGCCCTTGGTTTGGACTCCTGCTGTGGAATTGCAGCCACCACTTTCTTCACAGCTCATGGTCGCCCCTTCAAGCTCCTGGGGGTGGCATAGAGGATATTCTGGAGTCCGCGTTTCGCAAAGAAGAAAAAATTTCAGTGTGCTAGTGTCATTGTGAGAATTTCGTTTATTCCTTTTCTCCATAGGCGGGTTAACGTGGCTCAGTGGCTCCTGAAGCTAGCCGGCGCAACTCCAAAAATCCAGATTATTAATGAGGCGCTGGTGGTCTGAGCTGAGCTGAAAGCCACTTGGGGCACTGCGGGGGACCTCCTTAGGAAGACAAATTGGCTGGGGCACGCCCTGGGCTTGTCTGAGGACCTGGCTTCCCGCAGCCCTTTGGGCCCCAGCGCATTCGATGGAGACCGAGGGTTACAGGCCCCAGGTGGTTGTGGGTGGCGAACTTGGGCTCCATATTCGTTAGGTGGAAGCCATGCAGAGAGCTATCTAGGTACAGGGCTGCATGATAGAGAAGGAGACCTGAATTCCCACTGCCCTGTGACTTTTGAGTCCGGGGAGCCACCAGCACAGAAAACGCGCATGGGGCCAGCCCATTGCGCCTGGGTGTGGGTGCCAGGGGAGAGAAACCTTTAGGGAAAGGAGGACTCTGAGAAGCGTCAGAAGGTCCAAGTGGAGTTCAGGAGGGTGGGGCTGAGCCCAACTTAAGTGGGCTGAGGGTGTGCTAGCAGAGACCTTGTAAGGTGTTGAAAGTATACATCCTGGGCAGACCCCAGCCTTTCCACCCATCTGCAAATCTCCCTGGCACATCAGCTCTGACGTTATTTTCATTGTCAGGAGCTCATGTCCCGCAGAACTAGGAGACTACTGTCTTCCACTGCCAGAAGTGGATTTTTGTCTCTTTGATCTCAAGGTCAGGGTTGTGGCCTGCAGGGAGGACAGGAGAGGCTGCTCTAAGGACTGGCCCCAAATCTTGGGCCTGCTTTCCTTTTTGAGATTTCCAGCGGGGCTTTTGTTGCTTATGTCCCCAAGCTTCCCTTATGCCCGGTTCCCGGAGAGCTATGAGATCTTGCTTCATTAGGGCCCAAGGCCACCCCACTGAGGTCCAAGAGTTACTGCTTGCCTCTTGGGTGGACCGGGGCTTCAGAGGCGGGTGTGGCGCTGCCGGTGCACTGCGGCACTGATCTCTGCGGCATTTGTGTTAGGAGGGGTGAGGCCGCGCAGGGGAGGAGCCTCGTCCTGCTGATTAGAACGGGAGGCTGGAGGGGATTTGGCTTTGTAAGCTGTTTGCTGTCCCTCCACCCTCATCAGTTGTAAAGATGAGGGAAGGGGACCGGGGTTCTCCAGAGAGATGCCACAGTGAGTGAGAGGGAGCAGGCCTGTCGGGCCACTTTCTATTATAGGGCTCTTCTCTTCCTATGGTTTCTACTGGGAGTGAGCCCGGACAGCAGAATCCAGTCCTCTGTTTTCAGGCAGAGACCTGCTTCTTGATTGCAAAGCATCTCTGTTTTTTCTTCCTCAAATCACCTCTCCCCACCTTGGCACCACCCCCACACACACACCAAAAAAAAAAAAAAAAGAAAAGAAAAAAAAGAAAGGAATCAGGATTCTGTTTCCTTAGGTCCCCGGTTTTGAGACTTCCTGGGAATTTTCAAGACATTTGTTCAAAAGGGATTCTCATTTCCTTGTTGGAGCATTGTTTGGGTTTCTACTGAAATGCAGATTTCTGGGTGTGCCCACAAATCTACATTTCAAGGGGTCCATTGAGTGATTTCCTGGGTCATACCCTAAACCCTGTTGACAACTACCTACCTCCACTTAATCCACATTCTCTGCTACACCCCTATGACTTCCAGGCTAGGAGGTGATGTCCCCGTTTTCTTAGGCAGAGTTCAAAGACTTAGTGAGAAAAACTGAAGCAGAAGATCAGGAAGTGATTTCCTGGGACCACCACTTTTATCAAGCCAGATTGGCCCCTGGGGAGATGTTTGGGCTGGAGGATCAGAGTCCTGCAGTAGGCCTGTGTTGAAGCAGGACCGGGAGGCCCTGGAGTGGGAGGGTGGAGTCCTGAGTTGAGGGTTTTGCCTAAGGGCAGCCTGAGGTCATTGGGAGAATGTTCCTGGGGGTTGTGTCACCAAGAAGTTTTACATAGTTTCTGGATCAAGGAACTTTCACTCTGACCCTTCCAAGGTGTTTTTCTAGCCATTCTGCCCCTGGGCTCCAGGCTGGTGTGGAACAGGCTGAGACCGTAGTGCCTGCTCTGTAGAATACCTAGCCCTCCTGTCCTGGGCGCCTGTTCCCCGGAGAACCATCCTCCCTCTCCCCTCCTCTCCCTTCCTTCCCCAGGGTGTTTGGCACCAGAGGCAGGAGCCTCCACGGTGACTTCTCTGGAGGCAGCCGCTCTGGCAACCACTGATGCAACCTCTCCTGCCCCTCCCCTGACTCCCTGGCCTCTGCCTTCCTCTGCAGTCCCCTCAGCCAGCCAGAAGCTGTTCCCCTTGCCAGAGGGCAGCAAGTCTCCAGCTCCTCCAAGCTTCCTCCTTGACAAAGGCCTCTCACCCTCCTGCCCTCTTGCTGGCCTTCTGCTGTGATCCGAGCCAGGCAGCCGTGATGCTCAGCCCAGCCAGGTTTGGGATGAGGGTAGGATGAGCAGCAGGTTGGATGTACCCCGGGGCTCTGCCTGTGCTGCAGGGCCAGCTGAGGATGGGGGCTGCTGGAGACCAAAGCTTTTGGAGCTGGGGCTGCTGGTGTCTGGCCTCAGAGGCAGGAGAGGCATCTTAGATGTCCTCCTTGTCACTGCTCATTTGGGGCCGGGTGGGGCCTGTCATGATAGGTAGAGAGAAGATCTGGCAACTGCTTGCTACTCAGGGCTGGACTGACAAAAAGATGAACTGTCTGGACCCACCTCCACCCCACCCCCACCTAGGTGAGGGTGGATGGTCGCAGGCCTTTGGGTTGAGATAGGAATGCCTTGATAGGCTTTCTTTCTTGCTCCACCCTTTGTGAAGCCATATCTGCCTTTCTCCACTCCTCTGTCTGTGTCCTTGAAGGTCACCTTGGGTTGAGAAGGCATGTCAGGATGGTAAAGAAAGGTGAGGAGGGCTGCTGAGCTGTGGTTGGTGGCAGTGGTGGGGGCACAGTTGCAGAGCTGGTGGGGGCCCAAGTGGGTAGACAGGCTGGGAGGTCTGGAGCTGGACCTTCTGCTTCAGGCTGCTGGGAACTGGGAGCCGGAGTTGGGGGCAGCTGGCCTCTCC
Organism: Ictidomys tridecemlineatus; assembly: GCF_052094955.1. Lineage (NCBI taxonomy): Eukaryota > Metazoa > Chordata > Mammalia > Rodentia > Sciuridae > Ictidomys > Ictidomys tridecemlineatus. The sequence goes on along the minus strand of NC_135478.1, from coordinate 207,362,233 downwards.
TCAGGGTCAGCGGGCTGGAGAGTTGACTCCTGTTCTGTGTATGGCACTGGTAGAATTCACTGTGAACAGTCTCAGTCAGTGAATTACCGAAGGGCCATAAACAGAGCAGAGACAGATCCGCGAGTGCCTCACCTTCTGCTTCCGAGAGGGCCTGGACGACGCTGATTCAAGGGGTGCAGGGATGCAAAGACCTTGCCCAGTGTGTCCCCAGAGGGCTTGTGCCAGTCCCATCTGCTTGGCCGATTTTGGCACTAGCACATTTTTGCTTGTGTCTCTCCGCTCTGAGCAATCATGTGCAGTGCCAATATGGGAAAAGCAGGTGTTGCAGCGGCCGCCTCCTTCTGCACCCTTGTCGGGGCCTGGTGTGTGTCTTCAAGCCTCCATGGCCCATCTGGTCCTGCTGCTGGGTGAGGCAGCCCCAGCCCCATGGGCAGCCAGATCGCCTTACACTGCCTGGGGCCACAGTGGAGTAGGAGTAGGGCAATCTGAGCTAGGCCAGCAGATGGAGCGGCCCATGCTGGGTGGGGGTGGGGGTCGCCATCTGTAGGGCTGACCTGAGTGATGCCATAGGTTGGGGAGGCCCAGCTTGGCTCCCAGAACACCCTTGGGGTGAGACCTTGGGTGGCAACACGGGTCCTGGCCTTCTGCTGCATGTTCTGAGGAAGGCAGCTCTAGGCAGTGGGGGTATCCTTATAGTCAACCTCCATGTTTTGTGAGGTCGCTGTCCCTGGAGGCGCTCATGGAATGGATTATCTCTAGATGGCCCTCAGAGAAGGGGGGATTTGGTGGGGCTGGATTGGAGTGTTCTGGGGCAGGGGGAGTGTTCCTTCACATCCACACTAGATATTTTCCTGTGTCCCTGGATCTGGGCTATGTCTCACTGAGTCTGCACTGCTATCCATGTGACATTATGTATGTAATCTTATGGTGACATTATATATGTAATCTTATGGCTCTCTACCACCCTATGGGGTGTACCATTTATAAAACATCTTATAAATGGAGAATCTGAGGCTCTGAGAAGAGAACCTCTCTAAAGACATTGGTGAGATGCAGAACAGGGACAGGTGACTCTTGTCACCATAACACACCTTGTATGGAGTTGGCCTTCTTGGTGGACTTTGTGCTGCAAGCACACACCCCACCGTTAGGGCTGACATTGGGTGCGAAGGCTGCCCCCGATGGCAGAGGTTGAGGCTGGGCGGCCTGGACCTGGTCCCTCAAAGCTAGAGAAAGCCTGCAAGCCTGGCTGTCCCCATGTGAAGCCCTGGTGACTGGCATTCAGCAAGATGTCAGCAAGCTGACCTGGGACACTGAAGTCACTGGGCCAGCCCCTGATGGAGCTGCTGCTCCTTGGCGGGCTTCAGGCAAGAGCTGGCAACTTACTTTAATCATTAAGAGTCATTTTTAGGTTGCTGAGCTAGTGGGTGCAGGTGATGGGGCAGAGGGACTTGTGTGGTTGAGCCTGGCAATTGGATGACAGGGTCCAATTGGCTGCTCAGCAGGAACATGGTTGAGCTACCAGTATCATCTGCCTGGGTGCTCTATAGACATCACTGTAGAGGAGTCAGGCCATTTATTTCTGCTGCTACCAAACAGGAGACGCCTAACCTCAGTCTCCTAGGGTGTCTTCTGGTGTCCCTTTGCAAAAATACCTCCAGGAAAAAGGAGCTGCTTGCTTATTTCAGGATGGGAAGAGAAGGGGGCCATGCCTTGGCAGCTGGGTCTCCCTTCTGGTCCAGCCCCCCGTCCCCCATATCCAGGGTCTGGTTCTATCTACTCCTGCTCCTACCCACGGTGGCTGGTCTAGACAGAGAGCTGCCCCTAAGGAGAGGGGCCCTGGCAGTATCTGGAGCATCCCTGGAACTTCTGGAAGGTCTGGCCACATTTCTGACCCTTTCTGCCTGACTGGGAAGGGTATTTCTTCTAGGGGGCTCCATCCTTAGACCTCAGCCCCTGGGTGGTCCCCTACAGGCTCCCATTTCCCATCCCCCCACCCTGTGGCTTGTCCCATGGCTTTGCCTCTGCATAGGTCAGTACCTCTGTGGAGCCCTGACTAGCTGGTGCTGGTGTGGGCTCTAGCAAAGAGCCAGTTCCGTGCCTCCCAGCCCTGCTACCTCTAGGGCCTGTCCCAGCACCCAGCAACCCAGGCCATAACCACTTTCTGGTTCATCTCTTTTTTGCTGATTTCAGACGAGCTCTGGGTGAAAGTATATGAGTAGAGGCCACCGCAGCTGGGTTGCTCTCCCCATAGAGGCACCTTCCTGCCAACCACCGTGCTGGGGTGGGAGGGGGCCCAATCCTCGCTTGCAGTCTGTGGTATGGCTGAAGGATTTATCCACCCAGCCTTACCAGGGCTTGTTGGAGAGGTTTATCTGGGAAGCACTTTGCCCTGTTTTTCCATATTTTTCTAGAACAGCCACTCCCAGGTGCCTGAGTAAGGACTCCTCCCTGGGCCCCCTGCTCTGCTCTCCAGAGCTGCTGGGGCTGGCAGCTCCCCAGGGCCCCTGGCAGAGTGGATTTTCCGGACTCCCACCCATCCCCCACCACTCCATTTGCTTATTCAATCCAGGCCATTATCCCAGTCCCTGCCCCAGCTCTGCTGGCCTCAGGCTCCTGGAAATGTGATCTGGCTCCATTGATCACCAGCGGGCGGGGCTGCCTGCCTGAGGCTGGCTGGTGAGGCCCAAGATGGCAAGGCCACTGGTGGGGACAAGGGAAGGACCCCCTCCACACACTCTGAGGAGGGGGAGTAGCTTCCTGACCACATCTTCAGGCTTTGGGGATAATATGGGACCAAGAAAGCCCATTTCCTGCTGATATCTGCCAACAGGCCTACTCACCATAGGGAGCGGATTCAGGGGCTCTGCCCTTGCTGGCTTATGACCTTCCCCGCCAAGCAGATTTCTTTCTGGGCAGAGGAGTCACCGCAGTATTCAACCCCAGGCAGCTGGTCCTGCCCAGCTCAGGAACAACCTGGATCTGTTTTAGCTCTGCTCTTTACAAGCCATCGTCCTCTATTCTCTCTCTCTGCCTTACACGCAGGAAGGACCAAAGGGGTGATGGCATTGCTATCTCAGGGTCCCTGTGGGCCAGCTGCTCTCCCAGCTTGGCCTTCAGCTTTACAAAAGAGTCCCCTTTTTATTTGGGGACACAAAAATGTACTATCCTTAGAGTAAGTTCCTGGAGGACTGAGGAGTTTCCTCTCTGGGAATCAGATTGCAGCCAACCCTGGGAGGCGGGGTGGGGGTGCATGGTGCTGGGGGCATGGGGGTGGGGGGTGGGCTGTGCTGTTTTGAGCATGCTGTGTGAGTAGGGTGTGCAGCTAGTTTTAGCTTGGTCCTTTCCTGCCATGCCCAGTCCCACGGGAAGGTGGGGTGGGGGGGCAAGATCATGGCTGCCCAGACCTCTCCCAGAAGGGAGACCTCAGGTAGTGGAATGGTTTTCCCTTGGGTTTGACAGAGAAGAGGGAAGTTATGTGCAGAAACTACCTGCCCTTCCCCCATGGGGTAGGGCAGCTGGAGAGCTTCAGGCTTTGGGGATGTCACAGGAACGGTTTTCCTGGATTAACTGAGGCACTGCAGAGCCCAGGCAGAGAAGTCCCTGGCCTAGGATGCACCTGTGCCCCGACCCCTGCCATCAGGAGCCTGGAGAGTGGAAATGCTCTCTGGAGAGGTGGACGACTGTGGGGATGGATTTCCATACCAGGCAGCTGAGCAGGAAGAACCACAGATGTGACTTGTCCTAGCTGTGGAGGTGGACGCCTCCTGGCCCTGCCTGGTCTGCCCTAACGCCCATCTCTTATTCAGCATAGGCCTCCCCAGCTTCCCAGTCTGCTCCTGCTGTCGCTTGCCTCCCACCATTTTTGGCAATGGTAGAACTCACACTGGTGAGGTAATGGGATCCGGTGGTTCTAGACTTGCCAACTATGGTGGAGGGCTCAGCTGCTGAGGGAGAGAGGGAGGGTTCACCACATACTGGAACATGCAGCTCACCAGGAAGGAGGGGACTGTAATCCCCAGACCACTGGGTAGTGGCAGAGGGCAGGTGCAGTTGGAAGTGACACTGTGTTTCCCTGCACCCCCCTGAGGTCACAGGTCTCTGAGTCAGCTGGGATGCCATCCTTTTGGCCTTTCGATGGTGCTACCAAGAGGGGTTGGGGTTCAGCCCTGATGCAGGCTGCCCTCAGATCTAAAGGAATCAGAAGGCCAGGCAGGTGAGGTAACTGGGGGTAGGGGAGCCTGGGCTTGGGGAGGAGGGAGTGTGGAGTTCAAGTGTCCTTGCCCAGGTCTGGGGGATGTGCCTTCTCACCTCTTCCTGGGAAGGCCCTGCTCAAGGTGGAAGGAGGCCAGGAAGGAGGGTCTTCTGTTCCACACACTTGAAAGTAGGTCTGTTCTTTGGACTGCTGGCTGGGAGGATGAAGGCAACCAGAGAGGACACACATATACCCACAAACACTGGGTAATTTGCTCAAACTAGAGAGGGATGGGACGAAGGCTCCAGAAATATGATGGGGATATGGGTTAAAGTCACTTGTATAAAGGCAGGGCTAGCCTCCTGGGGCACTGGTAGCCCATAGGCTGGACCTCTGTGCCACCCACTCCAGCTCTGCCACCTCTGATGCCTCTTAACCCAGTGAGTTCCTTCCACCTTTTCAAAGCCCGTGTTTGCAGGAAGTTCCTGGGACCCAGCTCCAGGGTGAGCATGAGTGACAGTGTGCAGAGGGTCAAGCTTGGGCAGACCTATTATGGAATCTGGGCCCTGAGGTCTCTTTCCTGTGCCTACAGCAGAGGAGCCAGATTGGGAGGGGTGTGTGTGTGTGTGTAGTTTGACCAACAGCGAACAGTACAGATGTAAATATAAAGGCCTTTCTACTGATTCCCAGGCCCAATCAACCTTTCTCCAGGGAGATTTTGTCACCCCAACTTCTATCTGCCTCCCCCACTTCCTCCCTCCCCTGCCCTTAGAGGGTCATTAGTGGTTCCAGCATCTGAGCTGGGCGGACGGGGCAGATGTCCCTCACCGTTCCAGGCAGGCCTAGCCCTGTGTAGCTCAGAAGCACCCCAGAGGAGAAGGGGACTGCCCTCCCAGGGAGCACACTGGGGAAGCAGCCAGGCACATGCTGGGCTGTGCTGAGGTCAAGGGAAGAGGGCTGTGTGTGTCAAGGGCATGGCTGGGGGTCCCTGGGGGATGAGTGAGACTAAGGAAGAGGAAGGAGACTGGTGAGAAAGCATGGATGTTTGGAGACCATGCCAGGCTGAAAGGAAGACCAATTTTTAGGCCATAATTGTTCTTGAATCTAAAAGCAGCCTGAGCAGGGTAGAAGGGCATATAATTAGGTGTGTGTTTGGTACGTCTCACTGTGGTTAAGTGGAGAATGGAAGGAGGGTAGTGGGGATGGTGGGCAGATGGGTCAGGGGCAGTAGGGACAGCAGCTGGATTGGAGAAAGTCCTTGGAAAACACTTCCCAGGAAGGGGACCAGAGACTAATCCCTTAAAGGTCTTTGTCCTTAAACCTGAAAACAAAACAAGGAGGCTTGGGATGCAGGGTTTAGTGTGGTAATAAACCACAGGAGACTTGATTGTTAATGATGTGCCTAATCACAGTGCTGAGGACTTCTGCAAAACCGAACTGACACGGTAATGAGAGCAAGAGTGCATTTCACAGTCAAAGCATGGAGGCATCTATCCCCCTCCTCCAGCTCCACTGGCCTCACCTCACTTGCTGGTACAGCTGAGGGGACAGGCTGGTTTGGGACCTGGAGGAGCAGACAGGGCTAAGATTATTCTGAAGCCTCCCCAGGTTGATGCTAAAGAAACCATTGAGGGATAGGGGAAAGTTTGGATAGATTCAGTTTGGGAGCACTTGGTGTATGCTGTATTTTCATGATTTCAACTAATCTTCACAATTATGGACAGAGCACAGACGAACAAACAGGATCCGGAAGCTGAAGCACTTTAGCCAAGGAGAGTGGTAGGCAGGACCCTGAGCCCTGGCAGCTGCCCCCAGAGGCTGTGATCTCTGTGTTCTCTGCTACGCAGCCAGGAGCTGGGGCACTGTGGCCCATAGACGCTGGCCTTCTTTGGGTGTTCCCTTTAGCCCCTGAAGGGACTCCTGCCCTCCTCTGGGAGTCATGGTTGCTTGGGGCCGGGGGCAAGTGTAGAACCAGATGCTGGGAAGGCAGGACTGTCAAGTGGGGTGGCCCCATGGGGATAGGGGGAAAACTAGCACCATTACCACCACCAGCACCACTACCTCCCCTCTGGGCCTCCTGTCCTGCTCCACTGACTGTCCTCCAGGCTAATCTGCCATGGTCCCCCCACCCCTTCCCCAGGGATAAGCCCAAGCTCCTTATCTGGGTTATGAACTGGTGTGACCTGGCCCTGACTTGCAGTCTGGCGCTCCCCACCCGTTTCCCTTCATGCTGGCTAGGAGGAAACTGCGGGCATCTTGCCCTTCACCCTGGTCATGCTCCTGCCCTCTCTGCCTCGGTGCTCCCCAGCTGCAGTCAGGCAACTTCTCCCTCACCCTGACCTCGTTGGAGTCACCTGTGAAGGGTCCTGCACCCCACCTGGAGCTCTCAAGAGCATGTGATTTCACTCCCATTTTCATGCCTGGTATCATGCAGGCCCTGCAGCAGGGAGGGTTGAGTCCCTCAGGCCTGGGAATTCATCCCAGCTCCTCATACGCTATGATCTTAGACCAAAGGCCTTTCTAGGAGGCTGGTTCCCCAGAGTCCTGGTTCCCACAGTGCAAGGGACTCTCATGTGCAGGTAGTCCATGGGCCCCTGAGGTCATGAAATGGACTTTCTGGCTTTGACGTGGATAAAGGGAGGTGCTTGTCCTGGGGTCAGTGCTGGTAGCTGGCTCCAGCGGGAGGGCTGAGGAGGCTCCACACAGCAGCCTTCCAGGGCAGGCAGCTGGAGATTTGAGCACCTTTTAGAACACAGACTGTGTCCTTGAAACTGTCTTTCAAACCACCCATGAGAGGCTCCTGCTAAACCCAACCCTTGCGCAGCTGCAGTGAGTCCACAGATAGGCCAGCCAGCAAAGGGCTGGTGTGCTGCTGGAGGCAAGGCCACCAAGAGAGATGAGCTGACCTCTGCTACAAACAAAGGGGCTAGGGAGGTAGGTCTCCTGGGGACAGCCCTGCTGAGCAGTGAGGACTGAGGAAGGAGGCAGGTGGATGGTACAGACAGGTACTGGCACTGGAGAAAGGAATAGCCCAGGACTGGGTTGGAGCAGCTGGCTTTGAGGGCAGGTAGCACCTAAAGTGAGCCTCAAGAAGGAAGAAGTGGCTGTAGGAGGAGGAATGAGTGGCCAAGTATGGCGCTTAGGAGGAACAAGCCATAGCCACGTGATGGCAGGAGATTCACAAGAGGGTATCATGAGATGAAGCCCTGGGCACTGCCCTTTAGGCTGTGGGCTTAGTTTGCACGTCAATGCTACGATGTGTCCTGTCCCCACCTCAGGCATTTGCCACCAGTATAGCAGAGATTGTGGTTAACATCCAGGTCAGCACAGGACAGTGGGTCTCCATGGGAAGTGATTTTGTTTTTTGCCCCTTCTGGGGATGATTGGCAAAACCTGGAAACATTTTTGATTGTCACAGCTGGAGAGAAGGTGCTGCAGGCATCTGGTGGATGGAGGCCACTCAACATCCTACAGTGCACGGGATGGCCCCTTTCAACAATGAATTATCTGACTCCAAGTGTCAGCAGAGCTGAGGGTGAGAAATGCTGGTACAGCGATAGGGTTGAACCAACAAGTTGACACCCAAGAAGAACAAGTGTAACATCTTCTTTAGGTTAGAAGAAAATCAACTGTACAAGAACAGGAGAGCAGGGTGAACTGAAATGAAGGTGGAAGGAAAGATTTGGCGACTTCAGTTCAGCAATTCTTCACCTGGGATGTACCTGGAGGAGGCACAGCTTATGCATCACGAGAGGGAGAAGAACATCCCTGTGCCTTGGTCAGCTTCTGACACCTTCTTCAGAAAGGTCTGCCTCTGAATTGGACCAGATCATTGGCAGCCTGGATATCCAGGTTCATTTTGTAGATTATTATTGTACATTTAAAGAGATACTTAAAAATACATCTTTTGCAGGGTGCTGTGGTGCATGCCTGCAATCTTAGTGGCTTAGGAGGCTGAGTCAGGAGCATTGCAAGTTCAAAGCCAGCCTCAGCAACTAAATGAGGCCTTAAGCAACTTAGTGAGACTCTGTCTCAAAATAAAAAATAAATAGGGCTGGGGATGTGGCTCAGTGGTTAAGTGCCCCTGGGTTAATCCCTGGTACAATAAATAAAATAGAAATACATCTTTTGGGGACTGGGGGTGTAGCTCAGTGGTAGAGTACCTATCATGTGCCAGACCTTGGGTTTAATCTTTAACACTGAAAAGAACAAAACAAAACAAAACAAAACCCTTGATCCAGTTTATTTGGTTTTCATGGGGAAAGCCATTCAGAAAATCTAGTCCATTCCATTACTGGAAACAACTCGGCTATCTCCAGGAAAAGCTGAAACTGGTGATTTTACCTAGGAAAGGTCTGGGTGGGAATGAGGATGTTAGCATTTGGAGAAGGTGAGGTCTTGGGCCTCAACAGGAGCTGAAGCAAAGGGCACAGGCTAGAGGAGCCTGGCTGTCAGCCTCCCAGAGCTCCTTAGCTGGTGGTGAGGGACTTGGTGGCTTCTTCATCTCTGGAGATGATCAATCAAAGTGTTGGGGTCTGTGGTGGGTTAGGTGGGGAACTAGAACAGAGAACCTGGTCATCATGACAACCACAAGTTTGCGTTTTGGCTGGTTCCTCAACCAAGTGTGGGGGGTCTCTGTCCCTAGGCCCCTAGCTGTGTGCTGGGCATCATTCGGCTGTCACTGATCCCAATTCTTGTGATGAGTGCCAGGGTGATGAAAAAACTGCACTGAACCTTGTGCTCATCGTGGTTGTACCTTTTCTGGATCTGCAGGTGCTGCTGAGCTGGTCCTGCAGTGGGAGGTAGGCACTACTGGATACAGGTTCTCAAGGCTCTTCTCCAGGTGTCGGCCCAGGCATGAGCTGAAACTTCAAGGGATGGAAGCCTCCCCCTGCACTGGCCCTGCTGGGGTTTCCTAGGTGAGAGGACAGTTGGAAAAGCAGGCAGCAGGCCATGGGGAGATGACAGCGGAGATGACAGTTAAGGCTTCCTCTTCCCAGCTAGAGCCTCTGCCTAGATCCATCAAATGATGTTTCTGGAGGGTCTCCTGCATGTGGCCAATCAGCCTCAACTCCTGCCCTGTCCTGGAGGTCCTTATAATCTGAGCCAACCTGCTGCCTCCTACACACTTATGAAAAAGTGGACTGGGGCAGGGTGGGGGCAGAATACCTTGAGGACGTGTAGAGAAAGGACAGCTTCCCTTGGAATGGTGTGTGTGGGTTGCTGCAGGCAGAGGTGCCTGCCCATTTCCCATGTTCTCAAGGAGGTTACGTGGATGGGTCTCAAACTTTTATGAGAACAGATTATTTATTTATTTATTTATTTTGGTGGTGCTGGGGATTGAACCCAGGGCCTTGTGCATGCAAGGTAAGTACTCTACCAACTGAGCCATATCACCAGCCCAAGAACAGATTTTTTTTTCTTTTGGGTGAGCAAATGGAATGCTTTGGTTCTTAACACAAAATGGTTTTATTTTTTACAGTCACCACTTTACCATCTTCTGTTGACTCCTTGCTGGACCCTTAAGGACGTTTTGGGTGAATTCCATAATTCTGTGAACATATCCCACCATTAAGTCATCTACATGGAAGCTTCAGTCTCTGAGGAAGGCAAGTCCCAGGGAATTGGGTGTTAGGATTGTCTGCCTCCTGAACCTTTTCTTTCTTTCCTTGTGGTCCAGATCCTCCGGGATTGGGGATCTGGGAGGGTGGTGGACACATCTTGGAGGACAGGAAGGGAAGGCAGAAATTCTCAAGAGCTTCCCCAAGATGAAGTACCCTAACAGCCTCTCCCATTCCTTGCAGTCTCAAATGGACCTGGGAGCTCTCCAGAAGCAGGCCCATTTTGCAGCTTCATGCTCCTATGGTTGGCAGTTTTCTAAAGCATGTTCCAATGTCAGTTGTGGCTCTGGTCACCAATCCCAGGGAAGGGAAAAGTCCAGGCAATTTCTTGCTACACCAATTGACTTGCTTACCACCCATCCCACAGATAATGATCTGCACATAAACATTTAGATGCCTTATTATTCTAACTCTCAGAATATCTTTGCAATTGAGATGTTTTAAAGTAATATATATAAAGTAATACTTACGGCTTTCAAAGCCTAAGGAAATAATCAAAGTTATTTTTCAAGCTGGGCACAGTGGCGCATGCCTGTAATCCCAGTGGCTCAGGAGGCTGAGGCAGGAGGATAGCAGATTCAAAGCCAGTCTCAGTAAAAGCAAGGCACTAAGCAATTCAGTGAGATCCTGTCTCTAAAATACAAAATAGGGTTGGTGATGTGGCTCAGTGGTCAAGCCAGAGTTCAATCTCCAGTACCAAAAAAAAAAAAAAAAAAGTTACTTGAATATAAAATAACTTAGAATTATCTTAAGCTTTTAAAGGAGTACTTGGTGCTTTGTTCTTTATTCCCTTTCTAGGAACCCAGACACTTTGCTAGGCCAGAGCTAAGTGGAAACCTTCATCATTTCACCGATGTTGACTTCGAGTTGGCAATGTGGGACTTCCTTTGGTCTGACTTCTTCTCATTCTTGTTTTTTTTTTTTTTTTTTTTTAAACTTCATTGTATAAAATCTTTTATGTAACCTGCTTCATTTTTTTTAAAGTTTAAAATGCCTGATTTTTTTTTGGAGATAATAAAAAATGTTCTAAAATTAGTATGGTGATTGTTGTACAATTTTGTAAATACAGTAAAAACCATTGAATGGTACACTTCAAACGAATTAACGGTATGTAAATTATATCGATAAAACTTAAAAACAAACAAGGTTATTGGGGATGGTGGACTAGGAGGGATGCAGCAGTCATTCTGATGACCCGGGACGGATTTTGGCCACTACACAAAGGCAGAGCGCCCCCCCTGGGGAAGACCTTAGGATCCCTGCTCCAATGTTGCAAGGCTGCTGGACCCTGGGGTTTGAATCTAGTGGCTCAGTCGGCCGGCCATTGCTGATTGGACTGCGGAAGGACATGTGACCATGACAGGGGGGGACGGGGACGGCGGATACTGGCTGCGCTTTGCTAAGACCCCACTGCCCGCCCTGTCAGCGGCGAGTGAAACCGTGTTTGCCCAGGCCACGTGGCGGGGTCTTGCTGTGCCGGGCTTGGAGGTTTCGAGACCTAGCTGGTCCTGGCATCCTCCCTGGTCCTGACATCCTCCCGTCTCAGCAGGCGGGCAGGGCACCTGTACTCGGTGGACCTGCAGGAGTGTTGGGGCAGGTGTGGACAAAGGGAAACTGAGGCCAGGAACTCACACGTGGCAAACAACTTAACCCAGGTCATCACACTGATAGCACACCACGAACTTTCCTTGTGGCGAAACGGCTTCTGAACAGACATGTACCTTAAGACCGCGGTAGAGAATCCTATAATAGTGTGATAGGATCCCTTAATTTTTTTTGGTGGTGCTGGGGATTGAACCCAGGGCCTTGTGCATGCTAGGCGAGCACTCTACCAACTGAGCTATATCCCCAGCCGGATCCCTTTGTGAGTTAATTTTTTCTTTATTTTTTGGTCTAAAAAGGGGGTGATGTGGACGTTGGGAAAGGAGGGGCTCTGTGCTAGAACACTTGCGCTTTGTGTTTGAGGCCCTGGGTTCAATCGAGGCCCTGGGTTCAATCCTTGGCACAGTTTTCTGCTTTCTGCACCCATTTCAGGAAATTCTCGTAAATTATAGATTGATTTCTTTGGCTTAAACATTGGTATCTCTAAAAATAGCTCTGGTAAGGATACTTAAGGTGTGAGTTAAAATATTCAGGCAAGGGGAGAAGACCAGTAGGAGAGAGAGCAGAGCCAGGTGGCCTTGGGCCCGTCCACATCTCCATGTTTTAACCTTCACAGCCTGAATGAGCGGATGCAGGCTAACATCCTTCCAGCTTTAAAGTTTTTTTGTTTTTTCTTTTTTGTGGTACTAGGGAACCCAGGGCCTAGTGCATGCAAAGTAAGCACTACCAACTGAACTATATCCTCAGCCCTAAAGTTTGTTTTTCAATTGGGCATCACTTTTTTTGAGTTAAACTTTTTAAAGAAATTCTAATTAGTTATACATGACAACAGAATGCACTTTGACACATCATACATAAATAGAGTGTGATTTCTCATTTTTCTGGTTGTATATGATGTAGAATCCCACCAGTCATGTAATCATATATGCACATAGGGTAGTAATGTCATATTCATTCTACTCTTCTTCCTACCCCCTTCCCTCCTGTTACACTCCTCTACCCAATTGAAAGTAGCTCTATTTTTCCCTAGGCTCCCCCTCGTCATTGTGAATTAGCATCCTGATATCAGAGAAAACATTTAGCCTTGGTTTTTTGGGATTGCCCTTTTTTGCTTAGCAGAATATTCTTCAGCTCCATCCATTTACTGGCAAATGCCATCATTTCATTATTCTCCTTAGCTTTAGAGTTGTCTTCTAGAAAAGGACACAAGAAAGTAGTAAGGCTGTTTAGGTCTTAGACCTAACTGACCATTACACAATCCAACAACTTTGCCCAGTGCTACTCATCATTAACCAATCTTATTTGGGCCTTGGGGTTTTTAAAGACCAACATAAGGTAACATTCAGGCATCAACATTTTTTACCTTTCACCCCTGGTAGGATAGCACCTGGCCAGTTTATTGAAGTTGGGGTGTAGCTCTGTAGTGGAGTGCACGCCTGGCATGCCCAAGATCCTGGATTCCATCTCAGCAGTCAAAAAACAAATAAACAAACATTATTTTTACATCAAATTATTTAATGATTACCAAGAGTGGATTTTTGTGGAGGTCTTGAGTAATGGAAATGTGTGGGAATATAAGTTTTAGGCTCCCTGAATTTTCTGATTAAGGAACCATCAGTAAACTAGTTTACTCATCCATGTGTTGAGCTCCTGCTACATTCAAGTCTGTGTATATGTGTGTTGGTACTGGGGAATGAACCCAGACGTGCTCTGCCACTGAGCTATTACCTCAGCCTTTAAAAAAAAAAAAAATATATATATATATATATATATATATATATATATATATTATTTTTATGTGGTGCTGAGGATTGAACCCAGGGCCTCCCATGTTCTAGGCAAGCACTCTACTGCTGAGCCACAACCTCAGCCCCTATTACCCCAGCCTTTTAATTTTGTATTTTGAGACAGGGTTTCACTAAGTTGTGGAGGCTGGCCTTGAAGTTGCAATCCTCCCATCTCAATCTCCTAAATTGCTGGGATTATAGGTGTGTGCCTGCCACCATAACTGCTGTGTGTGTGTGTGGGGGGGGCGGGGGATGGGGGAGATACAGATATGAAAAGGCCTAGCTCATAAGCCGCTGCTATGGGCTGGGTTGTGGCTCAGTGGCAGAGCACTTGCCTTGTACATGTGAGGCACTGGATTTGATCCTCAGAAACACATTAAAAAAAAAAAAGATACTGTGTCCATGTATAACTAAAAATATATTAAAAAAGAAAAAAGAAGAAGCAACAGGAGCAGCAGCTGCTGTGGGTTTGGCAAGCCTTGGGCAAGGACCGTGGCACAACCCTAGGACTGTCCCAGAACACACTGACCTTGGGAGGGGCTGCACCTGGGCTGAGCTCAAGATATACCTGGAGGCTTACTTAGAATCCTGATGTGCAGTTTGTTTTCTGTGATCTGCCTGAGTGATTGGCACAAAGAGTAGAGCTGCCAGGGCCAGACACCTGAGGTTATGATTCCAGTCCTCCATTTGCTAGTTGTGCACTTGGGGATGATTCCGAGTGTGAATTCCCACATCTGCAAGATGGAATCTCTCTCCTTACAGGATTTTGTAAAGGATTAGAAATAAGGAGATAAAACATTTTGCATAGTAAAAGGAAGAGCAGCCATTTAGTAATGGGAAGCTATAACTGTTAGTTTGTGAATAAATTCAGAAGAATTTTTAGTTGAGACAGTTAATTTAAATTTTAACACCTTTTTTTTTTTTTTGGTGCTGGGGAATGGAATCTTGCACATGCTAGGCACTCTACCCTCTACCACTGAGCTACATCCTTATCCCTGTTAACAGTTTTACTTGCAAGTACATTAAAATGGGGCAGGGGGTTTCTTAGCTTTTTCTCCCAATATTAGTTAAGTATTTTAAAAATATAGCTGAGTGTTGGAGAGAGATATTGGCCAAATTATATTGTTATATTGTGTGCACGTATGAATATGTAACAAATCCCACCATTACGTACAACTATAATGCACCAATAAAGAAAAAGTGAAAAGAAAAAGAAATATAAACGAATGCTCTTATATCCTCTGCTTTCATCCATCACAGACCATAAGAAAAGCATATCAAGTGGCACAGTGCTGGAACCAGATTGCCTCACACATGCTAGGCAAGCGCTCTACCACTGAGCTATAACCCCAGCCCTCAATTTGTTCTGATGAGTTTTGGTACTAACACCAAAGGGTCCACCATGAGCCTGATCCATTCTGCCATGCTAGCAGCTGAGGCTTCAGGGGTCTTACAAAGGAAGAGCACTCTGCTGGGCCTGAGTGAGGCCCAGGGTCACTGCAGCCTGAGCTCTTCTCAGCATGGTATCCTTCCTCTTTCATTCATTCAAGATTGGATGACTCCAGTGGTCACCACCATCACCTGTGCTTGCAGATCTGTGCTTGCAGCCTGAGTGATGACTTAACTCACAGGGCCCTGAAGGAGATACGAGGCAATAGAATTCTTTCTTCTGTGGCACCCTGTCCAGATGTCCCCTCATCTCCCTGGTCCCCTCATCTCCCTGGGTGGCAGCAATTTGCTCATACGGATGTCTCCTTGTCTTGTTTTATGGCCAATGAAATGCTTCATTCACCTGGCACGAGCTAGGCATTTATGTCAAGCAAACTGACCCTCAGACTAGATCTGATCTCTAGATGGGCTTTATTTTACCTGAAGAGCATGTAAAGTATTTTTGATTGTTGATGAAATCAAGAGATTTCATATAAAAACCTGGGTTCCTTAGATTCTCTGGAAAATTTTGAAGATGTGGCAGCAGGGCCCACCTTCCTGTGAAGGGAAGATCTGCCAGCACTTAGGAGAGTCTGCCGCTCTAGATAGATGCTTTCAGGCTGGGATGAGGCTCAGTGGTACATTTTGCTTGCCTTGCATGCACAAAGCCCTGGGTTCAATGCCAGCACTGCTAAATGAAACCAAAGATGGCTGCTCTCCACTCTGCCTGTGTCATCACTCCTTTGCCATCTGAACTGCTGCTGTTGCATCCATTGCACTTACCTACTTACCTGATTGCCCGAGCAGCTCAGTTTGTAGCATCTGTAGGTGACTTAGGCACTAATGGAAGAGGAGGTCTCCTTCAGATCCACCAAAGACAGTTTTAACAATGCTTGTGACAAAAGCAGTGCCTGGCTCAGGCCGAAGAGGAAGGTGTATTGGTAACCTTGCTGTTCCCTGGGTGGCTGCAATCACTCCTCCTTCTGGTCCATCCTCTCTGGTGAAAATAGGTGGCACTATGCCATTTGTGCAAGAAGGTGATGAGGAGGGTACTTGGCTTTACTGAACCACTGTCAGGCTTCAAGGAAAATACTTCTTGACCTTCCCATTTAATTATTCTAATCATTATCACCAGGAAACTGACCAAGACATTCAATAGCAAAAAGAGGGATGGCAGGACAGGGCATTCCAGACTGAGGTACCGTGAGTTCAGTCAGGGAGGTGTAGAGACTTGGGCCTGAGCTGGGGATGGGGCAGGACACACAACTGGAAAGGCAGCAATTGCCAAATTAAGTTAGTCAACTGTGTGAGAAACGGAGTAGGAAGGATGGAAGAAAATAATTCATGACTTGGAGCTTCTGCTGGGGAAAGATAATCCACTCAGGTATTAGAGCTCATGGTGAGAGAGCCTCCCAAGATGGAGGTTTGGTTTTTAACGTGGATATCAAATTAACCCCTAAAAATAAAAAGAACTCCAGAATAAAGACTTTCAAACCATCTTTAGTATTTTTCAAACTAGATTTTTCTTCCAGAACATCATTATATAGAAAACACATTAAATGAAATGGAGCTGAGCTAGGGCTGGGGATGGCAGAAGCCCCTGATCCAGCCTTGACCACCTCCTGGAACTCTAGTGCCATGTAGAACAAAGACCACTGACTCTGAGTACAAGCACCTTTTGAGAAGCATAAGCCAAGTCTTTTGCCCAAGAGGTCAAGGGCTCCTAGAGAGATGAACAGTTCCACTTCCTGTTGCCACATTTTTAACTATTTATTGAATGAGGCAGTATAGACAGAATGGAAAACAACACAGAATCCATGCTCTGCTACTGGGGTTTTGCTTTTTTCTTCTTGGCAATTTTTCAAACTATTAGGAAGTTATCTCACCACAAAGGTACACGGACTTTAAAGCCCCTGGACAGCTTCACAATGATGATAAAAAATAATAATTAAAAAAATAACAAATTAGAACTAGGACCGTTCATATGTAAATTTCCCTTCCCTCCCTCCCACCCATTACGTACAGAAAAGAACATACAAAGAACATTGGATAGTTTTATATAAAACAAGCAAATACAAGAATCTGAAACTTTTCTCAAAGGCTGAGCAAGACATGAAGAATCTTTTAATGTTGCTTTAAAAAAAAACATTAAATACACTATCACACATGGGGGGACATGGGAGGGGGAAGGAAGAGTTGTCCCTATACTCAAGGAGCAGGGATTTGGCCTGTCAAAAAGTCAGGTGAATGTAGCCACAGGAGACTCAGGGCTTGCAGCTAGGGAAGCACAGAATTTAACTGACAAATAACATCCAGACCAATCCACACTTGTGAGCAGGAGGGCCACACAGGGCCTGGGCCACTAGGATGCAGCTGGGAAAATGGGCCTCTTAGAACCACTCCCAGAGCAGGGCCAGATCCAGGTATGAAGACCCTTTCTCTTCTGACACATCCCATTGTGATGGCCACCCTTCCTGAGCCAGGTGTCCCTTTTCATTGCAGAGAAATGACAACTAGAGGAAAAGAAATGGCTCCCATTGGTGTACCCTGGTCTATGAAGACTTTATCCCTTCCTCCTTTCCCTTCTAGCTCCTCCACCTCTTCCCATTCTCTCCCCTACCATGCACGCGCACACCCACAAGCACGCTTAGCACGCACTCCTCAGACCCTTAATACTTCTGTTACCTTCAGTTCATATACATGACCAATTCAGGACTGACCGTAAGACCAAAGCAACTCTTTAATGGTCATAAGATCAAGGAGGATTCCTGGGATATGGAGGAGATGGGAAGCTGAGAAAAACCCTTATGTCCCTGGTGGGAGCTTCAGGACATTCACCTGCCTGTGGCAAGGTCAGCACCTGGGCCAGCCCGAGGAGTGTCTCAGCTGGCGGACCATGAGATCCCTGGACCTTGCAAGTACTTTCTGGATCCCACTGCATCTTGGAACCTCCTTCCTCAAGTGAGTCCAGCAGGGAAGTTCTGAGCGGCCACTGGGAGGCAGCTTTGGTGAAGGGCATGGTCACCTCTGCCTGAGTTTGTCAGTAGCTCAACGAATAACCCTGGTATGAACAAAAACCAGGTGACTGTATCTGGCCACGTACCCTACCACCCACTAAACTGGGTGGATAATTGTTTCCACAGCTCACCTTGATTTCATACAGATAATTCCATGCGGGTTTCATACATATATATACATATATATGTATGTATATATATACTTTATATATATATATGTAAATGTGTATGTCCATATGTACACATATACATATATTCACACTCACACATACACACACATAAGTATACACACGTTTCCGCAGAAAGAAGTCCTGCCATAATTTGGCTTTTTTGGGACAGTGAAATTGACAATGCAGTTTCTTACTCCACCAATCCCAGAAAATCAAGAGTGGTGCTTTAAAAAAATGCAATTCCAAAATCTGCTGCCTTTCTTCCTTTTTAAAAAAAAAAGGTTAACAAAACTTTTCTTCCAAAGTCGTGAGACTTAATTCCATTTGATTGCACCTCTGCAAACGTGTAAAAAATTTTGAAGTAGACTAGAAAATGATGCCATGATACGGCTGCATGTCACTGTTCCAATGTCACCACCTCCACAGCCTGGCCGTCCATGGTGACTGTGCTGTCCGATATCCTGGTGGTCACAGGTGCCATGGCCACCTGCACTGGTCCGTTGCCCTGGGCGAGGCTGGTTACCACAGTCTGGTACATACTCACAGGGATCTGGACCAGGCCTGGAGAGACAAAGGCAAAACCATTGGTGGGACTCATGCTCAGGTTCCCAGACGCTGGCCGGATGGGTGGGCAACGGACGCTAATCCTCCAGAGTGTCACTGTCTGATAGCTTCAGGTAATCACCCAACTTTCAGGCACAGATAATCTCTTTTCTCACTCCACTTTAATTTTCCAAAACAGACTCTCTGGAAAGAAAAGTCTGGAGAAATTGTGGAAACATGCCTCAGGGCGGGGCCTCTACAACTTGCCCTGAGAACTGTGTCTGCCTCCATCTTTAGGAAGGATAGGCCCATCAGGTGTACATCCTCCCCACTTGCTGGCCCTCTCCTCCCATTACCACCTTCTTCTGGGAACAGGCCACCGTTACTCTTCTTTGATATTCTGCTATACTACCTGTCTAATACACCACTTTTCCTGCCTGATCTCAAGTTTCTCTGAGCTTGGTAAGAAAAAACAAACAAATAAACAAACAAACACAAAAAAAAACTTTTCCCTCTCCTATGTCATCTGGCCTCTGTCCCATCTATGTCCCTCCCTTCAAAGTCACCTTCAAAGTCAAGTATATATGTATGAATGTATGTATGTATATGTGTGTATGTATATGTGTGTATGAATATATATATATATATATATATATATGCTTTATTTTACTTATCTGTCTGTATGTTTAGTGGTACTGGAGTGGACCCAGGGCTATAACAAACATTCTACCACTGAGCTACAACCCCAGCCTCTGCTGCGGAGTTTTAGATTTCACAGACCAATAAAATTTTAATATACATTTGGGGTCAACTCAACCAAAAACCAAACAAACAAAAAACCCCAAACCTCAACTATCATCCTATTACTTAGAGCTGAGAGAACAGTTTATAAAGAAAGTAGTGCCCAGTGACTCAGGAGGCTGAGGTAGGAGCATTGAAAGTTCAAGGCCAAGCTCAGCAACTTATTAGCACTTGGAGACTGTGTCTCAAAAAAAAAAAAAAAGGGGGTGGGTGGGCGGGGCTGAGGATTAAGCTCAGTGGTAAAATGCCTCTGAGTTTAATCCCTACTACCAAAAAAAAAAAAAAAAAAAAAAAAAAAGACAAAAAACAAGAAAGCAGCATGCAATGTCAGAGAAGAGTAGTCCATTCCAGTTAACTAAGGCTGAGTACGTGCAGAGGCAGACCTTTTCTTCCTTCTGAAACTAGAAGTACAGTAAATGGGGTAAGCATATAAGAGGGATATTAACATAGTTTTCAAGATGCAGGGCATATATAAAGTTGTTCTGATTTCTTTTTGAAAGTAGAAGTTGCAACCTCTTTGGGATGAACTCATGACCTGGAGGCAGGCTCCTGCAGAAAGGGTGGAGGAGGCTAAAAACAGGAACTGGTGTAAAGTTTGTATCTGACTGACTGGACCAGTAAGTACCCCTAACTCTTTTTTAAAAAAAAAAAAATATTTATTTATTTTAGTTTTCGGTGGACACAACATCTTTGTTGGTATGTGGTGCTGAGGATTGAACCCGGGCCGCACGCATGCCAGGTGAGCGCGCTACCGCTTGAGCCACATCCCCAGCCCCGTACCCCTAACTCTAAAGCTCAGGCCTTTGTGACAGGACATTTGAGGTTCAACCACTGTCTTGAGGAACTGACCTGGGAGGCCCCAAGAAAAGACCTACAGTTACATTTGGTGGGTGGAGGTAGGTCTGCTGTCCTATTACTAACCCTAAGTCCTGTAGTTCATCTCATTTTTTCCCTGCACATCACAACAAATGGCATTTCCGTGTGTCACTCTTAAGGGACACAGAAGTATACAGGAATAGCAGAGAAATGTGGGGAGCAGGAGAAAGCAAAACATGCCCTCAAACTCTACTTCAGAGATAAGAGATCTGTATCATAAAAAAAATAGGATGCTAGAGATTGAGGTATAGCTCAGTAGTAGAGTTCTTGCCTAGCACATGCAAAGCCCTGGGTTCAATCTCAGCACTCAAAAGAAAGAAAGGAAAAAAAAAAAAAGATGCTATGAAAAATGAATAGGAAAAAAAATTGAATTAAAAAAATCAAACAGATCTTCAAAAGAAGGTAAAGAAATAAGTTAAGGAAATCTTACAGAGAGTAGAACAGATTAAAAGATGGAAAATAGGGGAGAAAACATGAGATCAAATTTCTGATAAAACAGAAAAAATAAAAAGGTAGGAAATTATTAGACACATAAGTAAATTTCTAGAACTGAACAAACAGCCAATTCACATTGAAAAGGCACTTGATGCAAAACACAATAGAATAAAAAAAAAAAAAAGGTTCAAACACTAAGACACACCAGGGATAGTAAAGCTCCTAAAAGTTTCTAGAAAGGAAAAAAAAAAAAAGTCATATATGAAGAACTTGTGACTGGGAACATCGTAGACTTTTCAAGCTAAAAAATGATAGAGCAATGCCTCCAAGTGTCAAAAAGAAAATGTTCTCAGCCTAGAATTCTACATCCAGCACATGAAACAATACCCATATCAGTTAAGCATGGGGACAGAATAATAATGTCTTCAGATGCATAAGGACCGGAAAACCTGGCTATCCATGTACTTTCTTGGGAAGCTCTGAAGAATGTGCTCCATGCAAGTGAGAGAACTCAGAGGCAGTCACTGTGGAACTTAGGGGTCCATAGCAGAATGCAGAGGGGAGGAAGGGATGGGGCGAAGGGCCTGCAGGAACCTGGTGGGTACAGAGTGTTGTGGAGGATGGCGAAGATGGAGTGACCCTGGAAAGAATACCCAGGGGTTCACAGCAGACCTGGATACAACTGGTGATTACTGGTTAGAAAGAAAAAACCCTCCTCCTCCCCTCACCCCACCCCCATAATAAGCATTAACTTGAAGGAAAAATATAAGTTAAAGAAAAAGGGAAATGTAATCGTAATTATAGTACATTCATCTTGGCAATGAACAATTTTTATGTTATTATAGTATAGATACCAAGTCATCCAAAAATTATGAAAATGTCTCATCTAAAAAAATTATAAGACTATTTTTTAGAGTAGAGAGAATACATACCAGGAAAAAAAAACCCAAAATATTACCTCTGACCTACAGACCTTTTTTTTAGTCCTTTTTTGGGAGGTGTATGTCAATTTAAAATATAGTTTTAAAAAAAATTAAGTTGTAGGTGGACACATACTTTTATTTTATTTATTTATATGTGGTGCTGAGGATCGAACCCAGGGCCTCACATGTGCTAGGCAAGCACTCTACCACTAAGTCACAACTCTAGCCCCTAAAATATAGTTTTAAGATGATGCATCTTCCACTTACAATACAGTGCTTATAAGGTGTGATGGTATTTCTGTCCCCTGTGTACATTCCATTTTTCAATTTCTGAGAATGCCCAGGAATTTACTATACAGCAGCCAGCTGCTCAACTTTAAATCTGCCTCAGAATTCGCTACAAATTTGAGTCCTTTAGTGTTTTACTGTGCGGAACCCATGCTATACCAGTATACAGACAGTATAATGAATCTTTTTAATAGAAGGCCTAGGGAAACAATTGCTGGATAGAGGAGCTCCATCCACTACCAGGGAAATTATTTCTAGCACTTTTGACATTTAAACCATATGCTACTTTGATGAAAATGTTTTTCTTCTAGTTCTGGGTTACTTTACGCAGGGATACTCTACCACTGAGCCACATCCCCAGGTCCTTTTAAAATATTTTATTTAGAGACAAGTCTTGCTAAGTTGAGTAAGGCCTTGCTAAATTGCCTAGACTGGCCTTGAATTTGTAATCCCCCTGCCTCAGCCTCCCAAGCCACTGGTGTGCCATCGCACCTGGAATCTTTAAATTTGATTTTGAGACAAGGTCTTTCTTGCTAAGTTATCCATGCTGGCCTGGAGCTTGCAATCCTCCTGCTTCAGCCTCCCAAGGCTGGGATTATAGGCATGTACACTGTACCAGCTAAAATGAGTTTGACCAATCACCCTTTGAATTTACCCCTCCCAGTCAAATTCTCTTCCCATAACACATCACTCCCCCAATCTCAACCTTTCGAGCTCTATGTTGTTAATTAAATTCCCAAAGCCTAAAATATAGTTCAAATGTTTTGGCATGGTGTTAAAGCTGCTCAGAATTGCCTTGGTCTTTCTGTTGTTTTGAGACAGTCTCACTATGTTGCCCAGGCTGGTTTTGAACTTCTGAGCTCAAGTGATCCTTCTGTCTCAGCCTCCTGAGTGCTGGGACTACAGGTACGCTTGGAGAGTGTCCTTGTCCTTGGTCTATCTTCATTGTCTCTATTGTGTCATTTCCTATCCTCTCACAGGTATTCTGTGCTCACGGCATTTCCCAACCCCCGGCCTATTCTCAGTTCCACAATATGTTAGTTACACTCCTTTCTCTGGGTCTTTGCACAAGTTGTTCGCTCTATGGAATTCTTACTCTGACTCCTTTTCCTTTATTTACTATTTTTGCAGTGCTAGGGATCAAATCCAGGGCCTCATGCATGGTAGGCAAGCACTTTACTTCTGAGCTACACCCTCAGATTAAAACTCAGTCTAGTTGTCCTTCCTCTTGGAGGCCTGCCCCACTCCAGCCCATACTCCTAATGTCCTCCTCATTAGGTACCAGGACAGTATAGTGGACACTTATGGCATGTACATGGGTCTTTCCACCTGGGTCTGGTCAAGCCCAGGTCTGTCTCTGGTTTGTTCCACATTCCCCATAGTATGAAGTACATGTGTGCCACAAATTGGCAACAAGATAGCCTTGAGGGCAACAGACAAAGGGAGCCAACTGCTGGCTTCAACCAATATACAGCTAAGCCCTAGTCCCCAATCACATGGGCCTAAGTAAATGTTAGGACCACATGGCTCCTTGGTCTCCCACCTCATCCCAATATATCACTTTTAATATCATCATTTTTAAACTCTCCTCTGATCAAAACAGGCAGTTAGTGCAATGACCCCAAACACCTAGCAGCAAATCCAGGATATCTGTGTCATCTTCCAAAGAACTCAAATGCTAGCAAACAGCAACCAAAAAGAGAAGCAAGGGATGTCTCATGTCATTCTTGCCACTGGGCTTGATTTAGTCTCAAAAGCTTCCAACTTGATGCAGTGATCAAGAAGATCTTTTCTGTGAGCAACCTTGTGGGTTAGAGCCAAGATGGTTCAAAATCTAAAGAAGTATTCAAGTTAAAGCTTCTCCATCTTGGCTTAAGATGTTTTTGGGTTTTCTAGCATATGGGTTCATGCTGTAAAGATGTTTTTTAGTGTCGCAGAAGATATACTCCAGAAAAGATGTTTCAAAAGGTTTGAATGCAAACATAGATATATATTGGCTAGTACTGCTGTAATCAGAATGATCTTTCAAATACAATACACTGATTTTGTTGCTACCCTTTACAATTCTTTAGTGGTTTCTAATGGCCCACGGGCTGTAAGTCTAAACCCTTTTATAGGGTTGCATTCAACTTTTTATGTTGGCTCCTCTTGCTCCGTTAAGCCCACTAATCCCCACTCCACACACGCCAACCAGGTGAACTAGCTGAAGTCCTCCAAACACTGTAGCTTCTGCCTGGAGTGACTGTCCTCAGCTTATTCCCTGAGAGGTTTCCTACTCTTCCTCCAATAGTCAGCTCCAGTCTCTGCCCTCCTCTGGCTTGT
This sequence comes from Ictidomys tridecemlineatus, assembly GCF_052094955.1. Lineage (NCBI taxonomy): Eukaryota > Metazoa > Chordata > Mammalia > Rodentia > Sciuridae > Ictidomys > Ictidomys tridecemlineatus. The sequence continues at coordinate 207,338,225 of NC_135478.1, read as the reverse complement.
GGCCTCTTCCTCTGTGGCCCAATGGCACTTTGTACAGACTTCCATGGAGGCAATGGTCACATTCATTATCATTATTTGCATTTCTTGTTGCCAAGCAGACTAAATTCCTTAAGGAAGATATTGATCTCTGAGTCCCTAACAATTAGCAGGTGCTCAATAAATGTCTTCTAGGCTCATAAATGAAACTTGACTTCTTCGATTTAATTTGTTCCCTTCTAGGGACTGGGTAATTAGGATAGGGGAGTTTTAAGGGAATGAGGCTGTGTTACAATAAGAGATCCCAACTCAGATATAAGTGCAAAAAATACTACATTTGGGACTCGTCCAAATAAAATAATTTCTTATAGATTCCATTTTATGTATTACATACATCAGGGAAGGGGAAAATTTGGTCTCTGTAACTGGGTGATAAAACGAGTCTCATACAAAGCTGTCTCAGGGTGAGAAATTGGTGACAGCATTACATATCTTAAAAGCTTTTCAGAAATTCCATACACAAAGTCACTGCACAACCTCAAATGTCTTGAAATTCCATTCCACTGTTTTCCACATGCAGTTTCAGTCCCCCTCCACCTTAAATAAACACATTACCATTCTACTGTGGGGATTCTAAGATCTCCCTCCCTCTCTCACACAGAGACATTTTGACATGGGATTAGATTAAATCGCCTCAGTGTCTCTGACCTAGCAGCCTTTTATGGCCACAGCAAGGGAAAGGGGGTGGGACTGGAGGCTTTGAAACCCAGTATGCACTAAGTCGGGTGGCTGCCCTTGGAAGAGAGATGATTAAATGCTGAGGTACAGTAATCAGGCTGGGATTGTCCCTGCATCTGCTCAGCCTGTCCCTGATTAGCCCTAATCTAAAGGCGCATGTTAATCCGAGATTGTATTCTGGGTCATTTCGATTGATAATGCAACAGGAAGCCCTTCATGTTCCACTTTAAAGGTTTGGAGTTATCCTTTTTCCTTTTCAGGGAGACCTTATACAACTCTAGAAATGACTCCCTTGGCATGTGTGTGGCACTCCTCAAAGCCCCCTCACACGGCCACTTATCCCTTGATTTCTGCTAGGACCTTGAGAAGGGTAGGTGACCTTGCCTTTTACAAATCAAAAGCAAGCTCCTTTGGCAGAACCCTGGGTTCATCATGAAGATTTGTAATGTCCTTAAGACTTAGCACCCTAATACTTACTTTCTTCTTCTTCTTCTTCTTCTTCTTTTTTTTTTTTTTTTGTGCTGGGGATTGAACTCAGGGCTTATACATGTTAGGCAAGTGCTCTACCAATGAGCTACATCCACAGCCCCAGCATCCCAGTTTTTCAAAGCTACAATGGAACTTTAGCATTCATTCAGTTTAGTAAATCCCATACATTTTTTTTTTAAAAATAATTTTTGGTTGTCAGTGGATTTTTTTTTTAAATATGTTTTTAGTTGTAGTTGGACACAATACCTTTGTTTTATTTATTTTTATGTGGTGGTGAGGATGGAACCCAGCGCCTTGCACAAGCTAGGTGAGTGCTCTACCACTGAGCCACAACCTCAGCCCAAATCTTTTATTTACTTATATGCAATGATGAAGATCAAAACAAGGGCCTCACACATGCCAGGCAAGCACTCTATCACTGAGTCATGACCCCAGCACCCCCATCCATTTTTTTAAATTAATAAAGTAAACATATAAATTTTATTTTTTAAAAAGTAGCTGGGCCGGGGAGTGGTGGTACACGCCTATAATCCCAGCAACTTGGAAGGCTGAGACAGGAGGATCACAAATCACAAGTTCAAGACAGCCTCAGCAACTTAGTAAGGCCCAGAGCAACTTAGTGAGATCCTGTCTCAAAATAAAAAATAAAAAGGGCTCAGGATATCACTCAGTGGTAAAGCCCCTCTGGGTTCAATCCTCAGCACCTAAAATAAATTAAATAAATAAAGAAATAAAAGTAGCTGGGTGCAGTGACATACACCTATAGTCCTAGCTGCTTGGGAGACTGAGGCAGGAGAATCCCCTAACCCAGGAATTTGAGGCCAGTTTGGGAGACATAGCAAGACCCCTTTTCAAACAACAACAATAACAAAAACAAACTAAATTTATGGTAAATCTAGGTGTCTAGGCCTTGGATCTGGGAGCCTTTCTATGCCCCAGAGTGCCTCTGACATCTAACATTCAGGCCAGTGGACCCAGAAGGGAGAGGACCATCATCTTTGGCTCACTGCTGCCTCTCATCTCAGGCTTCATGATGAGGCATATGAAATTGGCCAAAATGGAAAAAAAGAGGTTAAAGGTGACTTAGAAACTTCAGATCCCAGCACAAGAATTTTCTTGCAGCCATTCCAAACTCTCTGGGAGAACTGCAGGCTCCAGAGCCATGCTTCCCTGCAAAGGACAATGAGGACTGACCCTGAATGATCTTTTTTTAAAAAAACCTGTTGGGTATCATTCTTGAGCCCAAATGGTGAAACACACTCCTCCCAGTCTTCCCTTATCTCCTTACCTCAGTAAGTGGCAATTATATCCTTCCCGTTGCTTGAGAAACTCAGAAGTCATCCTTGACTTCACATTCAATACAGCAGTAAATCCTTCAATTCTCCCTTAAAATGTAAACTCAAAACTCAACACTTGTGCGGCTGCCCCCCTGGACAGGCACAATCACCTGGATTGCATCTTTGCTTCCTTTGAGATTGACCTGGTTTAGCCTGAGGAGGGATCTTCCAAAACTTCCGTACAAATTGATAGATTGTGTGTGTGTGTGTGTGTGAGTGAGAGAGAGAGAGAGAGAGAGAGAGAGAGAGAGAGAGAGATTTTATGTGAAAATTCCCAGGCTAGGCCAGCTCTGGACACAACTCCCACACTGTGTATATGCAACACCTTTCCTCTCTTCAAGTCCTGCATTTCAGGGGAGAACCTACAGGGAGACTGATAGCAAGACAAGTTTCTGCTTTGTCTTCTGGCTCTTCTCATCAGGGTGATTATTCCTTATGAGGTGTTGGTCAGTCTCTCTATCTCTAATAGTGGGATTTGAGACTTAAAGCATTTTAAGTGATAGAGAATATACTTTTGGACAGTGGATAATCTTTGGACCTCTCTAGTCATATTACATGGGAGGCAGAGTGTGCTATGTACTCATAAGCCCAGCCTTATCTTCTAATATAAATTATCATTTGCTCACCTCAAGGGGCTTGGGCCTTGTGTTCTGCAAAATGGGGTTGTGAGGTTTTACTGTGGTACAGGATGGTAGCACCAAGGGAGCACTGTGGTAGACCGTAGACGCCAATGTGCATAACTATAAAGGTTAGGGTCACAGCCTTGCACACTCTGTGTATTTATCATTCATGAGCTGATCTACTCTGTTTGTGACCTCTCCTGAGATGAGTTTTGTCATCTGCCTGCTGTGTAATGAAATTTTCTTTCGTGTGTGTGTGTGTGTGTGTGTGTGTGTGTGTATGTATGTATGTATGTGTGGCATTTATTATTTGGAAGAACTTATTTTCCTAAGACTTAACCTTTTAGTATTCTGATTTGATTTTAATCAAATTTTTAAAACCTACAAATCAGTCAGCTGAATCTTGAAACACTGTTTAGTTGAGCAAGTTTACCTAAGCCTTTCCCATAAACATCCTCCATTTCCCTTCATTACAACCATTATTTATCCCTCAATGTACCCCAAACACCACGTATACTTAGGCAGTACAAGTACCTCAGCCTACATTTATCTCCTGCCAAACTAAATCCTACACTTGCAACAGTTTCCACATCTTCTCACAGCCCCACAACCCTGTGATTTTACTGTTTCCACCATTCACTGGCACCAGCTCTGTACTGATCTGCTTCCAAGTAGTTACTGCTTTTCTTTCTATAACTCTGTTTACTTAAGCTGCCAGTAGGACTATGTTGTTAAATACTGAGCAATTTTGGCACTATTGAGGCCCTGATATAACTTACAATTGATCACAGCCTTCACAATTTTCAGTAACTGAACTACAATCCCTCTGGCCTGGCCCTCCACAAACTGAAGAGCCTTGAATCCTTTCACTGTGCTTCAGAGTAAAGTCTGACTTCTCCACAAGAATTTTTTTTTTTTTTTTTGTGGTACTGGGGATCAAACCCAGGGCTTCACATATACATGCTAGGCAAGCACTCTATCACTCAGCTACACCTCCAGCAACCCCGACCCTTTATTTTGTGGTGCTAGGGATTGAACCCAAGGCAAGCACTCTACCAACTAAGCTACATCCCCAGTCCTTTTTAAAAATTTTATTTTTGATAGTCTCACTAAGTTACATAGACTGGCCTTGAACTTGTGATCCTCCTACCTCAGCCTCCCAAGTAGTTGGGATCCTAGGAGTGTGCCACTGTATCCGGCCCCATGACAACATTTCTTAAGGTGCTGTAGTCAAATCCTGTATGGAAGTTCTTTTCATGGTTGAGTAAAATAGACTGTTTTATTTCCATTGAAGCCTTCCTTGTCAGAAAGACCTACATGTGAATCTTGATTTTGCCATTTAATACCTTGTGAGCCTCTGTTTTCTGATGTTTAAAATGGTAATTACAAATCTCACGGGGCTGTCGAACCAGATTTGTCAACACAGGTCAAGTTTGCTATAGTGCCTGGAATACAGCAGGTCTACAGTAAGTATCAGCTGCTTTTCAAAGATGACTTTGAATGGGAGGTGTGAGGAAATCTAGTTGAGGTCATCGATGTTCTCTCAGGAAACAGAAGAGAAGCAGAGGTAGCATGTATCTTGCAAGAGTGACTTGCAGAGGAAGCACATCATTCACCAAAGGCCTTTGAAGACGTAAAGATTAGAGCTAAAACCATGGAATCAGGCAGATGGACCAGCAGGCAGCTTCTTCTCTGAAATGAAGCCAGTGGTCACAACTGGCACTGGAACTGCATCATAATGGAGACGAAGTAGTTGCTAATTCTGTGCACTGGTAAATGACTAATCAAGGCTAAAGCACCCATCAATATTAAGAACGTTAAAAATATAATCAGGAGCTGGGAGTGTAGCTCAGTGGTAGAGTGCTTCTCTCTCTCTCTCTCTCACACACACACACACACAATATCAGGGGCAATATGATATGATGTCACCACTGACAAATTTCTAAACTCCAGAAACTAACTGCATAGGCGTAAGTCAAATGGTACAGGCTACAGGTCTGGTTGGTTACCCAGCACCATGGCTTACCCTCTTCCCATCCTCCGCATAGGGCAGGACAGGCAACCTGTGAAAGAATGGACCTTTCATGTGTTCTCCCATGCTGAGGAACCTTTGGGAATTGTTTGCTGTAACTGACTCTTTCAGTCAGAAGGCCTTCTGTGTTGGCCACGGAAATATTTTTAGTTGGGAGAAAAATACTGATGTTGTGAGAGAAAAACAGAAAGCTAAACAAATAATATACACAATGATTGGTGTAACAGAAATAATTCTTAAAACCAAAAGGAAAATTTATGGTAAAATTCCTCCTGTAGCTTATTGAGATGAAAGCTAACTATATACATCAGGAAAACGCTGGTTTAAATGGGGAACTAGATGACTGTGACTGGAAAGTATAAGAATAAACAAGCAAGGAATGATACCAACAATTATATTAAGTAATTTCTAAAGTTTTTAAGAGCCATCAAGGATATCTACAAGTGTTTTCCAGGGGTGACAGGCAGGAGGAAAGTCCTTTTGAAATTTTTCATTTGAAGGCTTGGGAAATATTTATATCAGTGGCTGATCTCAAGGAGATACTGGTACAGAAGTGGAAGAAGAGAGAAGGAAAACAGATACAGAAACTAGTTCAGGAAATAGGCAGTAGACAGGCTGAGAGTAACGAATCAGGACCAGAGGGAAAACAGATAGATGTAGGGCAAGAACAGGGAGGAAAGAAAAAGAATGTTAATATCAAATCAAAAGGAGGTCCAGGTAACCCTTATCATAGTAAGACAAGAGAGAAAGCATTTCCTCCCTGTGCTTCTGTTATATCAGCTGCTTTTGGGACATTTAATCTTCCTTTTCCGTGCTTTCTAAGTCTAAGGCTTTTGGCTGCATTTGGGGGATTTATGGATTAAAATATGCCTTACATCTGGCAATACTGAATATTCTCATGAAACCAAGAGCAGCCTCACAGGTGCCCTGCCATGCTGGACACTTCTGAGCACCTGATCTTGCTAGATAATCTAGAGACACATTTAGAAAAACTGTTGGGGGCAGGATGGGGTGTTGATAACATTCACAGAAGTGACTCTGTCTGGTTAGGAAAGTGTCACTCTGTCCTTTACCTGCTTTTTGCAGACTACTAGGAACTCCTTGGTGTTCCCCCACCCCCCAACTCACCATCCTATAAGCCAAATGTCAAAATTGAATTCATTTTTACTTCATTAGTAAATGTACCTCAATATATGTGTGTGTGTGTGTGTGTGTGTGTGTATTTGGTGCTGGGGATTGAACCCAGGGCCTTGTGTATGCAAGGCAAGCATTCTATCAATTGAATTATATCCCCAGCCCTCAAAACACATTTTTTATGATATAATTTTCCTCTTGAAATTACTGCAGATGCCCAGAAACATTATGAAATCATAGTTTTGACCCTTAAAACTTAAAACCACTGTGGTTGGGCTGGGGATATACCTCAGTTGGTAGAGTGCCTGCCCTGCATGCACAAGGCCCTAGATTCAATCAATTCCCAGCACCACACACACACAAAAAAAAAAAAAAAAAAAAAAAAGAAAGAAAGAGAAATTGTGGTTTATTATCCTAGAGACTGAGCTCTCAGTGTGGGGCTGGGGCTGAACTAGCTAACTTCTAGCCAACTGACCTGACCAAGAAAGCTTTAAACTGAAAATGGTGGGAAAGAAAAGCATTCCACTAAAGCTTGTGGAATATGCAGCTGCTCAGGACATCTGATCTGACTGCACAGAGAAGGGCAGGGTGTGCCCAGTAAATTCCAACAAGCGATTTCTGGGTGGAAGGGTAAGATCAGCATCTGAAGCCTCCAAAGCCCATGTACCAGTGATGGTACAATGGGTTCAAAGTGTGTACCAGGACTTTTAAGGAGAAAGCAGAGCGGAGATGATGGGACTTCAGAAGAAAACCATCACACTATATAATGGCTCGTAACAGTAAGGTACAAAAATGAAGAATAGGCCCACACAAGAGTTACCCAGAAGTTAGGGATGGAGATTTATTTTTCTGTTATTATTTTCAAACTTTTTATTATGAAAAATTTCAAATAGGCATGAGCAAGAATGGTACAACAAATTCTCCTGTGCCCATTACACAGCCCTGCCTCTTCTATCTGACCAGGGATAGACAAGGCAAGGAAGCTTCCAATGATGTACTCTTGGTTTTCAATCCCTTCACTTGGCATAATCTGTAAAGCATTATTTATTAATCTCAAACTTTCTAAGAGCATACCAAGGTCAGAATGACATTTGCTATAGGTAGTACAATACCTAAAGACAGATAGTAAAGTGGAAATTTGTGGACAGTTATGGGGTTTGAGAGTCACACAGAAGCCTATCCCAGTAAGCTTCCTCATTTTTTTTTTTTTTTAAACCAGTCCCTTTTATTGGGCTTTGATTCTCAGGATGTGAAAAGATACAGCAATGATTAAGTTCTCAGAGGGAACTGGAGCAAGGCAGTCATGGTTAGGAGTCCAGAGTACCCTGTGCACTGGCCCCTCTTCAGTGGTATCTGAGTCACTGCTCACATTTGTGTTCCTTGTAAGAAAGGCAGTAGTTGAAAAGCAGTAAGCTGCCAGCACCATGTTAATTCCAGCGATGCTTTTTCTTCACGCTGACGTATTGTTGTGACACGGCAGTAACCTCTTTGAACGGCTCCAACCACGCCTCTAGGGGTGAAATCCCACATCAATGTCCAGCTTGGCAGCTGCCCTAGCTTGACATCCATGAGTTTCTTCTTTGCTATTATGACTGATGCCATCTTGGAATTTGGGTGTCCACTGAGGCTAGTAAATTCATCTTGCTCAAGTACTTATTCTCCCTCTCCTATCTGAATGTACTTGGCAAAGCCAAATTGTCACTGGGGACAAGTTCTTTATGAAAGAACCCCAGCTAATCAGTGAAAAAGGAATGATAACATTAGAAATATCCAATTTTCAATGGTTACTAAAGCTAGGTGACGGACGACGGGGACTGCATTGTAGAGGAATTACACCATCCACGTAGGAAGCAGAGCCTGGAGTGGTAGGCTTGAAGTTACTCCACCCTCAGCTGCTTCCTCTTTTCCCCAAAGATGAACCCACCTGCGGCCTTCTTGTCAGGATCCACTTGCAACCTCCACAGTCTGCCATAAAGAGGCCTGACAAGAACACAGAACTGTTAAAAAGCACTGGGCAACTTGGGCTACCAGAAACTGCTGCGGCTCCGCAGCCTCCCACATACCCCATATCACAGGGCATTCGCATGGCATGTCTGATGTCCACCCATGGGGTGTTTAACAAATCCTTTGGTAAACATGTCAGCTTGCTGAGTGCTTACAGTGCACATGTTTATAAAACATATCTTACAGTCAACTTGGATGAGCTGAAGCAAGAGTAGGTCAGTTCCCCTTACTTCCCCCTCTAAACTCATATTTGTGATGTGGTTTTCTTGTAGCAGACTTACCTTCCTAATTATGCCTTCCCTAAGCTAATATGAAGACTAATTGGTATTCCCTAAGTACCCAGCAGCTGGGTTGGGGGTGGAGGAGATGGTCCTGGCTTACACTGGCTTGCTTAGAGAAACTGTCCAAGGATTTAAAATGTGTCACGAGTAATCTGCATGACAGATAATCTGTATGTGACGACTAAGATTTGTCTATATTTACATTTATAAAACCCACAGGCCACTTTGGCCTCTTTCTTTTCTTTCTTTTTTCTTTTCTTTCTTTTTTTTTTGTGGTACATCGGGATTTGTGGTAGTAGGTTAGAAACTAGGGCATTTACCATTGAATTACATTCCCAGCCCTTTTTGTTTTTAAAAATCTGTGACAGGGTCTTGCTAACTTGTCCAAGCTGGCCTTGAACTTGCAATCTTCCTGCCTCAACCTCCCAAGAAGCTGGTATTACTGGTATACCACACTTTTGATTTCTTAGGGCTCCTATGAGCATATGTAACATTATGTTTATAAGATTTAAGTTACCGAGAGAAAAAATCCAGTCCAAATTTGAGGTATTAATAATAATATGGACTTTCTCCCAGGAGTCAGAGCAACTGTATAATGGCTACTGGAGGCAGACTACAGGAGGAAGCAAGAATAAAGGCACATCTTGGTTCCAAGGGCTGCAAAGAAGGGCAGGTGCTAGCAGCCCGCTGCTCTACTCCCAGAAGTGTGTCCACACACCATTTTGTCTACTCAATGAACAATTCATATATGTAGTATTTACATGTTCTGTTTAAGGAGAAAAGAACTCTCTGGTCCAAAAGCACAGTGATGGAGTGACTAAAGGAAGAAAAAAATCAGGGAGAGAGTTCAAATTGGACATTCCTAAAATTAGATTCCTTTCTCATTTGCTATAATTCAGAATTTCTTATTTCTTTTTATGAGATGTAGGGTAGGGAAAGGATGCAAAAAAAAAAAAAAAAAATTTTTTTTTTTTTTTTGGCAGAGCTAGGACTTGAGCCCAGAGCCAGAAGCATGCTAAGCAAGCTTTCTACCATTGAGTTATACTCCTAGTCCTTTTTTAAAATTATTATTTTAAAATTTTTTGTTTTGAGATAGGAGCTTCCTAAGTTGCCAAGTCTGCTCCAGAACTTTTGATCTTTCTGTTTCAGTTTCCCAATTATAGGTGTTTGCCACTTAACTCAGCTAAGGATGATATTCTTGGATGAAAAACATTTTAAAACATGAAAAAATGAAGAACAGGCTAGGTAGTAACATGGCTGGAAGGAGTTGTTCAGAAACATTCAAATTTCTTTTCACCCCTCCACCAAGATAAATAGAAATTCCAAGACCTCCTGAAGCAGTCAACACATTTCAAGAGGTTCAGACCAATCTCTAAAAGCACCATCCACTAGAATTCCCTGTTAACAATGAACACATTCTATTTGTGTGCTGTACAACATTGTGGCTACACAGCAATTGAAGATGACTGATGTGACTGAGGAACTAAATTTTTAATTTTATTTATTTTAATTAATTCAAGTTTAAAAATTATAATGATCTAAATCTTTCCAGTTTCTACTATGCCAGACTCCACATCATGAATGTGCATCAGACACACACACACACACACACACACACACACACACACACACACACACACAGTATAACACTATAAGAGTTGCCTTTGTTTGGATGAAAACTCAGTCTGAACTTGGATACTTTGTATTTCCCAGACATTTCCCTTATTTATATCATGGTTCTTTCCTATATTGCTTACTTCCTCAACTTTTAAATGCTCTCCAGCCCCTTAGGCCCATATGTGAGAAACTTTACTAGCATTTAAGAACAATTCAGTGTAGCTGTAAGCAGTAAAGAGATGCTGGACCAGGTAAAGTCAGAAGAATTGCTGGACACCTCTTTAGTGAGCCAATCTGATAGCAACGCCTTTGTAGTCTTGCTCAGAGCAGTGTCTCAGTTTCCATATTGAGACCCCTTCAATGATTCTCAGATCTAATTGCTGGCTTTACAATGGCAAAGATGTTTTTATCAATTTCATTTTGAAAACTCCACTTAGGCTCTGAAAATCTCTAAATTGGGGTCTTACTAATAGAAGACTTGGTGTAATTATAATGTCACAGGCAATTGTGATGACAAAGCAAAACCAACATGTCTCCTTGCTGGGCCTTTGCTCTCAGTCTGACCAACAGGAGGAGAAAAGAGGCTTTGTCAGGAACAGATGTGCAGTGGGAGGCCCCGGGAAAGTAGATCTGTTGAATGAAGCAGGTGCCACTTAGATATTCACTTTACTGACTCCAACCACAACCCCCTTCATTTGATATCCTGCTCCTGGCAGGAGGATGGAGAGAGAACATCACACAAAGAGGAAGCGTGTTTATCCTGTTCAGATTACTACTTCTGTCAGTCTGCTGCTGTTGGGTTCTGCACATTTGCTCTTTATTAAAGCAAATGGCAGAACTGGGCTCTGGGAAGTGAATCCCTATATTTATACAGGTAACCTGAGAGCCAGAGGGCCCCACACCATCCTGGCTGCGATGTGCAAGCTATTAGAGTTAATAACAGTGCACTGACATTCCTTCAAAATCCTAATGGAAATGAAAACAAAAAGAGGAAAGTCTCCTCTACTCAAGAACCTTAAAAATTTAATTCTATAAGAATGTCCTATTATGATATTCTAGTTCAACAGCGACAAGTGCCTCCTTTACACACTCAATTAAAACTTACTTTTTCATCCATGAATTGCACAAAAGTGACTCCAATTAAACTTGTCCAATTATGGCTCTGGATTTAGTGTACACATACAAAGTCCCTTAGAGAATGCTGATGACAGGCACTGAGATTCTGTTTCCTGTCATTCTGTAGGCATGACCCCCAGCTAAAGGAGCTGGAATCATTTTAGACTTTTTTATACACTGAGTCTCAGAAAGATCTGAAGACCTAAGAGGAAGGTGAATGAGATACGGAAGCATTCAACTTGGTGTTCAAGTGCCAGATGACAGAAACCTTCTAGGAAACTCTGCCTAGCAGCCCTGATTCATTCTTCTGCTCAGAATGTCCCTAGCTCAGATTGGTGTCCTGTTCATAGAATGTTCCCCAAGCTGGAAATATATGAAAGTCTGTAAAGCAGATGAAGGCATGCCAGTTGGCTTGTCAATAGGTACTAATTCCTTCTGAGGCCCTGAGGAGTCAACTGGAGACATCCAGCCTTTAATATGGACAGTACCTCAAATCTACATTTGAAGGCCATGGACATGGCTCAGATGAATACTCAGAATAGTGACTAAGGTCTAGTGGCCTACCATTTCATTGTGAAGGCCCGCTATGCCCCTTTTGTTCTATAGTTTTAAAATCTTTGAGCAGTGGAGCCTAGATTAGCAATTCCTGGTGTACAAATAATGAATGTTCGAGACCACACCAGTTCATAAAGACAGAGGGAGAATGACACATCCCCTTGGGACTTGCAGACTGTGCAAGGAGAAAATGGGCTAAGCCTATGCTGAGGGACAGCAGATCTCTCACCGGGCAGTGCTGCTCCTTCTGAAGGTTCACAGTCTAGCACCTTTGTAGGAGGAGAAAGAATCCTCCAACTGGAAGCCCCTTTAGCTGTGGGGTCATGCCTACAGAATGACAGGAAAGGCCTGGAAATTCTGAGTCTCATGTGACTGAGAGAGATACTACACTTTCATCAGAGAATTCCTGAAGTAGAGATTCTCAGTGTGAAATTCATTATGTCCTCCCCACAAACAAAAACTTACAGGCCCAGGTCTTAAGAATGGTTCCCCAGAAATGTGAAGACTGAACCCTCTGAAGACTGATTCCCTTCCCCTTCAGTATGAGTTTTAATAATAATGATAACGGCAATATCAACAACAGTAATAATAGTAGGGCTGATAGTTAATAGTTATTGCATGCTCAGGCACTAAACAGAGTAGCAACAAATAGTCTGCTACCCCCAAATTAGTGTCACAATTACATCTCCCTGAATGGGAGAGACTGGGGAATCAGGAGAACTGCCACTTCCTTTTAAGATCTATTCTGGAAGGCATTTTGGATTTTGGGAGGTCATTCATTATGAAGGGAATAAGGGAAGGAGGACAAGTGTCAGGAGTGAAGAATGACCACCCAGCTGGCCCTTCTTCCCCTCAGTGCTGTGAAGAAGGTAAGCTGTTTGAGTGTTCTAGAATAGAGAGCACCTAGCTACAGTCACCTATAATCGTGAGGAGAAATTTGAATTTGTGAGAAATCTTAAATGAAAATATGCAAATGGCCTGTGTCATGAATAAAAAGACCAGGAAGGGAGTTTTGGTATCGCCACTGCCTCCGGTCTCAGGTTTTCTTGCTCAGGACTCTGCAGGGCATAAAAATAGTCCAGTTCCTCTTGCAACCCTGCTGTCTGCTGTTTACTGGCTACGGATTACTGCAGTCACATGGGTAGCTTTTTTTCCCCCCAAAGCAAAGCCATGCTGAAAAGGTCACTAGGAGACAAGGCTCATGAAGGATTCGTGTGGCCCTAACCTGCACTGAAGGGACACAACTTTTCAGAGGGCTACCTGCGGTAGCTATTAGATCAACACTATCCAAGAGAACTTCCTGCAATGATGGAAATAATCTGTAGCTGCTTAGTCTACTACAGTAGCCACTAGGTACATGCATCAACTTAAATTTAAATGTGAATAAATCATAATTAATAGCCAGGCATGGTGGGGCACACCGATAATCCCAGTCAGTGACTTTTGAAGCCAAGGCAGGGGATTGCAAGTTTGAGGCCAGCCTGTGCAACTTAGCCAAAACCTGCTTTAAAACAAAAGGACTGGGGATATATCTCAGTGGTAGAACATCTGGGTTCAGTCCCTAGTACCAAAAAAAAAAAAGTGTATATATTTGTATTTGTGTGTGTGTATGTGTATGTGTGTGTGTGCGCGTGTGTGCATATATGTATATAATAAAAAAATTTAGTACCTCAGGCCATATGTGACTGATTAATGTGACTAAATAATTACCTTTTACATTTAATTTAATTTTAATTTACTTGCATTTAAATTCAAATAGCCACATGTAACTAGTAGCTAACATACTGTACTGTGCGATTCAGCTGTTTTTATTTTTTTGAGACAGGTTCTTGCTGTTTCAGAGGTTGTTCTTAAACTTGCAAATCCTCCTGCCTCAGCCTCTTGAGTTGCTGGGATTATAGGTATGCACTACCACAAATGGAGTTTTTATTTAATTTTATTTTTTAAATACCACTGAACCATATTCCCAGCCCTATTTATCTATTTATTTATTTAGAGACAGGGCCTCCCTAAATTGCTTAGAGACTCACTAAGTTGCTGAAGCTGGCTTAGAATTTGTGATCCTACTGCCTCAGCTTCCTGGGTCACTGGGATAACAGGTATGCACCACCATATCCGGTTAAATCTTTTTTTTTTTTATTTTTTTTTATTTTTATTAGTTGCTCAAGACAATACAATGATCTTTACCCGGTTAAATCTTAAGTTTTTATATCTTATATTTATTTGCTTCTCTAACATTTAGCATGACTCTGACTTCTCAAATGAATAAATAAGGGTATAGTTTCATAAAATAATCTTGCAAAATAGCCACCATACTAAGTACAAGTTTAATTAGATGAATAACAAAGACCACATCTTTCATTTGTTTTCCATCTTCTTTTACTTCCTAGACTGGGGAGGCTGGCAAGAAGCAGTGAAGGGGAAAGAAGGCAGCTCATATTGGGCAGTGGAGAGAACACTAGAGATCAGGGTTTGCTTTTTCCTGCACATAGGCAATGTGTCAGCTTGATTTGATTGAGACCACCTTAGTGTCTTTGTTTTCTTTCAAGTCATCTACTAACAAGGGAGTCAGTGGAAAAGGGGAGCTAAGAGCTCCACATATACTGCTCTTTTTGAGGACCTTCAAGAGGGGGGTGCATATGCCGGGACTCAGCTCATGCAAAAAACTGATGATCAGAGGCTGCATGCTTTAAGCTTTGGAGGCACTAAACTTAATACCTTTGGATTAAAGGTACAAACATCATAAAATGCAACAGCATTTTTAAGGCTGTTATGGACTGAAAATGTACTCTTACAATAAAACTTTATTTAATAAAATAAAACTTTATTTATTTAAAATTCTACTAAAATACCAAGGCAAAAAGTGATGTAGTGCACACTGGAAATTCAGAACATCAGCACCCTGTTGGTGAACAACATGGATGGATCTATTTCCTAAATTAATTTAATACATCTCCACTGACTCCTTTGGAAACAATTTCATATGCTGTCATGTCTTGAGAATGAGGAGCAGAAAAGGTAGAATGAGAGATGTATTTTATAGTATATCAAAATAAGGGCTGGCATTTTATTTTTATTATTATAAAAAAGCTAGGACCAAGAACATGTAATAATAATAATAATGGATGATAGTGGTGGTAGTAAGAAAAATGTTAAAAAACAAATCAGTCTTCCCAAAGGAAGGTAGAGTTCAATGCAGTCATTGAGATCTACAGAGAGATGTCACCACTTCAGAAGTAAAAAAAGCCTAACTACAGGAAACTATGTACTGGAAGAGAACAGGAACCCTAGACCAAGGACAGTGATAGAACCCAAAGTTGGAGACTTCAAGCAATGTCACCTTGTATTTCTTTTAGTCAAGATTGCAGAAAAGATTTCTGGCCTATTCCCACAGTATCTACTTCTGGAGCACAGATCCTTCAGTTGCATAGAGAGGCATTTGGATTTGTCTTAGGGAAAGCAGGACCTACAACAGTACTGCACACTCTTTGTAACTTAAACTACTTCAAAGAATACAGGATACATGGATAGCAAATGAGAATTTCCTGTTTGCAGCATCTCTATGGTCCAGGCACTATGCTAAGCCCTTGACAGGAATCATTTTGGTCAATGCTCACCCTACCTTATGATGAAAGAATTATCATTATCCTAATTTTATAGCTAAGGCTCGGAGAGGTTAATTTTCTTTCCCATGATCACAGAGTTTATTAGTTGTGCAGTGTTAAGAGCACCCAGCTCTTAACAGGTCCTTCTATCTCCCTTGTTCCTCCTATTCTCAACATCTTGCCAGACATATACAAGTTAAAAGACCCTCACCACTTTTTTTTAAATTCTATTTTTTGTTTTTGTTTTTACATTGTAGGGATATTGAACCCAGGGCCTGGCACTGAGCTACTGCTGAGCTACATCCCTAGCCTCATCACAAATTTCTTTGACAGAGGTTTTTTTTTTGTGACGCTGAGGATAGAACCCAGTGCCTCACATATGCAAGGCAACTGCTCTAACAACTGAAATACAATTCTAGCCCCACTGACAGAGGCTTATAATCTTTTTTTTTGTGTGTGTTAAAGTGTGTTTTATCTACTTAACATGTGATCAAAGTTATGGATCCTAGAGAAATACAAACAATAGGAATGTATATTCTAATCTCATGTGAGGACCCAACCCAAGAATCCTGCTCCCTTCCATAAACCTCATGTTTGTTCTGACCCATCTTCTCTGTTACCCTTTTGCTAAAAAGAGAACATTTAAAAAAGGTATTCTATGATGCAGAGTTGAGATTAAACATACACATTTTTAAAAGTTTTAATAAGCTCAAAGAAAAACAGGGATGGGAAAAGGTGATGACATGTTTAGTGTGAAGAAGAGATATGTTTTCTAAAGGAATCTCTAAATTCATTTAGTTTAATTTGGCAGTGGGATGGGTAGTAAAATGTACATTTGTTTTATAGTACAGCAAGACTAGTTGGGCTTCTTGGTTGTGGGAAATTTTAGGTTGAAGAGTCTCATAGGAGAATCTCAGCAGACGACTTGCGTCTGCCCTGAACAAAGAGGGACCTGCTGCTTTGAAGATAAATGAGAAGGGCTGACCTTTTTGTAAGTGTGGTGTTAATGCCTTGTTATTTGTTTTAATTTTTAAACAGCCCTCCAATCCATTTCCCTTCCTTTAGGGCATGAAGTTAGACTGAGACCCCAGATCAAAACCAGGACAATGTAGGTAGTGCTGCTAAAAGGCTTGTGAGGATAAAAATGGTTATATAGGGCTATATTCCTCTAAATGAACTTCCAAATTAATGTGAAGTTCACTCCTCTAAAACACACTTTGGAATTTTTTTTTTTTTAGTTGGAGAATACCTTTATTATTTATTTATTAATATGTGGTGCTGAGGATCGAATCCAGCGCCTCACATGCACTTAGGTGGGTTCCCTATTGCTGAGCCACAACCCCAATTCCTGGAATTTTTTAAAAAATATTTTTTTCTTAGTTGTTAATAGACCTTTATTTATTTATATGCAGTGCTGAGAATCAAACCCAGTGATTCACACATACCAGGTAAGTGCACTACTGCTAAGCCACAGCCACAGCCCAACACTTTGAAATTTTAATAATTTTTTTCTCTCCAAATTTAAAGATGAGTCTGTCACTAATTGCTAATACTAACATCACAATGATAAAATATTATGGTACAAAGAACAGACTTAATAGATAAAGAGCTGGGGGGTGTTGTTTGGTGGCAGAGGGCCTCTAGGCTTAATTCTTTTTTTTTTTTTTTTTAAAGAGAGATGAGAGAGAGGGGGGGGGGAGAATTTTTCAATATTTATTTTTTAGTTTTCGGCGGACACAACATCTTTGTTTGTATGTGGTGCTGAGGATCGAACCCTGGCCGCACGCATACGAGGTGAGCACGCTACCGCTTGAGCCACATCCCCAGCCCTAGGCTTAATTCTTTGTGTGTGTGTGTGTGTATTTTGCATATGATATTAATGATATTTCAAATCAATGTAAAAAGAATGAATTTCAATTTTTTTTTTTTTTTTTTTTTTGTGTGTGTGTGTGGTGGTGGGGTACTGGGGATTTAACCCAGAGGTACTTTGCCACTGAACTGTATTCCCAGCCCTTCATTAAGAATTTTCTACTTAAAGACAGGGTCTCACCAAGTTGATTAGGGCCTTGCTAAATTACTGAGGCAAATTTGCGATTTTCCTGCCTCAGCCTCCTGAGCTGCTGGGATTATAGGAGTGTCCCACAGCATCCCAACTGACTTCAACCTTCTTAATGGAGAATAGTGCTGGTAAAACTGGGCTGTGCAGGGAAAAAATACCAACTTAGATTACTACCTAATGTCATATACTAAAAGAAATTGCAGGTATTTTATAGTATTCAAAATAAAAATTAAGACCACCCTAGAACTGATAGAAATTATAATTAGTTATCTAATTTTGAGGGTAGGAAAGATGTAACATAATATACAAGCAAAAGACAAATAATTAGGGAAATAATATGAAAGTAACAAGTAAAATAAAAATAAACTGGGAGGGGCTGGGGTTGTGGCTCAGTGATAGAGCACTTGCCTAGAATGCGTGAAGCACTGGGTCAGCACTGCATATAAATAAACAAATTTAAAAATAGGTTCATCCACAACAACAACAACAAATACACACACACACACACACACACACACACACCTGGGAAAACTCATTTGTAACATGCACCATAAGTGTTACAACCTTAATATGTAAAGAGTTTTTCCAATATAAGATTGTCAACAGAAAAACAGGTAAAAAAAAAATCTGTAGGCAAATACTGAAACATATAAGTGTAGACAAACACATAAAAAAATGAAAACACAGATCACTAATATATATATGTATATATAATATATATATATATATGTATATATAATATATATAAATAAACATACAAATTAAACAAGATACAGGGGCTGGGTTTGTGGCTCAGTGCTAGAGCACTCGCCTAGTATGTGCGAGGCACTGGGTTCAAGCCTCAGCACCACATAAAAATAAATAAATAAAATAAAGGTATTGTGTCCAACTACAACTAAAAATAAATAAATAAATAAATAAATAAATAAAAATAAGAATAAAACAAGCCAGGTACAGTGGTGCTTGCCTGTAATCCCAGTAGCACAGAGGCTGAGGCTAAAGGCCAGCGAGATCAAAGCCAGCCTCAGCAATGGCCAGGCACTAAGCAACTCAGTGAGACCCTGTCTCTAAATAGGGCTGGAGAGATGGCTCAGTGGTTGAGTGCCCGAGTTCAATCTCCAGTACCAACAAAACGAAACAAAACAAAACAAAAGCATTCTATCAGGTGAAATTATGAATGATTTTTATAATCAAGACCAAAAATAAAAAGTCCAAAGCAAATGCTGTCCATGTCCCTTCTTTTTTTTTTATAGCATCATAAGAAAGAATATCAGCTACTTTAGAAAATGCTGAGACGTTTTTAGCAGCTTTGGTAAGAGACTTGATTACTTATGAACTTTGGTCATCTTTTTTGTTTTACCCCATTTTTAAAAAAATAATGTTGATTCTAATCTCTTTTTTTAAAAATATTTAGTTGTAAGTGAACACACAGCATCTTTCTTTATTTTTATGTGGTGCTGAGGATCAAACCCAGTGCCTCACACATGCAAGACAAGCACTTTACCACTGAGCTACAGCCCCAGCCCCTTGCCCCATCTCATTTTTAGGGAAGAAAAGATAGCCGGATGAATCTGCAACAAGATCTCAGACGTAAAAGTGGCTTTCTGAAGTGACCAAGTACATATATAATTCTTACATTTATTTTTGCTGCAATAAGAGGGAGAATAGGTCTACAGGCCTGTTCTCTGAGGCATGCTCACAGTGGGTGGCCCAGTCTGGGTGAGTGGTGAAAGGCCCCCACAGTGAACACCTATATTTGTTGGTTGTGAGTCCCTGAAGAGAGGATGGTAGAGTGAAAGGGGATAAACAGGCTAAAGAGTCTAACATCTTAAAATATGGAGAAAATTATGTTAAAAAAATGAATAAGTAAAGGAAGGAACCCATATAGGGGTCTTTCCTAGTCTCTGGCAATTTGATCTCTATTTCAAAGAAAAGACACCTGTGAAAATCTTTAAACTGAACCAAACCTAGCCTAGAAACGCCATCCTAAGACGCCAAAAGACTTATTTATCTCTATTGAAAAAGACAAAGAATGTAAATGAAATGAAGTAATGTTAGTGCTTGAGTTAAGTAGTTTCTTCAGTGTTGGAGTGAGGCTGGGGTCCAGAAAAAAGGGTGTCTTCAGATACAGAGTATAGTTTTTGTCAGGTTTGCCTTGGTACCAGAAGTTTAAACATCTGCCATGAGTTATTTTATTTTTGTGGTACTGGGGATCAAACCCAGGGCCTCTCCCATGCTAAGAGTCATATTCTTTTAATGCTACACTATAGGATACAATTTCATACCCTCACCCACCATTCTCTGGTTACGGGACTCTATCAAGCTCCACATGCAGTTGTTCTCCATTGCTCCTAGTTGTATCCCACAAACTCTTTCTGCTTCAGGTCCAAATCATACTCATATTGCTCTTAAGAGTCATCTGCTAATTGGTTTGTTATTTAACCATACTCTAGAATCTGCGGTGCATTTTTTCTAGGCATGTCTTTTTCTAAGTTCTATGTTTACAATTAGCACCTTGTTCTTTCATCATCTCATTCTTCCTAATAAGAAAAACCTTATGGACAGATTTCATAAGTTTGTCATTACAGAAGTGACAAAGATGGGAAACAGGACACAATATGAAAAAAATGATAGCCAGATAACAAATTAAGTAGAATAAACGATTCTAGTTCTAGAGAAAATATTGTGGCACTCTGGGTGAAAATGTTAGAAGACAGAAGGAGTATCAGAATTATCTGGCTTATCTCCAACATTGTATTAATTCTCTGGATTCACACGGGTATATAAAATTATTGGCCTTTGCCTGACGCTGCTGGGGTAAAGCAGGAGGTAGCAATCTGATTTAATTCAGAGAAGCTATGTTGAGAAAGGGATAAGTCCAACTCTTAAGGTTCAAGTTTGGCGAGTGCTGGCAGTCACAAACAGTATAGCCTGCTTCAGGGGTACTACTGGCCTTTTTTGGGGGGTTGAGGGTGTCTCACTCTGTTGCCTCCTGAGTAGCTGGGACTTTATACATGTGCTACCATGCCTAAATGGAACTTCTACTGGCATTTAGGATGTAGACCAGAATTTTCTCTTATAAATTCAGCCAACAACACGAAATCAACACCTATAGATTCACATAACCCAATGCTACTGAAAAGAGGCAGCTTCTAGTAATCAATGGTAATAAGTGTGGTTCAATCTCATTGTATGGCTGAACAGGTGTACTTGGCTGGAACCCCAGAGGGTCCTTAGACTTAACCATGAATTTACACATCTGAAACGGTGAGGCTGGAGATTAGCCAGAACTATAAAGCAGTCTGTTGTCTCCCAGACCGGTCAAGTCCATTAGAATGGGTAACAAAGTCTCTTACCAAGACCACACAGGGAAGTGTTTTTAACAGTTCTATTGTGAATAGCAACAGCTTCAGAAGGATGCACACAGCTAGTTGTCCTACCTTTATTCAGGGTAGATTAGGACTCAGAGGAGGTACAAAAAAAGCAAGAATATAGGTGTAGGATTCTAGCTACAGAGGAATGTTCCCTTAATTCCATCTAAGGTCTATTTCATTCTGAACGCTTTATCTTGCAGTATTGTGGCTAAGATCAGCCCCATTTAGGTGAGTTCAAGAAAGTACCTAGGCCCCTGGAAAAAGAAAGTTGTAGTTGTAGTATTGGATTTTCTTCCAAAAATGATTCTCAGAAGCCCTAAATGCCCTGTACTTCCTATGTTTTTCTTCTATAGGGAGACAGAGTACTTTATATCTTCCCAGTTCCAAAGGAGGATACAGTATTGTCTTTCTTCAAAGACTTTCCCAACAACTAATGGGGTATTCAGATCTTAGGAACCCACCATAAAAAAGGGGCCAGGAACTTCTCTGTCAGCCTCTAATGACGTTAAGGAACTTTCTGCCTAAATAAAAGTATATTATTTATCTATTTCATTTCCAGGATGTAAAGCAGCAATTTTCCCCAAACCAAAGAGTACTTAATTTTCTGCTTAATTATATACTTTTAAAGTTTAAGAAACAAGCACAGAGTCTCACAGATTGGGGCTGGTCCTCCTCTTTGATCCAGACTTTTGAGGCACTTCTCTGGGCAGCCCAAGTCTTGGCCACTGACTCCCAGAGCCTGCTGAAGTGGATCCAAAGAGCTGGATCGGAGTTGTAAGTTTTTGCCACCATAGTTCTATGAACTTTGTCCTTTTTGTTTATTCAGGATATTCACCAATATCCAGTAAGACAAAGAGCTGGGAAAGAAGGGCAGGGTGGTGGCATGTTACTGGCTAAATCCAGATGTCCTTAGTGAGGCCACATATAACAGGAAGCAGAACCCACAGTACCAACCAGAAAAATGCCTTTGTCACAGCCTGCTGCCTGACCCTGGGGCAGGTGAAATGATGGCGCCTTTCTGGAGGGAGTCAGAACATTCCACCTGCCCACAGGAGAGTCTCTGCTGCAGTAAAGTACACTGATCTATTCTACTCAACAGGAGAGTAAAGGACAAAATGTGCCCCACAGCAAATTCTAAAGTGCCTCCCAGCAAGTCTTGTCACAGCAAAATAGTCACTTTTAAATACACAATTCAAATAGGTAGCCATTACCATGGTGTTTTCCTTCAGGAAACCCCAAGTCTCTTACTTATAAAGGAATTAGGAGCTCCCAGAATTTTCCTAGGCATTGAATACCTACCCATAAAGAAAAAATTAAACCAAGCTCAACCTCTTTCTGAAGGGATTGTTATTAGTCATGTCAGGAAGATTTAAGTGGAAACAGGGAAGAAATTCAATAAAATATTTATGCTCTCTTACCATTAGCATCTTGGACTCCAGTAAGTGCTCCAACGGCTGCTGCGGTTTCCCCAGACAGGACGATCTGTCCCCCGCCTTGTAAGGTGGCTTCAGCCAGGGTGGCGACAGCATGAGCGGCAGCTTCACTGTGGGTATGGAAACAGGAGAGAGGGATATGCAAGTAGATAAAGGTACAGCACCACAGCAAGACAAACCATCTCACTGTGGATCTCTCTACTGACTTCATGGCTGCAAGCCTACTAGAAAATCCTTGATGCCAGTCAGAGCAACAGACAGAGCCAGGAGTAATTCTAAAATGATAATAAAAAGCTAGAAAAATCTCAAGCCATATATTTATAAAACTAATCTGAAATTTTCTTTTAACCCAGGTAATGAGTGTTTGAGGACAGAAGATGTTCATTATGTGTCTCTTCTTATCAATATCAACTGAGTGCTTGTAAGCCATAATGGAAGGTGTGATCCATATTCACAATGCAAAAGCCATTTTGATTGGCAATCACAGGTTTTCTCTTCCTCTTTATGGTAACACAGGGCTGACCAACTGACACTATCTTTTAAGCCAAGAATGGAAGATAATATGAAGAATCAGCAATCTGAACTTGCTATTTAACTAAATAAAAACAATTTAGTTTATATCCATACTTTTTTTTTTTTTTTTTTTTTTTTAAAGCTGAAAATTGAAGCCAGGGCCTTGCACAAGGTAGGCAAGTGCTCTACCAGTGAGCTGTATCTCCAGCCTTTTTATTTTTGAGATGAGTCTCACTAAGGCTGGCCTTGAACTTGCAATCCTCCTGCCTCAGCCTCAGGGGTAGCTGCATTACAGGTGTGTGCTATACTGCCTGGCTATATCCATTCATTTCACTTATTATTATTATTATTATTATTATTATTAGGTACTGGGGATTGAACTCAGGGGTGCCTAACCACTGAGCAACATCCCTAGCTCTGGTTAGTTTTTACTTGGAGATAGGGTCTCATTAAATTGCTGAAGCTAAATTTGAACCTTTAATCCTCCTGCTTCAGCCTCTTGAGTCACTGGGATTACAGAGGTATGCCACTGCACCCAGTTTTCCATGCCTTTTATTTATTTTTTGGTACCAGGGATTGAACCCAGGGGCATTTAACCAGAGCCACATTCCAAGCTCTTTTTCTCTTTCTTTATTATTTTGAGAGTCTTGCTGTTACCTAGGGCCTCACTAAGTTGCTGAGGCTGGCTTTGAACTTGTGATCCTCCTGCCTTAGCCTCCCTAGTTGTGCCACTGCACCTGGCTCTCCATGCCTTTTTTAAAAAAAAAAAATTTTTTTGTAGTTGTTTATGGACAGAATACTTTTATTTTATTTGTTTATTTTTACGTGGTGCTGAGGATCAAACCCAATGCCCCAGGCATGCTAAGCAAGCGCTCTGCCGAGGAGCTACAGCCCCAGCTTTTTTTTTTTTTAGTTGTAGTTGGACACAATATCTTTATTTTATTTTTATGTGGTGCTGAGGATGATCGAACCCAGGGCTTCGCACATGCTAGGCGAGCGCTCTACCGCTGAGCCACAATCCCAGCCCCTCTCTCCATGATTTTTAATACAATAAATGGTGACTGATACCCTGAAAAGTCCAACTCTTCTTTTTGCCTCTCTGTATATATAGATAGGGCTAAAAATGAAGGCTTAAAATTATCACTATATGCCTAAGTTTCTTGCCTCTATAAATACAAGGAAATAATAAACTTCCTTTCATTGTAAAGCAAACCCTGTGTAGAATAGAAAGACATTAACCATCTGTTTCGATGGAGCAGTATTTTAGCAGTTTATATCCTATTTCTCATTTTTCTTTCATTTCCTTGTTGTATGCTTTAACTATGAGCATAAGTATACACTTTTCTTGATTCTATGATACTACAAACTATAAGATGTACTATTATTTTATGTGCCAGTAAAGAATAAAAGGAAAATTGGGGGAAATTATAAGATTAAAATTTGTTATCCAAATATCAGAGATGTTAATGGCATTTGCAGTCATGTAGATGGAGCTGGAGAAGACAATGCTAAGTGAAGTTAGCCAATCTCAAAAAACCAAATGCTGAATGTTTTCTCTGATATAAGGAGGCTGATTCATAGTGGGGTTGGGAGGGGAAGCATGTGAAGATTAGATGAACTCTAGATAGGGCAAAGGGGAGGGAGGGAAAGGGAGGTAAGGGGCGTAAAAAAGATGGGGAATGAAATGGACATCATTTCCCTGAGTACATGTATGAAGACATGAGTGGTGTGAACATACTTTGTATACAACCAGAGATATGAAAAAATGTGCTCTATGTGTAATTCATTCTGCTATCATATAAAACAAATTAGAATAAAAAAAAATAAAATTACAGGGGCTGGGGATGTGGCTCAAGCAGTAGCGTGCTCGCCTGGCATGCGTGCGGCCCGGGTTCTATCCTCAGCCCACATACAAACAACGATGTTGTGTCCACCGAAAACTAAAAAATAAATATTAAAAATTCTCTCTCTCTCTCTCCCTCTCTCAAAAATAAATAAATAAAAATAAAATAAAATTACAAAAAAAAACCCTCACAAATATCAGAGATGTTAAAATGTGAAAAAAACATAAATTCAGTATTCTTCATAGTAAAATAGAAAGTATCAATTTGCAGTTATTGAGGGAATATCAGAAGTGGGCATGTAGCAGAAAAGGTGGTATTATTTAGTTTTGCAGAGGTGGGCCAAGACCTGGTTTGATTTCCAAATAAGCCAGGACTCAGCTTTACTCTGAAGTTATAGGCTTTCCTGCCATAGAGGCAGGCATCTTGCAGTCACAGGCTCTAGGTGGGGGTGTGTGAGTGGACAGGGTTTTGTTGGTGCAAACATGTTATGACTGTGCAAAGCACAAAATTCACTGTCTCTCTTTATCCTAAGAAACTCAGCAGATGAATAAGGTAACAGACATAGTAATTCTCCTCAGAAGGACTTCTTGATTATTACAGGATTCTAGGGAGCAGTAAAAGAAACTCAGTGGGCAGAAAAAATTCTAAGTACAAAATTCTCTCCTTCTTACTAACTTACAACTAAAAATATTTTAAAAAAGAAGAAAGAAAGGCCTTTCTTTTTTCTTTTTAAAAATATTTTTAGTTGTAGATTGACACAATAGTTTATTTATTTATCTTTATGTAGTGCTGAGGATCAAATCCAGTGCCTCACACATGCTAGGCAAGTGCTCTATCATGAGTTACAACTCTAGCCCTTGCTTTTTAATTTTTATGTCTCTATTGAAGAGTTAATTTTTTTCTGACAATAAAGCAGTACATATGCAAAAATTGGGAACATTTTAGTAAGTAGAAAAGTTTAAATATCATATAAAGATGGCAATTATTTTTTCTAATCTTAAATGTTAATCAGATAATCAGGATCATACTGCAATACAGTTATTTATTATATTGTATTAAGGATTGAACTCAGGGGAACTCCACCACTGAGCTATATCTCTAGTCCTTTTTATTTTTTCAAATTTTACAACAAAGTCTCATTAAGTTGCCCAGGCTGGTTTCAAACTTGTGATCCTCCTGATTCAGCCATCCTAGTAGCTGGGATTACAGACCAGTACCACCATGACCAGCCAGACCTCCTCTCCCCTCACCAGTAGTGGGGAATGAACCTAAGGTCTTGCATATGCTAAGACAAACATGCTACCACTGAGCTACACCCCCAGCCCTCACATAGTTTTAAAAAATTTTTTGTTTTGAGGTACTGGGAATTGAATCCAGGGCCTTGTACATGCAAGGGAAGCACTCTACCTACTGAGATACATTCCCAGTCCTAAATATTTTTTTAAAGAAACTTTAATCAATAAATAATATTACTAGCCAATTTCATATTATTTAGTTATCATGTCTTAATGATAAAAGTATTTATATTCAGACTGGATACAGTGGTCCACACCTATAATCCCAGGTACTCTGGAGGCTGAGGCATAGAGGATGGCAAATTTGAGGCCAGCCTCATCAACTTAATGAGATCCTGTCTCAAAATAAAACAAAACAAAACAGGGCTAGGGATGGAGCTTAGCCCTGGGTTTAATTCCTAGTACTGCAAAAAACAAAAACAATTCTGACCTGAGACTTTATGGAAAGTGGAAAGTATCCAACCTAGACACATGCTGCAGGGCAAGGCAGGGGCAGTGAAGGGAGGCAGCTCCCAGGCCTGACTCGGCATGTCTGTACCTAAGCATGCCCTTTAGTCTTCCTAAAGCTCTATGTATTTGAAGTATTTTCTTTAATTCTTTCTAAAATATGGTATGGAAGAAGAAGATCTAAACCCAGCAACAAAACAATCAAACAAATATAAAAAAAATAAAAACCCAGCAATAACCAAAAACAATTTGTGATGACTAAGGATGAGTGGTCTGATGGGGGTCGATGCACTGACAGGTGGGTGAAGTTAGTTATTCCCCTGGTCAGGAGCCAGAGAAAAAGCATAGGACATAAAGACAGCAATGACTTCTCGTGGTTAGCAGGCCTATCATTTCCACATTGGTTCTACTCATTTATACTAGATCTAATGGGAAATGATCAAACATAAGTAGAAGAAAAAGATTACCTTTACTTAAAGGTGAACAGAGATTAATATTTCCTTAAGCTACCACTTTACAGTTTTTAGACAAAAGTCATTTTCTTTCTTTCTTTTTTTTTTCCCCTAGGCACTGGGATTAAACCCAGGGCCAGGCCAGCACTCAAACTCTGAGCTATATCTTCAGCCCTTTTATTTCGAGACAAGGTCTCACTAAGTTGCCAAGGCTGGACTTGAACTTGCAATCCTCCTGCCTCGGCCTCCAAAGTGATTGGAATCACAGGTGTGTGCCATCAGGCCTGGCTCCATCATCTTTTTAAGTTTCCAACCTTTATCTACAGGAAAGAAAAGCAGTTATGTAGTCTTTGCCCACTGTTTGCAGAAAGAATTTGTGATCTACACTATCCATTCCATTTTATGGAATACTATCAGTCTATATGGTAAAGCCATATTTTAATAATGTCTCTAACTTTAAGTCAATATTTTCATCTTAACAAAGAGTGTACACATGTATTGAAATATCATAGAGTACCTCATAGATGAGTACAATTTTTATGTATCAATCCAAAATAAGAGTAAATTTTTATTTAAAAATATAGTTCATTTCTTTATTAAGTCACATCTCTATAGCTAAAGAAAGGCAAGTTCTAAATTCCTTAAGAAGTGAAAGTGATCTAAACATCTGTTTCCCTACAACCCTGAGTCTCAGCACTATGCACAGTAGACACACAATAAATACTCTCTCAGTATTGACATCATGTCTGCCAGGGTAATGTAGGCCAGTCTATGAATCCATATCATGAATCTCTACACGCAAGGGCTAAATTGGTCATACACAAGAATTGGCTCTGCAGGAAATCCTGTTTAAGGGGGATTATAAATCAGGTGTGGTGGTACACATCTGTAATCCCAGTTATTCAGGAGATTGAAGAGGGAGGAGTACCACAAGTTTGAGGTCAGTCTGGGCAACTTAGTTAGACCCTGTTTCAAAACAATATTTTTAGAGCCAGGTGCAGTGGTGCATGTCTATAATCCCAGCAGTTCAGGAGGCTGAGACAGGAGTTCAAAGTCAGCCTTAGCAAAATCAAGGCGCTAAGCAATTCAATGAGACCTTGCCTCTAAATAAAATACAAAATAGGACTGAGGATGGCTCAGTGGTTGAGTGCCCCTGAGTTCAATTCCCAGTACCGTCCCCACACCATAGCATTTTAGAAAGGGCTGGAAGGATGAAACTTAGAGGTAGAATGCTTTTGGGTTCAATCCCCAGTGTCCACACCCATACACAAAAAGAAGTGGAAGGGGAACAGGAAGAGGAGGAAGAGGAAGGCGGACGCAACTCATAAGTCTCAGATAGCTATGCAAAGTAATGAAACTTCAAATTTACCACTGTTTGGCAATAATTAAAAGATGTCACTTCTTTCTTCTCTGGTTGTTTGGGCTGTGATGTTTTGCTTTTCATTTGTTCACCTTGATTCCCCTCCCTACCTCCTTCCTAAAAGTGCTGTTTTATTCTTTATTTTGAAATTTTAAATTAACTTAGTCTTCAGTTTTTATGATAATTTTTCCACAGCCCCTTTGGATTGTGATGAAGCCAGGGTGGGCTGCAGCTGTGGAGCCCTAGGCCCTTGTTCTGACTTGCTACACAAAACTATTTCAACACATGGTTGAAAAACAGGTCTGTCCTGCATCTGTCCTGATCCCCTTCCCCTCTAACGGATGAAGGAGTCCTTCTGCCTTCTTAGTCTGCCACCTGCCATTACATGCAGCTTGCCTCCCCCTTCATACTCTGTGCCCGCATCTGCTGTTTACAGTGCAGCAGAGGTGCAGGTGGTTATTAGAGAACCATGCTTATTCCATCTGCACCTGAAACTGAGACAGGCTGGAAGGGGGCAGATTATGAAATCACTTTGTAACCATAGGAACAAAGACCAGATTTCTCTGTGTGTTTTTTCACTAAGATAACTTCCAACAACAAACTATGGAGAGGCTACAAGTGCAGAGCATAAAGGATTCCACTGTGTCTCATCCACAGAGAAACAATCCAACCATCCTAAGACATTAGACCATGGGTTATAGTGTTTGCTGCCAGGTTTGGTTTCTTCACCCCTGCAACCCCCTAGACTCACTGGGGCATTGGACTATCTGATTGCAAACAGATTTCAACATCTCTTTACTCCTCCTTCATGCCACAGTGAACCACATTCTCCTTCCTTTGGAGTAAACATTGTAGCCACCTCAGCTGCATCCTAGTTTGTTAACAAGCCCTCAGGGGATACCATTACCCCCCCCTTAGCCTTTAGAAATAAGCTCTAGTCCTCCCAGCAAAGGGAGCAGAACATGCCTCAGATTTTCCACTAAGAATACAGAGTTCCCAGGACACTACACTTCACTGGAATATCCAGGGTGTGAGTGGAAGGCTCAGGTTTTGCTGGTCTTTAATGCTGCCTGTTAGACCGGAAGTTGCAGTGAAGGGTTACTGGGGAGGATGGTTCTCACTCTGGCTGTGCCTTTCAGGAAGTTTATCTGGGTGAACTCTTTTAAAGGAAGGAGTAAGAATGAGCCAATGTCTAAGCTACCAAAGAAGACTTTCATGTTCCTGAAGAGTGACATGGTTCAATGGGCTGAGAAAAAAGCTTCAATTCCAGGTCACTGAGAGACTCACGGGTAACACTGAGAGAGTGGGGGGAGGGGGAGGGGGAGGGGGAGGGGGAGAGAGAGAGAGAGAGAGAGAGAGAGAGAGAGAGAGAGAGAGAGAGAGAGAGAGAGAGAGAATGAGAATGTGTGTGTGTGTGTGTGTGTGTGTGTGTGTGTGTGTGTGTGTATTTCAGTCTTATTCCTGATCCACCTGGCCATTACTGCATTGCAATTCAATGCAGTCCCATTCTTACTACTTTAGTTTTCCAGATTTAACAAGGCACACTTAGACTGCCTCTTCCTAACTGATCTTCTAATCACCATAAACAATGCTAAACAAATCTCAAAATACATTTTAAATGTCAATAGGTATTAATTCCTAAGTGCTAATGAGTCGGACACCCTGATGAGAGTTTTATGTATATCATCTCATTGAATCATTGAATCTATTTGATGAATATTATCCTCATAACAATGAGAAGGAAACAAGGCTCAGGGGTGAAATTTCTCAAGAGCTTATGGCTAGTAAGCGGAGGAGCTGGGATCAGGTCAAATCTATGTGACCTCTTCTCAACTACCACCATGAAGAGCCTCATACAATGCACTGTTTTTATACAAACCCATCAAGGCTCTCCATCTGTTCCAACCAATCTAAATTTCGACTGATTTTTATATTTTTGGGGAGGTGACTCCCCCTCTGAATTTTACAATGTGCATAGTCTGTACTACCCAATTCAATAGTGAACTACTGTCTAATACTGTTGGCTAGCTGATTGTTTTAGTGAAATCAGTTTCTTCAATAAGAGTATGATTTCTTCAAGAGCAAAGATTCTGTGCTGGATCACCTTATTTTCAGCCTTATCTAGCAGAGTGCTGGCATGGCAGAGTTAAATGATTATATAAGACTAATAGCAACTGCCCACAGTGACAACAGTTGCAGCCTTTACTACATGCCAGGCGCTCATCCGAGAATTTCACTTGCAGTAACTTCTCTCATAACACTATCATAAGTACAGTTATTACCCTCATTTTACAGAAGAGAAAAGCCTGGACACTGAGAGTTCAATTAAACTGTCCTAGGACAACCAGCTAGTAGGTGACAGGGCTAGGCTTCAAACCCATGTAATTTTGCTCTAAGACCATATGCTTAACCATTAATTAAAATGTCTGGATCTGTTGAAATTAAAATTTTGTCAAGAATGAAAAAGAAGACTAATATAGGGATAATCTTTCAACAACCAGTAGAAAGAACCAAGAAAGGAACAACACAATTCAGGAAGAAACCACCTCTCACTAGATCTCATTCCATAGCATCCTTCCTAAATATTCCTGAAGAAAAAAAGTTCAATGTTTTTGGTGAGGGCTTATTAGAAATCAACCCATGGTATCTTAGGCCCAACTGCCAATTCTGACAAACTGAGTATGTATAGTGCTTCTCTTTAAAGACAAAGCCCTGCCATTCCCACTTATTCCCCTACCCCTGCCTCCACCTGTTGAGTGCCATGGTGACAGTAGCTCCCTGTTGCATTTCCTGTGAAGCTGCCACTGCGGCCTCTGCCAACGACGCTACCGCCTGTGTTGCCTCTGATGCTTGCGTCGTCTGGATGGTCATTTCTCCTCCCTGTAATGTGGCCCAATTTTGTTCCACCTGAGGCAGAAAGGACAAGACAATCAAAAATTAAAGCCATGAAAAAGTTATGAGTTTAAAAAGTAATTTTTATAATAAATTGCTATTTTCAAGCCAAATATATACTTTTAAAGCAAAGGACCTACTATGTACAGACAGTGTTTTTTAGTATGTTGTCTTTTGTATAAAAAGGAGGGTTTTAGAATAAATATTTAAATTCTTTTGAAGTTTGCATAAAGAAATTCTAGAAAACATACAACTTCCTCAGGGTTGAATATGTGACAGAAAGCAAGACTTTCCACTGCTTACTTTTAAATATTGTTTTAAAAATTTGGACTATATCAATATATTATGTATTCAAAAATTAAGGTAATTTAAAAAAATAAACAATAAATGTAGTTACAAAAATTTTTATTTAAAGCATTGTGTTCTCACTATATCCCATAAAGTATATATACTTCAAAACATCATGCTGTGTTTGATAAATTCAAACTGTGTCAGAGGAAATGCCAGTACTCTAGGCATTGATTACTGTTGTTTGTTTTCCTATGTATCTTTGCAGAGGTATTCTCTTTATATGCATTCTCTCTCATATACACACATCTATTTCCTTCTTCCTGTGCTGAGCTACGTCCCTATCCCTTATTCCTTCTTGTTTATTTGTACCCAGGAGTGCTTAATTACTATGCCATATCCATAACCCTTTTTATGTTTTGTTTTAAAGGCAGGGTCTCGATAAGTTGCTGAGGCTGGGCTTTGAACTCTCCATCCTCCTGCCCCGGCCTCCCAAGTCACTGGGATTACAGGAGTGTGCCACCAAGCCCTGCCCCTATTCCTTTTTTTTTTAAAGATGACAGATTATTTTACATACCCTTTATACCTTGCTTTTTTCCCCCACAAACAATACGTCTCTGAAATGATTCCATTTTAGAACACAGAAAACTTCCTCATTCATTCATGATTCAGAATTCATAATAATGGTTGCAGGGCACTGTACTAAATAGAAATACCATGACTGACATAGCAGCCATTTTTTAATGGACATTCAGGTTCTAGTCTTTTGCTATTACCAACAATGCTGTGGAATATCTTTTGTGTGTGTGTGTGTGTGTGTGTGTGTGCGTGTGTGTGTGTGTCTGTGTGTGGTGCTGGGGATGAACCCAGGGCCTTGTGCAAACAAGGCAAGCACTCTACCGAAAGTATCCTCACCAGTCATGACAATCAGAAATGTCTCCGGATACTGTCAAAATGTCCCTTCTGGTTCTGGGTTAAGAACCACTGATTTTAGTAACATACCTTTTATGGAAAGACTTCTTGTTCTGGATATCAGTATCTATAGTTACTTTAATTCATTTGGCTCAATAAATACTGGTTGATTAATTATCACCATCCCCCCAAACCAAAAAAGAACAGGGCAGAGATATGGGGGTGGTGGTGATAAATTAGTTCAGGCCTAAAACCTCCTTGAACTCCTAGACCTTAGGATGTTAGCTGTGCTTCAGAGGGTTCTTGTTGTCCCTGCTTCACATTGCTAGATCCATAGAAAGTGCCATAGCTCTAGGAAAAACATTTAAAATAACCTGGTTTGGTCCTGTGAATCATAAAATTACATCCTAAGATTAGGACAGTGCTTCTCAGCATGTTTCTCAAAAGCCTCCCAGAGGAGACATTCCTTAGCTCCTTAGTGTGTGTTCTTGGTTCTCTTGGGCAGATGGCTGTGCCAGCAAGCCTTCATGGCTCCTCACTACAAAGGAAGAGATATCCTAGAGCTGCAAAGCTGCCTACTCAGAAACTTAAAAAACTCTTGCTTCCCCAGGTAGGATCACTTTGATCTCATTTCTCTAACGAGCATTGTTACCAATAATGCCACTTTAGATGGCAAGCTACATTGTCAATTCTTAGATGGTTCGTGATTCCAATCAAAATAGCTGCTGAGGGTTGGGGTTGTAGCTCAGTGGTAGAACGCTTGCCTCCAACACGAGAGGCCCTTGGTTTGATCCTCAGCACCACATAAAAATAAATAAATAAAAATAAAGATATTAAAAAAAAAAATAGCTGTTGAAGCTGGCAGCACTGTCACCTACGGCCCTTACACAAGTCTTCCTTTGTCCTGATCCAGCCCTCTCTTTTCGTGATCCTATTGCTGCTGCTCTTATCTGAGGTTGGTCTGGGGCAACTTCCAAATCTCCATTCTCCAGTGGCAGCAATTCAGCATAGACTCATTCAGTTACAAGTGCATTGTGGTAAAAATAGTTTTAGGATGTAGCCATAGACAACATAATTTAAAGAAAAATTATATGGCACAAGATTTACAGGGATGACAGCAAAATGTGGAGAGAAAATGGGAATTTTCTAATCAGAAATATGGCAGGTAAGGAATAAATTAGCTTTTGTGCTACGATCTCTTTGGAACTTCCTATTCTAGAGTCTTAGTACTTTGCTTGAACCCTTGTTGCTCTCTGCTCCTATCTGTTGGGGGGAGCCAGTATATGATAGTCTATGCCTAGATGTCACTATGACCTAAAGAAAGGGCTACAAGCCTGAAGACAAAAGATACTCAGAGAAGGCCTATGAGTTTCTATGCCTGAAAGATCCACTGCACTGGGGCCCTTTGAATTGTGGCTTCTTCATGCTTTCACAATGCAGTGCATAGAATGTGTTGCTGCCTTCAACACGAACCCAACTCCCATCCTTGAGTCTTTTGTTTTGCTAGTTATGCTCCTCGTCTGAGCTCAGGTTCTACTTCCCCCAGGAAGTATTTCCTGAGAAAACCCATCAGTCTATGGTTCAAAGTTAGGCTCTCTCCTCTGAGTTCCATAGCATCCTGGGCTCACCTGATCTAGCTCACTGTCATGGTTCTGCATGGACTTTTCCTATCATCTGCCTAGTGCTCCTTACCAGCAAGGACAGTTTTTACTGTCCTGCACCTGGCACAGGGTGCCAAAAGTGTTTGCTGAATGTCTGGATGGAGAATATACTCATTTATTTACATTTTCCTACTTATTATCCAGCTTATCCCTATTTCAGTTAAACTGACATTCATTAAAATAAAAACTCAGTAAAATGAGTTGTGCAATTTCAAAATGAATATATGTACTGATAGTTCCATTTAAAATTCATGTCTCTAATGTCTTTGAACGTTGGTGTTTTCTCCTTCTGCCAGCAGAATCATAGATATTTATCACTTGGATATTCCATTTTGATTTTTTTGACACCTATGGCTGTTAATATCACCAATACCAACTGTTGGTCCCATCACACAATGGAATAAATTCTTAAAACCATTTGCATTTTTACATATGCCATCAGCATAAAATTATTTATTTAATTTATTATTATTATTATTATTATTTTCAGTATTAGGGATTAAACTCAGGGCCTTACAGATGCTAGACAAGTGCTCTACCACTGAGGTACAGTTTAATTTGTTTTGTTTTTGTCTTTTGAGATAGGGTTCTCACCATGTTGCCTAAGTTGGTCTGGAACTCATAAATTCAAGTACTCCTCCTGCCTTAGCTTCCCAAGTGGCTGTGACTACAGGAATGGAATACCACACTCAGTTAGTGTATATTTTAAAATCAACATGTATGTCCATAAGCAATGTTCATATTTTTTGAAATTCTTTCTTTAGTCAATTCTAAATATCTTTGTAGTTTGTACCTGTCTCTAATTAATTTTATATTGCCTAAAGCTACAGAATTTTAATTTCTTCATAACTATCAGATTACTGCATACTCTTGGCATACCAGGCTCCCAAATGGTCCTTCTCATGAAAGTATTAAAGAGACAATCTCTTTTACTGTGTATTATATAAAATGCTACATTGTAAATGCAAAATTACATGTTTCTAACAGCTAGGTTCAGTTCATAATGATCCATGAATTTTCACTTTTTTTTTTTTTGAGGTGCTGTGGATTGAACTCAGGACTTCTTGCACCCTACAGGCAAGCGGTCAACACTGAGTCATATCCCTAGCCCTGTGGATTTTAATTGTTACAATTAAAATACACAGTGTAAGGGCTGGGGTTGTGGCTCAATGGTAGAGCGCTTGCAGCGCTTGCTTAGGGCTCATTTAGCCTTGGGTTGGATCCTCAGCACCACATAAACATAAATAAATAAAATAAGGGTGTTGTGTCCAACTACAACTAAAAAACAAATATTAAAAAAAAAACAACACAGCATAAGATACCCTCCCCAAATTGTCAAAGCATGATGTTAAAAACACTTAATACAATGTTATAGACATAGAGGCTACTTCTTCATCTTCTGAATCCTCAGCTCTCCCTCACCTAATCATCTAGGTATTTAAACAGATATAGACAGAATCCTCTTTCTTACCTCTCCATCAGCCACAGCAGAATAATTCACTTGGGCAACAGTGACTGTGGTTGGCAGTTCTGAAGCATCAGCCAATGTGGCCACTGTTGCCCCTGTACCAACCTAAGGAAAAACACGGGAACTGATATCAGTGATTAGACCCTCTGCCTTGTCTCTCCTCAGGAACTAAGATGCACTGAACCCCAAATTCAGCAGATAATGATTAATATGTAATTGTGATGTAAAATCAGCTACTAAACTATTTCTCAGAGACTCATATGAGTTTCAGAAATTTATTTCAACCAAATAGATCAGTATTAGAAGAGCTATTACATGTCTAATCAGTGGCCAGAGCTAGTCAACTGGTTTCTTACTCTCATCCCAATCTGAAATTTAGAAGTTCCCTTCCTGTCAATAAATTGGGTTTGCCACAGAAGAGGTAATTCAGAAGGAATATTCCCTGGCTACTGACAGTGAAACAGTAAAAAAGAAGCCACTTCCAAGGGTTTTATTTTGGAAATGTCCAGGAAAGCTACTCATAGCTCTGAACTGAGTAAAATGAAAACAATTTAAAATACTGTTTAAAAGTCAATTTTAGCCAGGAGAGAGATCTAGGGGAGGTGTATAAAGCTTATACAAGAGTTTGCACAAGAAAACTTCCTGCAGTCTGGGGAAGGTGTCCAGTGACCCACCTCTCTGGTAACCATTAGGTTTACTCACCTGGATGAGTGAGACAGTGCCATCAGGGTTGCTAAAGGTCTGCACTACAGTCTGTGATGGTACAAGATGGGCTATACTGTGTGTGGTAGTAGCCTGTGTTTGTTGATCTTCAAAAGCATATAAAAGATCCTCCCGCCCATGCTGTTTATAACAGTTTTTAACTATGGTCCGTAGTGCTTGTGTCCATGAAACCTGTCACCAAAAGACCAGAAAAGCACATTAAACCACAAAGTACCATAGTATCTAAACCCAATAATGCAGCTGCTTATGTTTCAAGCCAAATCAAACCTTATGCAGAGTAAACTGTTTTAGGATTATTTCCCACAGACTGATTCTGGAATAAGCAAACTGAGCACCAAATATTAAAGGAGGTTTCCCAATGATTTCCTTCCTGGTGAAAGTCTAGTTTAGCTTTTGGGTTTTATACCCTATTCCAAACTAAGGCCAAACTCTTATTAAACTTCTGACAAAGAAACATTATTCTAGTCAAGAATCATATATTAAGAATCTCAGTAAACTTCCAAGCTAAATTAAAAAAAAATGCAGAAAAATAGGGATGTTATCTATTATCTAGTTTAGTGTTTCTTCTCAAAGTGTTGTTATTAGTAGGCTCACTTGGAAAAGTTCATTTCTCTCTAATTCATACTTGTATTTTTCAACAGTGATTCTTACTAATATTTCTATGTCTGCAAGTGATTAATATTTTCACTTTAAGTTTCTTGGGTTTTCCCAAGCACCTCATAAAATTAAAGCTGCTTCAAAAGGCAACTAAGAAGACAGAATATTAATTCATGGACCCATCCTGGTCTTTTTATAGGGAAGAAATGACAAATGAGAAATGTTATAAAATCAGTGACCAGTGAACTTCTTGGAAGGGATAGGTCTATTACACAAATGTTTTTACACGTTTTAGAAATAGTAATGACAAAATTTGAGGTGATTAATTCAGAATGGAAAAGCAATGGGTTACTCAGGCTGAGGAATGCTCACCCTCTGCTTTTGCTCTTCTGTGCGGACGTCACTCCGGACATTTGCCCATGGGATATCTTCAGGCCACCAGATAGGCTTGCAGCTTTCTTTCCCCCAGCCTGGTTTTCCCCGACCTGTGGAGTACTTGAGCATCTCTGGGATAAATGCCCGAAGCTGGGCCTGAAAGAGAAGAGTGTAATCATTAGTATTCATGAAAGACATCTCAGGTATGTCCATCTCCCCTAACAAATTCTAAGATTATAAAACCTTCCTCCAAGGTCCCAAATAATTTCTAATGTTAGTGCTGAGAACACCCTGTTTTCCACAGGTTACTACATTTCATGGGTGATGGAGAAGTGTAGATTTGCTGGTAAAGGGCCCCTTTTCTTTTTGTAGACCTGTTCCTGAAAAAACTAGCACATCTACCCCCAAGTTTGATTTTTGCCTCCTAGGATACCACTGGCACTACAGCAAATTTCCCTTCTGTGGTTTCCATGTACTTGAAGATGTCCAAGTCAAGCTGTTTTAAACATTGTCCTGGAGTTGGTAATTAACGCAATTAGATACGAGAGGAGTTAGAAGTGAGGAGCAGATCAAATCATCATTATTTGTAGATGAAATGACTGAATCACTCTAGAGAATCAAATGAAAAACTACTACAAATATCAGAGAATTCAGTTTGGTAGTTGATTATAAAACACATGAAAATAAACAGATTTTCTACTTAATAAAGGGGGGGAAATACACTAAAACTGTTCTAAAAAGCTAGGCCACTGTCTGTGAGTCTTATCTATAGATACAATGAAGCTTGCATGATTTTTTCTTTCTTTCTTTTGTTTTTGTGGTACTGGGGATTGAACCCAGAGGTGCTCTATCACTGAGCTACATTCCCAGCCCTTTTAATTTTTTTATTTTAAGACAGGGTCTTGCTAAGTTGTACAGGCCAGCCCTCTTTTTGCTATTCTCCTGTCTCAGTCTCTGAATCCTTGGGATCATATATGTGTGCCACCACACCCAGTTGCTTGGATGATTTTTAAATATATTATGGACTTCAATCAGATTTTTAAAAATTTTGTTTTTTCAGTGCTGAGGAATGAACCCAGGCCCTGGGGATTGATTGAACAAAGGGTCTTGTGTATTCTAGACAATTTCTTTACCACCAAGCTATACCTCTAGACCCATTAAGATTTTATTTTACAATTGAATTCAGACCAAACAGGTTTTAAACCACAGAGACAACTGCAAAGATTCTTCTTCTTTGTTTTAAAAAATATTTTTAAAATTGCCAATGGGCCTTTATTTATTCATAATGTAGTGCTGAGAATCGAACCCAGTGCCTCACATATACCTAGGCAAGCACTCTACCACTGAGCCACAACCCCAGTCCTGCCATTCTTCTTTATTTCTTGCACTTTGAACACACTCTGGGTGTGTGCTGAGGAGGGGGGTCTGCTTTGTAAATATTCTTCATAATTGATAATGAGTTTTGGCAAGAAAACCAGTTCCTCAAGTTATGAGCTTAGAATTCCTCCAAGACCTACTGCTCCCCTTTTGACCCGGTGGTCTACAGCACTGCACAGAGAAGTAGCATCCTACATCTTCCAAAGACATGTCTGCACTATCTCTGCAGCACAGAACCAAAGAGAAAGGACATTCTGAACAATGAGTCAGACTCAAGGACTTGGCTATAGCTATAAAACCAAAAAATAAACAAACAAATGAACAAAAATACTTAAGTATTAATGAGAGAGGAGTATGGTAGCCTTTAATATTGAAGATCTTATTTAACTATTCTATGTTCTTATAACAAATACCATGTATTATTTTACTAAGAACATGACACAAATTGTTATATAATAGGGATGAACCATGAACCAAATCAGTAATATTTATCTAATAAAGACAGGTCTAATGGGCAGTATTTATACTGTAAATTCCTCTACGGAGCTTGCCATTTCATTCCCTCTCAGATAGTCTCCTGCCTACAGGATATGAAATCATATACTCCATATATATTTGGCTCTGCAGCATTGGGCAGCAGGCTAATAGAAAAGTATCCATTTGCAAACCCATGCTATCAGCTGGCTCATGAGGTCATTTACCCAGTTATTTTAAGAAAGTGCATCTCAAAGTCATTTTTCCCTTATCCTGATTTCTTGGGAGTGTTCCTTTTTTAGCTTTAGATACACAGTGCAGAAAAAGGCTTAGTCCTTATATACTATAGTTTTACTTCTTCATATACAAAAGAACAGCTTTCTCAAATGCATAAATTAAATAAACTGATACCACAGATTTTTAAAAGTTCCCCTTTATTTTAATCCTATTACTAGGCTTCAAAAAGGAGAACCCTTTATATCATACCTAGGTAAGTCTGGAGAAAATGAAAAGTGAAGGATAACTAAATCTAAATTAATAAAATTCTAAAGTTTTCAGAAAGAATGTGTTGTGGAGGACAGAAGGTTGATAACCTGCTCAAATACAACTGGAGCCCATACATTCTCTAATATGATGATCTCTCTACTTCTGATCCCTCACATTACTTCTCTATGCTCTGAAGATCTTGGTGACTTTGACACCTGGCTATAGAGATCTTTCATACTCAGTCTTGCTTTGGTCCTCCTAACAGGCTTTCCACAGAATTTTGGTAACCCACTGGTTCCTTGACATATAGACCTATGCCTCCTCACTTAAACCCTACTCTACCTTTTCTCCAACTACTTGTCTTCTCAACTTCTCTGTTTTTGCCAGTAGAAAACCCCTTCCCCCAGCCATCCAAGCTCAAAACCTGAAGGTTATCTTTTGTTATCTTATTTTTAATACTCACTTAGACGCCAAGTGCAAGTCTAATTCTTTCATTTTCGAAATGTCTGTGGTGCCCATTCCTTTTTCTCTGGTTTCACCTTCACTCCCCAATTCCTACCCCAAGGATAATGTAACCAGAAAGTTGACTTTCTTGTGTAACTCAAGTTCTCCCATGTCTTTCTCTCATCTTACATATCCTTGACAGACAGTTTTCCTTAATGCTACACAGATTCAACACTTAAAAAAAAATTTTCATGTGGCTTTAAACTACTAGCAACTACCCCTCTGTCCAGCTCCTCTTGCCCACCACAATATGGCCTCACGTTAAACTCATTCCCACAGTAGCTCTGGTCCTCTAGGCAAGTATCCATACTGTCTTATGAGCTGCTGAGCTCACTCCTGCTTCTTTGCCTTTTGATTTGCTCCTTTGCTGGACTATTTCCTCATGCTACTTTTCCAATGCCAACACTCAATTTTTAATGCCCAACAAGTCCTACACTCTTCATGAGATATAAACAAATTTTCAAATCAGCTCTTTTTATCAGCACAAACTCAGAGAGTTGGCTCTGAATCCCAACTCTTTCTAAATCTTAATGTTCTCATCTGTGAAATAGTAATGATATTGACAAACATACAGGGTCAATTGCAAGGATCAATGATAACAAATATGTAGATATAGTGCACAGAATTAATAGCAGTTTTATTATCACTTCAGTCATGTCATTGTCCTCAACAACTCCTATGGCATTCATAACTCTGTCATAAAATTTAGAACTTGACATATTAAGTCTTTTAGACACTATTTATCCTCCAGATAGATAGATCATAGCTATTTGGCAACTGACTAATATTTCTAATTTTATCAAGAGGAAAACAAATGTTCTATTTTTTTTTAACCAAAAGATGTCTTAAACAGCAACTCTTCAAATTTTGTATGCAAAACATATAAGGTTGAGAGACATCATGATGCTAATCCAACACAATTTTTTTTTCTTTTGCAGTATTAGGGTTCAAACCCAGGACCTTGAGCATGCTAGGCAAGCACTTTATCACTTCTATCACTTCAAAATAAAGGCATTCTGTCCATCTACAACTACAAAAAAAAAGCTAGAATCAAGGATTGGGAGGGTAGCTCAGTAGTTGAATGCTTACCTAGCATGCGTAAGGTCCTTGGTTCAATCCTTACCTCCACCATAAAACAAAAGAAAGAAAGAATGCTAGAACCAAGAAGGAACTGAATTAACCATGTGCATCAGTCCTTTGCATTAAGGAAACAAGTTGTCACCAACCTCCCCTCAATACATAGGTAGTTTAGGTAACTTGTTTTGCTGGATCCTTCAGCATTAAAAAATGTACAATGTTCATTACTAATGAAAATTTTAGAAAATGTGACTTGAGGGTAATTAGAGAAAAGACAGACTAGAAAATTTCTCAAAAACATTTTATATGCTATAAATTCCTGGATGAGAAATGTTTCAAAATTCTAAGCATAAGCTAATATGAAAGGCAGGAGAAATGGAAGCAGCAGGAAGGGAAGGTGACTTCCTCAGGGAGAACCGCAACAAGTAAAACAAAGGAATCAGAGTTAAATTATCTGCTAGCTTACAAGTTCTAATTTGGAGACAGACATAACTTTTCCAAGTACCAATTACCAAATATACAAAATTTGTCCCTATATTAAAACAGGAGTTAAAAGCATTTTTTACTATAGAATTTCACTTTTTCAAGTTATGCATTTTGGGGATGGAGGATTCTTTGATCTTTTTTGGTTACTGTTTTAGTACCAGGAATTGAACCCACAGGTGCTCTACCACTGAGGTATATCCCCAGCCCTTTTTATTTTTTATTTTGATCGTATCCCACCAAATTGCTTAGGCTGGCCTCAAACTTGTAATCCTCCTGCCTCAGCCTCCTTAGTAGCTGGGAATACAGGCATGTGCCAACATGCCTGGTAGATTCTTTTACTTTTAAAGATAATCTGACTTCATTGGAAAAGACTATTTTCTAT
Organism: Ictidomys tridecemlineatus; assembly: GCF_052094955.1. Classification (NCBI taxonomy): domain Eukaryota; kingdom Metazoa; phylum Chordata; class Mammalia; order Rodentia; family Sciuridae; genus Ictidomys; species Ictidomys tridecemlineatus. Next base: position 207,296,242 of record NC_135478.1, on the reverse strand, counting down.
TAAACTTTTTATTATTATTATTATTTTCTTCTGCTACTAGGGATTGAACACATGGGTACTTTACCACCGAGCCATATCCTCAACCCTTTTTTATTTTGAGATAGTCTTGCTGAGTTGCTGACGTTGGCTTTGAACTTGTGGTCCTTCTGCCTCAGGCTCCAGAGTCTCTGGGGTTGCAGGTATGTGTCACTGTGTGCCTGGCTCTAACAGACCATTTTTACACTGTCCCAAATAAATATTGTTAGGTCTAAAGAGACTATTATAAGGGAAAAATGAGCTGTCTAGTATAGAAAGAGTTAAGTGATTTCTTTCTAGAATTCAGCATTATGTCCTCATTACCAGTTGGATTAATTATTTGTCCTAGAGTTTTGGAAACCAAAGCTCCTCAATGTGCTTGTTAAGGAAGGTTTGTCTTTAATCCACAGGGAGACAATCAACAGGAACAGCCAAGATAAAGCCTAACCTCTCCCATTGTCCTTTAATTGGGCTGGAACAAGCTTTTCTGGTGCTTTCACTCTGATTTAGAGCTCTATATAGGCCTAAAGTGCCCCAGTCTGGTTAATAAACCAATCCAAACCAGTAAAAAGTAGAAAATACTACTCTTTCTAAGGGCACAATCAGAAAAGAAAAAGATATCAAATTCATGTGACTGGCAGTCAATAGTAAAGATTATGTGGGGACTATAAATGTTTTAAAATAAGATTTCCTAAAACTCTAAAAGCCTGGCGGTATAGCTTGCCTAGCATGTGGTAGGTCCAGGGTTCTATCCCTAGAACCAAAAGAAAAAAAAAAGCCTAACAATTATTACTATGTTAGAAATCTGCCACTTGCAAATTCAGTCAATTCTTTGCTTCTCCTCTCATACCCTCTATCTTTGCTCTATTACCCCCAAGTCCTGGGATTTTAAGGCTCCTCAAGTCCATTTTAGGTTCAATTACCAAGAAAAGGACTTTCAAAGCAAAATGTGTCCCAACTCTTTCTCTATTGAAGAGGCCTGTGCTCTTCCACATCTGAATTAAGTATCCATGGATTCAAGCAATTATGGATCAAAAATTTTCAGGAAGAAAAATTTCATCTGTCTGTTCTGACTTTTTTCTTGTCATTATTCAGACTACAGTATAAATGTAGTATATAATATACAGACAACTATTTATATAGCATTTACATTGTCCTACTTATAAGTAATCAAGAGATGATTTAAAGTACATGGGAGAATGTACGTAGGTTCTATGCAAATACCATGCTGTTTGATAAAAGAGATGTAAATATTAGTCAACTTTGGGTCCTGGAACAAATCCCACATGGATACCAAGGGACAAAAGCATAATAAATTTTTAAAGAGAACACAATGCAAATCAAACAAAGTTGAAAGGTTAAGTTTTCTATAGCTTACAGGAAAATAGGAATATGAAGAAAGAGAAGGAAAACTAAAAAAATTTCAGACAATATTGTTATTTTTTTAATTTTAAAATTATGAACTTCCAGGTTGATAAACCTAATTATACTCAAATAAGCATTTTTAGGGCATTATAAAGAATTTCTTAGCTCATTCTCTGGACTTATATTTGTACTATTAGTCTCTGTTCATAGAAATGACAAAGGTGGTATCCTTCTCTGATGCACTGTTTCCCTAGATTTGCCAACAGACACATTGGCTTCTCTCAATCTCATTGTCCCACAAAACACATTCCCATAGAATATTACAGGAAGAGCCAGTTTGGAAAGAAAGAGAAGTGTAACTTCAGAATGAGTAAATTCAGGGCCAGCCAAAGGAGACACTCTCATTTAGAGACTTCAGACTTCTCTCAGGTCAAAATGTCTGCCGCTTATCTTTACACCTTATCCACCTATTAAAGTACTCCCTCTTGGTAATCAAAATGCTCTTAAAGTCCTACCTTCTCTTTCAAAAAGAATCTCAGATTGGTCAGTTTCTGTTATCATGTGCGGGAGTAGCACATGATTTTGTACAAAAATGATACTGATAAAGGCACAGGCTTTCATGCCATTCACCCTCCCCAGTTCAGTCTCCTGCCAGAGGCATTATTAGGTTGATCAATAGCCTTCCTGATAGCCAAATTCTATACATTTACATAAATATATGCTGAATAGGCAGAGTTATGTGATTACAGAAAAACACAATGGTACCATAGTGTACAAATTTTAAAACTTGCTTTTTCCCCTCCATATTTTGTCCTAGAGATCTTCTCATAGTACAACTATAATGATCTCTTTTTAAAAATTTTTTATTTGTTCTTTTTAGTTATAAATCATGATAGTAGAATGTATTTTGACATATCATATACACATGAAGTATAATTTCTCATTCTTGTGATTGTACATGATATGAAATTATACTGGTCATATATTTATATATGAACATAGGAAAGTTATGTCTGATTCATTCTACTGTCTTTCCCAATCCTCCTCCCTTCTCCGCACTCACCCTTGTCAATTCAGTGAACCTCCACTCCCTGCCTTGCTTATTGTGTGTTAGCATCCACATGTCAGCGAGAACACTCACCCTTTAGTTTTTTGGGAGTGGCTTACTCCACTTAGCATGATAGTCTCCAGTTCCATCCATTTACCCACAAATGCCATAATTTCATTCTTCTTTATGGTTGAGTAATATTCCATTGTGTATACATACCACATTTTCTTTATCTTTTCATCTGTTGAAGGGCACCAAGGTTGGTTCCATATCTTAGCTACTGTGAATTGAGCTGCTATGAACATTAATGTGGCTGCATTACTACAGTATGCTGATTTTAAGTCTTTGGGTATATGCTAAGGAGTGGGATAAATAGGTCAAATGGTTTTTCTTTCTAACAGTTGCTTAGTATCCATGGTATAGGTTTTCCATTTTATTTCATCATTCCTCTATTGATAGTTATGGTTTTTGCTCTTACAAATAGTGCTTGACCATGTCTCTTTGTGCACATGTACATTTCCTGAGGAGAAATTCAGAAACTGGACTCACTGGTTGAGGGCTTTAATAACTACTGCCAGACTGTCCTCCAGAAAGACTTAGCCAATCCCATTCCTACCATACCCATTGTTTCACACCCTCCATCCCATTTTTTCTTTTCTTTTCTTTTTTTTTTTTGCCATTACCTAGATCCCCCTCTCCCATCCTATACTGCGTATTGAACCCAGGACCTTTTGCAAGTGTTCCTACCACTGAGCTATATCCCACATCCTTCCCCCATCCCCAATAACTTTTTTAGTTGTAGGTGAACACAATGCCTTTATTTTATTTATTTACTTATATGTGGTGCTGAGAATTGAACCCAGTGCCTCATACATGCTAGGCAAGCACTCTACCACTGAGCCACAACCCCAACCCCTCCCCAGTCCTTTTAAGTTTTTATTTTCAAACTCTGTCTCTCTAAGTTGTCCCGGCTGACCTAGGACTTTCGGTTCTCCTGCCTCAGTCTCCTGAGTACTTAGAGATTATAGGCAGGTGCCCTGTAGCTGGCTATTACTGAGTGTTCTTATTTTGGTTCATCTGATGTGGGGGAAATGGTTTTTTTTGCTAGTGAATTGAGAATATTTTTATATGTTCACTATTTTTTTCTTTCTGTGCACTGCTTATAATGCTTTGCATATTTTTTCTAATTATCTTTTTATTAATTTGAAGGAAATATTAATCTGTCCTGGATACTAATTCTTTGCCATATAAACTGTAAATATATCCCTAGTATGGTTGTATCCTGAATATGTAATCTATATGACTATTACCATCTTTTAGTATTACTGAATATAGCTTAATTCTTCTCTGTTTAACATATTCTATGTTCTATTTAGGAATACATCCTATGTTTTCATTTGTTACCTATATATTTTAAATCTCATCCTGCATGTGGCATGGTGTCATGTACAAAAACACTTTCTGATAATATCAGACAGTAAAAAAACAAAAAACAAACAAAAAAACACCTCTTTTCTGACACTGTAGCACTGGGAGGTGATTTAGCATTGTTATCCACAATAGATAACATGAAACCTGAAGAGGTTAAACATCAGACATACTTGTATCCCATCCTCAAAGATTCTGATTTAACTGGTCTGGAGTATGGTCTAGGCACCAGGACTTTAAATTCACAGGTGATTCTATTGTGTAGCCACCTTGGAGGACAATTAAACTCAAATACTTCTTGTCTAACTCTTCTTTTAATAAACTTTTTTTAATTGTGGTAAAATACATATAACATAAACATAAAATTTACTGTTGTAACACATACAATTCAGTGACATTAATTTCGATCATTGTTAAATAACCATCCTCATTATCTATTTCCAGAATTTTTTCATTGTCATCCCAAACTGAAACTCTAAACCCATTAAAATAATAACTCCTCTTTTCTACTCACCTCGGCCCCTGTAACCACTATTCTACTTTCTGTGTTTACAATTTGCCAATTCTAGATACCCTATACAAGTGGAATCAGACTGCATTTTCTTTTTTTTAATATTTATTCTTTAATTGTAGTTGGATACAATATTGTTAATTACTTAATTTACTTTTATGTGGTGCTGAGGATCAAACCCAGGGCCTCGCCTATGCTAGGTGAACACTCTACCGCTGAGCCACAACTCTAGCTCCCAGACTGCATTTTCTTTTTGTGTCTCATTTTATTTCACTTAGCATAATATTTTTTACTTTTTTGTCAGAAGAGCTATGCCATATGTAAGCTTTTTCAAAACCAAACTAGACCCTCAAAAGACCTAAAATGTACTGTTTCCTAAGTAAAATAGGTCAAGTCTGGTGGATAACTTCTTCCAAGAAAATCGCTGTGCTGTTTCTGAAGGTTTCTCTGAAACTGGTGAAGAATTACTATACTGTTGCATCATCACTCCAAGGGAATATTAAAGAGCAAAGACTGCCCAGTGAGAATAAGAGGAGAACAGAAAGTTCATGGGGTGGGGGGTTACACAGGGAAGGGAGAAGGGATAGATGAATGGATTTTAGCCAGCAATACTGAGCAGGTATTTCCAGAGATGATTCTTTTATAAAATAATCTTTGCCTGGATCTCTTGAAATACAGATCCCAAGATTTATAGATTCCCTAGAACAAAAGAATCCTATAATATTCAAGTGTGGGAGAGAACAGAACTGATTTTTCATTAGCAATATCAATTACTTGAACTCAAAACAGCCTGAGAATCAGCACTGTTGGCATCATCTGGGAACTTGCTGCAACTGCAGAATGTCAGGTCCCACTCCATACCTATGACTCCTTTGTTTATTTATTTGGTACTGGGAATTGAACCCAGGGGCACTTTACCACTGAATTATATCCACAGTCCTTTTAATTTTTTGTTTTGAGACAATCACTAAGTTGCTGAGGTTGGTCTCAAACTTGCCATCCTCCTCCTACCTCAGTGTCCTGAGTCACTGGGATTACAGGTGTGCATCACATCACCTGGCCAATTTGCATTTAAAGAAGACTCTTCAGTGATTCCTATGCACAACGACATCTGAGAAGCTCCAATTAGCTCAAGCTCTAGGCCCTGACTGATCTGAATGATTTTAGAAAAATTTGCTGACCTGACTTTCAAAATCTCTAAAAATGGTGACTTCATTATTTCATTGTTGATGAATTCAGGAGTTACAGGCCCTACCCTAAACTAATAAGATTTATTTCAACCTCCTCCAATTCTTACACAGGATGGTCAGAAAGATAGGAGATAGAGGCTGAGTTCCAGCCACTATTTTTAAAGGTGCCTTAAGTTTTCGTTTTATCACAAAGAATATTACAAAGCTCTGCATGTGTGTATGTTTGCGTGTGTTAACCAAGACTATTATCAGAATTAAGACATAAGAGTAAAGTTTTTCAGGAAACATGTTCTATTCACCAATGAAGAATTATACTTTTATCAAAAAAGAAAAAAAAAATAAAGACAAAACACCCCAATCCATAGAGAGCTACTTCCTAAAAGAAGGACAGTTAGTTCTGACAGAAGTTCTGATACTCTGTTCTATGTAATTTCTATCCATGGAAGAGATGGTTTTGAGGGTCTCTGAAGCAAGTCCCGAAACTCTTTTAAAACAGTGAATGTTTATAGCATTAGCTGAAACATTCAACCTGGGCAGTGATCACAAATAGTTTTATAGAACAAAAGAAAAAATCATTGGCAATATGAACTCTAAGTTCTATTTCTGTTTCAGTTTTGTTTCATAAATTGCTTTTGGCTGGGTGCAATGGGACATGCCTGTAATTACAGTGGCTCAGGAGGCTGAGACAGGAGGATGGTGAATTCAAAGCTAGCCTCAGCAAAACCCAAGGCGCTAAGAAACTCAGTGAGACCCTGTCTCTAAAAAAATACAAAATAGGGCTGGGGATGTGGCTCAGTGGTTGGGTGGTCCTGAGTTCAATCCCCAGTACCTCCCTCCCCAAAACAAAAAAACAAACAAATAAATAAATAGCTTTTTCTATTTATGCCTCAATTTTAAACCTACAATATATGTTATCACCTATATTGACCAACTTCATTGCTTAGAAAAATAAAAATTCTTAGTTCCTTAACTTTCCCTAATATAACATGGGTGAGAGATGGTTCAGGTTATCCAAAAGTTAATAATAATAGTTGAGTGATGCATTTTTCCTTACAAAATCTCACTTTTTTTCTTCCACTGACTTCATAAATGTAGGAAGGTATGCATTACTTCTCAGAAAATGAAAGTGAGAATCTGGGCTAACAAGTAAAATTTGGACTGTAGACTAGATCCTTTGACTCTAAGTTAGTATATGATTCTTTCCAATAAACAAGCAAACTTTCTAATTTGTGAAGAATTAATGAACCACCTAACATGAAAATAATATCAACTATAGTTTACTCTCTGAATGATTCAGAACACATCACATGATCATATATATAGAATTATATTTATAAATTAGGGTTATCAGCATAAACATCAGTCATCCCCATAGCTTTAAGTGCAGATAAGAAAATTAACAGAGATGTCTGGTTAAACCAAGTCTACCTCTATTACAGTCCAGTTTGACAATTCTAGGATTTGATCATGTTAAGGAAATCACGAATTACCAAAATGGTCTGAAATCTAGAATTAGGTCTAGTTATAGTTATTTTGTTCTTTCTGGGTATAGCTCATAACTGAGTTCTGCTTCCTTGAATCAACGAATGAACACATACACACATATACCCCCCCACACACACACAAACACACACCATACACACATAAATATCCCCTGGAGGGTAGGTTAAATTATATGCCCAGTAAAGAATTGAGGAATGTGCCTTCAAACATACGGCAGCTATTTAAGAGAAAAGCAAGGTGGGGAAAAAGAGATGTTGGCATTTTTACCCTAATATTAAGAAAAGTAATCTTTTGGTAAAAGAAAACAGAAACATCATCAAACTTACACTTAAAAAAAATACAAGTTTAGCTACTGCCTGTAATCTCAGTGGCTGGGCAGGCTGAGGCAGGAGGATCAAAAGTTCAAAGCCAGCCTCAGCAATGGTGAGACACTAGGCAACTCAGTGAGACCCTCTCTCTAAATAAAATACAAAATATCCCTGGGGTATGGCTCAGTGGTCGAATGCTCTAGAGTTCAATCCTGGGTACCCACCCCCAAAATTCAAGTTTAATACAAAATATTAAAATACTGTTTTGCATTTCTGTGATTATAAAAGTAATTTATGCTCACTAAAGAAAGGGAAAATCATCCATAACACCACCAAGTATAAATAATCACTATAAATATTTTGGTGTATATCTCTTCAAAAGTTTAACACATATACACACCTGAATACATTTTATAAATATATTTTAGAAAATTAAATTAATTAGTTTAATTCTGGGTACCCTGAGCTTAAAAAAAAAATCTAGCTGGGCACAGTGGTGCACACCTGTAATCCCAGCAGCTTGGGAGGCTGAGGCAGGAAGATTGAGAGTTCAAAGCCAGCCTCAGCAAAAGTGAGGTACTAAGAACTCAGTGAGACCCTGTCTCTAAATAAATACAAAATAGGGCTGGGGGTGTGGATCAGTGGTTGAGTGCCCCTGAGTTCAATCCCTGGTACAATAAATAAATAAATAAATAAATAAATAAATAAATAAATAAATAAATAAATAAATAAAAAATCTAGCCATTCAAAAGAAATAAAAAGAGTCTTAACCCTCTAAAATTGCAGTATGTAAAAAATGCTATTTTATAGCCAGTTTGTTAACATAAGGTATTACAAGTATTATTCTACTGTAACAGAAAGCAAATTATCATTTTCAGTATCTAATAATTTGGTGAATAGTAAACCTCTAGTGTTTTTTGAGCTGTATTGTTCTTCCTTCCATGTAAATACTGAACACCACTATTATAATTAAACTAAACACATTGCTCCTAGATTTCCCTATTGTAAATAATTGCTGTGGAAAAACAGACATCAAGCATCTTGCTTAATTGGAGGGCACAACATGCACATTTTAGAGTTTGCTATGCAATGCCAACCTGCCCTCTAGAAAGTGTACCTGTTTACAATTCTATCAACAGTGTAATGAAGCACTTACTTCCCCATACCCTTGCCTGTCTAGGTTCACTACTATTAATAGTAAAAAGCTTTAGGATCAATTAGAATAGAGAGGTATTTAGCTTAGGTTAAGAAGAAGTATTTTAGGAAAACAAAGCAAACAATGATAACAAAGGTTGAAGAGGAAAATTTCAGGCTGGTTTCTAAATTTTTTCTGCTCACTCCTCCTCACTGTTTGTTTCATTTCTTAGTCATCACATATGGTGAGAAGAAAAAGGAAAATGAATGTATGATGACAAGAAACCTCCAACAGTGTCCCTCTGTTGTGACTGATGACACCAAATACCAGAGCCCCTTAGATCCACCAGAGCACCATACTCTACTGAGTACAGTTCACAGAAATGGAAAACAACCAAGACTCCAATGTTTTACCTCCAAAATGATAACTAAACTGAAATGTTCTGTCTTCTGTGGTCATCAACCAGTTTTCATAAAAATCAGTATCTGTGATGATTTAGTATAATCAAAACTTTGGACTTCTTCAACTTTAAACATCAAATATAACCATGACAGAAAAAAGCACCCCTCAGAGGAAACAATCTACCTAACAGTATTCTAAAGCAGAGGCTCAGTCAGCTTTAAAGTTAGCTAAATTTACATCTGAGGTAGAGAGTTGATTCTTCACAAAAAAAATCAGGCAAAAAAATTTGCCTTTGGTGTTCTTTACTTTAACCTATCAGAGCGGCCCTAGGATAGAGTAATAACAACCAACGAAAGGACAGTTTAAAAAAACCAAACCAAACCAAACCATTATTTAGAGATCCTTCAAGTGTCCATAGAAAGGTCTATAAACCCAACAATCAAAAATACAATTTAGCTTCATTTTTATAAAATGTGGTATTACTTCAGAGTTGCTGTTTCAAACCTAAGGAAGCAAAGTGTCATTTTGTGAGCAACACCATCAGTGTCTGTACTGAATGTACACTTCTACTCAGGGGTCTCACCATACAGTTACCTGTCACTGCACTGAATACATTTTTGCTCTGATCCTTAGGTTATTTACTAAACAGATACTAGTGTTTAGATGGTGTGTTATTTAAGGTGCTGGGCAGCTGTAATAAAGAGCAATAAAGAACAAGAACTTTAAGTCCTCACTCTCAAATTTTAGCTGGAGAGACAGACCATAAACTAGTGTGAAAATTCATGAATAAGATATTTTGGGCAGTTCAAGTGCTACCAAGACAACACTACCAGGAATGTATTTGCCAGTGACTTGGAGGGAGGGAGGGAGGGAGGGAGGGAGGGAGGAGAAACTTTGATTATATTGGATAATCAAGGAATGTTGTCTCAGGGATTTGCATAAGGAAAAGTCAATCCTGCAGTGATCTAGGAGGACAATGCTTCAGGCAAAGGGAGTAGCAAAAGCAAAATTATGGCTGCAGGCTTGACTGAGGGGATAAGGACAATTTGGAAGAGGTAAGATTAAAAAGGGCCTTCAAACCTTTGAATTTGATTCTAGGAACAGTGGAAAGCCACTAAAGGACTGAAACAAGTAAGTTTAAAAATAAAATCTCTATGTTGGCTACATGAGAATGAATTGCAGAACAAAGGTAGCAATAGGGAAGATCAGTGACAACTGAAAAAGCTGACATGAGGGATGCTAACGGCTTGGCCTGGGTGCAGATGGGAATTGAGAAAAACAATCAGATTTGGGATGTGATTCAGAAATGAACTGGGCTGGCATGGTGATACATGCCTGAAATTCTAGCAGCTTGGGAGGCTAAGGCAAGAGGATCACATATTTGAGGCCAGCTTCAGCAATTTAGCAAGGCCCTAACCAACTTAGTGAGATCCTGCCTTAAAATAAAAATTAAAAAAAACTGGGGATGTAGCTCAGTGATAAAGAACCTCTGGGTTCAATCTGTAATACAAAAAAAAAAAAAAAGTGAATTGACATTTACCAATAAATTAATGGGGGTAGGTGTAGAAAGTAGAACAGGAAAATAAGGATTATTCTTTTTTTTATTTTTAATAAATGGACACACAATATCTTTATTTGTTTATTTTAATATGGTGCTGAGGATTGAACCTGTTGCCTCACATGTGTTTTACCACCTCAGCTCAAAGGATTATTCTTACCCTGGGACTTTTACAATCAGATGGATGGTGGTGTCATTAACTGATAGAGGTAACATAGGGAAGGAACAGGTTCAGAGTGGAGAGTGAGGGCAACCAAAGGTCCTGTTCTGAGCATGTTAGGTACTAGACATTTCAGTGATCATAAACTAGAGTATACACAGGCCTTAGCTCTGGGACACAAAAACAGTGATCAGGAGAGAAAAGGAGAAGAGCCAGCAAAAGAGCTGGTAGGTAGCAGCCAGTGAGGCAGGAGGATATTCAGGAGAGTGAGGAGTCACAGAGACTGAGAGAAGCAGCTACTTAAGAAGGAAGGTGAAATCAACTCAGTTAAATACTGCTGGAGACTCAGTCAAGGGAAGAAAACTAAAGACTAGATTTAGCAAGACAGAAATAAATTAATAAAGAAATAAACTGGAAAATGTTATAAAAAATGTTGATCTTAACCTATCACTTTTAAAACTAGAAAACCACAAAAGGGATAGCCTTCGACAAAGTTATGAGGTATACTGATGTCTCAGAGGAAGAGGGAAAGAATGAATGAGTCAAGTAGGTGTCCTTCCGAGTTTTGTGGGTTTTTTTGTTTGTTTTTGGCAATATTGTTTATTTTAATATGGTATTGAGGATTGAACCGCAATCCTTAGGGTTTGAAACAAAGGCCTCAAGTGTTCTACCACTAAACTGAACTACATCTCTAGCCCTTTCCATTTTGAGACAGGATCTCCCTAAGTTACCCAGGCTGGCCTTAAACTTTACAATTCTCCTGCCTCAGCCTCCTGAGTAGCTGGGATTACAAGTGTATGACACTCTGCCTGGAAGCTTTGTGTTCTTATTCTCTGGGGAAGGGAGCTTTACTTGGCAATAATGTGGTGGTATTCAGAATTTTCACGGAAAGAAACTCAGCTTGAGACTAAACTTGTCCCAACTGATTGTGATCACACTCTGAACAATCTCACATTCACCTGTTCAAACCAACTCCAAGCTAAGTTTTCTTTTTTTTTGTGTGTGTGTGTGTGTGTGTGTGGTGCTGGGGATTGAACCCAGGGCCTTGTGCATGTGAGGCAAGCACTCTACCAACTGGGCTATATCCCCAGCCCCAAGCTAAGTTTCTTTATCAACCTAAAGGTCCCAATGAAAGGAGAGAACTGCCAACAAAAGGAGGAGAACACATGATGCCCTTGTTTGGGAGCATACTTCTGGCACTACCATGTCTTCTCCAAGGCTGATACTGCCTCACCATCACACTCCAGTCTCTGAATCACCAAGGAAAAGTGATCAGAGGCCCGCCCACATGAGTGCCTCTTGCCTTTGCATCTCCTCTTCACTTCCCGCCCCTTACCTGGGTCATTTTGTCCACAGAGACTGGGATCCCATCGATGGTGAGAGGTGGCAGTTCTGAATTAACCTCCTGTGGTGCAGGGGCGTGTTCTGCCAGAGCAGACTCCAAGTCTTCCAGGATCATGCTCTTGTACTTTCGCACCTGTAGGGAATTAACAGCAGAAGTAAACAAGATGCCCAACAACCACAGAGGACTTGTGCCAAGCAACAAGCAAGTGGGTGAGGCAGACTTCCCCAAGCTACTTCAGAGCCCTAGAAACAAACACGCCTACAACTAGCAGGTAAAAATACTCGCTGGCCCCAAAGACATCATACTAAACAGAATTAAATGAAAAGATGATGAAATTACAGGTAACAACAGTGGAAAGGAACCAGTGGGAAAAGTTTTACAAAAAGACTACTTCTCAGAAAAAAATTATGTTTTTGCAGTCAACACAGGCCCATCACCTGTTCCAGATCTAACAGGAATAGTATTCATTATTCTGCATTTCTCAGGCCAGTTGATAAACACCTACCTGTAGTAGTTAATTACAAAATCACTTTCAAGATCTTTGAAGACTTATGTTTCTAAAACTCTTAAGTAACCTGCTAAGAAACTGCTGCTATTTTCCTGCAAAACCAGATTACCAAACAGGAGACTCAAGGGCACAAGAGGTCGAACTGAAGAGAATCAGGAAACAAACAAACAAACAAACAAAAAACAGAGGCATATATTATAGCAGAGTGTCAAAAATGCCATTACCAATAAAGCTTAGGACTAGAGAGAGCCCCAGTGGTCAAACCCTCCTCCCTTTTGTTACTCTGTTTTATACTGGTGAGCAAGGTGAACTTCAAAACCATCTAGCTCTAGCCTCAGTTTGAATTAACATTGGTCTTTGACTCCATTTCTCACCATTGCCAATGAAACATCTCTCAAAGGACAGAGAACCCTGCAACAGCACAATGTACAAACATGTACACCAGCAGAAGGGGAGACAGACACTGGATCCTACAACCACCAGTGATTGGTTCATTCACTTAGAAGAATACCCAGGGGACTGGCTGGGGGACAACTCTGGGGATAACAAAGAAGCAAAGGAATTGTGAAATGTGACAAGGTGGGAGACAAAATGAACTTGCTTTCAAGCCTCAAGATATTATCTTAGGATATAAAATAAAGAGAAAATGAGATTTTCCCAGAAGTTCTGATAATGTTTCAATCCTTGGTTTTTTGCTAAGTAAACAGGACTCTGAGTCAGGATATACTTCCCTATTGATACCTCATTATGAGGATTAAAAAAGAAAGATTTCCATACTCTATCCCAAGTACCTGGAAAAGTAAATATTATTGGCTGTGTGATCCATAATATAAGCACTACATATGTTGTCTCAATCCTTCTGGAGTTAAAGGATCCTTCAAATAGGTCTATAACTAAGAGGATGAAAGAAAAATTTACTTTAGTAAGTTTTCTTACTTTAGTCATTGTTGTCTGTGTTTTTTCGTGCAATATTGTTTTCTGTGCCATCAATAGCATGGATGTTACTGTATTTCTTTAAAAGTTCTCTAAGATTATCTCAGATTTTCTTTTCCCAAGTCACCACAAGTAAGAGTCAGGTACTTCTTGATCTTTGCAGAAATTGTCATTGGGAAGGTTATCATATCACAATCAAGACTCACATTCCTTTCTCAGATGGAACTAAATGATTTGCTGACTAAAAAGGTAAGGTGTTGCAGTATGTGACCAGATATAACAATCATGTATGTGCAGGAGTGACAACTGTGCCTCCATATTGCCTGGGCCACAGCAATATTAAGATGTATCCCAATATCAGAGGACAGATAACTCAGGACACTGAACAATGTAATAACTAACTGGTTTTACAATTACAATTAAAAAACACTTAAAATCAAAATCAGGTACCAATCTTTCTTTCTCCAATTCATCTTATATACTAATGATATTTAAAATTTCCTAAACATGTATCATCATAAAATACCATCTACTGAACACTTACTAAGCACTACATATGTTGTCTCAATCCTCACAATAATTCTGGAAAGAAAATAGTATTATGTCCACTTTAAAGATAATAAAATTGAGGCTTAATAAAATAACTTTCTCCATATCATGCAATCATAAGGAGTATTGTTGGAAATCAAACTGTTTATCTAGCTCTAATACCTGAATATTCAGCTACTTTACTATCAATTATCTTTTTTCTCAAAAAAACTCCCACAAGTCCCTGCTTCTTATAGGATGAAGTTTAAGCTTCTCAGTCCAGTACTTCAACTTTTTCAGACATTTTCTGCTTTTCCAGTACTTACTTTGCCACCAAATTCACCTGCACAGACTATGTGAATAGCATTCCTTAGTTCCCAGTACAATAGTCCCCCTTATCTATGGTTTCAGTTCCTACAGTCAAATATGCTCTAAAATATTACTATTTCTCTTGATTCTTTCAAGAAAGAAAGATCATATTCACATAACTTTTATGACAATATATTGTTAAAATTCTGATTTTTATCACTGGTGTTAAACTCTTATTATGCCTAATTATTTATTTATTAATTTTTAAAAAAAGTTGTAGATGGACACAATATCTTTTTATTTATTTATATGTGGTGCTGAGGATTAAACCCAATGTCTCACGTGTGCAAGGCAAGCGCTCTACTATTGAGTCACAACCCCAACCCTTACTGTGCCTAATTTATAAATTAAACTTTATCATAGGTATATATATATATATAGGAAAAGACATAGTATACACAGTGTTTAATACTACCTGTGGTTCAGGCATCCACTGGGGATCTCAGGGTGGATCCTCCACCCCATAGACAACTGGGGCCTGTTGTATACAACCCACTTTCCTTTTCCCACTTTAGCTGGCCAGTCTCCTCATTAATCTTTTTACATCTAGCAAGTTCTTACCTTTGGGTCTTTAATTATGCTTCTTATTCAACTATTACCCATCTTCAAGGCCTAACTCCATTCCCATGTTCTCTGAAAAGCATTCCAATTATGGCAGTGTTACTGCCATAACTCTTCCTCCTTTAAATTTCCATAGTTTAAATAATCATGTGTCGCTTATAATGTTGTTTCCAGAATATCCTATATACAACGAGTGCATGATTTTATTAAGCCCAGAGACTAGGTCTTTTGCATATTTTTAACATAAAATATTATTACTTTTTAACATTTTTAAAGGTTATATAACAACAACATCAACATCTCTAGCAACATGTTTCATGTAGTTAGACACACAGTTCTGGGCACAGCATGTGCTTATTGAAACAGACCCAGAAAAGACATCAAAATTCTTTTGTATTTCTGAAGCTTTTCTGGATACAAGAGGAGTCTTGAAGAAGTCATATATATTTTATAAAAACTTTATCTACAAACTCCCATAACATTAAAAATACATTGTCATTGGGGGTATAAAACTAAGAGCTGCCCTACTACAAAGATGCCCTCAAACTAGTGATTCTGAGCATACCTGGTCTTGAGCCAGGACTGGGTTGTGTCCATGAATTTATGCCAGCTTCATCCTGTTCTCCTTCTAGCCCCAGTGACAGACTCCTTTCCTCCCCTGCTTCAGTCCTTCCCTCTAGTTTCTCCCTAGACCTGAGGGTTCCTAGTTTTGAACCTGGAAACTTCAAAGGATTTAGATGGACTCCTTATCTCATACTTTGTACCTAACAGTGTTAAACAGTTATTTGTTGAATAAGTAAGTACATGAGCAATGGGATTTTATTACTTTTTAAATGCTTCTACATTTTATGTAAATGAAAACATTTTTAAAGGTTATATAACAACAACATCAACATCTCTAGCAATTAGAGAAACGCAAATTAAAACTACACTGAAATTTCATCTCAATCTAATCAGAATTATCGAGAACAATAAATGTTGGTGTGTATGTGGGGAAAAGGTATAATCATACATTGCTGGTGGGAATTGCAAACTGGTACAACCACTCTGGAAAGCAATATGGAGATTCCTCAGAAAACTTGGAATGGAACCACCATTTGATCCAGTTTTCCTACTCCTTGATATATACCAAAGGACTTAAAATCAGCATACTATAATGATGTGGCCACATCAATGTTTATAGCAGCTCAATTCACAATAGCTAAGCTATGGAACCAACCTAGGTGCGCTTCAACAGATGAATGGATAGAGAAAACGTGGTATATATACACAATGGAATATTACTCAGCCATAAAGTGCTGAATGATTTCTCTGATTTAAGGATGCTGATTCATAATATGCTGGGATGGGGATGAGAAGATTAAATGAACTCTAGAAAGAGGAAAAGAATAGGGAGGGGAAGGGAGGGGGCATAGGAATAGGAAAGACAGTGGAATGCAATGGTCATAATTACCCTAAGTACATGTATGAAGACATGAATGATGCGACTCTACTTCGTATACAACCAGAGATATAAAAAATCGTGCTCTATATGTATCATATGAATTGCAATGCATTCTGTTGTCATATATAACAAATTAAAATTTTTAAAAAATTTAAAAAAATAATGAAAGTATGGCATTTGCCAGTAAATGTATAGAACTGGAGACTATCATACTACAAGTGAAACAAGCCACTCTCCAAAAACTAAAGGCTGAGTGTTCTCTCTAATATGTGGATGCTAACACACAATGGAGGGCGGGTAGGGAAAAACAGAAGTTCATTGGATTAGACGAAGGGGAATGAGGGGAAGGAAGGGGGGATGGAAATAGAAAAGAATAAAATGACTCAGACATAACTTGCTTATGTTCTTATATGAATATATGACCAGTGTAACTCCACATCATGTACAACTGCCATTATGGAAGTTATACTTCATATATGAGTAACATGTCAAGATACATTCTATTGTCATGTATAACTAAAAAGAACAAATTAGAACAATTATAAAAACAAAACTCAGCTAAAAGTGGCATTTGGGGTACTTTATCTTGCCAACCTGCCCTCTAAAAAATTATAACAATGTAAAATGTTTGACATGACAGTACTGTAGGTTAAACATCTTTTCTATGTTTGGTAACATGAATCAAGCAAGACGGCTTTTTGTTTTAATTCACATTTCTTTGAAATTTTATGTCTAGTCATTTGTATTTTCCCTTTTGGTTCAGGCCCTTTTTCCTTTTATCTTTGCCTTCCACCCACATCCCCACACACCCTTACTGGGGATTGAGCCCAGAGAGACTACCACTAAGCTATGTCCCCAGTCCCTTTTAAAATTTTATGAGAGAGATCTCGCCAAACTGCCCAACTTGGCCTGGAACTTGTGATCCTCCTGCCTCAGTCTCCTGAGTAGATGGTGTTATTTTTTCAAAATAATTTCTAAATGAAAATTTGTAAGCACAAAGGTAGAAAGAATGGTAAAAATAAGTGGCTCTGTATCTGCTACCAAGACTCAATAATTGTCCACAATTATTTCACCTACCATCTACATGCATATACACAATTATTTCTGAACACAATATTTTGTGTGGCCATTTAAGGTGGATTTTACAGACATTGTGATACTTAAACACTTGAGCATGCATCTTGGAAAATAGTATTATCATATATAAATACAATACAATGAAGGGGACTGAACCCACGGGCACTTGACCACTAAGCCACATCTCCAGCTCTTTTTATATTTTATTTTGAGACAGTGGCTTGCTAAGTTGTTTAGGGCCTCGCTAAGTTGCTGAGACTGGCTTTGAACTTGCAATCCTTCTGCCTCAGCCTCCTGAGCCACTGGGGTTATAGGTCTGTGCCACTACACCAGTTCTTTTATTGAGTTTTGAGAGCTCTTTTTATATTAAGAATACTAATCATTAGCTTGGCTAAAATATTTAGGTATCAAACCCTAAATTTCCACTATAAAGCACAGATAATGTCAGATATATATATCATATAGTTATTTTAATGATAAAAAAATCATACACTTAAAAAGTGCTCAGAATAAAACAGGTATGTTATTGTAAATTACAATTGTTGTTATTTTTTTAAAGAATTCTTATTTTTTTAACCTTTATTTTATTTATTTTTATGTGGTACTGAGGATGGAACTCTGTCCTTGAATATGCTAGGCGCACTGAGCCTCAACTCCAGCCCCGCTGTTATTATTTAAAAAAAAATTTTTTTTTCAGTTGTTGTAAGCCATTTAATTTTGTTCCCAGTGGCTTAATACACACTCCAACTGTGGGCAAGGAGGTAATATGGGCAAAGTACAATATGTAGAAATAAATAACACTCTAGAAAAGAAATTTTAAAAACCCAATACTATTGGGCTGGGGTTGCAGCTCAGTGATACAGCACTTGCCTAGCACATGTGAGGCCCTGGGTTTGATCCTCAGCACCACATAAAGATCAATAAAATAAAGGTAATGTATCCATCTACAACTACAAAAAATTTTTTTTAAAAAATCCAATATTATTATAAGGCTTAGTACATCTTTCAGTCTCTTCTTAACAAATACTTAAAGCAGGCTGGGATTGTGGCTCATCGGTAGAGCGCTCGCCTAGCATGGGCAGGGCCTGGGTTCGATCCTCAGCACCACATAAAAATAAAGGTATTGTGTTGTGTCCATCTACACTTAAAAAAAAAAAAAGTATTTTTTAAAAAAAATTTTAAAAAATTTAAAAAAAAATTTTTTTAAAAATTTTTTAAAAAAAGCAGTTTCGAATCTGAAGTCTATATTCCAAAAATAAACAGGTCTATTGCATTTTAATTTTTCTATAACTTTGATTAGCCTCCAGCTAGAAGAGCAAAAGAAAAATTTATGATGAGTTTAGGCAGAGGAACAAAATGGAAATAACCCGGTTTTCAAATTATTAAATGAATAACACAAAGTGTTTATAATTATACTTTGAACACAGTAAGCACTCTATAATTGCTAGCTATTAATATTATAAGATCTAAAATCTAAATAATTTCTTTTAACTATTATTAATGTGAAATTATGTGATAAAATAAGCTGCATAATTGATTACCGTAAATAATAGGCTCTAGTTCTTTAACACCATTGGGAATACCAGGACCACTGAACATAGCAGAGAATTACTCATAACTTAATAGTTTAACAGAAATCTTCTGAGGTGATGCAGCACACCTGTAATCCCAGTGACTCATGAGGCTGAGGCAGGGCTGAAATTGTGGCTAAGTGGTAAAACACTTGCCTGGCATGTGTGAGGCCCTGGGTTTGATACTCAGCACCACATATAAATAAATAAAACAAAAGATTCATTGACAACTAAAAAAAAAAAAAAAAAAGAAAAAGAATTTAAAAAGAAAAAAAAAAAGAGGCTGAGACAGAAGAATTGCATGTTTGAGGCCAGCCTCAGCAACTTAGTGAGGCCCTAAGCAATTTAGCAAGACCCCGTCTCCAAATAAAAAGGGCTGGGGATGTGGCTCAGTGGTCAAGTACCTCTGGGTTCAATTCCTGCTACCAAAACAAAACAAAACAACAACAACAAAAAGGTTTAACAAAAAGTCAACCAAAATAATTAGGGCCTAGTAGTTCTTTGAGGAATATAGTTCTTTAGTTACTTTTCCAATTTTATATGTTTATTGCTCTATTGAAGTTTCAGTTAATATTTTTATTATTCTGCTGAGGTTTGGATATGTTTTGGCTATTTTTTCTTATCACATTTTGCTGCTTAGCTGGAGTTTTTAATTTATAAGAACAGGATTAAGGACTGGGGCTGTAGCTCAGTGGCAGAGCACTTGCCTAGCTTGTGTGAGGCACTAGGTTTGATCCTTAGTACCACATAAAAATAAACAAATAAAATAAAGGCATTCTGTCCATTTATAACTACAAAAAAATTTTTTTAAAGAACAGGATTAATATATATAGAATGTCCTTACTGTATATTTCTTATAACTTCCTTTTTTTCTTATCAGTATTTATTGATTAAGTTTACTGATTTAAGTTCCTTGACTTAACAATGAAGTTACATTCTAATAACCCATCATAAGCTGAATAGTGTCTAAAAGACAGAGAATGGTTGTATATGCTTTTTGCACCATTAGTAAAGCTAAAAAATTGGTAAAGCCAACCATCTGAAGTTGGGGGCTGCCTGCATTAACTGTCTATACCTCATCTCTAAGGCTGCAAATTTTTCTTCTCCCTTTTTCTTCCTTAATATACAAGAAGTTTTTCTATCTTATTAGACCTTTCACAGAACCAATTCTTGAGTTTAATTCTTGAATTTCTACATCAATTTCCTTTTGTCTCCCTCTTATATTTTTTTCTGTTGGTTAACTCATTAATTTCTTCCATGTGTTTGTTTATTCTTTTATGTATTTTTTATAACGACCTTACCAGTTCTATTGTTCTAATTTTTATACTCTCATTTATATTTTGTGTCTTTGTTCTGGCAAAGATAATAAAAGCTCTTACTACCATTTTGGAATTTTCCCTTTTTTCATTTATTACATTTTAAACTTTTTGATTTTCTTGTTTTGCTCTAATGGTACCTGAGGCATAAAAATAAAAAGTTCGTTATAATTTTAAACTGTTTATCAATACTAAATAACCTCTGGTTCTCAGTTAATACATTTTTGCCTTGAGATTCATGATTTATTTATTTATCTGTTTATTTGTTTTTGGTCCCAGGGATTGAATCCAGGTGTGTTCAACCATGAGACACATTCCCAGCCCTTTTTTTGTATTTCATTGAGAGACAGAGTCTCACTGAGTTGCTTAAGGCCTTGCTAAGTTGCTGAGGCTGGCTTTGAATTTGTGATCCTCTTGCCTCAGCTTCTCTTAGCCATTGGGATTACAGGCATGAGCCATCATACCCAGCCATGATTTATAGATGTTTGTCTGACACATTTTTGCCTGGTTTTACTTTTACATTTAAAATAGCTTTATAAAGATATAATTCACACCATACATATTTGTTTCCTATGGCTACCACAAACTTAATGGCTCAAAATCTCACAAATTGATTTTCTTGGTTCCTCTGGGATAAAGTCAAGGTTGTAAGCAGGCTGGAGCCTCCATTTCTTTGCCTTATTTAGCTTCTGCCTAGCTTATATTCCCTGGTTCCTGACCCCTTCCCTGTAGATACCCAACCTCTTGGCTTCCACCAACATATCCACTTCTATATTCCACTGTATAGATACACCAATTTTATTTATCTATTCATCAGTTGGTAAATATTTGTGTTGTTACCACTTTTAGGCTACTATAAATAATGAACATTGTATACAAGCTTGTTTATGAACATATTTTCAGTTCTCTTGGGTATAATTTAGGAGTAGAATTTCTAGAGCACATGATAAGTCTGCTTTTAACATTTTGAGAAACTGTGAAATTGACTTCTAGAGCAACTGTGCCATTTTACATTTTCACCAGTTTCTCCATATCCTCACCAACACTCATTATTGTTTACTCTAATCCTAGTGGGTATAAAGTGTTATTTCATTGTGATTCTGACATTTCCCTAATAACTAATGATTATACTTTCTTGGTATAATCATTGGTAGCATCATTTGCAGTTACTTTTGATATTTTTGATTGGCTATAAACATTTCATATAAATTGATTACAGTTTTGATTTGGATTGTTGTTCTAATCTGAAGGAAAATCTTTGTTTTTTAACAAAGCAGTTTAAACCACTCATATTTATGGCTTAAAACAGAATTAGTTGGCCTTGCTGATATTTCCTTGCTCTATATTTTGTGTTTTTGTCTTTCTTGTTTTAAATTTCTTCCCTTGTTCTCTATCTTTTGCATACTGACTCGGCGTTTTGTTTTTAATTTTCTTTAGTTGTCTGGAAAACTAGATACATAGATAAACCCCATTTTATTAATTCCTGCATACTGCTTCTAATTTTGCTGATATTTGCATTTTTAACCTATATTTTATCAAACACTGCTTTTTAATCTTAGTCTGGTCCATCTTGTTTATACAGACAGTATTCTTTTTGTATTCTATGGAGGAGGCCAACAATTTCCCAAGAGTTTTTTTTTTTTAGATTTTTCAGTGACTAATTTTCAGAAATGTTGTTCTGGGTCTTCCAGATGAGTCTTTTTCATAGATCACATTATCACTTTTATTAGTAGTAGCACTGTTTAAGATTTTAAATACTGAAGAGGAAAATCCATGTCCAAATTTCTTATTTATTAAAAGTGTGATGGTAAGGAATGCTTGCCAGGCATCATTTGAACTAGATGGCTTCTATCATATTCTTCTAAGGAAAAGTCCTAATATGCATCTTAATTCTAGGGTCACAGAAACAAATGTAATTTAAATCCTGTCAGATTATTATTCTATTAATGATTAAAGACCACAGAAAGAGTAGTTGATGTTGTATGTGTATGGAAAGGCAAAATACTATTTTTAGAAAATTAACTATAGATAGTTATAAAATAAAAATACTCAAGGTGGGTGAGTTGGCACATGCATTTAGTATCAGCATCAGGAGCCTGAGGCAGAGGACTGCTTGAGGCCACAAGTTTGAGACCAGCCTGAGCAACGTATTTTTCAAATGTATTTCTCAATTAAAGCAGAGTATTAAATTAATTCTTTGAAGAAATGCTATCTGGTCAATAAAATGCTGCCGGCCGGACACACCTGTAATCCCATCAGCTTGTGAGGCTGAGGCAGGAGGATCATGAGTTCAAAGCCAGCCTCAGCAAAAAAGCAAGTCGCTAAGCTACTTAGTGAGACCCAATCTCTAATTAAAATACAAAAAAGGGCTGGGAATGTGGCTCAGTGGTCCAGTGTCCCCAAGTTCAATCCCTGGTCAAAAACAAAACAAAACAAAACAAAAACCTCCCAGGTTTCCTTAAAAAGTTGACACCTTAGAACTATCTAGCATTTGTTTCAGACATAAATCACTCATTTTCTTACAAAGTCTTGCATTGGTTTCTTAATAAACAAAACATTATCTTTTTCCTGTTGCATCTGACGAGATAAAATACCTTGTTATAGAAAGTAGAAACACTAATAATCCTTTTTGTTTTAATCTGCATTAAAAGGTTTGAAAACCGGTTCCCATCTTCTATCCCTAGACAAGAAGAATACAGAAGTGCTAACTACTGTACTGGAAAGAAGATCAAAAGACAACACCCACACAAAGCAAAGGGCATCTGAGCACACAGCTTAGTTCTGACTTACCACATTCTCCAAAGGTGCTGCACCAAACACTTTAAAAACGGGGTTGGGTTTGGAGGGTGAGATACAAAGGACAATAGCTTGCTGTCCCACTCGAGTTGTATATTCATCTAATGTGGCTCGAAGTTTCCTGAATCAGAATGAAAAGAGAACAAAAGCAGTTAAAGAAAAGAAATTATAGTGACACAAAGAAAAATCAAACTTACTTGGTAAGTAATTCTGATCAGATATTCATTGTTTTACCTAAATGTGAAAAAAGGAGTGTGAGGTGTGATAGCCTCTTTAGACCATTCTCCTAAAGAACAAAAATGAGCCGGGTGATACAAAAATTTTGCCTTGGATGATTTTTTTTTAAAGAGAGAGAGAGAGGGAGAATTTTTTAAAATATTTATTTTTTAGTTTTTGGTGGACACAACATCTTTATTTTATTTTTATGTGGTGCTGAGGATTGAACCCAGCTCCCTGTGCATGCCAGGCGAGCGCACTACCGCTTGAGTCACATCCCCAGGCCTGCCTTGGATGATTTTGAACACAGCAGTATTCTTCTTAATCTTTTTTTTTTTTTTTAAATAATGAATGTATTTATTTATTTATTTAATCTTCTTTTTTTTAATTGTTGGTTGTTCAAAACATTACATAGTTCTTGATATATCATATTTCACATTTTGATTCAAGTGGGTTCTTCTTAATCTTAACCAACACCATCTATTGCTACTTTCAAGGATTATGGCTGAGATCTCCTCTTACAAATATTATTATATCATGTCTATGCTTAATGAAGGGGTTTAAATGACTTGCTTCTAATTTCTTTTATTGACAGTCATTTTTTATTTCTCACAGACATAATTTTATCCAAAAATATTATTTAAAAAACATTGTAGTGTCAGATTTCCATTGTGATATAAACAATAACTCTTAGTCTTTCCAGAATTTACAACTTGATGGAGTAAGAACTTTTACAAATATAATAGTTCCCCCTCCTTCTCTTTGCAAATATAGTATTCCTCCCTTCTCTGTGGGGGATATGTTCCAGAACCCCCACTGGATGCCTAAAACATCAGATAGTATCAAATCACATATATATATAGTTTTTAAATATATTTTTTAATACATACTTACCTATGATAAAGTTTATAAATTAGGCACAATTAAGAGATTAACAACAGTCATCATAAAATAAAACAATTATAAAAATACACTATAAAGTAAAAGTTATTTCCAACTCAATGATTATTTATTCTGGAATTTTCCACTTACTATTTTTTGGACCATGGTTGACAACAGGTAACAAACCTTAGAAAATAAACCCACAGATACGACTACAGTATAGCAACAATGGATGAAATAGAAGCCTGGGCAGATTATTCTAAAGTCCTACATTTCATAATTCTTCTGGGTTCTAGTCTACCCTTTCAAGGTACTGGTAAGCAAAGACCACATACTCAGCAATAAATCTGGCAGCATTCCTTGAAGGAATGGTTTATATTCACTATATTCAATTCCTATCTTTCTGTTCTCCTCAATCCTTTTACCCTCATTCCTATGAAAAACAGTCAACAAATTTAATCATGAGGTCTATGCTGATCAATCTAATGGTCAATTTGCATCTTATTCAATCACATTTGATAGGGCTGACATAGGTTATCCTTTTGAAACACTTTTTGAACTTGGCCTTTGGGATACCACTCTTTCGTTTTTTTCTCCTGACTTGCTGGTTGCTTCTTAGACTTCTTTGATGCTTCCTTTTATCTCTACAATCTTAAAAGGGTAGAGTGGGTCAGGTCTCGGTACACACAACTCCTAGTCTCTGTGTTTTAAACACTATCTATATGTATATAATGCTCAGTCAAGAACTCTCTTTTAAATTCCAGACTCATATATCCAATTGCTTCTTCTGTATCACCATTGAATGGTTAAGAGATATACAAACTTAACAAATCAAAAGGACTGATTCTGCCCTGCCTTCACTCCCATACCTGTTCCTCCTCCAGCAAATGCCATCTCTATTGGTCGCAGTAATCAAACCAAAAATCTTGAGGTTACTCTTCATTTCTTTTTCTCTCTCATTCTCCACATCCAATCCATCAAGGAATCATGCTGAGCTGTCTTCTGAAATATATCCAGAACCTGACCACTTCTTACTACCTCTGCTGCTCTGACATTGGGTTGTCTGTTTTGTTTGTCGTTGTAATGGGCATTGAACCCAGGGGTTCTCTACCACTGAGCTACGTCTCCAGCCCTTTTTTAATTTTTTAAAATTTTTTAAAAATTTTGAGACAGTGTCTAACTAAGCTGCTGAGGCTGGCCTCAAACTTGTGCTCCTCCTGCCTCAACCTCCAAAGTCTCTGGGATTACAGATGTGTGCTACTGTGCCCAACTTACAACACTGGTTTTAAGACCATAATTTCTGACCTATATATATTACTACAATAACCTGTTTCCATCCTTGCAACCCAGTCTATTTTCAGTCTATTCAGTTTATTGAATGTAGTTTGAGTGATTTTTTTTAAGCACTCACATCAGATTGCATCTTTGCTCTGGTCAAAAGCCTTCACTGACTTCCCACCTCACTCTGAGTTAAGAGTTAAAACACTAATATAAGAAGGTAAGACTTCATGATTGGGCTCTCCTCCAGCATGCTACCATCTCTCCTCTCTTGTTCTCCCCAACTGTCCCTCAACATGACTGCGAGTCCCCACCTCAGAGCCTTGGATCTTGATATTCCTTCTGCCCGAAATGCTCTTCCCCTGTACTTCAACATGGTTGCTCTTTCAGTTCCTTCAGGTCTCTGTTCAAAGATTGACTTATCAAAAAGATTTCTCAGACCATCCCTATAAGAGAAAAACTACTATATCTCCCCACCTCCTTTCTTACAGTAATTTTCCTTACTCCACTTAATTTTTTTCTACTACATTTATAGTCAATCTAACATGATTTGTTTCTCTTCTTTCCCCCTCTATCAGAATATAAGCTCTTTAAGGGAATTTTTTGTTCACTGATATATTCTCAATGCCTAGAATAATGCCTGGCACACAGAAAGCATACAAATTTTCTCTGAATGAATTAATGGAATATAACACATCTTTTAAATCATATTTCTAGATTTTCATTTCTTTAATTTTATAATAGTACTTTAGAGTAAATATGTCATTAAGGACTCTTGATGTCCTTGAGGAACCCTGTCATCTATTCATGAAGCATTTTAGGGGGGGTAATAATAGGGATAAGGGATCCCTCACCGAAGCAAACGTGTTTGCTGTCTCTTCCGGATAGATGGATTAGACTCAAACACATGAGGCCGTTTCCGTTTCTTCCCTGTTGCCACAGCAGCAGCAGCAGCCATTCCCACAGGACCTGAAATAGTTAAGTATGTGCTGAGATTGAAGCCTGCAACTGTATAAGACAGAAAGCAATTAAAGATTCACAAAAAACTTAGCATTTCTTTCCTAATATATTGTCAGGGAAAATGGAATGTTTCTGATACTAACAATATACTTCACTATTGTTTAACATGAATCATACTGCAATTTACTACTAAAACTTACAATGAATCTTTTTACAGCACAAATGACTTATACCTCCTCACCACACACCAGCTTGAAGTTTGTATAAAGCTGTTTTGCCAGCATGCCTGGTCTGTAATGGCAATATTCTCAGAGGTGCTAGGACAAACTGTGGCATTAAGATGAAGGTTTGTCAAAACCGAGACAAATTACTTTCATTTGCACTCAGCCAAGTTAAGGTACTAAGAGAAAACACTCACACCCGAAACTGCAACAACATCACCTATAAGAGGAATATGTAAAAGAATACCATCCTTAATTGAAAACTTTTCTTGTTATCTTTGGGAATTTTGCCCAAAAGGGGAGATGTTGGCCATTAGGTCAAGTTGATGAAAGCATCCTGGCAGAAAAGAGATGAAAACTTCCCTGCTCTAAGGAGGAAATCAGAATAAAATCTGGTCTGGCTTGCCCTAAAACTCGTGTATTGTGTGTGTGTGTGTGTGTGTGTGTGTGTGTGTGTGTGTTTTGCAGGGTGGATGAAAGGTAACCCTAATGAACAATGAGAGTCTCTGATACCTGCACTCTCAATATATCAAATACATTTCTTTTTTCTTTTTTTTTAAAAAGGTGTTCTACCTTTATCCTAATTAGTGAACCCTCTAGAAGGGTTAAATAAATCTAAATTGAATTGCTCACAATGATACCAGCATGTATATTCTAAGTGAACGAATTAAAATAAGCTTTCAGGAAAATCCAGATGAGCTTCTGTGCATGTTGTTTAGTAGCCTAATCAGCCAAACTTGATTCCCAAAAGCAAGCTGAAAATATTTGACTGCTTTCTTTCAGTTGGTACAGAAAGAAATCTTACTGATGCATTCTTTCCCAATGTTTTATTTTACAAAATTATAGTAAGCATACTTAACATTACTAAAATCTACCTTAACAAAACTTTTAAGTATGTACAATATTAATTAACTATAAGCATAATTTTGTACAAGCAGATATCAAGAACTTATTCCTCTTGCACAAGTGAAGCTATCTTTGTGTGTGTGCATGCATGCACATGTGTGGCGCTAACGATGAAACTTAAGGCCTTGCACACCCTAAGCAAAAACTACCACTAGGCTACATCCTTCAGCCCTGAAACTCTGCTGAACATAAACTCCCCAGATATCCTTCCCCTTAGTCCTACCATCCTACTCTCCGCTTTTACGAGTCTGATTATTCAGATACTTCAAAAGTAGAATCATGCAGTATTTGTCCTTTTGTGACTGGCTTATTTCAATTAGCAGAAAGTCCTCAAGATGCATCCACATTGTCACACAGCAGGATTTCCTTCATTTTACATGGCTGAATATTCCATTTTGTGTACATATATGCTGTATCTTCTTTAGTCATTCATCCATCACTGGACATGTAGATTGTTCTCACATCATGGTTATTGTGTACAAGGCATCAATGAACGTGGGATACCTCTTTGGGATCCTGATTTAAAATATTTTGGGTAAATATCCAACAGTTTCTATTTTGAATTTTTTGAGGAAACTCCAAAAAAGGGTTCCAATTACTCGTACCTTGTCAAAATTAGTTATCTTTCATATTTTTGATAACAGCCATCCTAACAAGTGTGTGGTGCTACTTTATTGTGGTTTTGATTTGCAGCTCTTGATGTTCTTGGACGACATTAAGCATTGTTTCATATAGCTGCTGGCCATCTATTTAACTCTTTAGAGAAATATTTATTCAAGTCCTTTGCCCATTTTAAAATTAGCTTCTTCATTTTTCTATTGAGTTATAGGAATCCAACATTTTATCATGAATACTTCCACACATTAAGCAAAGTTAAAAGAATTTTAACATTTCACTACATATATTTATCCACTCACCAATCCAAATTCTTTTAAGGCCTTTCAAAGTAAATGCAAATGTCAATGATAGCTCTAAATACTTCAGCAGGCATATCATTAGCTACAATTCAATATTTTTTTTTGCATTTTTTCATGAGGTAAAATCTACATATAATGAAATACACAAACTCAAGTATATAGTGTGTGTGTATATATATAAATAAAAAAGGTTATTTCATGCCCCTTTCTAATCCTCCCAAAGGTACTACTATTTTCTGATTTTTTTCACGCTACTTTGGTGTTACTTATTCTAGAACTTCAATAAACAGAATTATACAACATATATCCTCTTTAGTAAAGTTCTTTTACTTAGAAAAATGTTTTTAGTATTCATCCATTCAGTTATTTGTTCCTTTTTGCTTGTTGAGTAGTATTCCAGTGTAAGAATAAACTAGTTTAATTAATCCATGGCACTTGGGCTATTTCCAATTTTAAGCTATTATGAATAAAGTTGCTTAATTTGATCAATCTATAAATTCAACACAATTCAAATGAAAATCCCAGTAAGGGCTTCTGGGGAACTTGATAATTGAAGCTATTATTTAAATGGAAGTGCAATGGCCAAGAATAGGCAATCTAAAAGATATTAAGAAGAGAGGACACTCATTCTATCACATATTAAATAATAACTATAATTAAATAGTCACTATAAAGGTATAGTTTTTAAGTGTAGAACTGGCTCAGGGATAGACAAGCCAATAAAAATGAATTGAAAAGTTCATAAACATTCTACCATATGAGCAGATGGGTAAGAAAAGAATAGACTATCAAAAATATGGTGCTAATTGTCTGTGTGGAAAAACAGACTCTATTTTGGAGAAATGCAAATTAAACCAACACTGAAGACTGAGGACACAGCTCTGTGGTAGAAAAGGTGCCAAAGTGAGCTTGAGGCCCTAGATTCAATCCCCAAAACTGCAAAAAAATTAAATTAAACTAAAAAAACACCAACATCGAGATATTATTTTATACCTTCTAGATTGGGAACAATGAAAAAGACTAATAATACCAAATATGGGGATGAGAATCAACAGGTACTCTAGTGTAGTGGGAATTAAGGGTCAGGACCCCGAGATCTGGAAGCAACACTTTATTAGCAGCAGCACAGTCCAAAGTCTGAACCTGATCAAAGTAGGGTTTTAACTTTTATCCATAAGCACGTTTTGGGTACACACAGGCAAGAAAGTTGGTGTCATTTTTTTGGAGGGTGCATTCTTCATTTCTTATATGGATGAAGCTTGTCAACAGCCCAGGGACTTGTAGCTCATATAGTTTAGGGACTTTTATTGCACTAAGCCTAAAAGGGAATTGTTCTGTCCCTGTTACTGTTTCCTGCTTCCACTACTGCTGTTATCTGTAAGGTACCTGTTAGCGGCTACAAGCCCCTATGGTTAAATGTCAGTAAGCAGAGCTGCTGGGTGTCAGCATGCAAAACCACAGCCTGTCAGCTCTTAAATTGCTAAAGTTCCCATTTTGCTCTACCACTGTGTATGAAAATTTAAGTTAATACACTGATTTGGAAAGACAGTATTTAGTCTATCTTTGGCCCTCTAGCTCCCCTCCTGCATATACCCTCAAGTAGTTTTTTTTTTTTTTTAAGAGAGAGTGAGAGAGGGGGAGGGAGGGAGGGAGGAAGAGAGAGAGAGAGAGAGAGAAATGGGCTGCTGAGAATTAGAAGCATTTTTGAGGTACAATGTGGTAAGATGGATGGTCATTTACCTTTTCTGGGTTTCCTTCAAATATGATGCATGCTACAGACTCACTCCTCAGAAAGATCTTCTAGCTAGCATTAAGTGGAGTTAGGATTCAAATGCAAGCCCAGGCAATTAACCATGGCCTCTGCAGTCTCTACAAATTCTTTACCTTACACAGCTCCTAAACCCTGTGTGGTTTGACTCACACCTTCCCTCTTGCACCATTTTCTCTTCTGGCTTACAAAGCTCCAACCACCTCGTCCTCCTTCCTATTTCCCATTAGTGAGTTCTTGCTCTGGTTATTTCCTCAGTCTGAAATGCCCTTTCCTTTGTTGATACTTAACTGCCTGTCAATGACAACCATCTCCAGAGAACATTCTCCAACCACTCACTAGCCCACCTTCTCTCACCATTACTTTACCTTGTTATTTTCTTCAGAGCATTCAATGTTCACTGAAATTATATCACTTTACTATTTGTATCCCTCCTCCACCACTAGACTGAGAGCTTCCTTGGGAGCAAGTTCTTGCCTGTCTTCTAGTAATAGTTCCTCAATAATTATTGTTAACACTAAATCTTTTCTCCCTCAGTGTCCACACATGTCACATGAAAGTGTTAAACTACAGTACTTATCCTAAGTTTTTTTTTTTTTAAATGCAGTGCTAGGAATTGAACTTAGGGAATATGCATGTCTTAACACTATGACAATGCAGTATCTTCCTTTATAGGAAAAACATTGACTTAAATTCACTGTGTTAGGATGCCCTCTTCTGGGAAGTGTATGAATTTCACAAAACATATGTTAAACGTCTCATCTTTTACACCACTAAGCCTTTTGGGGGCGGGGGTGGGAGTACCAGGGTTCAAATCAAGGACCTCATGCATACTGGGCAAGTGCTTTACCACTGAGCTATATCCCCAGCTCTAAGCCTTATTTTTAAATCACCATTCCAGAATTAACACACTAGATAATAACTGAAAATATAAGATTACTCATTCTTCATTGTATCCGTCTCCTTCTCCTTAAATACAGCATTCATTTATAAAGATAGTATTTTTGCCACTCCTGAGCACTGATTTCCTGTCCAGCTTTTCCTAAATATCTTCTAAGGTATTTATTCTTTATATAACACTAGACCCATCTAGGCATAGTTTTTATGGTGCTATTACAATATAAATAGAATAATATAAAATATAGCCCAGCTTTAAGTCACTTAGTACTCTAGAAAGTCTCAAAACCTTAAATTGGATTAAGATGATCCAGGATTCCCACTGCCCTCAGATATTTGGCAGAAGCAAACAAAAATCATTGTAAGCTGGGTGCAGAGACTCTAATCCCAGAGACTTGGGAGGCTGAGACAGGAGGATTGAGAATTCAAGATTATCCTCAGCAACTTAGCAATGCCCTAAGCAACTTAATGAGGCCCTGTCTCAAAATAAAAAATTCAAAGGGCTGGGAATGTGGCTCAGTGGGAAAGTGTCCCTGGGTTCAATCCCCAATACTCCAACCCCCCACTCACCCCCAAAAAAAAAATCTCAAGAGGAAATTAACATTATCCTAGACTCAAAATTTATTTCTAAAAATAAGTTTCCAAAAACATCATCCAGCATGCATTCAAATATAACTAGTATATGAAGAGACAAGCCAACATAAACAAGAAATGGCATTAAATAGCATACAACAGAGATCCATAAGTACTGCAGAAAGTTGAATTACCAGATAAATTGTAAAATCGTGTTTACTTTATTCAAGGGGATTTAAAAACTCCCCTCCACCACCACCACCACCATAGCTAGAAACTGCAACAGTGCAGATTTGTAAGGGGAAAAACACACACTAGAAATTCTAGGGCTCGGGATGTAACTCAGTGGTATAGTACTTGCCTAGGCATAAAGCCTTGGGTTTGATCCCTAGCACTGTGAATAAATAAACATCTAAAACTAGGGAGGGGGGGGGGACAAAAAACAGCCCAAACCATTAACAATTATCAAAATTGGTTATTCAGTGAACAGATTTAAAAGCATTTTAGATACAGCTAAGAAAAAAATTAATAAATTAAAAGACAGAACAAACTACACAGAATAAAGCATAAAAAGACAAAAGAATGGTACAGACAGAACAAAAGGCAAGAGACATGAAGGATTCAGTGAGGAAGACTAACAAATTTAATTGGAGTCATAAAGGGAAAGAGATGGAATGAATCATAAACAAAATGTAATGGCTCAGATTTCTCAGAATTGATGAAAGATAATAATTCAGATTCAAGATATCTAAAGAATCCTAAAGAGAAGAAATCAGAGCCAGATACATCACAAAACTAAAGACAGAAAATCTTAAAAACAGTTAGTAGGGAGGCACAAATATGGGAGATAACCTTCAAAGAATTAGTAGACATTAGAAACAGTTGGATTCTCAATAGCAACAATGGGACCCAAAAGACAGTAGAACTCGAGAGAGTGGGACGTCCAGCTTCTGATCGGGAACCTTCTTTGCACTAGCGAATTAAAAATGGGTGATGTTGAGAAAGGCAAGAAGATTTTTGTTCAGAAGTGTGCCCAGTGCCACACGGTGGAAAAGGGAGGCAAGCACAAGACTGGGCCAAATCTCCATGGTCTGTTTGGGCGGAAGACAGGTCAGGTTGCTGGATTCTCTTATACAGATGCCAACAAGAACAAAGGCATCACCTAGGGAGAGGATACACTGATGGAGTATTTGGAGAATCCCAAAAAGTACATCCCTGGAACAAAAATGATCTTCACTGGCATTAAGAAGAAGGGAGAAAGGGCAGACCTAATAGCTTACCTCAAAAAAGCCACTAATGAGGAATAGCTACTGCCTTATTTATTACAAAACAGAAATGTCTCTTGGCTTTTTTATGTGCACCATAATTTAATTGATGTGATACACCAGAAATCGGATCATGAATGAATGACAAAATTATTTTTGTTGGACAATCCTGATTTAAGTAAAACTGACTTGTAGTTAAATTAATATTTTGGTTATATTCCCACTTCAGTAAATTCTATCACTGTTTCCTGTGTTTAACGTTGTGGTTGGACTTAATTAGTAACGTTCAGTATTTCACAAAAATGGTGAATGACATCTGAAAACTGGTTTTATATTTAGTTTTATAGAACTGATTATGTGAATATGTTTAAAATATGGGGGAAATCACTTCACTCTCTCAGAACCAAGCATGATTTACATTTGTTTCAATTTGTGTTCATTAGCCTATTAAAGGCAGTGGTTGAAGATAAGGAAGCAGTGTCTACTTTATATTTTTGTTGACCATGCCAATTTAATTAGAATTCCCTGTATCTAAAATGCTATTCTTTCCTTATGGAAAGGCATTTTAGTGTGGTTTATGTATGATATTAAATAAAGAATATTTAACACTTCTCAAAAAAAAAAGACAGTAGAACGCTATCTTTAATATTAGAAAAGAATATAACCACCAATCTAGAATTTCATTCCTAGAGAAAATATCCTTCAAAGTTGAAGGATAAATGAAAGCGTTCCCAGATAAGCAAAAGCAGAATTTGCTACTAGTAGATCCATACTAAATGAAGTACTAAATGATGTCCTTGGGGCAGAAGAAAAATGATCTCATAAGGCAACTGGAGACATAGAAAAAGTGAATATCGGGCTGGGGATGTGGCTCAAGCGGTAGCACACTCGCCTGGCATGCGTGAGGCCCGGGTTCGATCCTCAGCACCACATACAAACAAAGATGTTGTGTCCGCCAATAACTGAAAAATGAATATTAAAATTCTCTCTCTCTCACTCTCTCTTTAAAAAAAAAAGTGAATATCAACTATGTATAAAACAATATCTTGTGGGGTTTAAAATATTCAATGAATACACCAGATAATAATAGCATAAGACAGGAACACAGGAATGAAATTATATCCCCATGAAGGACAAAAGTACCAAGTATATAAGACTCTGATAAATGAATGATGTATGATTTAATTTCAAGGGGAACCATCAATAGTAAAAGCATATATATCTTCCAAATTAACAAGAAAGATAAAGAAAGAAAACTTTTCAATCACTCAAAAAACAGAAAGCCAAACAGAAAGGTAAATATAACAGGTGAGCAAAGATAAAACATGTAGTAAATATGTCAAATAAATAGGTGAAGAAATTATTTAATTTTTAAAGATTTACATAGACAAATTATTAAAGATTTAATGTTAAATAAAAAATAATAAATTTACTTATTTATTTGGTATTGGGGATTGAACCTAGGACCTCGAGCATGTTAAGCATACACTCTACCATTGAGCTACATCCCTTGCCCCAAGATGACAAATTTAAATCTAAATATATCAGTTCTTACATTTAATATAAATGGAATAAATACTTCAGTTAAAAGCCAAAAGAGAGCCAGGCGTAGTGGCACACAGCTGTAATCCCAGTGGCTTGGGAGACAGAAGCAGGATCGTGAGTCAAAGCCAGCCTCAGCAACTTATCCAGGGCTTAAGCAACTCAGTGGGACTCTGATTAAATAAAATATAACAAAAGGGCTGGAGATGTGGCCCAGTGGTTGTTAGGCGCCCCTGGGTTCAATCCCTGGTACCAAAGACCTTCAGAATGGGATAAGACAATAAAACAAAAGTCATACATTAATAGTAAATGACTGTAGATCAAGTCCCAGTAATTATATGCAAGGCTTAAAAAATTGTGGTAGACTACTTACCTAGCATGCGTGAAGCCCTGGGTTTGATCCCCAGCACCGCTAAAAAAAAAAATTGTGATGAAGATAAATGTGAGAGTGCCTGCCTTGATCCTAAATCTTTCAGATAAGAATGGTACCACAAGTAAAGGAAAAAAAACCAAAAATCCCAGTTCAAATATTACCTGCAGCAGCCAGATGGGCTGTAACCTCATCAGCCGCCGTCGAGTTGAGAATATCTGAATCATCATAAGAGGTGTCCTCAGGAGAAGAAGGGGAGTCTTCATCAGCACTTAGCATACTGTGTTCAGTGTAAGTAGCCACGTGGACCTGTTGTACTTGTTGGGCCACTGCATGGGCTTCTATGGTAGCCATGTGTTCAGTTTGAGTCACTCCGTGTTCCTCCATGAAGATCTACTGCCAGAATAAAAGAAAAACAAAACAAAAAACAGAATTCAGCGTGTAATGTAGCATGATTCCTAAACTAAGAAAAAGATTGATACTTTCTCCAAAGAACAAAAGGACTTTGACAAGCCTGATTTCACTACTTACCTCATCACACCAAGCCACGGGAAACAGAAAGCACTATTCAAATATGGAGGGGGTCTGGGGCTGTGGTAAAGTGCTTGCCTTGCATATGTGAGGCACTAGGTTCAATCCTCAGCACCACATAAAAATAAATAGATACTGTGTGTTTATCTACAACTAAATTTTTTTTTTTAATGGAAGGACGTTTTCCTTATGTGAAACCATTTTGATGGAAATTCACTGTGATAATTTTATATCTCACGTCACAACTAACAAATATTCTTGACACAAATAACAAAAAGACTTTAAAAATATAAGAACACAACAAAAATTGCCAGGCATGATAGTACCCGCCTGTCATCCCAGCTATTCAGGAGGCTGAGGCAGGAGGATCACAAGTTCAAGACCACCATGAACAACTTAGTGAAATCTTGTCTCAAAATAAAAATAAAAAGGGCCAGGGATGTAACTCAGTGACAGAGCATTTGCCTAACACATGCAAAGTCCTAGGGACCTGTCCCTAGTAATGCAAAACATAAAAGAAAACAAAATATCCCAGTGACTAGCATTTGACATTATGGACATAAAAACTGTAAATAAGTCAAATACTTAACATTTTCTTTGTATTTCAAAGAAAATGGGAGTTAACCCCCTCATACGTTTATTCAAATTGACTTCTCTGCTTACAAAGCTACATTTTTTGTAAACCCTAAACTGAAGCAGTAAATTATAATGCAGTGAAGTTTGCTCTCCTGCTGTACTTACAATCTCCTTTCCCTTTCTAGTTCATTATTCTTGGAAAAAAAAATGAGCACAAGATATATGTATATAGATTTAAAATTAAAATGTGCATATTATATATATTGTTTGCCTTTCTCATATTAAAATATATCTGGACATTTTAACACATTAAAACTATATAGAGGGACTGGGGTTGTGGCTCGTGGTAGAACACTTTCCTAATACATGTGAGGCACGCAAATAAATAATACATAAACGAATAAATAAATAAATAAAAATAAATTTTGAAAAATCACTCTATAGATCTACCATATTGTTTTTAAAGAGCTACAGAATACGTCATTGTATGATGTGCTGTAATTTATGTAACCAATCACCTACTGATGAAGCAAGGCTGCTTCCAAAATTTTGATGTTATAAACATCAGCATCGTGAATTCTTGCATATAATATTTTGTATATTGGTCCCTCAAAAAATTTAAAATAGAACTACTGTACAATTCAGCAATTCCACTTCTGGTACTTACCCAGAAGAATTGGAAGCAGGGTCTCAAAGAGAGATTTGTATACCCATGTTCATAGCAGCATTATTCACAATAGCCAAAAGGTGGAAGCTACCCAAGTGTCCATCAACGGGTGATTGGGAAACAAAATGTGGTACATACATACCACATATTATTCAGCCTTAAAAAGGAAAAAAAAATGCAAATTAGGAATAAAGGGGAACTTCCTCAACTTGTTAAAAGACATCTACAAAAAACCTACAGCTAACATTATATTTAATGGTGAGAAACTGGAAGCTTTTCCACTAAAGTCAGAAAAAAAATAAGGATGTCTCCTCTCAATACTTTTTCCAACATTGTCCTAGAAATGCTAGTTAATTCGATAAGACAATACATAAACAAATAGTACTGTGATTGGGAAGGAAGAAACAAAACTGTTTCTGTTAATGGATGGCATATTTTTCTATGTAAAAAATTTAAGACAATCAACAAAAATCTGGAACTAATAGTAATTATAGCAAGGTTGCAAGATACAAAATGAACATTCAAAAGTCAATATTTTCCTATACATCAGCAATGAACAAATGGAATTTGAAGTTAAAACATATTATTTATATTAACACCCACAAAAAATGAAATCCGAAGGTATGAATCTAACAAAATCGGTACAAAATCTATACAGGGAAAATTATAAAACTCTGATGAAAGAAATCAACTAAATAAATAGATATTCCATATTGATGGATAGGAAGACTCAATACTATCAATTATCAGGAGTAACAAATGAATTATGGGTCTCTGAACTGCCCAAAGAGAGAGGCAACATCTCTCTTGAGACAAGGGAATTTCTCAGTGCAAAGGTCCTGACAGAAAACTGCCCAGTTGTATAGTGATGCCCTGTTCAAAGGGAAATTCTTTGTTAGCCAAGGAGTTTTATTATTTCAAAACTTTGGGTTCAAATGTCTGCTGCCTGGAGGTAGAGTTCTAATTGGGCTGCTTTTACCGTCAGCTTCAGTTTTGTTTATCTTATAATTTTTTAAAGTTGTAGATGGACTCAATACCTGTATTTTAGTTGTTTTTATTTTTACGTGGTGCCAGGGATCGAACCCAGTGCCTCGTGCACGCTAGGCAAGTGCTCAACCACTGAGCCACAACAAGGCCCCTGGTTTTGTTTCTCTTGAAGAAGCTTTCTCACAATAAATCCTTCTGAAGTTTAAACCTATATAGTAAACGTGCAAGCTTGCTCATGGTCAGTCTTCCTCCACCAGAAGCAGACTGGACCGAAAAGCCCTAGCTTTTTCTTTACTTTTGTGTCTGTTTTTTTCCTAATCCCCTTATCAACCAGTTTGGTTACCTGTAAATAAACTGTTGCTCAGGATGTGACAAACAACATGTCAGTTCTTCCAACTTCATCTCTAAATTCAACATAATCCCAAACAAAATATTAGCAAGCTATTGTGGATATCAACAAACTGTTGTTAAAATTTATACTGAGAGGCTGGACATGGTGGCACACACCTGTAATCTCTGTGATTTGAGAGGCTGAGGCAGGAGGATCACAAATCCTAGACCAGCCTCAGCAACTTAGAGGCTCTAAGCAACTTAACGAGACCCTATCTCAAAAAGGCTGGGGACATAGCTTGGTGGTAGAGTACCCCTGGGTTCAAAGGCTGGGGACATAGCTTGGTGGTAGAATATCCCTGGGTTCAATACTCACCCCCGCCCCACCCTGCCCCGGGCTGCCACCAACACACACACACACACAAATGTTTATCGGAGGGGCTGGAGACCCAGAAGAGCCAACAGAATACTGAAGAATAAGAAAGTAAGAGGATTGACACCATCTGACTTTAAGAAAAGAAATCAGGACAGTATGATACTGGCAAAAGAACAATTAGTTCAATGAAACAAAAACAGAGAGCCTAGAAATAGACATGCATAAATACAGTCAACTGATTTTTTTTAAAATATATTTTTTAGTTGTTGATGGACTTTTTTTGTTTATTAAATTCAGTGCTGAGAATTGTACCTAGAACCTCACATATGCTAGATATGTACTCTACCACTGAGCTACAACCCAAGTCCCAGTCAGCTGATTTTTTTATAGGGGGGCAAAGTCAATATGAAGTTTCAACAAAATTAGTCTTTTCAATGAATGGGTGCTAGAACACATATACATTCACATCAAAAAACTAATCAAGACACAGACCTTATTCTAATTAATTATTTAAGATGGAGTCTTGTCCAGGCTGCCTTGAACTTCTAGGTACAAGGAATCCCCTGCTTCAGCCTCTTGAGTAGCTGGGACTATAGACACCAACCACTGTACCCAACCAGATCTTCTATTCTTCACAAAAATAAGCTCAAAATAGATCATGTACCTAAGTATAAAATGACTAGATGATAATATGGAAAAAAAAATCTAGATAACTTATGGCAATGACTTCTTAAATACAATGCCAAAGTCAGGATACATAAAAGAAAGAATTGAGAAACTGGACTTCAAAACAATAAAAACTTTTACTCTAGACAGGCACAGTGGCGTTATGCCTGTAATCCCAGTGACTCAGGAGGCTGAGGCATGAGGACTGAAAGTTCAAAGTCATTCTCAGCAACTTACTGAGACCCTATCTCAAAATAAAAAACAAAAAGGGCTGGGGATGTGACTCAGTGGTTAAGTGCTCCTATATGCAATCCCTAGTACCAAAAACAAAACAGAACATAAAACCAGAAAAAAAAAAAAAAATGGGGGCTGGGGACGTGGCTCAAGTGGTAGCGCGCTCGCCTGGCATGCGTGCAGCCCGGGTTCGATCCTCAGCACCACATACCAACAAAGATGTTGTGTCCGCCAAGAACTAAAAAATAAATATTAAAAATTCTCTCTCTCTCTCTCTCTCCTCTCTCTTTAAAAAAAAAATTTATTCTGTGTAAGACACTGTCAAAAGAATGAGAAGATAAGCTCATAGGTTAGAGAAAAATATGTGTAAAAAGACATATCTAATAAAGGACTGTTATCCAAAATAAACAAAGAATTCTTACAACTCAACAATAGTAAAATAACCAATCTGAAGAGAGATCTCAAAGAAGGTATACAAGTGATAAATAAGCATAGAAAAAAATTTTCAACATCATATGCCAATAGGGAATTGGGTATTAAAACAAGATACCACTACATGCCTATTAGAATAGGTACAATCCAAATCACTAGCAACACTAAATGCTATCCAGAATGTGGATTAAGAATTGTCACTCATTGCTGGGTACAGTCATTTTCAAAGACAGTTTGGCATTTCTTACAAAACTGAATACACTCTTACTATACGATCCAGCAATTATAGTTCTTGGTATTACCCAAAGGAATTGAAAACTTAAGTTCACACAAAAATCTGCACATTGATGTTTACAGCAGTTTTATCTGCAATTGCCAAAACTTGGAAGCAACACAATGTCCTTCAGTAAATGAACAGATAGAAAAATGTTGTTGATCCAAACTATGAAATTATTATTTGGCACTAAAAAGAAATTAACTATCAGGCCATAGAAAAACCTTAAATTAACATTACCAGGTAAAAGGAGTCAATCTGAAAGGGTTATATAACACATGATTTCAACTATATGACCTTCTAGAAAGGGCAAATTATGCAGACAGTAAAAGGTTCAGTGATTTCCAGGTATTAAGGGGAATAGAGGGATGAATAGGCAAAGCACAGAGGATTTTGAAGGCAGTAAAACTACTCTGTATGACACCATAGTAGTAGATACATATCATTATACATTTGTTCAAACCCATAGAACATACAACACCAATGTAAACACCTAATGTATACTTCTGGAATTTGGTGACAATGGCATGTAAATCCAGGCTCATAGACCAGGACAAATGCACCTCTCTGGTGCAGTAAGTTGATAGAGGGGAAAGCCATGCATGTATGAGGGCAAGGATTATAAAAGAAATCTCTGTATCTTCCATTCAATTTTGTGTAAACCTGAACTACTGAAAAAAAAAGTAGTCTATTTGAAACTAATTTTCTAAAAAAGGAAATTCTGACACATTGCTACAACCTGGATGAGATTTGAGGAAAAGGCATTTTGCTCAGTGAAATAAGCCAGTGGCAAAAATAAATACTATATAATTTCATTTACATGAAGTAGTTACAGTAGTGAAAATCACAGTTAAGCAAAGTGGAAAAGTAGTTGCCAGAGGCTGAGGGGAAGAGGGAATGAGGAGGTGCTTCATGGGTTCAAAATTTCAGTTTTGTAAGATGAAAGGAGTTCTGGAGCTTGGATGCACAATATGAATGTACCCAACATTACTGAACTAGACATCTGAAAATGAGTAAGATGATAAATTTATTGTTGTATATATTTTACCACAATTTGAAATTTCAAAATCCTTATACAAGTTTAACTTCTATAGAAAGAATGAGATTAATCTCAGGACAGAATTTAAAAACTAGCCCTTTATTGTCTTTATTTAAAAACTGTACACACTATTTGATAATTGCTTTTAAGAATAAATTCTTGAACTGGTGATGTGGCTCAGTAGTATAGTGCTTGCCTGACACTCATGAGGCCCTGGGTTTGATCCCCACAACCACAAAAACAAAACCAAACAAAAAGAATAAATTCTTGAAGATATAATTGCTTGGTCAAAGGACATATACTTTAAATTTTGACCCATCCATATTGAAAAGTTGAATATACAACCTTATGTATATAAACCCACACAAAAATGTGAAATTTGACTATTGTGATAATATACATCACTGTATATCTAGAACTTACCAAAAGAAATTGCAATCATATAGATACAGGCAAATGACTTTTATGGCTACATCTAAAAGGAACATAATAATATATTTAAATTCTTGTCACTTTTACTCTGCTCTATTATAAGTCTCATTTTCCATCTTTGGGGACTTCTAAAATCCTTTGTTCCTCTGAGTAATCACTTTAAGTTTCATCCTGCTGTCTTTCTTCTTCAGGTCAACTGTTTGCATGCAGATGACCAGATTCTTTTTTTTTTTTTTTT
Source organism: Ictidomys tridecemlineatus (assembly GCF_052094955.1). Classification (NCBI taxonomy): domain Eukaryota; kingdom Metazoa; phylum Chordata; class Mammalia; order Rodentia; family Sciuridae; genus Ictidomys; species Ictidomys tridecemlineatus. Next base: position 207,254,594 of record NC_135478.1, on the reverse strand, counting down.
TAAAGAGAGTGAGAGAGGAGAGAGAGAGAGAGAGAGAGAGAGAGAGAGAGAGAGAGAGAGAGAGAGAGAGAGAGAATTTTAATATTTATTTTTTAGTTCTCGGCGGACACAACATCTTTGTTGGTATGTGGTGCTGAGGATCGAACCCGGGCCGCACGCATGCCAGGCGAGCGCGCTACCGCTTGAGCCACATCCCCAGCCCCCAGATTCTTATTTTTGTTCTTGATTCTGTTTTAATTCTTGCACTATTCCCAAATCTTTTTGCTCTTTTAATTGCCTTTTTTTAAAACTACATTCTACACATATGACAATTCATCCTTCTAACATAGTAATTATTAACTTTGGAACTATTTAATTATCTCAAGGAGTATGCTGTATTTCAATATAAAGTTCACTATAATTACAAAATAAAACAACCACAGGGTTCCACAAATCCAAAAAGATTAGGAAGCACTCAGCTATCACACCAATCCCCTTCTCACTCTTCCTTTCCTGTTGAGGTTATCTCCCCCCGCCATCACACCCTCCTTTTTCCAAATGAAGCTTTTTAAGAGGAACATGGCAAAATAATATTTATTTAATAGAGAAATAAAAGGAAGAAAAACGGGACAAAATGTTAACATTTGGAAAATCTGGGTAAGGAGACTACAAAAATTATTTGTATCATATTTGGAACATTTCTAAAAGTCTGACATTATGGACTATTAAAATCTTTTTTTTTAAAGAGATATACTTGATAAGCTGCCCCAAGATTTCATCCATATCTTGTATTTGGTGCAAGTTTCAGAAAATCGAAGGGAATATGTCCTCGCCCCCAGATTTGTACTTATCTAAAATGTAATTGAACACACTAAGTCACACAGTTAAACACAATATATGAGAAGAAAATACCAATAAAGTGCTATTTTTCCATCCATTTCTCTGTTCTCCTAATCTAAGAGACAAATTGCATAGGGCATTTTAGAATTCTGGGTACTTCAAAATTGTTTTCAAATGATTTGGGATTAGATGGCATCAAACTGCTTTTCAAAGGGATTTGTACGCTATGTGCTTGGCATAATGGATTTCAATTCTTTGCTCCCAAATGCAGTTCACAGCATAAATCAATAGGGCTGTCTGCTCCACAGACTTGTCACTTCTGCCTAGTGCCTCATCTCTTTCCACCTCCCTCCCTCATCCTAGCCTTCAGTCTCTCTAACCATTTGTATTCTACACACTCTAAAATGCAAAGGCAAGGGTGTTCTGGTTTCTTTGAACCAGAGTGAGATATCTGTAAATGTTGCTTTCAATGTTTTCATAAATTAAACAGATTGTCTAAAGCCAGATATGACTGACATACACATATTGAGATCATTAGACTCCATCTAGTTAAGTCAATTTTAGTGAAGCAATTTAGCTTTCATTCATAAGCAATCAGATTCTCTGGCTAGCAAAACCGATGAGAATTGCTAAAAGGCTGAAATATATTAGATAATGTGAATTTTTAAAAACCAGGGGCTGGGGTTGTGGCTCAGCAGTAGAACACTTACATAGCATGTGCGAGGCCTTGGTTTCGATCCTCAGCACCACATAAAAATAGATAAATAAAATAAAGGTATTGTGTCCAACTATAACTAAAAAATAAAATATTTAAAAAAAATAAAATAAAAAACCAGCATAGACTATTGCCCAGATATATAGAACCCCTGGACAAGTTACCTCTAAGCTTCAATTCTGTCATTTTTTAAGTGGGGGAAAAAAATGACAGTACCTATCCTCAAAAAGATGACGTGAGGATTAAATGAGATGATCCAGATAAAGTCAGGAACACAGTACCTGGCACACAAGTACTCAACATTAATTATGATGATGCCAGAATCCATGTGTCTTTATAACTCTATTCTTCCTGACTCATGTCCTTGGCTAGTCTCCTAAGCATCAGGCCTCAATTTTTCATCTTTAAATTAGACACCCATCTCTGAGGATGGTTTTCTTGATTGTATTCAAAAGATTTGCACCCTAAAGCCCTATATTATATTAACTCCAGCAACTGAAATACTGTTCTCCTAGACACAAAATAAAGAAACTACAAGAAACCAATACTCCTAGTATAATTTTGTGATAACTCACGAAATGGAGAGGATCATGGCTGGGGTGTGGCTCAGTGGCACAGTGCTTGCCTAGCATGTACAAGGCTCTGGGTTAGATCCCCAACACTGACCCCCAGTGCCACCCCCACCTCTATTCCCACCCCCCAAAAAAGAGAGGCTTGGATGGACCTGTCAATGATTCTTCTGAACCAATGTGAAAAGATGAAAATACTGGTAATGCATATGGATTCAAATAAAAGAGTATAACCACTTTATTAAAACTTCTTCCTAAGCCTGAGGTATAATCACCTGGGGTACAATATGTGCTTCATCTAAAGGTCTGAGTAGAGATGAGTATCTACTTTTGCCCTTGTAAGCCAGGTAGGGTAAGACTGAAGATAATGGAAGAGAGTGCAGAAAAAGACTTCTTAATCCAGCAAATCCTGGTACTTGTGGTCAATAATATCTAGGGAACTGCTGAGTCTGGAGACATGTTCAAGGGAGCTAAATTTAGTCTAATCCACACATAATGGATAACATTATGTGTAGAGTATTTTTAAAAATCAAAGTGCAAAGAACAGGTTAGGAAATCTAATCAAAGTATAATTAAATGTAAAAGAAAGCATTAGTCTAATCGATAGCATTATCATACCAAAAGAAAAACTGTAAGAACTGCCTAAGGGAAAAATCTCAGACCAAGCAATGTGCCTACCCAGGAAAACCCAGAGAGGCTCAATTTACATTCTTGGACACATCTAGAATTCAAACTATCACTAAGACAGAAATTACACTCCACAGAACAAAAAAGCCTGAAGCCAACCCTAGAATTTGCTTCTTGTAGGACATAGAGTAATGGATCAAACCTCACACCACAGCAGAAAAAAAGTAAACTGCACAAAAAAGTCAGTTGGAAACAGAAGTTGAAATATGGCTTAATTCTGAGTAGAAATGGAGTTTATGACTAGAAGAATCTACTTGAGAGGGAATATTCTCTTTCACAGTGTAATATCTGAATTGTTGAAGGGAAAAAAAAAACACAACCAAACCAACCTCCTGACTAGGCACTTACAAAAAAAAAAAAAAAAAAGGAAAGAAAGAAAGAAAAAGAAAAGTCACAGTCATATGTGTAATTATTGCTTTCCATTTCCAAACTCCAAGTATGGACCAAAATACAATTAAATGTGATACCAAACAATGTAAAAGTTAATGACATAAAAGCGAAGATAAGGCTGACAGAAATCAGGAGGTAGGGGCAGAAAGGTGGAGCAATGGTCAGGAGTATTAATGTCTTTTCCTTCATAGTAAAGGAAGCCGAATATCCTATCATAACAGGAAAATTTAATTTACAATGTAACTATCAAAAATAGAAGGAATGGGGCTGGGGTTGTGGCTCAGTGGTAGAGCACTTGCCTAGCATGTGTGAGGCACTGGGTTCAATTCTCAGTACCACATATAAACAAACAAATAAAAAAGGTCCATCAATAACTAATAAAAATTTTTTAAAAATAGGATACTCTAAAGTAATCATTACATTTCATAGAAGGAAGTCAATAATGCCCAAGTGTGATAAATCAAGAAAAAAATAGTATAGATGTTTTAGAGTTATGGAGGTATTACTGTTTGATAACCCTAATAAACAAAATAGTTAAAACTATAAATAAAATGTTAAAGTAACTGCCACTGTAATAGGGACTGGGGGTAGGAAGAGTGTAGCAAATTTTATAATCTTCTATCTGATCTTTTATCATATGAATTATGACTTTTAACAAATGATCTTTTTTTTATTTTTAAAATTTTTTTTTAGTTGTAGTTGGACAATACCCTTATTTTATTTTTATTTGGTGCTGAGGGTCATGCTAAGTGAGCACTCTATCTCTGAGCCACAACCTCAGTCCCTTAACAAAATGATCTTTAAAAACAAATGAATTTTGCTTTCTAAACTGATCCTTTTGAAAATTAAAATCAAATGATATGCTAGGAAAACCCTTCTCATGCTAAGAACCAAGAGAACAGCCCCATTAGAGTTTAGAAATTGCCTTATCTTGAATAAGACTAATTTAACTTGGAGTATCTGAAACTAAAAGAATTTTATATGACTGTAATCACAACATTTTTCATACTAATGTTGATTAAATTTGTAAACTGTCATTAACAATGACCATCTGGTCGACAATGATGCTCTTACAGAACAAGATTTACCATACAATTTCATGATGACTTGAAGATGAGTGGATGGTTTTATTAAAACAATATTGTGCCAGGCATGGTGGCACATGCCTGTAATCCCAGCAACTCAGGAAGCTGAGGCAGGAGGATCATGAGTTAAAACCCAGGCTCAGCAAATTAGTGAGGCCCTAAGCAACTGAGCAAAATCTGTCTTTAATAAAATATTTTTAAAGGGCTAGGGATATGGCTTGGCAGTTAAGTGCCCTGGGTTCAATCCCTGGTACCAAAAACAACAACAAAACATTGTAAGCTCATTGAAGGCACTGTTGGGTCCACAGGTCTCTTAAAGTATGTCTTAATTTGTCCCTTAATAAAAAATTGGGAGGTGACTGGTTGCACTTTAATTACTAAAGCTAAACCCAGAAAATTACAGTTTCTCTATACATATTTAATTTTATTATAGATATAATTTTGTTAATTCTATATAATCAATGTGTGTATGTGTGTGTATCCCATTTCCAAGACTTCTAACAGTTGTCCTTTAATATTCATGAAGGGGCTGGGGTTGTAGCTCAGTTGCACGTATGAGGAACTCAGCACCACATAAAAATAAATAAAATAAAGGTATCGTGTCCTTCTACAACTATAATTTTAAAAATTTCATGAAGGATTGGTTCCAGGACCCTGCATGGACACCAAAATATATGATTTCAATATGACATATGAATCATTTGCTTAGGATTTATACACATCCTCCCATATAAATATTTTAAATCATCTCAAGATTACTTATAATATTTAACATAATGCAAATAATATGCAAAGTATTGTTAGACTGTATTGTTTAAAGAATGATGATAAGGGAAAAAAGTATGCATATGTTCAGTACAGGTGCATTTTTTTTCCTGAATATTTTTGATCCATTGTTGGTTGATTCCATGTAAGTGGAACTCTTGGAAGCAGAAGACCAACTATACTTGTTCTGAGTGGCTCTATACCCAGCTGGGGGATGGATCAGTCAAGGAAGTTTTCCAGACTTGCCAACCAGCTTCCCTCTTAAAATTTTGCACAGGGAGATTGGAAGAGGAGAGAAGGTATTTCATTCACATCAGCATTGCTCCAATAATAGAGGACACTGTATCCCCCAACTCCAGCTGTGTCCTTCCTTTGTCCCTGGTGGCTGAGCACCAGCTGGAAAGCATCCCACCCAGAAGTCAGACTGTCAGCCTTGTGGGGTCCTCTCTGAGCTCCTTAGGTTCTTCTCTTTTTGTTCCCCTACCCCTAGGGGTGGCAGCTGTTTCCTGTATGGATTATCTCAGTGTATACTTTATTCTTCTTTCAGTCTTCCAACACCTGGAATTAAATTTTCTGAAATACCCTCATACATTTTCTAGGCACTGCTTGATACAAAGGAAAGAAACTGTGTATCCTCATCAGAAATTACTCCTAGAACACTGCTAAACAACAATCTGGGCTTCTTATGCTCTCAATAAAGAAGTGAGTCTAAGCCCAATTTTAGAAGACCACCATTAGGGCTTCTATTTCCAGAAACTGTTTCTGTTTCCATACACTGATGAAGTATAGTACAAAATCAGTTCCAAATCGTTAAAAAATTAAAGAGTATAAAATCACTCATAAAAAGAGAAACGGGTTAAGAAGTGAGAAGAGGGTACAGACGGAAAAGGAAGGAGATACAAACATTTATCCAAAAATTTCAAACATTTATGGATAAACATAAAACCCTTAAAACTTATAGACTGTTTATTTCTGGAATTTTTTTTTTTTTAAAGAGAGAGTGAGAGAGGAGAGAGAGAGAGAATTTTTAATATTTATTTTCTAGTTTTTGGCGGACACAACATCTTTGTTTGTATGTGGTGCTGAGGATCGAACCTGGGCTGCACGCATGCCAGACGGGCGCGCTACCGCTTGAGCCACATCCCCAGCCCCTATTTCTGGAATTTTCTTTTTGATATTTTCAGACCATAATGAAAACCATGGAAAATAAAACTGTGGATAAGCAGCAGGTAGTATATGTAGGTCTATGTATATGTACTGAAAATAAGGCTTGGATGCTGTCTATAATTTCCAGCACTGGCTAGAAGTGATTTAATTATTATTATACAAGGGACCCATTGTGTATAAGGGTCCATTCCATCTCAATCCCGATCCTCACTGCTATAGCAGGATGGTTAAGAAGAGACTCTAGAGTCACAACACAGAATTTGAATCTCTGCTTTCCCACTTATTGGCACCTTTTCATTGGGCTTCTGTGACTTAGTTAAAATGGGGAGAATAATATCATCCACTTCATAGAATTAATGTAAAGATCAAATGAGCTACTATTTGTAACAGGGCTTAAAATGGGACATGCATCACAGTGAGTGCTGTATAAGTATAGCTTATCAGAACAGTATTTCACATACAAAGACAGGTAAAGTATAAAAATGCCAAAAGTTACATGATTTTTTTTTTATACTGGAAGAAAAAAATGCTTACAGATCACACAAGGAGTTTTGACTACACAAAGATGTCTATCAGGGAACAGTTCTTAATCTTTTCTGAATCATAGACCCTTTTGAGGATGAGTAAAAGCTACATCGCTTTTCCCTAGAAAAATACATACACATAATGAGTTTTTCAAAATATTTTAATGCTCTTTAACTCAAATGACATACAGACCATTTCATGATAGTATTGTTATAACAATGATAAAACACTAGAGGGTGCCACAACCAAAGCAAAAAATGTAAAGACAGCATAAGATATTTAAGGTTGCCTCTCACATTCATCAACTGGAACAAATAAAAAAGTTAAGTGAATCTACTTCACCAAATGCTTTAAAACGCCAACTTACAGTTTCTAGACTAACAACACCCAACAGAACTTTCTGCAATGATGGAAATGTTCTAAATTGGCACTGTTCAAAACAGTAGACACTGACTACACTGAAATATAACTAATTCTATTTAATTTTAAATCTAATTAATTTACATGTGGCTTGTGACTACTACCATACTCTGGGAAGTTCTATATTCTGTTTTTGTTTTAAAATGATTTCTAATCACAGACCACTACATATGGTTGTTACTAGGAATTTCTAAAAGAAGAGGTTCATCAAATAATTCCCACCAATCTATCTTTCATAATAATTCAACATTTCAGAGATAAAGATTATCTTGCCTGCTCCCCACCTTGTAGGTGTTCACAATCAAAAATAAAGCTTTCTTCTACTCTTCACCAAATACTCTACCTACTGAATTCCCTGTTATTTAATTCAAACATATTCTTAAGCCCTTGGGTTATAAAAAGCTTTTGAAAAAAAGTGCATATTGAAAGACTGAATCAATAAATTAAATATGTAGGCTTTGCTATTTAAAAAAAGAACAAATCCTATTATAGTGAGAGCAAACTGCCAAGGGCTAAAGGAACACTATGAAGACTGCCAGGATGTGGAGCAGGATCCTGAAAGAGAAGACAAGACTCTTCGGGCTCTGGAATGAAAGAAGGGAATTGCAGGCAGAGGCAAGAGCCTACAAAAGCACATGGCATGGCAAGGAGGCATCAATGAACACTTAAGACTACAAATACAGGAAGAATCTGGGACCAAAGAAACCTGGCTCTCAGCTGACTCTGCACCAGATTCTTTCTTTACACTGTAACTTGGTCTGCTAAAAACAAAGCCAACACTGACCCATCTATCAAAGAGGAAAGCACGTGGAACAGCACATGGTTTATAACCCAGTGTCTGGCACAGTGCCTTGAATGCAGTAGGTACCTAATAAATGTTGGTGACTATGATAAAAAGGATTTGAAAATGCATTCCCAAACATTTAGGTGCTTATTAAGTAGCCACAAATATCAATTAAAAAGCAGGTGACTTGACAAAATTATACCTGGTTTAGAAACATGGTGGATGGAAAGTCTGGTTGTGCCCAAGCAATTGTGATCGGGTCAGAATGCAGCTGGCCTGGCTATTATTACAGAATAATCGTTTATCCACAGCTGCTCCCAAATTACCAAAAATCAAATAAGTAGTTGTCATGTGATAGCAGGATTAGAGGCTGCCTCAATTTCCATTAAGGAGAAATAACATAAATTGCCCCAAATCCCGCCTCTCAGTCTGAGATCAGCACAAAGGACACTTTCATTCAGACCCTGCATACTGTGAAACACAGCATTGTTGCCTGGCTGCTTCTGTGGCGGGCCTCAATTCTGCTGGTTCTGTCACTGCACAACTGACATTCAGTGAAAGCTGTTTCCTAGCTTCTGCAGAACACTTCAATGCATGATTTTTCTTTTGAGATAACTGAACTAAAGACTTACTTCTGCATCAAATTATAAAAGTATAAGTGCCAATGACACAGATCTAGGAATCTCTGTAATTCAATCTTATTCATTCAACATATCTTTACTAATTCTTATCAGATACTCCTATTTTATTTTAGCATGAGTTTTCAACTCTCACTTTATATATTATGTTCAAAAAACACGCATTCTTAAAGAAGTGACACACACTTTTTTATGAGGGGAGGTTATTGAAAATATACAGGTGTGAGAAAACAGAAACTCTAACCACCACCATTACAAGTTAACCATTTGGTTTACATGTTTCAGGAATCCACCCACTACCCCTACTCCAGTTTCTCATACAGTTGGTTTTGTTTTGATGCTTTTAAACAAAAGACAGCTTATATTGTACAAACTGTTTATAAATATTTTTCATTTAATATGGAGTAAAATTTGCCATTAATTTAAAAATGTTTACAGAGCATTCTTTGTATTTTCCTAATTCCTTAAAGTCAGTCACTTAGATTGTTTCCAATTTTTCACTATTATGAAAAACACTGGGGCTGGGGATGTGGCTCAAGCAGTAGCATGCTCGCCTGGCATACGCAGGGCGCTGGGTTCGAACCTCAGCACCAAATTAAAAAAATAAAAAATAAAGATGTTGTGTCACCGAAAACTAAAAACTAAATATTAAAAAATTCTCTCTCTCTCTCTCTAAGGAAAAAGAAAAACACTGCTATGATAATTTTGGTATTCAATAAATATCTATTGGATACTTATTTGAATAAACAAAAGTTTTTTAGGCTAAGTTTTAAATACATAGCCTTTTTCCTTTTTTTTTAAACCTTTAAAGGACATTAAAGGGCTGGGGATGTGGCTCAAGCGGTAGCGCGCTCGCCTGGCATGCGTGTGGCCCGGGTTCGATTCTCAGCACCACATACAAAAAAACAAAGATGCTGTGTCCGCCGAAAACTAAAAAATAAATATTAAAATTCTCCCTCCCTCTCTCTCTCTCTCTCTCTCTTAAAAAAAAGGATATTAAAAATGTTAAGTAATCATACAGTTATCATTCTGGACACACTCTTACTGCAGATATAGAAAGGTCATGTAGTAAGAACAATAATCCAAACATAATGATATGTAGATAATACCTGATGTTAGAGGACAGAATAAAAAATATTAACTCATTAACCTTGACTTTATATTTAAACATATATTTAAAAGCAAAGTATGATTTGATGCTACAGTCTCAGCAGCACAAGAGGATCACTTGAGCCCAGAAGATAGAGGCCATCCTGGGCAACACAGCAAGACCCAAAGAAAGAAAGAAGGAAAGAAAGTCAGAAAAGCTGTTAGAAGGGCTGAGGATGTGGCTCAAGCGGTAGCGCGCTCGTCTGGCATGCGTGCGGCCCGGGTTCAATCCTCAGCACCACATACCAACAAAGATGTTGTGTCTGCCAATAACTAACTAAATAAATAAATATTTTAAAAAAAAAAGCTGTTAGAAGGTGGAATATAGAAAGAGAGAAGTGTTGAGGCATAAAACCCCATTTTCCAAAATGACAGGCTAAGAAACCCTACAAAAATTGATGAATTTTAAAAAAAAGCTTATCTTTTGAAATTATAAAGATAATTAACAAGTAACTTTAAAGATAATATCAAATAATGATAGATAAAGAGAGGATAGAAAATAATTAAATTATTGTTTTTCACATTAAAAAAAGCCAAAAATATTGCCTAAGGTTGATAAATGAGGGAATAGAAATTTAAACAATATTATTTAGCCTTATGGAAATAACCACAGAGAAGCTAAAAACAAATGATGAAACCATCTTTAAAGACTATCTCTGGACAATGGGATGGGGCTAGGAATGGAAGAAGAGAGAGACAAGAGACTTGAGGGTATTCATCTTAAACTCTCCATGGTTATTTGATTTGTCAGTGTATACAAAACCTGGCTGAAAAATCTGCAACTATTCACGTTGCCTCTGCAGCCCTCTTATCTTGATAAATGGTCAGATCCAACTGGCCACAGAGCATTCCTTAACCAGCTGCAGACCTAAAATCTTGGAGATCACGTATTCTGAGCTTCTCATTTTACAGATTAAATTATGATCCTGAAAGGCCAAGTTGAATTATCCAAAGTCATATTTCTAGCTGATGGCAAAACTCAAATCCATATCTCCTGCTTCCAAATCAAGTGCTCCATCTGTTCCATCAGAGACTCACCCTTTTTAATTGAAGAACAGTCTCTAAGCTTCATTTAAAAACAACAACAAAAAAAACATCTATTTTTTAGTTGTAGGTGGACACAATACCTTTACTTTATTTTTATGTGGTGCTGAGGATCAAACCCAGTGCCTCACGCGTCATAGGCGAGCACTCTAGCTCTGAGCCACAACCCAGCCCCTCTAAGCTTCATTTGCTTAGGCTCCCTAACTACTGTCATACATTATCATGTATGTTATAAAAATGATATGCATACTGCATTGAAGTGGTTGTTCAAACTGCACCAGCAGTTACCACATTGTGGTACCTCTAATATACCTCCTGCTCCTCTCACCTTCTACACCATTGCCATATAAGGGGATACAGCTACTTTGAGGACTGCTGCCAGAAAACTGAGAAGCCTGATAGCATGCTTCTAAGCCACAGAAATAAATGTTATTCATAAAGTTTCCAAAGAAATCCTCTGTGAGCACCCTGTCAACTGATTTCATATTCTTCTTCACAAATATTAAATGATTTCACTATGTATCCACTCTATTTCCAGTAGAGGAACAAAATGGTTTAAATTTTTAAAAAATGGTGGTGGGGGGACTGGGCTGTGGCTCAGTGGTAGAGTGCTCACCTAGCACATATGAGGCACTGAGTTCAAGCCTCAGCACCACATACATAAATAAACAAACAAATAAATAAAATAAAGGTATTGTGTCCATCTATAACTAATTTTTTTTAACTGATGGTAGTGGCACAAGGGGCTGACTTTTTTTTTTAAAGAGAGAAAATTTTAATATTTATTTTTTTAGTAGACACAACATCTTTGTTTGTATGTGGTGCTGAGGATCGAACCTGGGCCACGCACATGCCAAGTGAGCGCACTACGGCTTGAGCCACATCCCCAGAAGGGGCTGACTTTTTAAGGAAAGGGGAATTGGGCATACAAATTTTTGTTTGTAATCATTATACTACTTTATAAAAATTATTTTTTGAATTTTTAAAGTGTGAAAGACACTATAGATTATTAGTTATATAAATTCCGGAGCAGGGAAACACAAATTAACATGAAAAATGGGGGCCAGGCCAATCACTGGAAATCAAGTACATATAAATGTATGAAGATCTAATGACAAAACCCCAACATCTACTGTATTTTCCACAAATTAAACACAACTTATGAATAGTACACTCACTAATCTAAAATAAACATACTGAATGTTTCAAAGCTTTCTCACACATGAGCTGAGCCTAAGGTCTGTGGGGCAACAACAGCAGCATTGCTTGATGAGGCAGTCTGAACAGCCAGCCTATCATTCATTTCTTGGTTTATTTCTCTCTTTGATCCACTGTGAAACTGAGGGCTAAAAATCCTTCTAAGTTTGGTGGTGACAATACCAATTGAGGCTTTTTAAACAATCAAATAACATATATAAAAACACACTGTAATGGAAACATGCTATAGAAACATAAGGCAATATTTTGTCTCACGGTGGAGCAAGCAAGAGAAGCAAAGGAACAAACAATTGCTGCATACATTCATGAAACCATCCATTCAGCATCAAAGTGCCAGATCTTCAGGCAGTGTAATGGTCAATTTGAATGATTGAATTAAGAGTGGCTGGAGATTAAGAGGCTTAAAGGTGTGTCTGGGAATGATTGGCATGTGGGATAGCAAAATGGAGACCCTCTCTAAGTGTGGGCAGCAACGTCCAATAGGATGGTGGCTTGGATGGAATAAAACTTGGAACAAGGAAGCAACAGTAGATGCTAACTTCATTCTTCTTCAACAGGTTCTTAATTACTGTTGTAATCACCTGGAAGACATCAAAGCGGACTCTGCCAGTGATTCTCCAGAAGGCTTCTGTCTCAGCCTAGGGTAACACCATTGATCCCTCTTGTTCTGAAGCTTCAGCCACTTGGTCTGTGCAGCTACTAGTTCCTGCCTGCGACAGCCCTTGTGGACTATCCAGCTTCTGGTCATGTAAGCCAACCTAATAAATCCTATTTTTATAATCATATTTCCTGTTGATTCTGTTCCTCTAGAGAATCCTGACTAATACATGCAGGAAGCTTCTGGTCTGATCAGAGACATACCATGTGAACTAAAGCATCAAAATGGCAGCCTGCAGGATGCAGAAAGCCCACATACGTGTTTTGCTTGGCCTGCAATAGTTTTTGTTTGGTCACTGTTTAAATGTAAATGAATGGTCAAACATTTAAAAATTAGAAGATAATATAAAATTCCAGATTTCTGGTTTTTCCCAAAAACTCAGGAAGGTTGGGAACCTCAGGAAGCAATACTGTATATAAAGCTTTGCTCTGTAGACTTCTTGGATTAAAAAATATGTGTACAGTTCTGGAAGCTAGGAATAAGGCTCAATGGTAGAGTGCCTCCCTAGCATATGTGTTTGATCCCTAGCACTGGGGTGGGTGGTGGATAAAGGGAAACAATTCTGTCATTTGTTAGCCCAAAGCCTTATATCATTTTTCCATGTCGTCTCTTCTCATCTCCCACTTGATGAGAGGCAGCCTGAGCAGCCCGTCTATCCCTGTGTACCTCACTTTCTCTATTTGTAAAATGGTGATAATATATTAATACCTTCCTTATAAGATATTAAATGAAATTAAGTAAAGCACTCAGCAGAGTGCCCTATCAATAAATGCTAACCATTATTATTATTATTTTAGCCTGGCAACAACTGACTGCAAAAGGGAGCAGACCCTGCTTGTTCCTTATCAACCAGCAAGTTCTCTTCAGGATGTTCACTCCTGGGTTGTCCTACTCATTTACAATGCCTGCCAGTCCACCCAACATCAGAGATTGTAACCCTAACAAAGACTTTGTAAGACAAATGTGTTAAGTGCTAAGGAAGATAATGGAGGGAAGAGCAAGGCTCAAAGGAGAAGTCAGGTAAATAGATCATTCAACAAAATTTATTGAGGTCCAGATTCTAGGACAGAGACACTAATGATGAGCAAGAAGGCAGAGTCCCTAACCTCAAGGAACTTAAAAAAAAAAGAAAAAAAAATTTTGTTTTGTTTTTTGTTTGGCAGTGCTGGGAATCAAACCCAGGGCTCACACATGCTACACAAACTACCACTGAGCTACAGGAACTTACATTCTGATAGAAGGAGCCCATAACAATAAAAATATAAAAGAATAAACAAGAATTTCAAAAAGTAGTATGTGCTATGCAGAAGGTACCACAAAGCAATGTAATTGTTAGGCACATTTAATTTGCAACTTGAATGATGAAAGGCAGCCATGTGAAGGGCTTAGGAGAAACGTTCTCCAGGCAAAAGGTACCACTAGAGCATAGTGAAAAGTGGGAGGAAGTGGAGATAAGAAGAGACAACTTGGAAAAATGATGTAAGGCTTTGGGAAGAATTTGGATTTAATATTGATCAGAAAAGATCTCTGGAGGAGCCACGTTAGAGGTGCTGCTGAGATTTGGCAGCATTCTGAGTAGAGAAAACAGTGCCACACAGGAGCACAAAAAGCAACAGCTGGCAGGGATAGGTGGGTGTTGGATGGTGGAGGCTTATGTGCTCTGTAAAGTAATATGCAGTTCCTCCTATAGTTCAGTGGTACCCAATATTATGAAGATCTCTTCCTAATGACACAAAAAGAACAAAAGAAAGTAAAAACAAAAAAACCCTTGTAGTGCAGGAAAGATTTCAAGACTGCTTGTAATAGGTGGATGCAGTGGTACCAGCCTATAATTCCAGTCAGTTGGGAAGCTAAGGCAGAAGGATCGCAAGTTGAAGGCCAGCCTCAGCAACTCATGGAGACCCTGTCTTTAAAAGGAAAATAGGACTAGGTTTGTGGCTTTGTGATTAAGCATTCCTAGGTTAAGCATCCCTAGTATCCCCACCCCCTGCCAAAAAAAAAAGACTGCTTGTAACCTTACAAGACAGTTGTACTTATTAAAAACAATAATGAGAAGAGTATATTACAAATAACTTGAAACTTAGTAAGCAGTGCTTTTGAGACAGCACCACCTATTCCACTTGTAAACAACCACAGGTCACAAAAGCCCTCTGAATAACTCCCAGCCACCTTCATGGTTACCTGATGGAAACATTGCTAAGGATGAATGACTGCCTTGAGTTTTGCAAACATTCCAACTGTGTGAAGAATGGTTTAGGAAGGATTGAGTCTACAGGCAGTCAAACTAGTCAGGTGACTAACTCAGTAGTCCATGAAGAAGACTAATAGGGGGCTGAAAGAACACAATGGAAACTGAAAGTCCAGTGAAATGTTTATTTGGTGGTGAAAACCCCCAAGGACTTGGTGAACTGGATGTGAACAGTAAGGAAAGGTTATGTTCAGCATGACTCCTACCTTCTGACTTTGGTTCATTAACCAGGCTACAAACAAGAAAAGTACAGATTTGCATTGGAAGATAGTACCTGATGGTCCTTTACAGGAGCTGCCCACTCATCAACAGAAGTGGGTAATGAAAGCAGAGAACACGAATAAAATTTACCAGAATAATGTGTAAAGTGTGACAATAACAAAAGCAAGGAAACTTGGGGAATATTCAAAGGGATATATCGAAGGCAAGAGTATGATAAAATGGAGATGTCAAAAGGAAAGAGGAGAAGCAGGAAACGGTGTCCTGAAGCTAAAAGGGAGAGGTCAACAAGATCAAATGCAGTGAAAGAAGAAAAAGAATTGAAATAATGACTTGCCAAGAAGTTCATTCATTCACTCAACACATACATGAGAGTCACCTACTGTGTGTCAAACATTGATGCAGTGAACAAAAATCAACCCTGACTTCTTGTATTTTATATCTGCCAGGTGGGAAATAAACTACAAACACACCAATAATAGTCTTTTTAGGAGCAATAAGTGCCAAGGGAAAATATAATGAAGCTGTATTAGGGAGACAGGGCAGGAAAGGGTACTAGTCAGAGAATGCCTTTCTGACAAGCCATCTGAACTCAAATCTGCAGGAAGTAAGAGAGACAGCATGAAATACTAGGGCAAAGTGTTCTTGCTGGCAGCAAGAACATTACATGCCAAGACACTGAGGCAGGAGTGCACTTAAAGTGACAGAGGAACAGCAAAATGGATCTTGTGCCTGAAGGCACTAAGCTTGAGAGGAGTAGCAAGTGAGGTCAGAGACAATACCTGGAGTCAGGCTTGTAGGACCTTGAGGGTCACTTAAAACTGTTGGATTTTACCCAGAATGAGATGGAAAGGCTTTAGAAAGTTTTGAGCAGGGGAGAGATATGATCTGATTTACATTTTTAAAGGGTTACTTAGGGTGGTAGATAAGAACAGACTAAGGGAGGGTGGAAAGTGGAAGCAGACACAAATTATAAAGCTACTGAAAGATGAGTGTGGCTTGGACCATGGAATAATAGTAGAAGTGGTAAAAACCACTGATATTTTGCATGTTTGGAAGATAGAGATGCCAAGATTTCCTGATGATTTGAATGAAAGGCAGAATGAAAAAAAGGAGTCAAGAATGACTCAAAGAGTTTTTGATTTGAGCAACTGGATGTAGATCTATCATTTTCCCAAGATAGTAATGACTGTCAGAAAAACAGCTTAGATGCCGACTAGATGACTATATCTAAATGGAAATGCTGAGTAGAATGTGAATTGGCGGCTTATTTTTGTTTTGTTTTTCCTAGCTACTTTTAGGCCCTGTTTTAAAGAACACAATTAAGAATTAAACTTGTGTTAGGCGCAGTGGTGCATGACTATAATCACCAGCTTTGGAAGCTGAGGCAGGATTGCGACAGTAAGGTGCTAAGCAACTCAGTAAGACCCTGTCTCTAAATAAATAAAATACAATGTAGGGCTGGAGATGTGGCTCAGTGATTGAGTGCCCCTGAGTTCAATCCCTGGTACCCACCCCCCCAAAAAAAAAGAATTATACTTGTATTTTGAAAAATGTTAAGTTCAACTTTATCTAGGATCATTAGTTTTTCAAATCACTTATAGAACTATCACTGTTGCCAGACACAGTAGTGCATGCTTATAAAACCCAGTGACTCTGGAGGGTGAGGCAGGAAGAGTACAAATTTGAAGCCAGGTTCAGCAACTTAGACCCTGTCTCAAAAAATAAGGTCTGTGGATGCAGCTTGGTGGTAAGGCACTGGGTTCAATGCCCAGTACCAGGATGCAGGGGGCACTATTAACTTTTTTTATGGTAAAAACACTAGATCACAATTACATATTTTATTTGTTTGCTATTTTCTTTAAGGATGTCAAGACAGTCCACCAAAACAAGGTAGCTACACAAATGCTGGAGAGATTAAAGAACGTGCTCTGCAAATTACTATAAAAATATTCCCCCTCCCTCCATCCTTTTCTGGGGCAAAGGGATACTAGAGATTGAACCCAGAGGCGCTTTACCACTGGCCATATCCTTAGCCCTTTCTAATGTTTATTTTGACACAGGGTCTCACTAAGTTTCTGAGGCTGGTTTCAAACTTGTAATCCTCCCGACTCAGCCTCCAGAGCTGCTGGGATTACAGGTATGCACCACTGAACCTGGTGTTCCCTTCCTTCTTTATAAGAGATAACTGTATTGTAAACAGAAGGGGGAAAATGCCAGAACTTGGAGTTAACAATGTCTGCTTTTGATTTCTCATTAAAGATTTTTTTTTTTTTTTGTACTGGGTATTGAACCCAGGGCCTTATGTGTACAAGGCAAGCACTCTACCAACTGAGCTATATCCCCAGCCCTTGATTTCTCATTATAAAAGCTTGGGAAAATACATAAACTCTGAGCTCGTTTCATCTATGAAACTGAGAATGATAATGTCTGTCTTACAGGGTAGTAATAGTAGTAACAGCTTACATTTATTGAGCCCTTACTATGTGCTAGGCACTCTAAGTACTTTTACATATACAATCTCATGTAATATTTGCAACTCTGTGAGGTATTATGTACTAGGCACTTATTCTAAGTACTTTTACATATACAATCTCATGTAATATTTGCAACTCTGTGAGGTATTATGTGCTAGGCACTTATTCTAAGTACTTTTACATATACAATCTCATGTAATATTTGCAACTCTGTGAGGTATTATGATGGTGACACACGACATGACAGTGAGGTTAAGTAACTGTTTTAGGGCACACTGGAAGTGAATGGCAGAAAAAATTTTAAGCTTTAGCAATGTGCATGGTGCTTTATATTTTAAAATATTTTCACATTTTATTTTTCAAAGTTGGTATAGCACAGAATTAGACTAAACAATGTGAAATTACTTTTTGTAGGTACAAAATAAACATTAGCTATTTCAAACGGTTAAACCTTGACTATTATGCTATACCATTTTAAATAAATGAAATGTGAGGGCTAGGGATATAGCTCAATAGTAGAGCGCCTGTCTAGCATGTGAAAAGCCCTGAGTTTGATTCCCAGGACTGTAAAAAAATAAAAGAATAAAGGAAAGAAAGAAGTGTGAAAATGTTTAACTGTAAAGTACTATGTAATAATAAATGGAACTAGACTAAGAGGTATAAACACAATTGTGAAACTGGAAGTGTTAAAGAGAACAGACAATAGAGAAATCCATTCAAATTACATATCAATTGATAATCAAGTCAATCAAAAAGTTCCTTATACACCCAGCCCAGGTTTCCATCTGCAGCCTTGGTACTTTAGAGGCTTAATCATCTGATCAGTATGGAAACAATCTCAAGCTGACATCCTTTTCCCTATGGCACTCATTACTCATCACACCAAGTATAAATTTGTTTATTTATTATCTTCTTTCTCATCCCACTAGAAAGTAGGCTCATGGTGGCAAAGATTTTTTCTGTCTTATTCAGTGTTTTATCCCTATACCTAGAACTGTTCAAGGCTTACTATAAGCACTCATATTCAAGGGTTGAAGGAACGAGAAATTATAACATCCCAAACTACTTGGACAAGAAAACAAATATGTGAAATAAATGTGAAGACAAAGATAAATAGTACCTAAATACTTAAAAAATTTTTTCGTAGTTGTAGATGGACAAAGTGCCTTTATTTATTTTTATGTGATGCTAAGGATCAAATCCAGTGTCTCACACATGCTAGACAAGTGCTCTGCCACACAGCTACAGCCCCAGCCCCTAAATACTTTAATGTAAATAACAAACCTTTCTAAAGGATTTAAGATATAAACACTTCGAAAAGTATCAGACATATAAATTTGAACTGTACCCATTCAAAAAAATTAATATCTCCATATCTACTTTGTAACTCATTAAAATAAATTATTTTGAATTATTAAACAATATTAAATTTAGGATAGTGTGAGGGGGTGCCTGTCTTACTTTCAGATAAGGAAAAGAAAAGTAAAAAAGCACACATTTCAAGACTGAATGAAATTTAGGAATGTAAAATTAAAACAACTTCACCAAAAATAAGGAACATCATCTCCATTTTAGAATTTGTTTAACCTATAAAAGATATCCCTAAACTCAAAGAGGCATAGATTGCTAAAATGTTACCCTAGTTTTCTAAAGAAACTAAAACTGCTTAAATCCATTTACAACACTGTATTTCCAATTTTAAAAACTGCCATAACTAAATGTTTTATTGGTTTAGAATATGTATTTTAAAAAGTATAGAGCACTGTACAAGGGAAAGAAGATAATTATCCTAAGATGATAAAAAATATTTTTCTCACTACCATTTTCTCAATGTGATCTTTGATGAAATTCTTAAAAACAGAAGGGGAAAAAGAGACCATCAAATATAATTTACCATATACATTTATCAGCAGCCACTTGGGCCTGGCCACAATGGGCATCCTGCAGCTGGCTGTCAAAAAACCAAAAGCTGCTTGTCACCCACCTTCCAGGTCTCTTAGAACTAAGCTCACTTGGGTCAAAACAAATCAACTGCCTTTCTCACCAGCAGTAATATGCTAGAATAAAAGTGTCACGGATAATTCAGGCTGCCAAGATTTTGTTCTTCAGAAAAGACTTGTAATTATTAAAGGGAACATTAAATTAGAGCTATTGCCTAAAGAAAAGGGCTATCTCCATCTGTAGCTTGCCTGGGATAACATTTACTGGGGTGTTGGTATGTAGTAAAACCGGAGGAAAGGGAAGAAACCGGAAAAAGCAACATGTATCATAATATCCCCAAAGAGTGGCCATTTGAAAAACACAATGAATATGCCCGTACCGATGCATAAGTAAAACTAGGGTTATGCTTTATAACAGATTCCCTTTATTGTGTATGACAGAATATTGGCTTTTAGTAAAGCTACAAATTATTAAAACAAAAGACGACTACAGAAGTCTTAAAGGATAAAGTTGACCTGTGCGTACTGACGTAGAAAAATATCCACAATGTTAGAAAATGGAAAAACCAATGATAAAATCTGCTAGAATGAGTATGGACTTTTTTTTTAAGTATGGATATGACTATGAACAAAATAATCTAGAAAGATACACAGAAACTGTTAAGAATGCTTTTCTTTTGTCTATGCAGAATAGAATTTTGGATTATAAAGAGGTTTTTTTGGAAAGTAATTACATACTTAATATTTTAAAGTGAGATAGAAATTTAAGTATGTAATTACTTTCCTAATAGTGGCTATTTCCAGTTTTGGGAAAGAAAAAAAAAAAGATAAACACTTCTCTTCACCTAATAAAAAATCTGAGGTGTCCAAACTCAGGGAGTCAGAGACATAGTGATCTTCAAAGTGGCCCAATGTCCTCTGGGAAACAATTTCTTTCTTTTTTTTCTCTTTTTAAACAAAGTTCTTTCTTTAAATAGACTCCTCTATGGAACTTCAAAAGTATAAATAAAAGTGGAACTTCTCCTGTGAGCGGGGTATGGGGACTATGGAGAGCAATGACCATTCTTCTTCCTTACCCCCTGCAGTACTGCTGAGACTTCCTAGAAGGCCACAGAGCACATCAATTAAGTACTTCTTTGTGCAGTTGGGAAACTGGGTCCCAGACTATTAAGATATCTTACTGATTAGCCTAAGGTCATTTTATCTTAGAAATTACAAATACATTAGGCCTTGGAGCTTTTCATATACATACAAAGAGTTTACAGAAAACTGAAAGCACCCATGAATTGGCTCCAAAATATCAAAAGAATACTGCATAATTAAAACTAATAAATAAAAACTATTAAATGTCAAAAAATAAAGAATCATGTTTTTTTGAAGTTCTACATGATTCAAGCATATCACATTCCTTGATGGCTTTGCAGATGTATGTTTTTCTACTGAGTTCATGTTTAGCCAAATATATCCACTGAGGTAATGGAAGCAGCCCACTGAGAAAGGTAGATGGAAAAAAAAAAAACAGTACCAAGGGGCAGTTTGTGAAGGTATGTTCACCAAGTAGACAGGTAACTAGTAAAGTCTACCCTTAGGGATAAAATCAATTCCAAAATGGCTCCAATAGCCTAGAATAATATGAATATCTAACATAATGGGAGGGGGCAAAGTAAAGGGGATTGAACACAGGTTGCTTAACCACTGAGCCACATCCCCAGCCCTTTTTTATTTATTTATTTTTAATTTTTAATATTTATTTTTTAGTTGTAATTGGACACAATACCTTTATTTCACTTATTTATTTTGTGATGCTGAGGATCGAACCCAGGGTCTCGCATGTGCAAGGCGAGCACCCTACCCCTGAGCCACAACCCCAGCCCCCTTTTTTTATTTTTAGGGTTTTGCTAGGTCGCTGAAGCTGGCTCAAAATTGTGATCCTCCTGCCTCAGCCTTCTGAGTTGCAAGGATTACATGTGTGCCATCATGCCTGGCTCATAATTTTTTTTCCCAGTGCTGGGGATCAAACCCAGGTCTTTGAACACTGGGCAAGTGTTTTACCACTGAGCCGCTGGATAAATTTTAATAGACATGAACATATCATTTCTGAACTTTGGTCTCTACAGAAAAATATAGATGATGAGCTTATGTCATCATCATGGAAAGAAAAAAATCAGGGGGAACTGATTCACACTAAACTTAGTATGGAAAGAAGCATTACAAGCAACACACACAAAATGTGGATAACAACCAACTTGTATTTAGTGCTGAGTACTATACTTTTCAAAGATGTAGAAAAACCCCATTGTATTTCATTGGGACTATGAAAAGGCTCAGTATTATAAGGAATAGTTGGAAGAAATAAGAGATGTTTAAATCTAGAGAAAGGACTCTTCCTGAAAAGGATCATTCTCATTAAAATACTACTACAAGGAAGAGAAAGTAGACAATTTGGGACCCTAATAAAAGAAATGGATGAGAAGTTAAGATGGGGCTGAATTCAGAACAGATTATTTTTCTAACAGGAGTGTGAAGACATAGTGAGTTGTCAGAAGTAGTGAATTAGTTCTCCCACCACTAGATGTCTTCATGCAAATACCAGACAACCACTTGGGGGCACTGGAGACATGGCTCTTGCATGCATCCTGGCTCCAACTAGCATACACAAAGATAGCAAAGTCATTTCATTCTAGGAGATTCTGAACCATGAGATCCACAAGCTTATAACAGAAAGAAAAACTGGATCAGGACATTTGGCCATAATTCTACAACAGTTAGGGGTATGGAGAAATACACCCACAAAAGGAATTATAAAACGGCAAAAAACTAAATTTTGAATTATAAAGAGGTTTTTGCTATTCTATAGATTTCTTTCTCACTATAACAGAAGCTTAGGGGTAGAGAAATGTAGGGAAAAAACGCTATTATATCATAGTATTAAAAATTATTAACAAATTACAAAGGAAAGCAGGTTTTAGTAACATACCACTCCCTTATTTCTATTTCTTTAGATTATATATCATGAAATTAATAATCCAATGTGTTACCTAATGCTGCAATCTCAACCATATCTACAACACAGCCAAGAGAACCTTGGGAAGGACTTTAATTTTGTCTTACTTTGCCTTTTAAATGTGTACATTATTCCAACAAGTGTAGTCCTCCGATTTCCAAAGCAGGAGAAACAGTATAATACAGTAAAGAGAGTAGGAACAATATGGAAGAAGGAAAAGATAGACAAATACAACATAAAACACACAAGAACAAAGTACAACCAACCAGTATTATTTATGTAGGAAATACCAGTCCCACTAACCTCAATTTCTTGGAAGAACAACATCCTATCACAAGGCAATCATTCCTTTATGTACCTGAAAAATGTGTTTTTGAAAAGCATGTGCAAGCTAAACGTGCATGTCAGCCATTTTGAAAGGCAGTGGGGCAGTTTCTTACAATATACTCTTATCACATGATCCAACAATTGTACTCCTTGGTATTTACCCAAATGAGTTGAAATCTTATATCCGTACAAAAACCAACACACAAATATTCAAAGCAACTTTATTTATAATTGCAAAAAATAAAACAAAAACTTGGAAGCAACCAAGATGTCCTTCAGTAGGTGAATGGATAAACCATAGTACATCCATACAATGGGACATTACATTCGGCACTAAAAAGAAAATAAGCTATCAAGCCATGAAGACATGGAAGAAACTTACTTCTAAGAGAAAGAAGTCAATCTGAAATGGTTACAAATGTATGATTCCAACTATATGACATTTCAGAAAAGGTAAAACTATGGAGACAGTAACAAGATCAGTGGCTGCCAAGGGTTTGCAAGTAAGGAGGGAAGGAGAGTATAGGAGATTTTTAGGGTAGTGAAACCATTCTGAATGACACTGTAACAAATGACAGATATATAATATGCATGTCAAAACCCATAGACAGCGACACAAAGAAAGAAATCCAATGTAAACTATGAGTTTTAGTTAATATCGGCTAATTGACTGTAACAAATTTACATTAAAGTAAGATGTTAAGGGAAACTGGGGACAGCAGAATAGATAGGAAGGGAACTCTCCATATTTTTCATTCAAAATTTTCTACAAATATAAAACTACTTTAAAAAATAAGATATATAAAGTTAAAAAGAGTTTTTAAAACGTTCCCATTAGAAATCATAGTAAATGTCGAGTAGAAGGTTTTTCAACTGTAGTCAGGAACTCTTCCAATAATTTCACCATGATGCCGAATATTTTTAGTTATATAGTGTTATCATTTATATATAATAGTTTATACATAGGTATATTCTTAAAATACAGTTTACATATAATATGTACATTATTTAGTTAATAATCATATAACGTTTAACACATGCACATAAAGGATGTACTGGCGGGAAGAGACTGAAGAGATCAGGAGGGTGGGTCAGCTTCATCCAATGAAGAGACAAGGCTGCTGGTGGCCTTTCCCACTACTGCCATTGGTGAGAACTGCCTTTAGATTTTATCATGCTCTTCCAACTCTCTCCTTGCAGTGGCATGGAATGCTGATAAAGATCTAACTAAAGGTGCACAAGAGGCTAACAGAAATCTCAACAGAATTCAGTCATCAGTGCTTTTCATGGTGATGTTGAGTTGACAAGAAAAGATAAAATTATAAGTAGTACATAGTATTACAGTTTAAACAGAACAATGATACTCATCATAGGCTTCTTTTCCAATTTTTTTACATTAAAAATGGTTAAAAACAAAATAGCTCTAAATGTTTAAAGAGATAAGTGTCATCTACCTGGTAACTACGCTTATTAGAAAAATCTTTAATTTTTAAGACACACTAAACAATATGACCCACCTCTTCCCAGATGCCACCTATATGGTGCTTCTATACTAAGAAATAAATCATCAATATCTATGTATATCTGATATGCAGTATTCATCCATATTCTTTCCTTATTCAACTAGGAATCAATTAAACCAGGATTATAGTCTTTATATGGCTGTTTTACAATTTTATATAATAAATAAATAAATAAATAAATAAATAAATAAATAAATAAATAAATAAGATCCATTGACAACTAAAAGATATTTAATTTTTGTTGTTGCTGTTGTTCAACATAAGATGAATAATTTGTTGGTCCTCAGCATTTAACATTGTTGGTTTTTTTCTTCAGTACTCACAATTGATCCCAGGGCCAGTCTACCACTGAGCTAACCCAGCATCCCTTTTTAAAAATTTCTGAGATTAGGTCTCTTTAAATTGCCCAGGCCGACCTCAAACTCGCCTCAGGTTCCCCACATAAATGGGATTACAGGTTTATACCATCCTCCCCCACCCCCACCCCTGCCTGATATTGATTTAAAATCCATTTAAGACAAAAATGAGGTCAAAGTTCAAAATTCCTACAACAGTTTTGTTAAACTATTTTAAAGGTATTCTAAGTATTTGATGTGACCATTCCCTTTGTTAATTTATTTCCTTTAAAAGAACAGAAAACCAATAACCCCTGTTTTAAAGCAATGTCCTAACCTAATCTTATACTTTAATTCCCATGAGGATGAAATAATATGACAATTTACCTTGTGTGGTCAGACTTTCTTATTTGGGAAGCAATTTCCTCAAATTCAAAGAATATAAAAAGTTATAGAAAAAGGTTTCCTTGAACCAACTTCCCCCAACAAGAAGAAAAGAAAAAGAGAGAGGAAAAAAGAAAGCAAGTCCAACAAATTAAAAATGAATTAGAAGAAAAACAACAAAATTTATTTAACTCACAAGGGAAAATGAAATTATTTGTTCACATTTTACCTTTTGTAGTCCACTTTGAAAAAATAAAATCAAGCACAGCAGAGACCTATTGAAATTGAAATTTGCTTTTCAGGTTAAATCCATCCTGTTTAGAATCCTCTTTTACACCACTAAAGACAAAAAAGCAGAGGACTCACTAATAGCAACCTAACAAGGCTCAAAGTGTTAGCTCTGTAGGTACTATCACCTTATATTGAGTTCTTTATTTCATCATTTGCATTGCCAACACATCACCTACATTCCATTTGTTCACTTTATTCTAACAATATCTGTGGAAAAGCTGCTCAGTCAAACTGCCTGGATGGACATCAGTCTACATAATTTCATTCACCAAATTTTGACATGTTTAAATGCCAGCATATCACATTCATTAAGTAAATATTCTTTGAGCACCTTTTCCATGTCACGTTCTGGATCAGGAACTGCAGGAAAACATCAATAGCAGTTCTCAAAGTGAACCATAAAACCCTGGGTGTCTCTCAGACTCTCAAGGGATCCATGAGATCTACATCATTTTCATAATAATTAAAAGCTAGTTGCCTTCCCCCCACTGTGTTTATATTTACACTTATGATACAAAGCAATGGTGGGGTAAAACTACTGACAGCACAATTTAAGATAACAGCTACTAACTACTATAGTAACCACAATATAATAGCTATTATACTCTTCACCATCATGTGCTCACAAAAAAAGGCAGGATAAGGCAGTTTATTTTATTTATGAATGGGCTCAATGAATAAAAATTAATAATTTTATTAAATATTCACCCTTGAGTTCATGTCTTTCTTATTCTGTTCAACAAACAGAACATGCACAAAGTATTTCTGTTACATGTGGAAGTATGATGATGGTCACAAAAATATGGGCACCATTCTCTGAATTAAGCTAAAATTAGCTACTTTTTTCCTGAAGGAATATTATTTTTACTTGAAAGAGTGGCTGTCACACAAATTATATGATCAGACCTGGGTATTTGACATTTTCTCAAAAATTAAAAGTCAGCCTGTCACTAGCAATATTTGTTGTCAATGATGAAATTTGATATTTTAAGTGATAATTAGAATTCTGGAAAACTTATCTGCCACAGTGAGCTTGATAGCTTTTCATTACTTAAAAGGCTTTTCTTATGAAATCAGTTGGTAATATTAATATAATTTCTGCATCAGCATTTAGAAGATCTGTACAACTCAGTGAACTAATACTTTCCAATGACCAATGCTACAATATTACAAAATCATGCATAGGTTAAAAGAGCCATTCAAAGTGCATGACAAACCAGTAAGTTTGGGCATAACAGAGTACAGTTATGGTTTCATATTCCATATTACAACTCACCTTTAAAGAAATTATTGCTGAGGCTGGGGCTGGGGCTCAATGGCAGAGTGCTTGCCTAGATGAGGCACTGGGTTCGATCCTTAGCACCACAAAAAAATAAACAAATAAATAAAGACATTCTGTCCAACTATAACTACAAAAATTTTTTTTTTAAGAAAGGAAGAAAGAGAAATCACTGCTGATGAGTTTGGGCATAACATCAAAGAACAAGAAGCATAAAAATCTAAAATGGAGGGCTGGGGATGTGGCTCAAGTGGTAGCACACTCACCTAGCATGCGTGAGGCACTGGGTTCAATTCTAAAGATATTGTGTCCACCTAAAACTAAAAAATAAATATTTAAAAAAAGGCTCTTAAGATACTCCTCTTTTCTAACTACATATTTGGTATATCTTTTTTTTACTTTAACCAAATCAACATTCTGCAAAAAAATGAGTGCAAAAGTAGGTATGAGAATCCACCTATTTCTTCTCAAACCAGACATTAAAAAGATTTGTAAAAACTGAAAACAAAATCTCACTAACTTGTTTCAGAAAACTTCTTTGTAGAAATCTTTTTTTTTTTTTTTTTTGGTACCAGGGATTTAACTAAGGGGCCCTCAACCACTGCACCACATCCCCAGCCGTTTTGTATTTCACTTAAGAGACTGCTGAGTTGCTTAAGGCCTCTCTAAATAGCTGAGGCTGACTTTGAAATAGTGATCCTCCTGCCTCAGCCTCCCAAGATACTGGGATTATAGGCATGCACTACCACACTGGCTATAGAAACACCTTTCAACATGCATAAATTTACTATTATCTTAAAATCAATTAATGAACATTTTTTAAATTTCTTAGTCTTAATATCTGTAGTCAACATATACAAAAGCCCTTTAAAGTCCTCAATAATTTTTAAGAGAATAAAAGGGTTTTGAGACCAAAGATTAAGAATTACTGGCTTACAGCCTATAATCCCAGTGGCTGCAGAGGCTGAGTCAGGAGGATCATGAATTCAAAGATAGCCTCAGCTAATATGAGGCACTAAGCAACTTAGTGAGACCCTGTCTCTAAATGAAATACAAAATAAGGCTGGGAATGTGGATCAGTGGTTGAATGCCCCCAAATTCAATCCCCAAAAGAAAGAAAAGGAAAGAATTATTGGTTTAGTTGGACATGGTGGCACACGCCTGTAATCCCAGCAGCTCAGGAGACTGAGAAGGATTGCGAGTTCAAAGCCAGCCTCAGCAAAAGCAAGGTACTAAGCAACTCAGTGAGACCCTCTAAATAAAACACAAAATAGGGTTAGGGATGTGGCTCAGTGGCCCAGAGCCCCTGAGTTCAATCCCTGGTACCAAAAACAAAAAAAAAAAAAAAAAAAAGAAAGAATTACTGGCTTAAAATACAAGAGGGAGAAAAACAAATAATAGTCCAAGGCAGAATGTGTGCCATAGCCTTTCTATTCCTAGATATTTTAGTTATTCCTAGACAAACTAGACCTATTGATGTCAATATAATCAAAAAGAGTAATTCATTTAGTAAGCATGAAAAAGGCCCAAGCAATAATAAGGTATTGTGTTAAGCCAATTTGAATTGGTGAGTTTTTATTTATTCTTTTCTAAATAAATTTGAGTCAGCCTTTTAAAAAGAGTTCTTACACAGGAGCTAGCTCATTCACAATTCTCTTGGAAATGGATCCCACAAAACCTAATTTATAGTGTAAACAGAATTTGGTTCCCTGATTCTCAAAAAAGGGCAAAAAAAACCCTTGAAATCCTACATTGGTCCTACATTTTAAAAAATTCTATATCTTTTTAAGAAAGCACTTGTTTATGTATATATGCTATAATTTCTATGTTTAATTTTTGTATTATGGCAGTACTGGGAATTTAACTAAGAAGAGATTTATCCTTTTCATTTATTTATTTATTTATTTGAAATTTTGAGACAGAGTCTCACTACGTTGCCAACACTGGTCTTGAACTTGAATTCACTACCTCAGACTCCAAAACAGCTGTGATTACAGGTGTGTGTCACCATGCCCAGCTTCATGTTTGTTTTTAAAAGGGACAGATACAAACATTTTTGTTTAGCCTATCTAGAAGGACAAAAAAAAAATAGGGGTGATGGTTTCCAGAAAGGGAAACTATGGAAGAGAAAGTCGCTTTGCACTGTATTCCTTTTTACATTGTCTTCTTAACCACATGCATGTAATACTTACTCACAACTTGATATTTTTAGGCAGGCACAGTGGCTCACAACTGTAATTCCAGAGACTCCAGAGGCTGAGGCAATCACAAGTTCAAGGCCAGCCTCAAAGAGTTGGTAAGATCCTGTCTCAAAACAAAAACTTAAAAAGGGTTGGGAAGGTAGCCCAGCAGTGAAGTACCTCTGAGCTCAATCCCTGTACCAAGGCAGTGGTGGGAAGGACTAGATATTTTCAAAAATCCATCTCTACATCACTGATTTCTCTAGTCTTTTATCTCAAATTCAAATGCCAAAAAATGCTAGTATGAAAATAGATTTGAAAAATCACTGGATACACACTTGTCACATTAATAATGACACACATCTCACACTTGAAGACATAATCAAGAACAATCTATTAACCAGAAGTGATCAGCCATTGATTACCTGAAGAGCATCTTGTTCACAGGAGACTCTAGTGATGCCATTCAACTGCCCAACATTAACTGATATAGTTGCTACTCCATTGGTAACTTTTTTTCTTTTTACATTAATCACAGCACTTGTTTTAAAAAATACTCTCTGAATAGCACAAAGGAGCTAAATTTAAATATCTCTTAAACCACAAGCAACATTAAATTCAGCATTCATGGGCTGGGGCTGGGGCTGGAGCTCAGAGGTAGAGCCCTTGCCTAGCATGTGTGAGGCACTAGGTTCCATTCTCAGCATCACATAAAAAATAAAAATAAATAAAGGCATTATGTCCATCTACAACTAAAAAATATATTTTAAAAAACTCAGCATTAAAAAATTGGGAGCTTTAGCTCCCAATATGCACTAGGTACTATGACTTGATATTATCAGCACTTGTGATATACAATGTAATTTTTGGCAATATGCACTTGAACCTACAAATTCCACTACACAATATAGATTTAATCATAAATGAAAAAGGCTTGGGGATTTTAACCAATTCTAAGTTCAATAAAGCCCTATGATGCAGTGCAGCTACAGATAATCCTAAATTTAAATTTGGGCAGCATCATAGTTGGCTAAATTGTGTCCATAACATAAGAAAACCTGCATTTATCAGATCAGTCTCGCAACTCATGTGAGATTCTAGGACACACATGATGTCCAGGGATGCTGACCAAGCACAGTAGAATCTGGGTAGTTAGACACGTAGAAGGCAACATTTAATGCATTAGCTACCATATGCTAAGTACTTCACATGAATTTTCTTTATATCTTCACATTAGTGATAAAAGCATTATTGTCCTTGACTTAAAATTTTAAGGAGATTCAGACTCAAAAGTTAAGCAACATGTTCAAGGTTGCAAAACCAGTAGGTGGTATTACCATAATTTAAGCCTGTAGCCTGGTAATGGCTTGAATGGTAGCTCTCAAAAAGACATGGCCATGTTCTAAATCATTGGAATTCATGAATGTTTCCTTATTTGGGAAAAGTGTCTTTGCAGATGTAATCAAATAAGGTTGTTTTTGAGGATTGAACCCAGGGCCTCATGAATGCTAGACAAACACTCTACCACTGAGCCATATCCCCAGCCCTAAATTAAGGATCCTGAAATTATATTGTCACAAAATGGTACAAACCAACAACTGTCCTCATAAAACTCAGACAGATGGAGATTACAGACAGAAGAGTAGGAGAAAATGGGGCCATAGAGGCAAACACCTGACTAATGTAGCCACAAGTGACAGCAAGCCACCAAAAACTACACAAAGCATTAAAGACAGACTCTTCCCTAGAGCTTCCTGAGGGAGCACAGCCCTGCAAACACCTTGATTCTGAACAAAGGGTCTCTGGATCTGTGAGAGAATATATTTTTGTTTTAAACCAATAAGTTTGTTGTAATTTGTTAAGGAAGGTATTTATATTTAGCCCCCAAACTTCATATTTCAAGCACACCCTATCCCAGAAAGCTGAAGGAGGCTATAAGGATATTTACACTAAAACAGAGTTCAGAAGACTTTACAATGAAAGTGGAAATTATGTTTTTGGAAGCCCCACCCCCAAAAAAGAAGTAAGATCAGTAGATAAAAGTTCCAAGGAGAAATTTCAGTTGAAATTATACTTTCTAACCACCTAAATGTGTTAAAGACTAGTCAGACTGATGTGTTCAAGGAGTGACTGATGACTTTACTTTTAAGCAACACAGCTGGCTTAGAATCTCTTTCCACCATGAGTCCCTAAAATTATAAAATGTTAGATGGTGCCACAACAGCCTAACAATAAGGTATAATAATACAAATTAGTTTTGTGAGGATTCTACAATCATTCAAATAATTCTGACAGCTTGTTATGTGTCAGGTACTATCTCCTGGTAAGTCTGGTGCCTGAAGATGAACACAAGCACATTATCCACTCTTATATTCTGGTGGGTAATATGCAATAAAGATAAAATTGCATAAATGAATGCATAAGGAAAAAGCTAAAAAATGAGGGAAATCAAGTATAACTTGGAAATTATGCTTGAGCAGAGACTCAAAAAATTTATAAGATTTCCTACATAGAGAAGAAATAAAAGGCTTTCTAGTCAAGAAACAGAAAAAAAATCTGTTAGGGAAAATGGTTGGTACAAAATGGTCCAAAAGTTTAGCACAGCCACATTAAGCAACTTCATCTTCATCCTAAATTCCAAGATAACATGTCCAGACCTATGTATTTAGAAAAATCAATTCATTCTGGCTGCACTAATGTACGAGTGGCTGGTCACACTGGATGCAAGTGACTACTTGCAAGTGTCCAAGAAAGACAACAAGCAGCTAAGATAGAAATGTAGTGGTAAAAATGAAGAGGACAGACTAAGCTTATTTAGAAGGTTAAAAGAACAGGATTATATAATATGGAAAGACAAGGAGTCTGCTGTGAGAAACTGGATGAAATGGCACTATTGACTGAGGTAACCAAGAATGGAACAGGGCAAGTTTGAAAAGGAAGTTCATTTTGTGATGCAGTGTATTCCAGGTATCCAAGAATAGGCAGTGTACATAGAATCCTGAATCTCCAATGGTTGGCCAAATCTGAGTATGCATATTGATGCAGAACACTTGCACAATCTTTTATCTTTAAAGAAAAACAATTATTTCATAAGAACATCATTATTTCTAGTTAAAAAGTTCAAATCAGTGCAAATCTAAAAGAATCACTACTGTACCACAAGCACTAAATTAATATTAAACAAAGACTATCTATTTAAAGGACATTGAGTAACATTTGGCTATAAAACTTCAGAGATGACAATCCATCCTCCTGGTGGACTCATGTGAAAATTAGCTACTGCTCTCACTCTTTTCAGATATAAAAAAAACTGAAAACAAAATCTGAGACAAAACATCAATACTTTTTAATTCCCAGATTCTCTACCTCCCACTACATCTACAAGACACTGAGTTAATATCTTGTCAAGCATAAATAAGGAATAGGAATACACTGCTGAAGAAGAGGCAAGAGAAAAGGAAACTGCAGAACACTTTAAAAGATTAAAAAATCAGTCAAGGGTTTAAAGCTTTTGCAGACTTCAACCAGTTCCCTAAAGTTCAAAACCATGAACACCAAGACCAAAAGGTTTTTATTAATAGAAAGGAATGCTAATGGTGCTAACACGCAAATCTATGATGAATTAAAGGAACAAACCAAGCAAGCCCTCTGGACACATTTCAGAAAAGAGTGACAACTCCTCAAGAAAAGCCACAGACAGGTCTTTAAAGGGGAATTTCAGAAGGCAGCATTGTTATCTTAAGAGATGGCAGTTCTACATGTGTTCTTGCCTTTGAAGGCCTACCAGTGGGAAAAGATGTGGAGATAGGACAGTAATATTGATGATCCTGACCCTCTATAGGCCTAGATTAACATGTGTGTTTGTGGCTTAGTTTTTAACAACACAAGTTTTTTTTCTTTAATTTGTTTTAAATAACAACACAAGTTTTAAAAGTAAAAAATTAAATTTTTAATTTGATTCCCCTGCTGTAGTGCACGCCTATAATCCCACCAATTTGGGAGGCTTACACAGGAGGACCACAAGTTCCAGGCCAGCCTGAGAAATTAAGTGAGACCATGTCTCAAAACAAAAAATTAAAAAGGGTAGGGGTGTAGCTCAATGGTAGAGCACTCCTGGGTTCAACTTACATTATTCTTCAACTCCACAAAAATAGAAACATAAAAGAAAAAAAAATGTAGTTATAGATGGACAAATGCCTTTATTTTATTTGTTTATTTTTATGTGGTGCTAAGGATTGAACCCGGTGCCCCACAGGTGCTAGGCAAGCCACTGAGCTACAGCCCCAGCCTAGAAAAAATATTTTTGTACAGCTGTACAATGTTTGTTTTAAGTTAACTGTCAGGAAGTTAAAATGTAAAAAGTTTATTAAAAAGTTATAGAAAGTATGAGAAATTTATTACTGAAGAAAAATTCATAAATTTTGTGTTGCCTAAGTATACAGTGTTTATAAAATAGTCTATAGTGATGTCCTAGGACTTCACATGCACTCACCACTCACTGACTCACCCACAGCAACTTCCAGTCCTGAAAGCTCCATTCCCTAGTGTTTGATACAGATGTAACCTCTTTTTCTTAATTTTTTAGTTGTAGTTGTCAATACATTTTATTTATTTATTTTTATGTGGTGCTGAGGATCGAACCCAGGACCTTGCACGTGCTAGGCAAGTGCTCTACCGCTGAGCCACAACCCCAACCCCATACCCTCTTTTAAGTAGTATTTTTACAGTCCCTTTTCCATCTAGATATACAGGTATTCACCATTCTATTATAATCAACTACTGGGATTCTATACAGTAAAATGCTGTACAGGCTTGTTGCCTAGGAGAGATTCACTACCATATAGCCTAGGTGTGAAGGAAGCTGTACCATCGAGGTTTATGTAAGCACAATTTATGGTATTCTTAAACAACAACATCACCTACCAATGCAATTCTCAGAATGCGTCCCCATTGTTAAGCCAAAGTATGACTGCACTTAGATGAAAAATGTTACCCAAGATTTGGTTACCACTTTGTACAAAAACTAAACAGCTATCAGAAGGATTAAATACAGAATTAAGTGAGTAGTCAGGAAAACTGGGTTATATTAATAGTTCTAAAGAGGATTCTACTGTATAAAAATCTTTAGGAAGCTTTGAGAAAGACCAGTTACTTTATATGTAAAATTAGAATTTTATATACACACATAAATTATATATCACTTCATTGGGGGAATATGAATTACATATTTCATAGAAATAAAAACATTTATATTTTATAAAGTCTTTTGAGCTTCCAAAGATTTTCTTCCTAAAAACGGTATTTTTAAAAAATATTTATTTTTCAGTTGTAGTTGGAAACAATACCTTTATTTCACTTATTTATTTTTATATGATGCTGAGGATCGAACCCAGGGTCCCACATGTGCGAGGCGAGCACTTACCACTGAGCCACAACCCCAACCTCCCAAAAAAGGTATTTTTAACATAACTATATTATACCACCGCTAATAATAATATTTAATTTATTATCAATGGGGATAACAACTCAGAAGGTCCCAGGGTTACACGAAAGACCAACAATATACTGAAATAAGATGTTCACTTCTGAAATTACCCTGCAAATACAAATCTTTGCTTAGGAAGTATGATGCCAGAGTGGAGAAGCAGCAAGTTAATATGTGAATGAAATTGAGGTTAACCCAGGATTTAGCTTTCAGTCTTTATTTACTCAGTAAGCTCTCATTAGCAAGCCTTTACACCCTTACTCCAAAGTTATCCTTACCTCAGCAAAACCACAGAGCATGGAATAAATAGCAAGCATTTCTCAAGTAAATGTGTATTTGAGAGAAAATTTTAAACTATAGATTTGTAACTGCCCCATTAAGAATGTTTCAGGGCTCACAGGTAATACGCCTGGCACTGAGTGAGGTACTGGGTTCGATTCTCAGAACCACATGTGAATAGATAAAATAAAGGTCTATCAATAAAAAAAAAAAATTTTTTTAATGTTTCAGGACAAAAATTGATTGTGGGCCAGGAGCTGTGGCCCACACCTGTAACCCCAGTGAATTGGGAAGCTGAGGCAAGGGGATCAAAGTTCAAAGTCAGCTTCAGCAATTCATCAAGACCCTCAGGAACTTAGTAGGCCCCTTTCTCCAAAAAAAAAAGGAATTGGGGATGTAGCTCAGTGGTAAAGTGTTCCTGAGCTCAATCTCCAGAATAAAAAAAGGCTGATAATATCAAATGTGCTTAGACATTTTAGGTCCAAGACAGTATGCACTGTATTATTTTGTTTTATATTTTTATATATGCATACATACAGTATATAATCATATAAATCAACTAAAATACTAATTTTGTGTAAAACCATTACTCTTCTACTGTTTTACAATAAGCACATATTACATGCCTTTCTAAATTACAATATATAAAAATATATAGTATAAAATGTTATAGTCTCTATATAAAATATACAGTCTATAGTCTTACAAGAGACTCAGATTATAGAAGGAATTCTTATTTAAGAGAAACTTTAGAGTCAAGAATTTTAAAAGGCAAAAATTTTAAGTCATGTAATTGGTGATATATCAGGATTATTATTTTTTTCTTTGGATTTACTACCTGAAGCTAGCTTTTGGGTCAAGATGCTAATTCTATGACATTGTTCTTACTTAGCAAATCTTGGCTGGTTCTATGACTTATGGGCTATTTTTTTAATATTTATTTTTTAGTTGTAGTTGGACACAATACCCTTTTTTATTTATTTTTATGTGGTGCTGAGGATCGAACCCAGGGCCCCCCAAGCACTAGGCGAGCACTCTACTGCTGAGCCACAATCCCAGCCCCTTATGGGCCACTTTTATAAGGAAGAAACATTACCAAAAATTGTCATAATTGTTTAATGAAAGACAAAACAAACACAAGTGCCCAAAGGAAAAGACTCAATGTTCTCACTCATAGTGGAAGATAAAGTTGATCTCATAGAAGTTGGTAATATAATAGTGGTTACCTGAGGCTATAGGAAGAGTACTGGGAAGAAAGGGATAGAAAAAGGTTAACTAATGAGTACATAAATAGTATCAAAGGATTAAGTTCTTGTGTTCTATATAGCATAGTAGGGTCACTATAGTTATTTATTAATTGCATATTTTAAAATAGCTATAAGAGAGGATTTTGAATGTTTACAACATAAATGATAAATGAGGTAATGGATACGATAATTACTGATTTTATCATTGTACATTGTATATAAAAGTCAAAATATTACACTGTAGACACAAGTATACAATTATTATGTGTCAAAACAGGTAATCCATAAACAAGCTACTTACAAATTAAATAACAGTTTTCTGTTTAAGATTACCCATTATTTCATATCATTCTTGCTTTTACTAATACTTTCATAGGATATCCTACAAAACAATGCCAACTGATATTAATTATTTTAACTATAAGTTTAGCAATTAACAGTGTGGAGATTGGCTGGAGTTGTGACTCAGTGGTACAGCACTTGCCTGGCACGTGTGAGGCCCTGGGTTTGATCCTCAGCACCGCATGTGCATAAATAAAAAATCCACTGACAACTGAAAATTATTTTTTTTAAAAATGTGGAGATTGTGCTAATGGTATAGCTCAAGGAAAAAAAAAAAGTTTGAAGATCACTGCCCTGGCAACTAGGGACTAGCAGACAAAACTGTCTCACAATCTGATTTCAAAGATCCAAAGACTTCAGAAAGAAACTAAAAATGAACAATTATCTAAAGTTTCAGAAAGAAATATTGTAGAAATCAAATAAGTTATAGTATGGAATATTTTATAAAAAATGTTTTTAAATACCTACATTTTATTCATGACTTTAGAAATGTGAACACTACAATGTGTTTCCATTAAATCACCTTAGATCTCAAGGTATTCTATAATTGTTGTATTTCAGAAAGACCTTACAAAATAGTTCAACAGTACTTTCATTTTGGGTCAGAAAAACTAAATAAGAAATGTTTTTCCTTTTTCTTTATCTTATCCCATATCACTGAAACATTTGTACACCTTTGAAATTTTCCGAAATATAAGCAACTCCTAACTCAAAAATGAATTTTGTCTGCGAGTATAATTGATGAAGTAACCTGTTTCCTTCAAAACACACTTTTCCTTTAAAACAATTGTAAAAATATAAGTAAAAATATTACACTGTAGCACACGTATACAATTATTATGTGTCAAAACAGGTAATCCACAAACAAGCTACTTACAAATTCAATAACACAAGTTTTCAGTTTAAGATTACCCATTTATTCATATCATTCTTGTATGTGAACACTACAATGTGTTACCATTAAATCACCCCCAAAGCCTACTGGATCAATAGAGCATAAAGAGTCATCTATTAGTATGAGTTCTCGTGTATTAAAAACAAATAAACAAAAAATAAGGACTCTAATAAAATACTTGGCAAAATTCTGAAACTGGTTATTAAGATTTATTTTAGCATTCCCCTTATCTTCCTCCTGGTGGT
This sequence comes from Ictidomys tridecemlineatus, assembly GCF_052094955.1. Classification (NCBI taxonomy): domain Eukaryota; kingdom Metazoa; phylum Chordata; class Mammalia; order Rodentia; family Sciuridae; genus Ictidomys; species Ictidomys tridecemlineatus. The sequence continues at coordinate 207,217,261 of NC_135478.1, read as the reverse complement.
CCTTACTCCCATCTCTAAGAGGTGAATCAAACAGGCACGGTGACATGTGCCTGTAACCCCAGAGGCTTGGGAGACTGAGGCAGCAGCATCACCAGCTCAAAGCCAGACTCAGCAAAAGCACTAAGCAACTCAGTGAGACCCTGATTCTAAATAAAATACAAAATAGGGCTGGAGATGTGGCTCAGTGATTGAGTGCCCCTATTCTCGGTACTTGCCCCTACAAAAAAGAGGTGCCTCATGTCTTCCAAAAGTTCCTCACCTAGACACTCACTCAAAATTTCTTTCCCTTGATTTATTCCACTAGTAAAGATAACTGGTTTCAGCCAACTAACACAATCAACACTTTATTTAATCATTAATGTTAGTGAAAAGACCCTTAACTTTTGTGTCAAAAGCTCCTTGAGAATCTTTTTTTTTTTTGGTGGTGGTGGTGGTGGTAAGGGGTAGTCAGGGATTAACCAGAGCACTCAATCACTGAGCCATATCCCTAACCCTTTTTATGTTTTATTTTTGAGAAAGGGTCTCCCTAAATTGCTTAGGCCCTTGCTAAATTCCTGAGGCATGCTTTGAATTTGTGATTCTCCTGCCTCGTCTCCTAAACCACTGGGATTACAAGTGTGCACCATGAGGCCCAGCTCCTTGAGAATCTTGTAAAAGTGAGAAGGAACCCTTGTCCCCACATTATTGCACAGGTACTTGTACAAATTTTTCATGCAGTTTCAAGAGATTCAGAGTCATGCAGTCAAAATATATTTTCTTGAACCCCAGAACCATAAATCTTAGGTATGAAATCCCTATATTTAACATACTAATATCATAAAACCTCAAAATCCTCCAAGAGGAATTTGTATTTTAAGAGACTAGCAACTCAAATGGATTCTAATTCTCAGAATTAGAAACAGGCTTTCAAGATGGTGTTAATAAAAAATTAAACAACAAAAGCCCAACAATGGGGAGAAAAGATTTTTAGGCAGTCCCCACTGGGGGTCATCTCCTGAAACTTTCAAGCTGCCATTCCCCTAAGAGAAAGGGAAAAACAAAACCTATTTCTAAGCATTGGTCTTCTATTAAATTGGGTTTCAAAGGCCTTCTACCCATATTTAGTAATGCTCTAGAAATATATTGTCTAAATTATCATGATGCCTGGCAAAACAATACATGCATAATACATACATATAGGGATATTTTGAAAAATTTCTTTTACCTCTTAAATGCCAAATCCAATTTTTATCCCAGTAAGTTCTCGGTAGTATTTCACATGGCAAACATCCCTCTTAAGATTCTTTTTTTTAATATATATTTTTAATATTTATTTTTCAGTTTTCGGTGGACATAATTTCTTTATTTTATGTGGTGCTGAGGATCGAACCCAGCGCCCCGCGCATGCCAGGAAAGCGCGTTACCGCTTGAGCCACATCTCCAGCCCTTAAGATTCTCTTAATCCCTCTCCTCAGCTTCTTCAGCCCTACATCATTCTATTAATTATTCACAATTTCATCAACTTCCCTCTAGGATCCTCTTCTAGTTGACCCTCAGATGTTGATGTTCCCAAGGCTGCCCTTAGTTTTTTCCTCACTTCTAATATTACACTATTTTTACAGTTTCCATATGACATGCTGATGAATGCAAATCTCTTAATTAATCCCTACATTCGATTCAGTCAGTTCATTCTCTCCGAAAACTGAACACATCTGGAATAATGCCCTATTATCTTCCTCCTCAAATTCTGTTCTTCCTACACATTCTCTAACTTAAATACATTTTCATCCTTTAACCAGATTATAATCTTGTACTCAAATACCACCAAAACCTGACAATTTAAAAAATAATCTCCAGAATTTATCTCCTCTTAAATCACAATTTAGTAGTCTCAAAGGTATCCCATCCAATCTTCACATCATCTTTTTTTAAAAACAGAGTAAGAATTGGGGGTGTATCTCAAAGTAAGAGCATTTGCCTAGCATGAGCAAGGTCCTGGATTCAATGGCCAGCATTAACAACAACAAAAAAATAGTTATTACTTTAAAAAATTCAAAATCAGAGTAGATTTCCTACTCAAATTTCATATAGTCCCCAAAATACCTACAGAATAAAATCCATGCTTGTGAGCATGCGATTACAAACTCTTCCTATGAAGCCACAACTTTATTGGTTCCATTTTCTAGTACTCACAACTACAGTAAACTTTACTTGCCATTTCTCAAATTATACTGTTGATGGCCTTCTTGTAGCCTCCTCTTCTCTATCAGTAAAACGGCTATTTTTCCTTCAGAGGCCTCAAACCTCTCCTACATGAAAAAAGTGATCCCTAACCTCACCGATTTTCCCTGTCACTGACCCCTTCCCAAAAGGTATCCCTCCCTCTCTTCCCAATCCCACACCACTCTTTCTTTATTCTATTTTGGTTTTCAACAAGTTATACTATAGTTAGAACAGCCCAATCTTTATCCTTTCCTAGACAAGGCCCCCAGTTCACTTGTGACTCTAGCACCTAGCACATGCCAAGAATGTTCAATGTCTTTAATCAATGTTTGGTAAATGAATGGCACAACTCTAAAAAAAGGACACACATAAGGAGGTTATTTCTCAATGGAGGGTATGCCTCGCTCTCTTCTGAACACAAAACAAATATTAGGTCTCCTGATCCCTAGCTCCCCATTTCTAGTCCACTGCTTTAATAGCTTTAAGCAATGTTTCATGGGGACATTTCCTAATTTCCTCTTGTTATTTGTAGGTTTAGCTGCCAGCCTAACCACATTAGCATTCAGGAGCAGCAACAAAACAGACTAAGTTCTAAAGAGCAAAGACTTTAAAATACAAGCTCTCAAAAAAAAAAAAAAAAGTCTTAACATACAAGCATTTGAAGTTCATCCTTCACAAAGATGCCTTAAAAAGGCTCATATAGTTTATCCAACAGGCACCACTTTAAGAAATCTTAAGATAATGTCCACTTAAATTATCAAACTTTTCACATTTCTAACCACAGAAACCAGCAAACCCCAATTAAATACACTGCTTATATAATAAAAAATGCAATTACCACAAACAAGAGATACTCTAAATCACCAAAATGATTAAAGTAGGTTTAAAAATATCTTCACCCTAGGCTGAGGCTGTAGCTCAGTGGCAGAGCCCTTGCCTAGCACGTACAAGGCATTGGGTTCGAGCCTTAGCACCGCATAAAAATAAACAAGTAAAATAAAGGCATTCTGTCCATCCACAACTACAATTTTTTTTCAAATATCCCCACCAATTTTTTTTTTTTTTAATCAGATGTCACTTTCCCTTTCCCTCTTCTCCCCACCAACTCTTCCTCAATACACACATACCTTCTTTACAAGACATGGCTTCTTAAAGAAATTGCCTGATGATTTGGTGCAGGTGGAATTTTAAACCATTTGTGGTTGGCCAAAGCAGATGTCTGGGATTCAGAAGATCCCTCATGGTCAAATTATCTCTTTTAAATAAGTGACATCAGTGACAGAATACAGATTTGCCTCAAAGGATCACAAATGTAGTAGGCCTGCCACAACTGCAACTAATTTTGTTCCTTAATATATTCAATCATCTTAAACAGCTGTATTTCTGGCATTTCTTCAGTTCATAGGTTTAATTTGATATCATATAAATGCACATATTTAGAACATTTTAGGCATAAAGAACACAGGATGAGGGCTGGGGATGTGGCCAAGCAGTAGCACGCTCGCCTGGCATGCGTGCGACCCGGGTTCGATCCTCAGCACCACATACAAAGATGTCGTGTCCGCCAAAAACTAAAAAATAAACCTGTAACCTGCTTTAAAAAAAAAAAAACAAAAAACAGGATGAAACCTTTTTAATATCTCAGCAACTAAATTGCATTGCATGAAGTTGAAAACACATTAGCCTACCTCTGAACTGCACTTTAGAAAAATATATATATATATTCCAAGATATATATAATCCCATTATTTTCCTTGAGCAGTCTAAAACTCATTCAAGTTTTGTCCATGCTACATAAAATAATCTCAAACAGGGCTGGGTTGTGGCTCAGCAGTAGCGCATTTGCCTGGCATGTGTGAGGCACTGGGTTCAATTCTTAGCACCACATATAAATACACAAATAAAATAAACGTCTATCAACAACTAAAAAAAATTTTTAAAAATAATCTCAAACAAAGCATTTTTGTTACTCTGAGATTAAAAGTTTCCAATAACTCAATGTGGTTGTAATTTGCAAACACCAAAATAGATTTTACCTTTATTATTTCTCTTCTAGCCTGTTCACCATAAAATACTGATGGATAAAAGCACTAAACTGAACACCCAACAAAGTGGATAATGTACCCCCATAGTTAATAAAGAAGTAACTATATGATACATAACACAAAAATTAATATGTATCCAGAGACTCAAAAAACACTGGACTTGGACTAAATAAAATGTTTCTAAAAGAAATTTAACAAGTGGGTTTCTTTCTCATGGCTATTTTACTCAACATTCATGGGTAAGCTTAGGCTGAAAACACTAGCCTTAGCTCTCAAGGAAAACATGAAAGAGCTGAAAGAAAATGTCCTTAGCATTGAACAGTTTCTGAAATGTTTTTTACGAAACCAAAGAATGATATTTTGTAAAATGGATTTTCCAAATACTATTTCTATATGTTAATAAGCATCATATATAGTCACACATACACATCTCAATTCTCAAATATCCCATTTCCTGGACTGGCCTTGATTACAGACCCAGAAAGGATGCATATAAACTCTTGAGGTTAGAGTAGGTATTTGTGAAACTCAACAACCCACAGTTTCCCTTCACCCTTCAACCTGGAGTAGATGAATAAGCCTGCTTCAGCATCAAGCACAGGGCTTGTCTAAAGACATCTGACAGAAGTTGACATACACATTAACTTCCTGAAGTGTGTGCTTCTGAAGGCTGAGGTTCATAGTCTTCCCACCAAACAAAAATTCATCATGCCTTTTCAAATACTTATGAAAAAAGCTTAATTTCAATAATTGTCATTCATCATTATTGTTCCCCAACAAACATTTACTGAATGCCTTACTACATATAAGAAAAGTTGTAAAAAATTAATCCTAGATAAAAAGCTTAATTTCTCAATCACCCATTTTTGGGTACTTCACTTAAAATGCTTCTTGAAAACAACCCAGAGGTCTGGTTAAATCTGGTATACAGGCAATGTAAACTCGTATTTTAATTGTAGGAAGTTGGCCTTCAACACCCTAACTAAAACAGCAATGGTTGCATAACTATGCTTTAATAAAAAAAAAAAAAAAATTCCAGTTTTGGATTCCACTGGACTACACATGAATTGGGAGGAAAAACTGAAATCCTTTCTGCTTTTATTCCCTCTGTATCTGGACAAGGACATTCATAACTCCTATAGTCCCTTAGGTGACTATAACTAACTCCAGAAGCTAAATTTCCTTAAAACACAGCAATAAATTATTTGCGTGAGATTTTTTTTCCTTTTTCTCTCTAATGAGAATATGGACTACTCACTATTAAGCAAAAGGTCATTTTCCCTTCTTTATGCTGAGTGTTGAGACTATGATATTGCAAATAAGGTGAGCCAAAGGATTAACTAAACAGTTATTCTAATCAGATTTTTGTTTTGTTTGTTTTCAGTCAACGACCTTATTGAAAGAAAGTGTTCTAACAGAAGAAAAACAGGGCTGGGGAGTGTAGCTCAGTGGTATAGCATTAGCATGCCCCAAGGCTCTGAGCATGATCCCCAGCACCAAAGAAAAATGCGGCAGGAGGAGTCCCCAGACACAAAAAATTCTGCACACAATTTAGGAGCCAAGAGTTAAATAAACTATATTACATATGGTAATTGTATGTTGTCTTTTGCACTCACAAGGAAATTACATTCAGATGCATAGATAAAACTAGTCAATTTTTCACTAATTTATAGGATAACTTGTCAGGAACTTTCAAACAATTCTAGGGAGTCAGGATACTACTGAATTAAGAAACCAAAACACACACACATCTCCAAAGCTTTCCCTGAGTGAAGAAGAATCCAATAACCTACTGTTCAAGGCCTAATAATAATAATAATAATATGAATTTTTTAAGAGACAAGGCTGAGATGAACGGGAAAAGGACCACTGTGAGCACAGAAGATGCCCTGTTACAAAAGCTGTACCCATACTATTGAACACCGTCCAGGTTGACAGGCTCACTCACACTACCTTTCTCCCAATGCAATGATATCCTTTAAACGCTTTTTTAATATGTGAATTTTTCTAGGACCACAAAAAGAATTCAGCACAACTGACACCAGCTCTAGAGCAAACAATTAATATACAGTATTCTAACTTAATGATTGGAAGAAGGGAAGGTGAACAGGCAACAGCTCCTCCAAATGGTTGGCAGATATCATTTGAAGCCCTAAAAACATTAAGATTTTAAAATAACTTCAAGTTTTGGTGGGCACAGTTAGATGCACAGTAGAAACTTCGGGACCAGAAGCAACAACACAACAGGTGAGAGAAGTGGTGGACATCACGGTACAGTGAAGTGCATAACATGCAATGGCAAACCCTCTAATTCCCTCAAAAGGCTGGGAATACAGTAATAATACCAGGCACAAGACCATCTCCGAGCCCCGTCTTTCCAGTGGCAAAGATTCAGTTCCTTAGGAGGGGCGCGCCACTCCCCCCTCCCTTACCCAAGAGATCACCACCCCAGGGACAGGAAGAACCGAGACCCCGCCATGGTCACATCTCTGCTGGGGAAAAAAACACAATGTCGCTCCTTATTTCTGCGTACAAAAGGACTTTGCGCCCTCCTCCTCGAACTGCCGCCTGGGCCGCCTCCTAACAACTTGCAAGAAGGTGGGCAACGCGCCATATTCCAGCGTCCCCCAGTCCACCTGGGTAACAAGCCCACGCCACCCCGGCGGGAGGGAAGCTTCGGAGGTCGTCAGCTCAGCCAGCCTCTTCTCCCGCAGGAGACAGCAGCTCCCGCGCCCCGCCCGGTCCCGCCGGGCCGTGCCGCCACCGAACGAGACCAGGGAAGGGCCCAGGGGGAGAACGCCGAGCCGCGGCTCCGGTCCCGCGCAGCCCGCCCACCTCCCGCTCCCAGGCCCGGCGCGCTCTCCCGGGCCGCCCGCTCCCGAGCCCGCAGGAAGGCCAGGCTCTGGGTTCCACCACGGGGAGGAGGCCGCGGCCCCGAGAGCCTCGGGCGGCAGGGCAGGCCGGAACCCTGGAGCTATCAGGAGGGCAGCGCCTCCCTCCCGAGCCCGCCAGGACGCCTGGGGCCTAGTGCGGCCTGCGCATCCTCGGGGTGGCGGTTTGACTGGGCCGGGCCGGGGCCCCCAGCCCCAGGCGGGCCGAATCCAGCGGGGGCCCAGGCCCGGAGCCGGGGGCGGCAGGGTGCCGGCTGCGGGGCGGGCCGGCCGGCCGGCGGGCGGGCGGCGTGTTGCGGCTGCGCCGGGGCTGAAATAGCTGGAGATTGCGCGGTAGGGCACTCACCTCAGAGCGGCTGCGCTACCGTGGGCCTGCGCCGTGGAGACTGCGACCGCGCCGGCTCCTCGCAGCCTCCTGCCACCAGCGGCAATGGCGAGCGCTGCCGCCTCTGCCGCCGCGGCCGCCGCCGAGGAGGGGGAGGGGAGGGAGGAGGCACGCACGCGACGCACGGCTCGGCTTCCCCGCCCGCGGCCGCCATGATGAGGAGGTCGGCGCTGCTCCTCCGCGGCGGGTTGGGTAGGGGGCTTTCGGCTAGGTTTCTGGCGTCCCCCCGCCTACTCCTTGAAGTCTCCTGTCACTGCATACGTTTGTCTGGGGCCGGAACCATGAAAGCGACTGGATGAACAAAACGTGGTCGCCGCAGAGAAGGGGTGCATGAAGCATAAAATGGTTGCTGATCTGAAAAGAGTGTCATCTCTCGCCCCCAGCCCGAGGAATTAGGACCTCCGGAGTGTGTCAGGACGATCGGAAAGGCACTCACTCTCGCACTTTTCTCCGCTTTGTCGGGCCATTTGCACTCTCACCCTCTCTTCGCAGTGACTTTTCAAGCCCTACCCAGATGTTTAAAAGCAAAAGTTTTTATACAAAGCAAGATAATGAAATTTATTCACTCATTCGTTCAGCAAACATTTCTAGGGAGCCCTTTATGTGCCGAATGTTGTTCTGGGTGCGCTTAAGATACACCTGTTAGCAACGCAAAATACTAAAAATAAATAAATAAATAACGTCATTGCTCTTGCTCTCATGTAGTTTTGTATGAAGCAATTGGGACTCCCCAAGCAAGTGCCTGACAAATGAATGGACAGTGGGAGCACAACCTGATTTTGGAGACATGAGGGGTAGTTTTGTTGTTTGTTTTAAAAGTAAGCAGGAGACCACCTCCATAAAAATCACTCAGACTCGTGGTTTAAACGTAGTTCCCCAATTGGTATCGTTAGAATCTTGGCTCGTTAGGATACCAACTAGCATTTTTCCCCTTCCCCCGCCCCCACGTTGGAAATCGAATGTAGCTCTACCACTGAGCTACATCCCCAGTCCTTTTTATTTTTTATTTTAAAACAAGGTCTTGCTAAATTGCTCTGGCTGGCCTAGAACTTGTCATCCTCCTGCCTCCTCCTCCTGAGTAACTGGGATTACAGGCAAGCGCCACTGCGCCAAGAACCTGCATTTTTAACATCCCTAAGCCATCCATGCCTGGTGATTTTATGCATATCATAGTGCAAGAGCCATAGTATTAGGGACTCAACATCCTACAGGTATCAGAAAACAGCTTAACAAAATTAAGAAGCATACATTTTCAAGAAGATTTCAATTCCTCAAAATCTAACATCCCAAAATGAAATATATTGGGCTGGGGGTATAGCTCAGTGGTAGAATACTCTTCTAGCAAGTGCAAGACCCTGCATTCACCCCAGCACAGAAAATTTTAAAGTTGAATGTGCTTTTATCTTGGGGTTTCTAAGACAGTGTCACCATCAACTACCCAGATGCTCAAATCAGAAATCTGGGAATGATCCATTATCCCTTCCTCTCTTGCTCAGGTCCTCCCAGACAATTTGAGCTTTTAAACTTTCTCTCTACCACTTCTTACCATGGTTCAGGATGCTGTCTTCTCTGGTGGATAGATTCTTCTTGGTCCCCCTGCTTCTGGAATTGCCCTCTCCTATCCATTCTCCACACTACAGCTTGAATGGTCTTTCAAAATAGTAAATCAAAGGCTGGAGTATAGCTCAGAAGTAGAGTCCTTGTCTGGTATGCACAAGACCTTGGATGAGACTGGATTGATCCCCAGCAGTACAAACAAAACAAAAAAATCATAAAAGATTAAAAAAGTAAATCATGTTATTTCCCTGTTTAAAATGATTAGTGAGATCCCATTACACTTAAGTTAACCTCTAGAATTCTTTTGAGGTGCCTTTGGGCCCCTTGGTGACCTCATCTGCCACAGATCTTTCTCATCAAACTGAGATGCTCTCAGGTCATATGAGTCTAAGAATTCTGCCACTTCACAACTTTTGCAAGGACTGCTCCCTCTACCCACAGCCTTCTGCACTTCTTTCTTACCGACTAGAACCTTCATCTGAATAATTCCTACTACTCTTTAAGGTCTCATCATTAATTCCATTTCTCTCAGAAAGCATTCCCTCTTTGGCCCTTTCCTCATCACACCCAGTACTTGCACTAAGAGGCATATTATCACCCTCCTCACTTCATTCTCAGGGAGAGAAACAAGAACGTGTAGAGGTTACTTGCCCAACCCCAGATTGTAAGAAATGGAGCCATTCTGAAAGCCATCAGCCTGACCTCAGAGTTACACTTTTAACCATCACCAGGGGCTTTCAGATGGCAGAACAGTACCCACTCATGAAGCACAAAAGTAATTTAGTTGGTTATGACCAATGTTTTATAAAAGAAATAGAAAAATAAAAATAGAAAACATCAAACTCTGGCAATGTCAGCAGCATGGAAGAGTAGGGAAGGTAGCAGAATAACCAGGCCGAGTGCAAACTGTGTGGAGTAATAGAATAAAGGGGAGAGAAGGATTGGAGTAATGTTGGGCAGAAAGTTTCATTAGGGTGTAGAGATGGATTGCATATTGAGAATAATGGAATGAATGAGTTTTCCAATAACACCATAATTCCTAGCTGAAAGCTTTGGACAGTTTGGGGGGATATTTTGTTTGTGTGTGTGTGGGTGTGTGTGGGTGTGTGTGCTGGGGATCAAACCCAGACCTTGCACATATTCTGCAAGCACTCTACCATTGAACTACCAGCCCCTGTTACTCTTTTTAAAATGAGGTCATTTCATCATTCCATTTATTTGTTCAACAAATATGTTCGTAACAGTCACTTTTAGGTGTAACTCACCAGCTCAACAAAGTCCCCCTTCTCTGCAAGCTGCCCCCACTCACAGAGGTGGCCCCCACCGCTCATGCCTGTACTGCAGAGCTTCCCTCCCCACAGTCCCCATTACTGGTGTTCATCTGACTGGAGCTATGTTCAGTGTGTTCTCTGTCCCAGGAATTTAGAATGTTTGGCCGAGAGACACAGAGACTAGAAGCTGAGCTCCTTGATGGAGCTATGATGGTAAGGGTGTGAACATCATTGAGGTCCCGTGTTTGCCCTATACCTTCAGTGACTTCTGGCCACAGATGATTGGTCCAGAAGCAGGTTCCTGGCTCAAGCTGGGCCAATTGGATCCTTTCATGGTGATTTTGAAACTAAAATTGGACGTGTCCCCTCAAAAGACAACACACACACACACACACACACACACACAATTTGAGCTACAACTTAGGTGGCTTTGGGAGCTATAGGCAGACAGGCAGAGGCCATTTTTCACCACACTAGGAAACAGAGAGAGTCTGTCAGTAGTGAGAGAGGAAGAATGCAGATGCACAGAGGAGCCTAGGGGTGGGGGAAGTGGGAGAGAGAAAACACCCTCTTCTCAGGATTCCCACAGAACCCCAGCCCTGCCTGTAGGTTTCATAGTCTCCTAGGTAGCTCCTCATAAATTGCCTTGTTTTTGCTGAAAAGAACTTTGAGCAGGATTTTGGATGGACAGTTCCTTTCAACCTGAAGAATTCTAATGAATCCCCATCTGCATCTTCAGGGCTATGGGTCAGGCATCAGAGAGGGCCAGGGGTGCTGCCACCCCCAGAGAACTGTGAGCTGTAGTGAGAAGATCAACATCATACTTCAATAGCCAAGAAGGAGGCAGAAACAGAACCTACCTATCAGAGATGTACCAGTCAAGCTCTCAAGATTTAGAGGAAGCCTGGTTTGTGATGGCAAGGCTGGACTAGGGAAATGCAAGCAAGGAACAGAGGGTGCAGAATTTAGGGAGATGCCCATGCTTGGAGGCTCCAAGGGCAAGAACTTCACGATGCAAGAACCTGAGGGTGAACGCCTCCTTCAAGTTTGCAGGTTAGGTGTCTTGCTAGGCTCCCTATAAGCTTGCTCAGCCAACAGTGGGGATCAGGAGGACTTCACAGAAAAGTTAGTAATTTGAATTGAACCAAGAAAGGAACAGGAGGATTTGGATTTCATGGCATGGTTGCATACCTCGAGGTAAAGAAACGCTGTACACAAAACTCAGGTGAGAACTCACCATGTCTGTTCTAGCATCATCAGATTGAATGTGACTTAAGTATACAGGTGATGAAGGAAAAAGGTACAGTAAGAAGAAAGGAGAGAATATAGAGCCAGATTTTGCAATCATTGAAAAAATTGTGATCCAAGATTGTGTGTGAAAAACACAACTGAAAGAAATGTATATGCAGTATGTTATCACTTGCCTTTTTCTTTCTTTCTTCTTTTTTTTTTTCTGTAGCACTGGAGACTAAACCCAGGGGTGCTCTATCCTGGAACTATAACCCCACTCCTTTTTAAAAATTGTTTAAAATTTTGAGACAGGGTCTAAGTCCTAAAGCTGGCCTTCAACTTGTGATCCTCCTGTCTCAGCCTCCCAAGTAGCAGGGATTACAGGCCTTGGCCACCATACCCAACTATCACTTGCATCTTTGAAAGCAAAATGAGGACCAAGTGCCGTGATGCAAACCTGTAATCCTAGCAATTTGGGAAGTTGAGGCAAGAGGATCACAAGTTCAAAGCCAGCCTCAGCAATTTAGGGAGGGTGCTAAGCAACTCAGTGAGACCCTGTCTCTAAATAAAACACAAAATAGGGCTGGAATGTGGCTCAGTGGTTGAGTGTTGCTGAGTTCGATCCCCAGTACCCCCCCCAAAAAAACTGGAAATATGTAACTTATATTTTACATATATTATATATATAATTATATATATATATATATATATATATATATAGAGAGAGAGAGAGAGAGAGAGAGAGCACCATGTGCTGCATAATGTTTTAGGCAATGACAAACCACATACATAGCAGTAGCCCCCTAAGATTATATTGCCTAGTGATGTTGTAACTATCTTATTTGTTTTAAGTACACTCTGTGATGCTCACACAACCATAAAGTTACCTAATGATGCATTTCTGAGAAGCTGTCTCTGTCATTAAGGGCTGCACAACTCTCTCTCTCTCTCTCTCTCTCTCTCTCTATATATATATATATATATATATATATATACATACATACATATACTTATATATACTTATATATATATATATATATACATACATATACTTATATATACTTATATATATATATCCCTAGAGTAATATACATGAAATAGATGACATTATTGGTCTGTTGAGAGAGAGCTTTTTTAGTGGTGGTAGTTTTTTATTGTTGTTTTTGTACTAAGGATTGAACCCAGGGGTACTTTACCATGGAGCCACATCCCCAGACCTTTTTATTTTTCACTTTGAGTCTGGCTAAATTGCTTAGAGTCTCACTAATATAGCTGATCTGCCTTTGAACTCATGATTCCCCTGCCTTGGTCTCCTAGGATTACAGGCATGCGCCACCATGCCCCAGTTTCTTCAGTGTTTACAATTTGAATGTTTTGAATCTTGAATCATTTGGATGTATTGCCTAATGAAAACAACTATTTAAAATTGCTGAACAAACAACAACAACATCCCAAACCCAAATATGGTACTGAAGCATATAACTGGGTGACAGTAGCTCTATTAACAAAAATAAAGAATTCAGGAAGAAAATCTCATTTGAGAAAAAAAGAATGTGTGTGGGTTGAGCCTCAGATGCCAGTTATCCATGAATACAGGTGGATGAGGCCCAGCAGTGGAGGAGGAAGCCAACCAACAGCTTGTGAAAGAACAAACTTTCTTTTTCTTTTTTTCTTTTTTTTTTTTTTTGTGCCAAGAATTGAACTCAGGGGCACTTGACCACTGAGCCCTATTTTATATTTTATTTAGAGACAGGGTCTCACTGAGTTGCTTAGCATCTTGCCATAGCTCTGGCTGGCTTTGTACTTGCAATCCTCCTGTCTCAGCCTCCCAAGCCACTGGGATTTACATGCGTGTGCCACTGCACCCAGCACTTGCGAAAGATCTTGAAAGGCCATGGCCAGATGATTTCTGTGCAATAATGGGAGCAGAAGACTGAACTCATGGGACAGCCGAGTGAATAGGAAATGAAGAAGAGAGTAAGAGTAGAGGATTCCATTAAGAATGGTGTATAAAAAGAAAATACAGGAGAGTTTGAGGTAGCTGGAGAAAGCTTAGGGTCAAGATAGAGTGAATTAGGCATGAGGGAGATTGAACTTATTTATATACATCTGAAAGGAGCCAGTAGAGGGAGGGTGAAGTTATGATAAAAAAGAGAGAAAGAATAGGGGAGGGATTGATGGAGGAGGTATCCTAAGGAGGTTAGGAAGCCACAAAGAATGGGGCTGTCCATGGTGAGGCGCTGCTGGAGGAGCCTGGGGAATGAATCAGTGGTTGAGAGCTTTGCTACACGTACAAGGCCCTGGGTTTGACTCCCAGCACCCCCCCTCCCACACACACATACAAATTTGTGGGAGGAAAAGAGAGAGAAAGTAGAGGGAAAGAAGAAAGGATAGGAGAGGGTATGGAAGGGAGGGTTTGTAGAAGGCTCAGAGGGGAAGAAGAATGCAAGTTGGTTGGTCCCTGTTTTCTCCACTAAGTTATCTGCTGAGAGAAAGCCCTAGCAGTCCACATAGTTCAGTGGACTTGGTCAGGTGAAGGCTTGGTCTGGGAGAGAGCCCCAAACAAGGATAGACAAAAGGGCCGCCCACCAGTGTTGAGGGCTCAGCTGAGATTAGGACGCACTTGGATATGCTGGTCACCTGTGGACGTGCCTCACACTTTCTATCACTTTCCACAAGCTCCCAGACACTCTGTGGCCAATATGTAGTATTGTTTGCTTGTGATGATAGGTTCTCTCTTTTTTTTAAAGAGTCAATTTAGGGTTTTTGTTTGTTTTTGTTTGTTTGTTTTTGTGTGTGTATTTGTTTTTGATATTGTGGCAAAAATGCACTGTATTCGTTTGTTGGGGCTGCCATAATAAAATACCACTGATTGGGTGGCTGACACAGCAGAAATTCATTTTCTCATGTTTTTGGAGGCTGGGGTCTAAGATCAAGGTGATCACGGTGTCAACATCAATAGGTTTGGTTTCTTCTCCTTTTCTTCTTCTCCTTCTCCTCCTCCTCCTCCTCTTCCTCCTCCTTCTTCTTCTTCTTCACAGGGTCCCACTAAGTTGCCCAAGCTGTTCTGAAGCTTGCAATCCTCTTATCTCAACATCCTGAGTTGCTCGCATTAGAGTCATGTGTCCCTGGGCCTGGAAGGTCTGTTTCTGCTAAGGTCTCTCTCTTTGGTTTATAGACACAATCTTGTTGTGCATGAGCCTGTGTTGTGACATGCCTCTCTGCACAGGCATGTCTGGTTCTCTCCCTGTCTCTCCATGGTCACCTTTCTTCTTTTCATAAGGACACCAGTCATATTGGATTATGGCTCACCCTAATGACGAAGACCCTATCTCTGAATAGTCACATTCCAAGAGGGGTTAGGATTTCAACATATGAATTTGAGGGGGACACCATCCACCTTTAACACACACATAACATAAATTCACCATCTTAACCATTTTATTTTATTATTTTTAAACTTTTTTTTTTTTTTTTTTTTTTTTACTTTTTGGAAGTGTTTGGAAACAATACCTTTATTTTATTTATTTATTTTTATGTGGTGCTGAGGATCCAACCTAGGGCCTCACATGTGCTAGATAAGCACTCTACCCCTGAGCCACAATCCCAGCCCCATCTTAACCATTTTAAATTGTATAGTGCATTGGATTTTTTTGTTTTTGTTTTTGTTTTGTATGTCTTCATTATGGCTCATGTGTCTTGCTCTCTTGTTTTCTGTAACAAAAGAAAACAAATTGTCTCAGGCTCACTCCTACCCCATACTAGCAATCAGTATTCCTATAAAAAGTTTCCTTTTAGTGGGGGGATGGTGTTTATAGACCACAAACGAGAGACTAGCAGTGATCATTACTACTGGGGGTGTCAATGGACATTGCTATGAAGTATTTTTTGAAAACACAGATATTTCCAATTCAAATTTAATTTCACAATTATTTACTTTTTAAAAAACTTACCGATGGTATGCTTATATCACTTTTCTCTTACACTGAAAATATTAGTTCATAATAATATTAAGACAATTATTGGGCTGGGGACATAGCTCAGTTGGTAGAGTGCTTGCCTTGCATGCACAAGGCCCTGGGTTTGATCCCCAACACCAAAAAAAAAAAAAAAAAAAAGACAATTATCTATTTGCTCTATTATATGATGTATGTAAAATAGTTCCAAGTAATAATGCCAATATTACTATTTACAGTAAGATTTAATAAAATTTAAAATTTCTGCCCAGGTGTGGTGGTGCAAACTTATAATCACAGAGACTGCAGAAACTAAGGCAGGAGAATTGCAAGTTCAGAGCCAGTCTCAGCAACTTAGGGAGACCTTGTCTCAAAATAAAAAAATAAAAAGAGTTGGGGATGTAGCTCAGTGATAGAGCACCTGAGTGCTCAATTCCAAGTACCAAAAGAAAAAAGAAAGGAAGGAAGGAAGGAAGGAGAAAAGAAAAAAGATTTCTTTGTACTAAGAACATACTCTGAAGAAAATACCATAATGTAAGGTCACTTGTAATATTTTTTCCTCTCTTGTAATGGCTCTACCGATATATGTTTAGGCTCATTCATGTCTGTTATGTTTAAACTGTGTATTAAATGTCTGCATACTGCTGTGGAAAGTCATGGGGTTTTATGTAGTTTTATTTTGAACACACAAAACATTCACATTGCAAAATTGAAAAATAAAACAGTGTATTCACAGTAATGGTTATTCCAGTCTGGTGCTTTCCCCTTGTCCTCTTGCATGGATAATGTTTTGTTTTGTTTTTTTTTCTTTCCACATTTTGTATTGCTGCATTACAATTGTACATAATGATGGAATTTGTTGTTATATATTCATACATGAACACAATATAACAATAAAATTTGGCCAGTATCATTCCCCAGCACTCCCCCCATCCCTCCCCTCTTCCCACCCTCTAGACTTTTTCCTTTGATTTTCATGAGATCCTGACTCCACCCTTCTTTTCCTTTTCCCCCTCCAGCTTCCACATATGAGAGAAAACATACCCTCAACCTTCAGAGTTTGGCTTATTTTGTTTTACATAATTATCTCAAGTTCCATCCATTTTCCTGCAAATGACATAATTTCATTTTAATGACTGAATAAAACTTGATTGTGTATATATACCACATTTCCTAATCCATTTATCCATTAATGTATATCTAGGCTGGTTTCATAGTATGGCTATTGTGAATTGTGCTGCTATAAACATTGGTATGCATGTATCACTTTAGTATGATGCCTTTAATACCAAGGAGCGGTATAGTTAGGTCATATGGTGGTTCCATTCCTAGTCTTTTGTTGTTTGTTTGTTCTAATTAGTTATATATGACAGTAGAATTCATTTTAAAAAATATTTTGGCTTACTTAGTTGTAGCCAGACACAATAACTTTATTTTTATGTGGTGCTGAGGATCAAACCCAGTGCCCCCCATGTGCTAAGCAAGTGTTTTACATCTGAGCCACAGCCCCACCAGTAAAATGCATTTTGACACATTGTACACAAATGGAGCACAACTTCTCATTCCTCTGGCTGTACATGGTGCAGAATCACTTCAGTAGTGTAACCATATGCATGTAACCGATAATAATGTCTGTCTCATTCTACTGTCTTTCCCATCCCCACAACCTCACCCCTCCCCTCACTCCCCTCTGGATAACAGTTTGATTATATTAGTTTTTATTTCTCTTTCTGGTGTTTCTTTTTTGCAAAGTAAGCACTTAAGAACACACCGGCAAACATTTGCTTCTACACACAATCACACTTCTTGAACAAATATTTAATATTTTATAGTTAGGTTTGGATGGAATATCATTTTCCATCCTTTTACTTTCCAACTATATGTGTATTTATATTTAAAATGTGTCTCTTGTAGTTGAAGCTTCATTTTTCATCTAGTCTGATAATTTCATCTTTCTTTCCCCCTAGTACTGAGGATTGAACCCTACAAGTTGTTTTCTATTTGTTTCTTGTTCCTTTTTCTTACTTGCCTATCTTCTTTTGGATTGAGAATTTATTTTTCTTTTATGATTACACTTTATTTCTACTATTGACTTTTAGGGAGACCTCTTGTTTATTCTTTTATTTATTTTACCAATGTATATTTTCTTTCTTTTTTTTTTCGTGAATTATCTCACCCTTGAGCTTCTGGGGACACCTCATATCTAAACCATAGCACCCATCTTATATCTTTTAATTTTTTTTCTAAGAGAGAGAGAGAATTTTTAATATTTATTATTTCTTAGTTTTTGGCAGACACAACATCTTTGTTTGTATGTGGTGCTGAGGATCGAACCGGGGCCGCATGCATGCCAGGTGAGCGCGCTACCACTTGAGCCACATCCTCAGCCCCCAATGTATATTTTCAGTTCATCACTCTATCTTCAGTTGATATTATATCACTTCATATTTAATATAAGAACTTAATTGAAATACAAACCAGTTTCTTCCTACCCTTCTTTTCAAATGTTAATTTTGTCGTAGGTTTTTGCCTACATATGTTATAAACATCACACACGTTATCCTATTTTCTTTAACAGTGATCATATTTAAAATGAATTTAGAAAAGGAGGACAAACATATAAAACAATGTTCAAAATTATTTGTCATTAAGGAATTGCAAATTAAAACAACAATGAAGGCCAGGCATCCAGCTGGGTGGTATGGCTCATGCCTAGCAGGCACAGGACTCTGAGTTCAAACCCAGTACCACCACCAAATCAAACAAACCAACCACAGAAACAATGCAGTACCACTATATACTTAGAATGGGTATAAACCTAACAATACCAACTTCTGGCAAGATTGAGGAACAACAGAAATTCTCATGCACTGCTGATAGAAATGTAACATGATACAGACACTTTGGAAATCAGTTTTGTAGTTTCTTACAAAGCTACACTGTTATGGTTTAGATATTAGGTGTTCCCCAAAGGCTCATGTATGAGACAATGCAAAAAAGCTTAGAGGTGAAATGATTGGGTTTTGAGAGCCTTAACCCAATCAGTGATAGGGATTAATTGAGTGGAAACTGAAGGCAGGTAGGGTGTGGCGGGAGGAGGTGGGTCATTGAGGGTGTGCCTTGGGGGAATATATTTTGTATCAGGCGAGTGGATTCCCTCTCTGCTTCCTGGTGTGATGTCTTGAGCTGCTTTACCACACTGTTCTGCCATGATTTTCTGCCTCACCTCAAGTCCTGACGAATGAAGCCAGCTGTGTATGGACTGAGACTTCTGAAACCGTGACCCCCCTTTCCTCCACTAATTGTTCTTATGAGGTATTTGGGTCACAGCAGCGAAAAAGCTAACTAAAACAGAAATGCAGTCTTAACATATGCTCCAGCAATCATGCTCTTAAGTATTTATCCAACTGACATGAACATTTAAGTCTACCCCAAAACCTACAAGTAATTGTTTATAGCTGCTTTATTTATAATCTTCCAAACTGGAAGCAACCAATGCTTCCTTCAACAGGTGAATGGATAAATAAACTGAGATCCATTCATACATAAAATGTTTTGTTGTTGTTGTTATTTTGTTTTGGGGAGTACTGGGGATTGAACTTAGGGGCACTCAAGCACTGAGCCACATCCGCAGCCTTATTTTGTATTTTATTTAGAGACAAGGTCTCACTGAGTTGCTTGGCATCTCACTTTGGCCAAGGTTGGCTTTGAATTCACAATCCTCCTGCCTCAGCCTCCAGAGCTGCTGGGATTACAGGCATGCGCACCCAGCTGAGTTTTACTTCTACAAAATTCTCACAATGAAAATACAAGAGAAATTCTCTCATGCTTCCAGTTGGGAGGAGTGGGAAAGTAGCCATTTTGAAGTATGCCCAGAACATTCTGTTCTTCCTGAAGATAATCACACTCAAGAGAAACCATTTAACCAGAACGTAACTGGGTGGAGAAAAAATACCTCCAGCCTCTCTCCCTCCTATCATACCTAGGCAGGTAATGGACATTGAGAGGCACTTTTAAATGTCATGACCCAGGAGCACTGGCTCCTCCAAAGGCTGAGATCTAATCACAGGACTCTTCTCCTCCAACCACCTAAGCCTGGGAACCAGACTTGGATGCTGCAATTATCAGACCCAGAATTTAAAATAACTATGATGATGAGAAGAATCTAATGACAAAAGTACAGGTAAACAATATGCAAGAGAAGATGGGTAATGTAAGCAGAGAAATGGAAATTCTAAAAATGAATAAAAAATCATAGAAATCACTACTGATAATACTGATAATGCAGAGTAATTTTGATGGGCTTATTAGTAGATTGGACAAAACTAAGGAAAGAATCAGTGAGCTTGAAGATATGCTAACAGAAACTTCCAAAACTGAAATCAACAAGGAGAAGAGAGAGAGAGAATAAAATAGAATATTCAAGAATTGTGGGACAAGGCTGGGGATGTGGCTCAAGTGGTAGCGCGCTCGCCTGGCATGCGTGCGGCCGGGGTTCGATCCTCAGCACCACATACAAAGATGTTGTGTCTGCCAAAAAACTAAAAAATAAATATTAAAATTCTCTCTCTCTCTTTAAAAAAAAAAAGAATTGTGGGACAATTACAAAAGGTACAGATGTGCAAAATGGAAATACCAGAAGAAAAAAAAAGGAAGAGAAAAAATATTCAAAGCAATAATGACAGAATTTTCCAAGACAAATCATAACATAACATATCAGTATTGGCTTCCTCTTGGCCTTGCTCTAACTAAGGAAGTGACAGAAATTTGGACACTTAGACCCCCAAGAGTAGCCCTCAGTCAACCAACAGAGAGTTGTAGAATAACCACCTGACTGGGACCAGGTGAGGCATGTCTTGCACTATCTTCCCAAAGCAAAATATATCCTCAAAGTCCACAAAAGAGCCCTGTTCTCTATCACATCCCATGTTAGCTTCTTTTCCTCACCTGTCTCACTTCCCCTTTCCCAATAGGGTCTGACTCCTGAGATCACTTTCCAATAAAATATTGGGCTTATATCCCTGCCCATAGGACCACTTCTGGGGAACCCAATCCAGTCTAATAAGGTATATTCCTTAAGATTTGTTACAAATAGAGGAAAATGGAAAAGAATCATCAAACTTATATGTACTTTTTTCAGTACTAGGAATGGAACCAAGGAGTGCTTTAACACTAAGTTACATCTCAGCTCTTTTTTTTTTTTTTTTTTTTGAGATGAGATCTCACTAAGTTGCTAAGGCTGATGCTCCTGACTCAGCCTCCCCAGCAGTTGGGGATTACAGGCATGGTGGCATATGCCACCATGCCCAGCTATTTATATAGTTATATAAAATATTTTCAGGCATGAATCTGAAGACAATATCTTATAAAATCTAAATGCCAGTCATTAATGAGTTTGGAGAGCAGGGAATGGAAGAGAAGCATCATTAAGTATTTCTTAGATGAGGTAAATGTTCTTTAAGTTGGGTGTTTGATATTTGTTTTAGTCAGCTTTTTCACAACTGTGAAAAAAAGTTTTGGTCAGACTAAAAGATCTGACCAAAACAATTATAGAGAAGGAAAAGTTTATTTGGAGGCTTACAGATTCAGAGGTCTCAGTCCATAGTCAGTTCCATTGCCAGGGCTCAAGGTGAGGCAGGACATCATGGCAGAAGAGTGTGGCAGAAGGAAACAGCTCACATGAAATTCAGAAAGTAGAGAGAGAGACTCTACCTTCCAGATACAAAATGTATATCCCACAGCCATGAGCCCAATGAACCACTTCCTCAAGTCACACTCCACTTACCATTTGTTAATCCCATCAGGGATTAACTCACTGATTAGGGTAAGGATTTAAACCAATTTCAAAATTGATACACCTGGATAATCATCACTCAGATGGAAAAGTAGGATGTCACCAGCACACCAGAGTCCCTTGCTCAGGTCACCTTCCAATCATTACTACCCAATCCTCCCCAAAGGTCACTATCACCAAAGACTAGTTTTACCTGGTTTTGAAGCTTATATAAATGAAAATTTATGGGATGAATTCTTTTGTGTCCTGTTTCTTTTGTTTGACATAGAATAACCATAACATATGTAACTGCTGGTCATTCCTACAGCTTACAAACATGCCACAATTAATCTCTTCTTCTATTCTGAACATTGGAGAAATTTCCAGTTTGGCTGCTTATGAAGGATGCTCGCATATTCTAGTTAGTTCCTCTGAATGTACACCAACACACAACTCTGTTAGGTAGACACCCAGCAGTAGAAGTGCTTGATCATCAAGCATGCGTATATTCAGTGTTTCCAGTTCTCTAAGAGGTCGGTTCACCATTTTTGTCAACATTTAGTATTATCATGTCTCTAATCATAGCCATTCTGGTGGCAAGTGCAGTGTCCTGTATTTGTCATTCATATTTGCATGTTGACTAAAGAGGTTAAGCATGCTTCCATATCCTCACTGACCATTTGTGCAACTTCTTTTTGTTAATATTTATCTTCTGGTTGTAGTTGGATACAACACCTTTATTTTGTTTACTTATTTTTATTTGGTGCTAAGGGCCTCTCACATGCTTGGTGAGCAAACTACTGCTGAGTCACAACCCCAGCCCTGTATAACTTCTTTTGCAAAGTTTCTATTCAAGCCTTTTACTCAGTTTTCTACTGTTTATTTTTTCCTATTGATTTTTAGGAGTTATTTATTCCTCTTAGATATGTGTCTTTTGTGGGTTATATGTAGTATAAATGTGGATTGTTCTGTGGCTGGTCATTTCCGTTTCTTCATGGTGAATTTTGAGAAACAAAATCAATTGTTTTTCTTAATGGTGTTTTGTGTCTCCTGTTTAAGAGATCTGTGCCTATGATGGAGATAGACCAGCTGGTGGCACACACCTATAATCCCAGCATCTCAGGAAGCTGAGTCAGGAGGAACCCAAGTTCAAGGCCAGCCTCAGCAACCTAATGAGACACTCAGAAACCTAGTGAGGCCCTGTCTCAAAAAAAAAAAAAAGAAAAGAAAAGAAAGGGCTAAGGATGGAGCTCAAGGGTAGAGAACCCCGGGGTTCAATCACCAGTACCAAACCAAAATGAAAAAAGAAAGAAAAAAAACTATAAAACTTTAATTCTTTATGCTACATATATTTTGTGTTTAATAAATGCTTATTAAATTAGTCACTTTTAATTACCATTGGTGACATATGCTTTTTTGTCTGCCCTATTTGCCTGCCTTTGAAGGTACCACTGATGCCCCTCTCCTGGGACAGTTGAAACAGACCTCACTCCCAAATTCACAGTTCTAAGACTTGGTGCTTGACCTAGTCGGAGTCCTTCTTCTCTGACCACACTGACTAATACCAGGAAGAGATTAAAGCTGTGTCAATGGACAGCATCCATGGGATTTGTGCTAGAGAATAGAAAGGAAGTACAGTTTCCTTTTCTATCTGTGGGCTCTATATCTTCAAATTGAACCAATGATAGGTTAAAAAAATTTCAGAAAAACAAAAATTGAATGTAAGCTGGGCAAGGTAGCACATATCTGTAATCCCAGCGGCTTGAGGCTGAGGCAGGAGGATTGCAAGTTCAAAGCCAGCTTCAGCAATCTCCAGGTGTTAAGCAATTCAGTGAGACCCTGTCTCCAAATAAAAATACAAAATAGGGTTGGGGATGTGGCTCAGTGGTTGAGTGTCCCTGAGTTCAATCCCTGATACCAAAAAAAAAAAAAAAAATGAATGTGTACAGACTTTTTTCTTGTCATTACTCCCCAAACAATAGAGTATAACAACTATTTTCATACCATTTATATTGCATTTTATAAGCAAATTAGAGATGATTCAAAGGATATGGAGGAGGTATTAGGTTCTATGGAAATACTACATCATTTTATATAAAGGACTTGAGCATCCATCCACAGATTTGGGGATCCACAGGGGTCCTGGAACCAATCCCCTGCAGATACTGAGAGACGGCTCTATTCATGGTTGTTTCATGTCATTATTGCTTAGGAATAACAACTGCCCCATGGACCTCCACCAATGTAAAACATTTCCTAGCTCAGAGCTGTGCTTTCATCCACAGTTTTAGTCATTAAAGTGCACCCCCAAACGTAATGGCCCCACAAGGAAGGCACTAAATCCTATCAAGCTACATTTGAAGATGAAATGTACAACTGACCTTCTTGCCCATACCTAAAGCTGGAGGAAGGTGGGAATATCTTGCAGGGGGCCCACAGTGAGTGTAGGAGGTGTATTGAGTACAAGGTAGGGATAGTTGACTCTGCTGCATAGACGAGCTTGAGAAAGATGAAATAACCTACTCAAGCTCATAGGATAAGTAGTTGACCTGGGTTCTAAGCCAGTTATCCTTGGTTGATGGCCCCTCTACTAGATTGCAAAGCTCCCATCTATACCAACCATGTCTGAATCCTGAGCCAAAACTTTCCTCATGATAATACCAAGAACCCACGAAACCAAATAGGCCTCTGCTGGTAAGATTCTCAGGCAAAAGAGAAGTTTTCTTAGAATTACTTCAGAAGGTCTTTTGATGCTAATTCACAGCTGTTTTCACCAATCAAGAGGATTTTCTCACTCTGAGAAAAATAGAAGATGATTAAATGCAATTTTCATTGTAGCATCAAAGAGGAGGCCAAGAGAATAGTAGACCCACAACTCTCCTGGAAATTTCCCAAGTACAGCTACCACTGCCACCTGGGCCTTCCCGGTACAATCTCATTTTCAAATTTTGTCTAGTTACATCAGTTATGTGAATTTTCCATTTTGAAAATGCAGCCACAATTTTAAAAAATGGAATTCAGGAAATATTTGCCAAGGGCCTAGTAGGTACCAGGCATTTTCCTTACTGCTGTGGATGCCAAGTTGAACAAGACAGCTCAGTGGCAGAGACAAAAATGTTGAGTCTCTGCGTGTCAGCCTCAAGTTCTGCCTCTCTTCTAATATCTAACAATATCTATTATGGTAATTCCTTCCTCTATTTGTCCCTTGAATGTCAAGACAATTCAGAATGCAGTCCTGCTCTTTCTCTTCTCAGCGAAATATCATTTCTTTGGATAATTCAATCTATTCCCTCAATATCCATATGTACCTAACAATATTTTCCCCAATATCTCATCATCTCCAGCACCAGGCATCGTTTCTCACTTGGTACCTGTAACTTCTATCTCTGTCCCTCCTTGACTACTCCAATCCGTTTTCCTAATGACAGTCACAGTGGCCCCCTTTCAGTGCCTGCAAAGGCTCCCCAAGATCAACTCTCACCTCCTTTGCTCAGGCACCTGCGAACCTGTTCCCTGTTTCACCCCCACTAACCACCTCATTCTAAATTCTAGAGGAATCCTGAGGTTCCCCAAAGCATCTTTCTTTCTCCAGCTTCATCCATCACCGCCTGAACTTCCATCTTCTACATCCCTTCCCCTCCCCAACCCTCCTTGAGTTGCAATACCAAGTGTCATTGCATTGCCTGAGTCCTTGTTTTCTTCTTTAAACTTCGGTGTGATGATGGAGACAGAATCCTGTTCTCCTTTGTACCCTGGAGCCGAGTGTGGTGTCAGGAGTACCAGAGGTGCTCAGTCAATGCTCGTGTTGGCTGCACATACCAGTAAATGCATGTAGTCAGGCTGTTAAGGCAACGCAGAAGAGGAAGCCAGGTTGAAATATCAAGAGGAGGGAGCAATCCCCCCCCCCCCAAAGTAGGTGTTCCTTGAAGTAAGTCCTGAGGGACCATCAGCTTTCAGCCTGGAAGGAGAACGGAAAGAAGGGCATGCTAAACGGAGTAGCAGTTTGCAAGGGGATGCTGGCTTTGCTCAGCAAGGAAGTGAGAACTGAGGGTGCCAAGGTGCTGAGTGGGAGGAGTATGGGAGGAGGGAGGGAGGCGGGAAAGAAAGGCAAAAGCTGGATGTGTGGGCAGGGAGTAGGGTGTGGTTAAAGGATGAGTTTGCAATGTCTCCTGGAACACCCACACAGAGACACTCTGAAAGCAGACGATTAAATGGATCAGGGGTCAGGAGAGTGGTCTGGGATGGAGACACAAGCTTGGGTAGAGGTACATATAGATATTGAGGGAATTGATTGAATTATCCAAAGATATGATATTTCACTGAGAAGAGAAGGAGCAGGACTGCATTCTGAACTGTCCTGACATTCAAGGGACAAATAGAGGAAGGAATTACCATAAAGACTGAGAAGAAGTACCAATAAAATAAGGGTAAAAAGGAATATGTGGGGCTAAAGAGCCAATGGAAGAGACTAGAAATGGTATCATAGGCTGCAGGTCAAAAAGTACCTATTGGATTCTTTGGTTTCTGTGACAGAAGTGAGATGATGATGGGAACCTTGTCATTTGGAAAACATCGTAATAAGATGCACACGTTGTGTCACCGCTGGGGCTCTAAGGCCTACCACGTTTAGAAGTCGACCTGTGGCAAATGTGGCTACCCTGCCAAGTGCAAGAGAAAGTGTAACTGGCGTGCCAAGGCTGAAAGAGGAAATACCACCAGGATTGGTCTAATGAGGCACCTAAAAATTGTACACCACAGATTCAGGCGTGGATTCCATGAAGGAACAACTCCTAAACCCAAGACGGCAGCTGTACAGCATCCAGTTCCTCTTGGAAGTTTCAGCAATTGACCATCCAATAAATGTTCTGGCTTTAAAAAATGAAAGGATAAGTGTCTGTTGGTATCATTTGACACTTATGTTAGATTCCTTTTCTGATATAACAAAATTGAGTTCACCCTCTGTTCCCCAAAGATCCAATCTGACCCACCTGCAAGATACTCACTTCCCAGGTCCCGGAAATTCTTAACTAATACTGAAGTCCAAAATGTCATCTAAGCATCATCAGCTCAGAAATCACATATAATATCATCTCTATTAAACATGGGTGAGACTGTAGATCTAGTCCATCCTGGAACAAAATTCCTTTCCACCTGTGCATGTTTGAAGCTAGAAAACAACTTATCTGGGTCCGAAATATGGAGACACAGGCATCAGGTCATAGGTGCAGGCATTCCCACTGAAGATGGGGAGAAAATGGAAGAAACTGAGCAATCACCAGTCACATAAAATTTCAAAGTCTACAGACAAATAACATTAAGTTTTCAGACTTAGGAATAATCCTCGGTAATTCAAGGCTTCCTTCTTGGGACTCAAAGCTCAGCCCTCTCTGAGTCATCTTTCCTTTTGTTGAAACGTAGCTGGTGTTTGTAGCTGAGTAGTTTTATCAATCTATTTCTTACCAGTGAATTTTGGGGATCCACTAACCTTCTTAATACTTTATCCTTTCTGTCCTTTTTAATTCAAGTTGGCAGTATTTCTGCTGGAATAATATTCTCAAGAAGCTAGAGGATCTCTTGTATATGTCTTGGGGATTCACTCCATCAGGCAAGAGGCTTATTCACAGGTCCTTCCCTGATCTTTCCTCCACATTTAGTGTTTGCCAAAATAGCTGAGAGGATTTATGTATGAGTTACATACTCTTTATTTTATTTTTTTCTATTATTTTATTTTATTTTGGTACTGGGGATTGAACCCAGGGATGCTTAACCACTGAGCCACATCTCCAGCCCTTTTTATATTTTTATTTAGAAATAGGATCTTGATAAGTCACTGAGGGCCTCCCTACATTCCTGAGGCTGGCTTTGAACTTTCGAATCCTCCTGCCTCAGCCTCCAGAGCTGCTTGGATTCCAGGCATGTACAACTATGACTGGCTCACATTCTCTCTCTCTCTCTCTCTCTCTCTCTCTCTCTCTCTCTCTCTCTCTCTCTCTCCTTCTCCCTCTCCCTCTCCCTCTCCCTCTCTCTTTCCCTCTCCCTTTCTCCCTTTATAGTCTTCATATAATTTATTAATGTCATTTTCTATAGGACACTGTGACATCAATATTGACCTCATATAGACAAAGAATGAAAGTTGGGTTTTCTTGTGTACCAAGTATAAAACATCTGTTAACAAGTTAGCATATACAACAGTTATAAGAAATCAACTTTCAGGATGACTCAAGTTTATACCAGTTGCTTCACATGGTTTTCCCTCAAAACTTGGATGCCACCCAGTGTCACTGTGTTTGTGCAAATGCCTGCTGTGAAAGACCGGACTACTTTCTTTTGCCAGCCCCACTTTTGCTTGTTTTACTGCTGCCACTGCTAGATTTGCCAGGTGATTTTGAAGAGAAGAGTCTTGTCATGAACTCAGATATATCAGGCAATTCATGTTGGAATTCAGCGTATTTATTGACTCTCCATCTCCTGTCTCATGTCAGGATCACTTGTGTTGACTACTTTGGGCAGAAGCACAAATATCAATAATGGAAGAACCATCATCATAACCATTGGATTCATAAGAAAGTCTGTCCAGCCCCATGATTCCCTTTTAATAAAGTAAGAAGGTGGACCTGAAGATTTCTTTTTTCTTTATTTAATTATTTATTTTTCTAGTTTGTTATACATGATGGCAGAATGCAATTCATTTCATATTGCACATTAGAGCACAATGTTTCAAGTCACTAGTTGAACACAAAGTATTTTCATAGCATTCCTGTCTTCATACTTTTACTTAGGGTAATGATGTCTAACTCATCCCATCGTCATTCCTACCCCCTTGTGGACCTGAAGATTTCACTGGACAGGATAGGGCAGTCTGACCACTTCTGATGTTTTGATATAATTCATGTATATTGCTCTCATTTTTCTTTTTGAAGTGATATCAGCTCTGTCAAACTTGTAAACTGGAGAAATAACTTCCAGTACCTAAGACCCAGAAGATATATCACGAACCCCAAAACTCCAATCTGTCTTAAGAAAGCCGATGTGCTCTTCTCTGTCTATAAGCACTCAGATCCAGTCCTGAGGCTTCACCCCTGGAACAACTGCACCCCCCTCAATCTCGAAACAATCTCTTAGGCTGACTCCACTCTCTCTCGATCCCTTGACTGCAGCCCTGGGTACTTCCAAACTCTGGGCAAAGATGGAAAAGAAGCCCCACAGAGTGACCGCCATGACAGCAGCTCTGGGCAGTCAGGACGGCCTCACATACTCTAAAAGGTCTTCTGTGGATAAAGTGCTCCAACATTTTTTTTTGCCCTTTTCAATGTTTTATTCATCAAATCACTCAATAAAATTTCACTCTATAGGTTCTTTTTAAAAAATTTATTATGGTTTCTTTGTTGACACCTAAGGTTTTTTTAACATTTATTTTATTTATTTATTTTATGTGGTACTGAGAATCGAACCCAGCGCCTCACACATGCTAGCCGAGCACTCTGCTGCTGAGCCCCAGCCCCACCCCCTCTATAGTTCTCAATCAAGAAAACGAAAATCCTTAATGCAAAGCACTGCAATAGACATAATCAATTCACAGCAGACAATTCTAGATTAATTAATTCACAGCAAACAATTCTAGATTAATGAATTCTAAGCACTGCAAACACACTTAATCATGACAGACTTATGACAGACTTTCCCTCTGCATGCTAAGTTCAAGTGTCAGATCAAAAGTCTGACACTTAGGCTTTATGTCCAGCAGATGCACACTCACTGTGCTCCAACTTTTTGATCTTTTTGAGGTGTAAGCAAAATTTGTCCAGCCACACCTTTGGATTTTTCTCTACAATACTTTGTCAATTTTACCATCTTTTGCAATCTGGATAGGTTAAGAAATTCCCAAATAACCCAATTCTCATTCCTGTTTGTTTAAAAATTCTTTCCTCAATTAATTTCTTTCCATATAGCTTCCTAGAAATAGCAAGAAGATCAGAAACCTCATCCAAATGGCCAATCTCATCACCTACAAATTCTATTCTCCACATGAGTACAGAACACAGCTCTGCTCAGCTTTCTGCCACCATATAACAAGGATTCCCTTACTTTCAGTTTCCAATAACATGTTCCTCATTTCCTTCCAAGCCCTCTTTAACATCCACATTTCTACAGCAGCTTGTTCTGACTGACTTGTTCTCTGAATGATACCTGTTTTCTCCCCACTTTTTGGATTCCTCAATCATTACTATTTCTACTAAGGGTCTGCTTAAGGTAATCCAGTTTTTTTCTATTATGCACCTCATAATTCTTCCAGCCTCTTCCCACTGTCCAATTCCACAGTTTAGGCATTCATTACAGCAGAACTCCTCTTTCAGATATCAAAATCAATTTGATTTTACCACTGTGACAAATTATGCAAACATAACTCAACACAAATTTATTATCTTAGATCCATTATTTATTGCCATATTGGGAATTGAACCCAGGTCCTTGTGCATGACAGGAAAGCACTCTACCACTGAGCTACATCCCAGCTGATTTATTATCTTATAATGCTGAAGGTCAAAAGTCTGAAATGGGTCTCACTGGGCTAAAATCAAGCTGTCAGCACGACTGTGTTCCTCCTAGAAGCTGTAAGAGAGAAACCATTTCCTGGCCCTTCCCACCTTCTATTGGCCTCCCATATTCCTTGGCTTATAGCCCTGTTCCTCTGTCCTCAAAGTCAACAATATCAGGCTGGGTCCTTCTCACACTTTCATCTCACACTTTCATTCTCCCCTTTCCGCTTCCTTCTTCCACTTATAAGGACCCTTGTGATTTTATTGGGCCTGCCTGGATAGTTCAGAGTATCCTGAACCAGAATATTAACATTGATATAATAGTGTTGACTAATCTATAAACCTTACTTCAAATTTTGTTGCATTTTAATACCTAGCATCCTTAATCATCTGCACCCTTAATTCCCTTTTACAGTGGAACCCAGCATATTTACAGGTTCCAGGGGTTTGGATGTGAACAGTGGCATATACCTATAATCCCAGTGACTCAGGAGGCTAAAGCAGAAGAATTGCAAGTTTGAGGCCAACCTGGGCAACTTAATGAGATACTGTCTCAAAATAAAAAATAAAAAGGACTAGGGATATAGCACAGTGGTAGAACATGCCTGGGTTCAATCCCCAGTATCCCCACTCCAAAAAGAGGCATTATCCTGCCTACCATAGTAATTAATTTAATTATGGATAATTCAAACAAGCTCAAATCATTCAACAATATTCGACAACACAACTGGGCAGTACCCTTCAAAAATGTTCAAAATCAAATCAAACAAACAGAAAGAATGAATGCCTGGGAACTATTACAGACAGAAAGAACCTAAGGAGACCTGACAATCTGCTACAGTACATGATCCTAGACTGCATTCTGTCCCATTGGTGAGCCCATTGAGAAAATTTGAATTAAGGTTTGTAGATTAGTCAACATAATTTGATCATTGTTAATATTCTGGTTTTGTTCTTTATATGGTGGTTATAAATAATGTCATTTGGGGAAGCTGGGTAAAGTGTATATGGAAATTCTTTGTACTATTTTTGCAACATTAAAAAATAGTAAACGAGGGGCTGGGGATGTGGCTCAAGCGGTAGCACACTCACCTGGCATGCCCAGGGCACTGGGTTCAATCCTTAGCACCACATAAAAATAAAGATGTTGTGTCCACCGAAAACTAAAAATACATATTAAAAATTCTCTCTCTCTCTCAAAAATGATTTCAAAATGAAGTTTAAAAATTTAAAGAAGAGTATTCATGAATAACCTGGTAGAGTAGTTTCTTTGGTGGGGTGGGGTCAAAAGCCAGATTCAGCAAGTTGAGAAATGAACAAGAGCAGAAATGATGGAAAGGAAGACACCTGTCTTAAATGTGACTGTAACGTGAAGCAATGCAAAGACAGAGCCAGAAGCTGAAGGAAGGCCACGTTTGGAGGGTTGTTTTCTTAAGACGTGACTGGACATCATCTCTGGGAAATCATCCATGTTCTGAAATCTTCAAAATTAAACTCTTCCTTCCCTCCACCCTGCTCAGCCTGTTAGAAGTTACTCTAAAAGCAGCAGAGGGGTTCTTGTTGGATTTAAAGAGAAGAAACAATGTAATCAGGTTTTCACATTTTAATACCAAGTCCCCCTGGCAGAGAAGAAATCAGAGGATGATGTTACTGGACAAACCATTTAGAGAATTTTTGTAACTATCCAGAAAGAGGGATGACAGCCTAACCCACGACCACAGGAGTAGAGAAAGGAAAAGATCAGAGGCAGTGAAATCTTGTTCAGATTCAACATGGCAGATTAAACATGTAGATTTATTTCTATTCCCATCTCAAATCCCACTAAATTATATGGAAAAGTAATAAACTCATATTGTTAGGGGACAGGAGCTATTCATATTGCTGCTTAACAAACTGCAGTGTGATGTAGACGTCTGTTATCAGGTTTGGTGAAAGTTTTTATGAGTGGGGTTTTAATTTTAGCACATGCTCTTTCTATACATATTGAGATTATCATGTGGTAATCTTTTTTATTCTGTTAGTATGGTAAATTACATTGGTTTTTGAATGTTAAACTCACCTTGTATTCCTGGGGGGAAGCTTGAATAATACTGATACAGTGTTCTTTTTATATATTGCTGGATTTGATTTGTTGATAGTTGGCTAAGTATTTTTATGTCTATGTCCATGAGAGATATTAACCTTTAATATTTGCTTTTTTCTTTTAAATTATTTGTGTGACTTTGGTTTCAGGGTAATACTGCCCTCATAAAATGAATTATAAAGTGTTTTATTTTCTGGAAGAGTTTATATAGACTTGCTATTATTATTTATTTCTTAAACCTTTGATACAATTCACCAGAAGATCATCTTAAATGGAGAAGGCTGGAGTTTTCCTTATGGAAAGGGTTTTAACTAGGAATTCAATTTCTTTAATAGATATACAGCTTTTGATTGTCAATTTCTTAAGTTTTTTTTAAAAATATGTTTTAGTTGTAGGTGAACACAATATCTTTATTTATTTATCTTTATGTGGTACTGCGGATCGAACCCAGTGCCTCACCCATACTAGGTGAGTGCTCTACTATTGAGCCACAACCCCAGCCCTCTTCTTAAGTTTTAATATTTGTGTCTCTCAAGAAATTAGTCCATTTTCTCTAAGTTGTGCAACTTATTGAATAAAGTGGCTTATAATATTTTTATCTTTTCCATGTCTATCATATATGTAGTGATACCCCCTCTTTCATAACTGATATTTTTTTCCTTAACATTATTGCTTTTGCACTCAGAGGAGCATCTAACCACAGCAGATCATCTGATAAATTTATATGAAAATATTGGCTTGCAAGGATGTTGGAGAATATGCTACATAGAAGATAAAGTAAATGAAAAACCAAGATAAATATTAACTTCAGGGTGGGTAGAGAAGGGAACTGCACAAACAATAAAATTAAAGTACAAGGGCTAGAGGTATAGTTCAGTAGTAGAGGGCCTGCCTACCATGCATGAGCCCCTGGCTTTGATCCCCAGCACAGTAAAAATACAAAATTAAAATTAAAGCATAGTAAATCAATAGGCTCAGTATACATTCACGCCATGATGTCTATTGATAGCCTTCGATTTACCCTTCAGAGAGAACCTGGCTGAGTGGGAAGAGAATGGTGACTGCTGTTTATTGTTATAAAGATTCTCAGTGTAATTTATTTTTAAATTGCATGTTACATTGCTTTGACAACACCAAAAAGTGAAAGAAGAAACAACAAACACTTAAAAAAAAAAAAAAGAGTGACCTCTCATGTCATAGGTTCACAAGCAAATGATAGAAATGACCTTCTTCTACTAAGTTGAAGTCTGATTGACTCTCTAATTTTCACCCCTTGGCCTAGTTCAGCTGTTTGGAAAGCCCCAGATATGACTGCTTCCTCCTCCCCAGGAAGATAACGGGTTTTGGGGGCAGATCTCTCAGGAAACAGATTTCCTGAGCTTGCCAGCCCCTTTGCCTCTTCTTCCCACATAGAACCAACTCTGGGATGAGCACGCCACAGATGGGGCAGATCAGGGCTATCATAAGGGACAGGAGGAGAGTTTGAACTTAAACTCCAAACTGACCGAGGCATTCCTGCTCATTTCCACAATCCTGTGGAGCATGCTCAGTGGGAGAAATCATAAAAGAAGAGGACTACATTCATTAAGTATGCACAGTGCTCCAGTTTATGGGCTGGAGGTTTTACTTACATTATTTCATTTCATCCTCAAAACAACTGTGTGTGTTTAGTGCCACTGAACTGAACCCTTAAAAATGGCGAAGGTAATATATTTTACATCTTGTATGTTTTACCACAATTTAAAACAAAAACACCTTGGGTGGTAAGGATTATCCCCATTTTTCAGAAAGTTAAGTAACTTGCCCAAACTACCCACCCAGTCAGAAGGTGTCTGAACCAGGTGTGAGTTCAGGTTTGTCTGGCTTTGAAGCCTATGGTTTCCTGCTCTGTTGAGATGTCCCCAGTAATAAGAAGCAAAGGGAAACTGAAGGAATCAGCCATAGGAGAGGATTGTGGTCAGTTTTTAGTTTCACCAGTTTGTTCAGTACCAGCCTGATGTTCCTCCCTGGAACAGGGAACAAATGTTCTGGGAGAAGGTACCATCAGACTGTTTCTCAGGCACAAAGGCTATATTAATGACAGGTGTAAATGTTGTGGCAGAAATGGAGCTCAGGCTGAACGTGGAGCTCTAGCACTCTTAAGTACTCTGTGGGAGGTTTCTTTCTCTTGTCCAAATTAGCTGAAGTGTCTTTTTTTTTTTTTTTCCTTTTTTGCAGTACCAGGGGTGGAACCCAGGACCTTGAGCATGCTAGGCACGTTGATCTATATTCCCAGCTCTTAGCCAAAGTTTTAGATGATGTAAATTTGATTCATTCCCTGCAGGATTTGGGGAAAGGGACACTTGACAGAGACAGCAAGATCATCAGCATTTCATTGAAATCCAATCAAGAGGGCCCAGTAGTGGGAGGGAAAGCTTAGGAGGACCAGTGGAAGAATAATTACAAAAATAACACTGCCTAACACTTCTATAAAGTGGGTCATGTAGCAGACACTCCTCTAAGCACATTATATGTACTAATTTGTTTAACATAACCACCAACAGGTATGTGACTGTTATCAATTAGCTAAAGGGTACAAAGTTAAAATCTAATCCAAAGTACTGAATTATCCTATGTGCCAATCTCTACCTAACAAAATGGGTTATTATTTTTAATTGACCCAAACTAGAAACTATCTAAATGTCTAACACCAGGGAATATTAAAGCCGTGGAATGTAGGCAGACAAAAAGGATAAAAATAATAATAACCATTATTTGCTGAATGTTCATATTGTCCATGCATGCTTTACATAGATTACCTCCTTTATTCTTTGCCCTTTAAGGCAAATTCTACTAGAAGCCTGTTAGTTTTCTGTTACTATGATGAAATACCTGAAATAATCAAGTTAAATGGAGAAAAGGTTTGTTTTATCTCCTGGTTTCAGAGATTTCAGTCCATGGTTACTTATCTGTGTTACTTTGGGCCTGTGGCAGCACAGTAAACCACAGCAGGAACACATGGAAAAGAGCTCTATTCATTCACGGTAGCTGAGAAGCAAAGACAGAGAAAGGAACCAGGATCACAGTCTCCCCTTCAAGGACATGCTCCCATTGACCTAAATTCTTCCAACTAGGTGACACCTCTTAAGAGTTCCACCATCTCCCAGTAGTGCTGTGGGCAGAGGATCAATCTTTCAACACCTGTTTGCTGGGGGACTCTTCAGATTCAACTATAGCAGAGCCCATTTTAAGGTCTGGAGCAGAGGCTCAGAATGTTTAGAAGGTCAGGTAGAGTAGATTTGAAACCCAATACCATCCAGCTTCAGGACCCAAGCTCTTACCTACTTTGTTATTTTGCCTCTGAAGACAGGAAGGTAAAAAGTATCGCATAAAACTGACCAGGATTATAATCACAACAGAACCTGAGGCCATGGGAACATGCCAATCATGACTATAACAGACAAACCAGGCAAGGGGCTAATTTAAGTGAATGGGGTGGAAGCTGTTCTCTCTAAATATAGTTGTCAAAGGAAGCATGGAATGAAGCACTCTTCCCTGAATTCCGGGATGACTCTTTCCCCTTAGATGTTACGGTGCTTCATGCCACTTGAGCATCTCAGCCTTCATGCTGGGGAATCCAGAAGGGAGAGAGATGACAGAAAGTAGTGCTTTTCCTTTCCCAGGCTCCCCTAGGCCTGCAAACCTGCACTGACACGTTCCTTACCAGAGTTACACCTGCAGGGAGCAGATGATGCTCAGGCCGTGTCTGCCTCCTGCATCCACTGAGTCCCCAGCCTTCCGGGACCTGCTCACACGCCACCTCTGTCTTTAGATCCTGAGTCTTCATCTGCACTCTCAGCTGCACAGGCGCCTCAGAGGGAACACCTTCTTTGACTTTCGCACACACAGAGCTGCTGTTAACATAGCTGGGTTCACTGGTAACTGTGGAGGGGAGACAGGAGAGGTTTCCATGGAAGCCACACAATGTCACCCAATTTCTTAAATGTCCTTTGCCCTTTCTCAGCAGCCCCAGCTTCTGTCCAGAACTCTGGCTCTTCTCCATATCTTTGGCTTCTCCTTTGCCCTCCTCTTTCTCCTTACTAGTGTCTGCCCTAGTCCAGAGCAAACCCAGTAATTCTCCCTTTGCTTTAAGCAAAATGGCTACCCCCAACCCTCCCACCACACTCCCACCCCCCTCCTACCTGCTAACTCCCTCCCAGTGAGTCATACATCTTACCCCAGGAGATTTGTCAAGGTACTTTTCCTCCAAGATCTACTTCTTTACTAAAAAGAATCAAGAAATTCTGGTAAAATCTGTTAACAAAAAAAGATTAAAACAAATATACTTAGATCAGGTTACTCAGAAAATAGACTCAGAGACAGAGACTTGTGTGCAAAGATTATTGGGAAATGCTATCAATACCTGTAAGGAGGGATTTTGAACTTGTCAGGTGGGGCTGAACCCTAGGAGAAATTTAAGCTGTGAAGCACTTGCAATGAGAGTCTTTACCCAATCTCATGGAAAGTTCTGAAGTTGGGATGGGCCTTTGGAATCTTGCCATTGAAGCAAGGGGGTCAGGCATTTGAACTTCCCACTCCAAACGCACATTAATGGGTTCAGTTATTGGATACCAGACAGTCCACCTAGCTGAGGACGATTCCAGATAGGGACATCAGCAGACAAATTGCTGGCAGCTGGGTAATGAGTGCCTCAGTCCTCGAGGAGAATGAGGGGACTGTGGATGACATCCACTACAGTCAAAATAATTCTTAAAAAACTATGAAGTAACTTAAATATCTATTGAGACCATCTGGGCAACATGGCAACACTCTTATAATCTCTTAAAACAGCAACAACAAAAATATACATAATCTAAAAATATAGTCTAAATTTTATTTATTTTAGTATTTATGTTTTTAATTGATACATAATAATTGTATATTTTAATGGAGTTCAGTTTGTTGTTGTTGTTTTTTTTTTTTTTTTTGGTGCCGGAGATTGAAGCCAGAGACGCTTAACCACTTGAGCCATATCCCTGGCCCTTTTTATTTTTTATTTTGAGACAGAGCCTCACAAAGTGGCTGAGATTGCCTTTGAACTTGTGATCCTCCTGCCTCAGCCTCTTGAGCTGCTGGGATTATAGGTGTGCACCACCACAACCGGCATGGGGTAGTTTAATGCTCCAATACATGTGTACATTATTTAGGGTAACTAGTATAAAAACATTTAGGAGTTTTTTTGTGGTGAGGATATTCGAAATCTCTTCTAGTCTAAACTTGTCATACTACCTCTGGAAAGAGGATTATAAAACAGTAATAATAGTATTGTTGTTATAATAATATTGAAAGTAAATCTTTTTGGGTCCCCAAGAGACCAGGTAGGAGCTGATCAAATCTACTGCCCACTTGAATTTCTTTCCCCATGAATTTTTTGTAAGAAATGGTATTTCTCTCCACTTCCTGCCTTGAATTGTGCTGCAGCCTGAGCAGCTGTTGAGCAGCTGTCATGTCCCACTGCAATCCTGGGGTAGCTTGAGCACCTCAAGGGCAGGCTTCAGAGGGTGTGGGAGGAACATGAAAATTCCTGGTTGTTCCCCTTTATCTGTCATCCTTGTCATTCTAATCATGAAAATATTAATGATCATTTATTGAGAGTTTGCCATATGCTGGTAAATATTAATAATCTCATTTCTCCCTCACAACAATTGTATGAAGTTATATACAATTATTTTCATTTGACAAGACACTGAAGTTTTTGCAAAACTTTGTGGATATGCTAAAAAACATTGAACTATACACCTTAAATGGGTGAATTTTATGGTGTGCATTTCAATAAACCATTGAGAGAGAGAGAAAGTAGAGGGAGAAGAGAGAGAAAGGGCAAGAGAAGGAAGAAAGAGAGAGAGAGAGAGAGAGAGAGAGAGGAACCAACATGTATAAATGCCGCAGTCTGGCTGAGCACAAATCACGAGCCACTGAAGCAGGAACAAACTTTATTTTTGAACTCCACCAGCACACTCCACACACGCTCCCCGGGAATTCTCCCGAACGCCACGCAGCTCCTCCAGGAACCAACAACCGGAAATCCCTCCTCCCGCACTTCCCCAACCAATGGGAATTCTCCGGGAATCCCCACGAGAACTCCAAAGTAACATGAGAACTCCAAAGTAGCAGGCCGAGTGGGACAGTAAAGGTCTAATATACAACCAAATCAATCCAGCATCATCTTAACGGCTTGCCTCTCAACCAATACCAAGGGCCAAGGGCCATTCGGACTCGGCTGTGGCTCTCAACATATAAAGATCACAATGGTTGCCCAAGATCACAAAGTTACAAAGTGGTGGATTTTGTTAGCAAGAAACCAGCAAAGAAGGGATCTTTCACAATCTGGGTGTCCTGAGAGAGGGCCACATAAGTCACAGGGCTCAGTCTCATTGGCAGCCCTTGAAGATGATGAGGTCTCGAGGTGGGCAAGCCCTTCAGGCAGTCCATGTTTGTCACCAGCATCTGGGCTTCTCCGAGAGTAGCCCCATCCGAGTGGGGATAGAGAGAGATTGGAACGAGAGTGAGAAAAATGGGTGAAACCTGGCACTGGAACCCCATGGCAAAATTCTCCACTACCTGAATGTCCATATCAGGAGCTGTTACAAATTGGCTGTGTAGAAGGTGGAAATGAAGAGGCTTGAGGAGATTCTGGAGTATGCTCCAAGTGCCCTTGTCGCTGGTATCTAGCTAGATGAAAGTCAGAGGTCCAAGCTGCGGGGCAGCAGCAGGCTGTGGTTCCAAATCTGTGTCTTTGTTCATGCTGGACTTTGTCCTTCTGTGCCTGTGTGCCCTTTGTATGGTATCCAAGTCAGCCATGGAGTGATTGCTCCAACAGCATGTGCCAGAGCCACTAATTAGAGTGGTAGCATTATCAAGACAGTACATATGAAAAACTTAAGTGGGCTTGAAAACCTTGACCTTATCACAAGAAATTTCAAAAAGAGCTGTTAGATAGTTTCAACTGTGGTCTGATTTTAAATGGGGGTAAAAATGCTTTGAAATTTTTTAACTCCTACTTGGGCAAAATTTCTCATTGATGAACAATTACCAATAACTTGAATAGATCAATAAAAATCTTTACTGATAACTCTTTATAGCCATTCCAAGCATATAAAAAGAGAATGTTTAAAAAATTATGGTCCTGGGCTGGGGATGTGGCTCAAGTAGTAGCGCGCTCGCCTGGCATGCGTGCCACCCGGGTTTGATCCTCAGCACCACATACCAACAAAGATGTTGTGTCCGCCGAGAACTAAAAAATAAATATTAAAAATTCTCTCTCTCTCTCCCTCTCTCTCTCCTCTCTCACTTTCTCTTTAAAAAAAAATTATGGTCCTGCTATATTTGCAATTTTCACTGCAGAGTGGTGCTGTCCTATCAGGCAGCCAATGGCCACATGTGGCCACCAAGTACGTGAACTATGACTGGTCCAAACTGGGATACCCTGTCACACACTGGATGTCAAAGACTTAGTAAGAAAACAAGAAAGTATCCCATTGGTAAATTTTATATTGATGACATGTTGAAATCATAATAGTGGGGATATATTAGGTTAAATAAAATACATCATAAATATTTTTAAAAGTTGTGTTCATGGAAGCAAGCTCAGGTTTCTCATTAAAAATGTGAAAATATTTTATTTGGAAAATTTCATACAAATACAGGATTTAATATGTTCTATAATTACTTTATCTTTATTTTTATACTTTAATAAAAAGAAAACGTAATTATTTTTTCCACCAAGCTCCACATCAATGACCCCAAATCCTTTCTAGTTTATTTAAATATGCTCTAACAGTATAGAAATTTCCTACGAATGCAATGACATGTAATGGTTTCAGAGAAGGATCTTTGAGTATCATTAAAGTTTGGAAAGAAAAGCATTTGTAAGCATCTGTCTGAATTCTAGTGATGCAGAGTTATGCATGTTGTATATTGCATGGTGTATCTGTCAATAATTATGCAAGAAATTCTTGGGCATCTTAGGGAGAACTGATCTAATCACTGAACAGTGGGGCAGTGGGACACAGGTGTCAATCTGAATGACTGATGGAGAGAGATGGGGCCCTTTGCCTTTTTTGAGCTATAGGTTAAGTACAGCCCTGGCCTGGCTCCTACTTGGGCAAAATTTCCACTACATGAGAATGTTTCCACTACATGAGAATTTCCCCTATACTGTAAAGTCCCGAAGCCCTTGCTCAGCTACAAGCATGTGTGGGTAGGTTTCCTATAACCCGTATGCCTGAGGCGAGGCATGCCAAAAAGCAGAGGCCAGGCTGCCTGTGTGCTTGTAAACTAGGCTATTTTTTTTTACACATGTGACTCTGGCAATCCATTTAGTTACTGTTATGGGACAGCCCAATGCCAAGGCTGACTTTCTGTTTCCAGTCCCATACCTCTGGGCTGAATCTGAACACACCATAAACAGCCTCGGCAATGCAGGAAGCCACCTGTGTGCCACTCACTCTCGTTATTCAAGAGTTGTTGGCACTTTCTCAGTTCTTCTGAGGTTAGGAACTCACACTGGGGGAGTCCAGGAGACTGACTGGCCTTTTGGAAAATCATCAGGGAGGTCTGAAGGGGCCAGAAGTCAATGTTAGGTCCCAGACTATTGGGTCGACTTCTGGAACTGCAAAGAAACAATATGGAATCTGTTCAGGTTAATATTGCTTTTTCAAATTCTGTGTGGCCTTGGGCCTGCTCCGTGATGTAATTGTCATAACTTTCTCCATCTTTGCCCCAAAATACCTATGCAATTGAGCCTGAAGCAATGGGTATACATGTAGGTGGCACATATTGCTATAAAAATTGTCTATGTGTGGATGTACACAAAGGTGTGCTTAGTTATAAAAAGTGACTGAGGTCATGGGTGTTATTTACTGTTAATTGTTTAAGTATGAAATAAATAGCCAAACTTTAAAAAACTATCAAATTATTTTCAATGTATACCTAAAATGTCTAAAGCCCTTTGAAGAAAGTGTCAAAAGGAATTTTAAATAGCCAACAATAGGGGAATGATTTAATAAATTCGAGGAATAATGAATTATCATTTATTGTACACTCACTTATATGCATTATTTCATTTTTTAAAATTGTTCAAGATAGCTGAAAAGGATTATGATCATTATCACTTTTATTTTATAGATGATGAAAAAACCAGGACATAAACACACTAAGTAACTCACAAAGACAATAACTAGCCAGGCCAAGCACAGTGGCATGCCTGTAATCCTAGTGATTCAAGAGGCTAAGGCAGGAGGATCCCAAATTTGTGGCCAGCATGGGCAACTTAGCGAAACCATATCTCAAAATAAAAAATGAAAAATGGGGCTGGGGTTGTAGCTTAGTGGCAAAATGCCCCCAGGGTCAATCCTCAGTACCATCAAAAAAGAGGGACAGGGAAGAGGAGGAAGAGGAAGAGGAAAAACAGCAGCAGCAGCTAGCCAGTGGCAGAGCTGGGATTCTAACCTAAGCCAGGTTCTGCTGTCTACACCCAAGTTTAACCCCCAGGTTATCAAGTAACACACCAGCATATCACTATGGTAGATTTTCATAGCAACTCACATTATTGGTATGGCTATAATTATAAGAATCCTTTTAAAAAAATAAGGCAAATTTGGGCTAAAGTTGGAAGTAAGTGGTAGAGCACTTGACTAGTATGTGTGAGGCCCTGGAATCCATCCCCAGCGTACGTACACACACACACACACACACACACACACACACACACACGCACGCAAGGGCAATTTTGTAGCATTTATCACAATTTTAAGATGCACATATTATTTGTCACACAATTATCATTTCTAGGACACTGGGATGGTGGGTTTTAAGGGTCAACTTGACTGGGCTAAGGGATGCCCAAGTACCTGGCTATATTTATTTTGGGATATGTCTGTGAGGGTGCTCCTGCAAGAGATTAGCATTTAAATCAGTGGACTGAGTAAAGAAAATCTACCCTCATGATTGTGTGTGGGCATCATCCAATTCATTGAGGGCACAGATTAAAAAAAGAGAGAGAGAGAGAGAGAGAGAGAAGAGACACTTTCATTCACTCTTTTTTTTTTTTTAACATTTATTTATTCTTAGTTCTCGGCGGACACAACATCTTTGTTGGTATGTGGTGCTGCTGAGGATCGAACCGGGCCGCACGCATGCCAGGCGAGCGCGCTACCGCTTGAGCCACATCCCCAGCCCCCCTTCATTCACTCTTGAAGCTGAGACATCCATCCTTTCCTGCCCTTGGACACCAGAGCACCTGGGTCATGAACCTTCAGACTTTGGGACTCATATCAGAAGATTCCCCTCTTATTCCCCCACCCCTCAGTCATTAGCTTTGGACTGGGATTCACACCATCAGTTCCCCAGGTTTGTAGGCCTTCACACTTAGACTGAATTATACCACTGGCTTTTCTGGGTCTCCAGCTTCCAAATGGCAGACGTGGAACTTCCTGGCTTCCATTATTACATAAGCCAATTCCCATATAACTTCTTTCATATATATCTGTATCTATCCTACTGGTTTTTTTATTTGGAAAATCCAACTAATTCAATAGTACATACAAGAAATGCTTCCGCATGTACATACAGACAGAGGGACAAAGGACTAGAAATATCCGAAATGTCCATTAACAGAGGAATAGATGGACTATTTGGAGCTCTCTTGAAATGCAGTGGATCCCTGTATACTGATAAGGGAATGTCTCCAAGATGCATTATAACGTGAAAAAGCTAGTTGTACAGGCATTTTTTTTTAAAGCTGTTTTGAATGAGGGACAGGGTTCACACAAAACAGTATGAAGGCTGCAAGGATAAAAGCTAAACTGCTAAAAGTGGTTTCCTCTGAGGTGTGAGAGGAAAAAGGAAGAGTACAGAGAAATTTTTGCTTTTTTCCTTTATATATTTCTGAATTGTTTTAATTCTTTACAATGAGCATGTACTGCTTTTGTAATAAAATAAAAACTAATATGGAAAAAAAATTTAATGTTTTCAACCAAATTTTATTGATATGGGAAAATACTGTAACAAGTGAAAAAATTAGAACATGAAATTATGTATACAGCATGATCTCAGCTACAGAAAAATGCCTTTAAAATCCAGGAAGGAAATATATCAAAATGTTAATAAGGACTGCCTCTGGGTGGCAGGATTATAGGATTATAGGTGTTGGTATGTTTTTTTCTCTTTCATTTTTTTTCTCCTACTTTGGCTTTTCTATACTTTCCAAATATGCCTTATTATTTTTATAATTAGAAAAACATCAGGTTGGTCTGCCAAAGGTACAAGGCAAGTTATAAAACAAAAGCAGCTGAGGCCAGCAAATAACTTCTCCAAGTTGCCGCCACCCGTGCTGGGTGGTGAGACAGCCCACTGCTATTGGCCACTAACGGGAAATTCCTAATTATAAGAGGACAGATGAGTTGAAAAGATTGTTTTTTTCCCCACCTTGCTTTTCTGATAAGATTGCAAGAGGAAAAGGGAGAGAGTGACATCAAAGGAAAGGTGGCCAAATGGATGAGACCACAGATGAGGCTTGATTAGGTTGGGAAGGAGAGAAGAGCAGGTCCAATCCTGAAGGACCAGTGAGGAGCTTTTAGGGGACCTTAGGAGATCACTGTGGCTTTTACATTTTATGATTTCTACAGCTGAGTGAATGGGCCCTGAGGTCACAGCAGAGCACGGACATCACTGCCAGGGAGGAAGGGAAGACAGATACCATAGCACTGGTCTGAAGGGTCTTGTGTGGTCCACACAATCTGACTGCAATGATGTCAAGACACAGTGCAGTGGTTTGAGTCACAGAGGTGGCAATGTTTGGGAGTAGGGTCATCTCTGCTTTTTCTTGATTTAAGAGCCAAACAGCAGTCTGAGGTATAGAGTATCTAAAAGATCCATTTTGCAAGCATTTTGGAGAAACTTTGAAAATTATTCCTTTTTCCCTTCACTTGGCCATTTTTCATTTGGTAAATGTTTATGTTTTCCCAAAATTCATACGTTGAAACCTTAATCCCAGTGTGGTGGTGTCTGGAGGGGGAAACCTCATGAATGGTATTAGGGCCCTTATAAGAAGACACCATCAAAACTTCCTACCAGAGTACAGTGATCAAAACAATGCATTACTGACGTAAAAACAGAATATAGATTAATGGAATAAAATTGAGAGCCCAGAAATAAACCTTTACATATATAGCCAAGAGATTTACATATATAGTCAAGAGATTTTTTTTTTAACTAAGGTGCCAAGACCACTCAATGGAGAAAGAAAAATCATCAACAAATGGTGCTGGGAAAACTGGATATTCATATGCAGAAGAGTAAGATTGAGCCTCTAACTATCACCATATATAAAAATTAACTCAAAATGGATCAAAAACCTAAATGTAAGACCTAAGGCTATAAAACTCTTAGAAGAAAACACAGCAGGGCTTGGTGGCATATCCTGTAATCCCACCCAGCAACATGGGAGGTTTGAGATAGGAGGATCACAAGTCAAGGCCAGCCAGCCTCAGCAAATTAACAAGGCCCTCAGCAACTTTTTGAGACTCTGTCTCAAATAAAAATAAAAATGACTGGGGATGTAGCTCAGTGATAAAGCACCCCAGGTTAAATTAAATTTCCAGTTTAAAAAAGAGAGAG
The DNA here is from genome assembly GCF_052094955.1 of Ictidomys tridecemlineatus. Classification (NCBI taxonomy): domain Eukaryota; kingdom Metazoa; phylum Chordata; class Mammalia; order Rodentia; family Sciuridae; genus Ictidomys; species Ictidomys tridecemlineatus. The sequence continues at coordinate 207,172,674 of NC_135478.1, read as the reverse complement.
AGAGAGAGAGAGAGAGAGAGAGAGAGAGAGAGAGAGAGAGAATAGCTGTTAGAAAGAAAGAAAGAAAGAAAGAAAGAAAGAAAGAAAGAAAGAAAGAAAGAAAGAAAGAAAGAAAGAAAACAAAGCACAAGGTTCATGACATTAGATTTGGCAATGATTTCTTGGATGGGATACCAAAGGAACAGTTAACAAAATTTTTTAAAATAGGCAAATTAGAATTTACAGAATTATAATTTTGTGCATAAAAATGACATTATAAAGAGTTAAAAGGAAACCCACAGGATGGAAAAAAATATTTGCAAATCATTATCTGATAAAGGATTAATAACTAAAATATGCAGGGAACTCCTAAAAGTCAATAAGAAATAAACAAGCAATCTGATTCAAAAGTGGGAAAGGAATTGAATAGACATCTCTCTAAAGAAGACATATGTTATGGTTTAGATATGAGGTGTTCCCCCAAAACTCACATGTGAGGTGATACACAAGAAAGTTTTGAGGTAAAATGGTTGGGTCTAAATCTAATTAATGCATTGATCCATTTGAATGGATTAGTTGGGTGGTAGCTGTATGCAGGTCAGGTGTGGCTGGAGGAGTAGTAGGTTATGGGGGTGTGCCTTTGGGATATCTGGCACAAAGTCTCTCCACACTTCCTGATTGTTATATCCTGAGCTGTTTTCCTATGCCATGATGTTCTGCCTCACCTTGGGCCCAGATGGAGTTGGCCATCTGTGGACTAGACCTTTGAAACCATGGGCCCCAAATAAACTTTCCTTCTCTAAAAATGTTCTCATCAGACTTTTGGTCACACTGATGAAAAAAACTAACTAAAACCACATAAAATAGCCAATAAGTATATGAAAAGATGCACAATATCACTAATAATTAAGAAAGTACAAATCAAAACTATAATGAATTATCACCTCATACGTATTAGATGCTAGTGTCCAAAAATAGACAACAATAAGTGTCGATAAGGAGATGGAGGAACTGGATTCTTGTGCTCTCTGGTAGGAACGTAAAATTGTGCAAATACTGTGGAAAAGACTATGGCAGTTCCTAAAAAAATTTAAAATATGATCCAGCAACCTCACTTCAGGTATATACTCAAAAGAATTGGAAACAGGGTATCTAAAAGATATTTAAAAAAAATTTTAGTAGTAGTAGTTGAATACAATACCTCTATTTTATTTATTTTTATGTGATGCTGAGGATTGAACGCAGCACCCTGCACATGCTAGGCAAGAGCTCTACGGCTGAGCCACAACCTCAGCCCCTCTAAAAGATATTTTTATGCCCCAAATCAGAGCAGCATTATCTGTAAGAGCTAAAACATGGAAGCAACCCATATGAGCACTGACAGAACAGCTAAGCAAAACAGGACATGCACATACAATGGGGTATAATTCAACATCAAATAGAAGACAACTCTGTCATATGCTACAACATGGATGAACCCTGAGGATATTTTGCTAACTTACAATGGCAAAGACTTGAAGACATGAGGGATGGATTCTGAGAGTAGAGAGAGGAGCATTGTTTCAGAACAGGTGATAATATAAATACTGATGCACTTATCAGCGATCCTGTTTTCAGCTTGCCTGTATAACATCTGTAAGTGGTGATCACTGCTTGCTCACTGGTGGGTGAAAACCTAGACAATGAGTGGCTTATGCTAAGTTAAGTTGGCAAAGCATATCTTGGAGTCATATAGAGGGAACCAGAAGACTTAGGGAGAGAAGAAATAGAAGCAGATTTGTTAAGGGAAACTCACTTCTAGAACCCAACTTCTAATCATGATCTTCCAGACTATCCAAAGAAACCTCCTGTCTCAAACACTGGTGTATGTGTGTGTGTGTGTGTGTGTGTGTGTGTGTGTGTGTGTGTGTGTGTACATATGTGCATGCACACCCATGTGGAATTCTGGTGCTTCTTTGTTCAGTTGTTTTGTTTTTGCAGTGCAGGGGATTGAACCCAGGGCCTCCTTCATGCTAGGCAAGTGTTCTACCATCAAATTTATCCCCAGCCCCACTTCAGAAAACACTGACCTGGTATGGGTGTAGGGAATACTGTACTAGAAATGCAGTATTGGTTCAAACAAGTTTCTTGATTTAGCAGGCACCCTGGGATTCCAGGTAGCCAAGGTCAAGTAGTGGCATTTTACTCTCTGGAAAGGTAAAATGAGTTACCATATGTGTAGCAAGAAATGCATGCTAATCAGACTGGTCTAATTTTCTAGGATTTTTGCTGGTTTCTGATTGATCTTGGAATGCCTAATATGTAAAGGGAAACAGTTTACTAAGATCTTACCTTACTGGCATAAATACAATTTTAAAAATTATAGTGCTAAAACATCAAGATTGAAACGAGGTAGACGAGAGCCATCATGATAGAAAGTCAAAGTCAATTCCCAGTGTTAAGTCAATTCCCAGAGATCATCATAGTGACCTCAAAATACATTCTGGGAGTAGTCCTTTTAACTTTTCCTGAAGGACCAATGACCACTCGCCATGATAACTGTGTCCTGGGAAAGGTAAATATCCAAACTTCTCCATTATTCAACTAGCTGCAGGTGACACTAATTCCTGACCACATGCTTCCTTGATCCACGAGTCAGAGTGAGGGCTTTGAGGGTTGGCAGGCACAATTAGCCACATAAGAGTCATGGCCTGCTCTCCTATCTTGCTAACAGAACACTGATTTTGTTTAGGTATTGGAGGAATCATATATTCTCCCTTCTCTACCTCAAAAGGCACTGATTAATCTAATCTGTCATGATGATTCCATCCTACCTGCCACAAATTGCTTTATAAGAGAGTATGAGATAAGGGCCTGGTCCAAAGATGAACAGGGAGACTACACAGGGACTTTTGGAGAAGTTTCTCTCACTCTTTGTGGAGCAAGAGCTCATATGGGTGGTCTGGATAAAAAGGGAGCTGAAATCCGGGGTTCCTCCTTCTCCCAACAAGGGGACTGCACCCAGGTAGCAGTGGATCCCTTCTCCTGCGAGGCAGCACTGTAATGTCCTGGTCTATGACTTCAGTTCTTTATTTCTTTTAATTTTTTTAGATATAGATGGATACAATATCTTTATTTTTATTTATTAATGTGGTGCTGAGGATCGAACCCAGGACCTCAGGTGGGTGAGGCAAGCACTTTACCACTGAGTTACAACTCCAGCCCTTGACTTCAATTCTTTAAGTTCTATGCATCTGGCATTCTCAGAGAACTGTAAACTGCCACACTGCCGTCCAAACAAGCAGCCTTTGGATTTTTCTACTGAGCTGGAGAAGTTGAACGTGGGTATAGTCCTTCCTGATAGAGGAAGGAGGAATATTAATTGCCACAGGCTCCTTGAAGTATTTCACCTTGAAGTATTTCAATCAATTGCCAATACTTCAATAAGTGTTGGATCCTCTGGATCATATGGGTCAAATGACAGAGCTATTTGCCCTGCAGTCTGGACCAGCTAAGGACTTCTCATGCTCTGGGCTTTCTTACTTTCTCACACAGAGATACTCACAGGACTAAAGGACCTTTTACTGCAACACAGACTTATACCACAGGCCCAGCAGCACCTTGGTCCAAGCACATCTCTCTGTGAGGTAGTGTGTCTCTCTTGACCTTATAAGCACTCCCTTTCCCTAATAAAGTCTATTCCTTAACCCAGTCCAGCTGGACATTGCAAATTCAGCATGAATTCAAGTGGACATCCACAATGAGCCCATCTTGTAAGACATTGTTAGAAAGGGACACCAGATACTGACTCAACTTTTTTTTTTTTTTTGTCTCTGGATATAGATGGTGAGGAGGCAATTCCTGTAGCTATGGCAACTACCTTGCAGAATGAGTGGAGTTACTGATATTTTGAGAATGGCAGAGCAGAAAGACTAAAGGAATCTGAGCAGAAGACAAAAAGATGTGTCTTGTAGAATAAAAATGGCTTATCATAAGCTTAAGGTGGTGATTTCATTCACACCTGGTATTCAGAATCTGGTCTCTTTTCTGGACCAAATAAACACAAGCTGTTACACTTATTTGCAATTATATATTTAACCATTCTTTTTTTTCCCCAGTCAGATGAGTAGAGAACATGGAGCACTGTTTTATTTTACATGATAAGGAAAGCAATACATCTTCACAATCTGATTCAGGATCATGTCAATTTTCTGTCTCTGTGCTATAATTTCACTCTCAGGGACCTTGTATATCTCACTGTCTCACAAGAACTATGCTTTACTGCTTCCTTCATGACACAGTGCTGATCAGACCTAAAGACCAGGAAATAGCAGCCACCCTAGATGTTTTGGTAAAATACATGCATGATGGAAAATTGAGATAATTTCCACAAAAATTTAGGGGACTACTATCTCAGTAAAATATAAGGGCATGGAGGGATGGGAATATAACTCATTGGTAGAGCACTTGCCTACCATGTGTGTGGTCCTGGATTTGATCCTCAGCATCACACACAAGAATTTTTAAATTGGGGGAATAAAAGCCAATAGTCTGAGGCATATTATGACAACTCCAAAGTAAAAAGTGAGTCGTTTGCTTTCTCTTTCACTAAGAAAGAGTCATGATGCTTGTTGAGCCTTTGGGTTTTTTTTAAGGAAATACATAGCACAGTTGGGTAAGTTACTCTAGGTGGCAACCCAAAATTTTGCCAGCCTTGAGTGGGACCCAATGCAAGCAAAGCCCTCTAGCTGTCCCAGGTCTCATGGAAAGCAGCTCTAGCACATGGCCCATACGACCTGGATGCTCTATCACTTCTTGAAGGGGCTAGGACTTCCTGGGATACTTCATGGAGCCCATAGCAATCACAGTAGCAAGCTTTAGGATTTGGGAAAAAAGTACATCTTTTTTAAAAATGATTTAATTAGCCTATTTAATTATTAATTACTAATTATTCTCCTTCTGAGGAACAGCTCTTGGCCTATGTGCCAGGCTGGGTCTCTTTATCTTAAAATGCCTATCTTGCTATTCTTCTGCTCTGCAATACAGAAGGATTCATCCTTGTGCTAGCTTCCTGTGTTAGCTAAATTCTGACTGGGTTTAACCAATAAGAAACACCAATGAGAATCTCAAACGCAGGAAGCAGGGAGAAATCTTTCTACCTCTCTAACTTAGGTGATGTCTCTGACAGCAGATGGATTTTCCCCATGGAGTCAGCCTCCAAGGAATGGGTAATCTTTTTTGTCCCTCTAGCCAAGGGGCAGTAGTGGCTTCATATTATTGCTAGTCTCTGGATTGACTTCCCAACATTTCCATTACATAAGTAGTCAAGTCCCTGTATTAAATTCTCTCCATTGAAAGTACTTTAAGTGGTTTCTGTTTTCCTGCTTAGATCCTGAACTGATACCTTCTTGGTCTAAGGAAATCCCAGTAAATAGAACATCAGGATGGACATAACAAAGATTTATTTTGTGCAATTTGTTTTCCTTCTCCTATACTATGTCCCCCAGGAGTGCTGGGTGCTTTTAACTCTCTAATTTACATGCAAATAACCTGAGGATACTTTTTAAATTTTTTTAGTTGTAGTTGGACATAATACCTTTATCTAATTTATTTATATGTCTTGCTGAGGATCGAACCCAGGGCCTTGCACGGGCTAGGTGAGCATTCTACTGCTGAGCCACAACCCCAGCCCCTAACTGGGGGACCGTATGAAAATGTAGTTCAGTAGGTATGAGTTAAGGCCTGAGAGTGCATTTCTTTTTTTTTAATATCATTTTTAATTGATACATCATAATTATATACATTTATGGGATATAATATGATGTTTTGGTGTGTCAATAAAATAAAAAATTATTAAATTAAGCTAATTAACATATTCATATCTCACTTATTGTTTTATGGTGAGACATTTAAAATGAACTCTCTTAATTATTTTGAAATATACATTTTTATTGTCAATAGACACTTTGCTGTGAAATAGATATTTAAAATTCCTGTCTAACTGAAATTTTGTGCCCTTGGTGAACAACTTTCTTCTCTTTCTCTTCTCCTAGCCTCTGACAACCAGTATTTTACTGTTTACTTTCATGAGTTTGCCTTTTTTAGATTCCAATGTAAGAGAGATCTCTCTGTGCCTGGCTTATTTCATTTAGCATAATGTCCTTCAACTTCATGCACGACATTAAAAATTCCAGGATTTCCTCATTTTTTTTAAAAAGGCAAATGATATTTCATTGGGTGTATGTACCACATTTTCTTTATCCATTTGTTTCATTAAGGTTTTTCATCTCTGTGACCAAAAGGCCTGACAGGAACAACTTAGAGAAGGAAAAGTTTATTTTGGCTCATGGTTTCAGAGGTTCAGTCCATAGTTGGTCATCTCTATAGCACTGGGCCTTAGGTGAGGTAGAAAATCATGATGAAGCTGGGCGTGGTGGTGTACTCCTATAACTCCAGGGGCTCAGGAAGGAAGATTTCAAGTTCAAGGTCTGCTTCAGCAACTTAGGGAGACCCTGTCTCAAAGTAAAACATTAAAAAAATATGGTAGGGGATATGATTTGGTGGTTAAGCATCCCAGGGTTCACTCTCTGGTATAAAAAAAAAAGTCATGGTAAAAGAGAAGAGTGTGGTGAAGAAAGCTATTGAGTTCATGACACTCAGGAAGCAGAAAAATAACTCCACTTGTCAGAGAAAGAACATAAACACCAAATGCACGCCTCTAGTGACCTACTTCCTCTAACTACACCCTACCTGCCTCAGTTACCACCCAGTTAATCCATTCAGGTGGATTAATCTATAATCAGGTCAGAGCTCTCCTAATCTAATCAATCAATACTGAACAATTTTTCATTGTCTCACGCTTTTGAGGACACCTCATATCCAACCATAGCAACATTCATTTGTTGATTGACACTTAGGTTGATTCCATATCTTGGCTAAAGAACATGGGAGTGCAAACATCCCTTTGACATATCGATTTCAATTCCTTGGCCGTATACCCAGTGGTGGGATGACTAAGTCATAGGTAGTTGTATTTTTGCTTTTTCGAGGGGCCTTTATGCCATCTTTCATAAGGTTTGTCCTAAGAGAGTCAGTATTTTTAATAAGCTCTCACGTGGTGCTAGTACTACTGATGCAGCCTGATTGAGTAGCAAGGCACTGAGGCACGTAGAATTCCATTAGTGAGAGAAACACCAGCATCCTCCAATTGTCCAGTGGCACTTGTCCTCTGTAGCCCCACTGCTAAGAAAGACTAAATTCACCTCCAGGGTTCTTCAAAGCAACATAATTCCACATTTGAGTATACTGCTCTGACACATTTATTGAGTGGAGATGAGAATGGAAGCCAGCTGCATGGTTGCAGGGTCATCAATACACTGATTAGGATCCATTCATGTAATTGGAAGCATTAATATTATTATGATACCAAAAGTTTTGCCTGAGAATTTGCTCATTTAAATGCATTCATTTATTTTTTATAAATTATTTCCCCATTATTATACAATTGCAATTATAGAGTGATCAATATTTAAATTATGCATTTAGTTAAAATATTTGATCATTCTCTTTTTTATATTTTTTAGCTGTAGATAGACACAGTATCTTTATTTTTATTTATTTACTTATTTATTTTTATGTAGTGCTGAGAATCAAACCCAGTGCCTCACGCGTGAGAGGCAAATGCTCTACCACTGAGCTACAACCCCAGCTCCCTGAATTTTATTTTCAAGGTGATAAAGGGGATGATGTGACAAAATACTTGGTTTACAAAAAGGCTTTGAGGTGGAGGGTAATTGCGATGTATTGGGTTAGAAGATTTAAGTTGGGATCTATAGGAAGGTGGACACTTCTCAGAAATCTTGAGCCAGAGTACATGTGATGGTTAAAACTTGAGTTGTTTCCCTTTGTGGGGGGATGCACAAATGTCTGTGTGTGGGGCTGGGGTACTAGGGACTGAATTTAGGGACACTCTACCACTGAGCTACAGCCTCAGCCCCCTTTTTAAAAAAGGGTCTTACTAAGTTGCCAAGGTTGGCCTGAAACTTGTGATCTCCTGCCTCAGCCTCCAGAGTAGCTGGGATTGCAGGCATGGGCCACAACATCCAGCAGGGGTGCACATACTCTTAATTACACAAAGGAGAGTGTCATTGTGTTCATGACAACATTGCCATTCTGCAAGTGTGACAATGAGGAGATTTGCTTACACTGCTGCCAAGTAACCTGAGATGTGTGCTGCAGTGGGCACCAGCCATTCTCAGCTGTCTAGCTCCTGAATGTTCTGCCTCTGATTTGGGGGCCATGCCCTCCTTAAGAGTCTCAGCAACAGGCAGGGTGCACCTTCCACTCTACAGAAGCCAGCAAGTCTACACATTCACTCTCCAGCAACCCTGCAGCTAGGGCATGGACTCCTGTCCCAGGTACACATGGAATAGACGCATCTGCCCTGGACTTTGAATGAAGACACAGCTGCTCACCCTGATTGAGGAGGGAAATGGTGATAATTAAGCTGAGCTTTGAAGAATAAGTTGAATTTCAACAAGTTGGGAGGTTGGAGGAGTGAGCAATAAGCAGGGTAGGGGGTTGGGTGGACCGACAGGATTCCAAATATAGCAAGGACTTAAGTATAAAGATACTTTAGATGAAATGATACTAATTTACTCATGGATGTTGGCGTTTGAGGACACTTAAAAGGGTCAGAAGACCTACTTTTAAATATGGGCCCTGAATTGTGTGACCTTGGGCAAGTCCTTGAACCTTTGGTTTTAGGTCTCTTTTCTGTAAAAAGAACCTCTACTAGTAATCAGCCAGCCTCACAGAGTGCTTGTGGGATCAAATGAAAATGAAGGTAAAAATGTTACTAAATAGCCGGGTGCAATGGCACACACCTAGAATTCCAGCAACTGGGAAGACTGAGGAAGTAGGATCATAAGTTCAACTTAGTGAGACCCTGTCTCAAAAAGTAAAAAGATCTGGGTATGTAGCTCAGTGGGAAAGTTCCCCTGGGTTCAATCTCTAGTAAAGAAAAAAAGTTTTGAAATGGGAAAAGTCTAAGAATTAATACTTATTAATAATAGGAGGTAGTATCGAGAGGAGAAACAAAATAGATGACAGAGCTAGGTCCAGGCTGAGAGAAGACGGAAGACAATAAAGAGCTGGAGAGGAATTAGTCTGATCAGAGACAAACACTTCCTGAAGGTGTAGGCCCTGGGTTCAGGGTAGGTTGTCTGGGCAGGAAGTTGGCAGGAAGCTTTTCACACCTAGACAACTGGCAGGGTCAGAAGGATTTCAGATATCCATCTGGAAAGGGGGAAGCCTCATGTTTCTCCTCCTCTGAGGCAGAACTCATCCTACATGTTGTTCCAGATTCTTGTTGGTCACCTCAGTGCTTGGTGGGTGTTCCTTTTTCTACAAATGCTGTGCGTTATTTGCTTTCTCTTGTTGATCAACATCTACCACATTTTGATTTTTGATTTTCATCTCAGAAAGTAACTCTAACTATGCATTGGGGGAGCTCTGCAAACTCCTTAATGTTTCTTCATGTACAATATGATGTATGGGAGAAACTGGCCCATCAGCCCTGGGCAGAAGAGAAACCGAGAGGCTATTGTGCCCAGAGTCTTCTTCTCAACTCCATTCGTGCAAGTATTATCACTTGAATGATCCTCAGAACCTCAAGACCATTATGTCCAAGCAGAATCCTGTCTTTTTCTTTCTAACCCTCCTCCTTCTCCTTTGTCCCTTAGTCTTGACCTCCATTTCCCCAGTACCTGGGCTCAAAACCAGCAAAAATATTTGACATGGCCTTCCTGTTTGCATCACTAAATTCTCATAATGCAGGAGGACTGACTTTGGACAGTCACAAATGATACTGTTCAAGTTGTGACTATTTGCAAGCAACTTCAAAGCCTGACCTCCAGCTACTTTGAAGGAGATCACCCCCGACCAGTAGGGTTGTCATCAGGTGTACACCAGAAGGTGCTGCAAAGCCCTAACAAGAACCTGAACCACAGCTTTCCATGTTGCTTGCTGAGTGGGGAAAGACTTGTTTAGCCTAGAAGCCAGGAATCCTCAACCCAATGCATGATGCCCTCAACTTCTGAAAAATTTGCAAAAGTACCCCTCATAAATGACAACTCATCTATAATGCTAGGGTCCCTCCCTTTTCAGCTCCTCAGGCCTCAATTAGGCTTACCTGCACTTGATCTCTGACAGTGACTCTGCTTCCTTCTGTCCTTGCACGAACAGCCTCCATGGTAAAGTCCTCAAACGCATACCTAACCATGACTCTTCCTAGACCTTTGGGAGGAGCCAGTCCTGCAGAGGTGCTCCAAGTGCTCACAGTCAAGCCTAAAGCTTTCTTTTCCTTCTCCTTCCAGCCTTTTCTTCCCCAGTGCTGCCTCCTCTGTTCTAATTCAATTCATCTGCTAGGCGGGGTGTAGCGGTGCCTGTAATCCCAGTGAGGCAGGAGGATCTCAGGTTTGAGGCCAGCCTCAGCAACTTAGCGAGGCTCTAAACAACTTAGCAAGAACCTATCTCAAAATAAAAATAAAAAGGTTTCAGTGATAAAGCCTTTGGGTTTAATCCCCAGTATCAAAGAAAAAAAGAAAATGGAAAACATTCATCTGCATGGCTACCCTGTGATAAAAACACCAGCCCATGTCACATGCTCTGTCAATTTGGTCAGGATTTCCAGAGTCCTGCATCATGATATTGTTACCTTTACTAACATTCCAAACTATAAATGATCAACTAAGAAGAGCAAGACCGTACAATGCCCAAAACTCAGCAGATGATTCAATTTGCATGAATCTGTGGTATAGGTGAGAGAAAGAAGAAGACAGGGATCTGGTGCTAAGAGGCCCCTGGACTGAGAGGCTCACTTGAGGACCGGGAATTTGGAAGATGTGGCAATGGAGAGGCCGTGCGGTCTCCTCTGCACTCCCAGGCCTCGTTAATGGAGTCAATCTGCTGAGTCTGCCAGACTCCCAATGTCACAGAGTCAATCTCGCACAGAGTTTTCACACTCCATGGCTAGGAAAGTTCTGGAGGCAACTGTGTTCTCCCCAGAGTGCTGGTGGACTAGAGCAGGCACTGATGTGAGTAGACAGGAAGTAGAGGAAATGATGCGGCCTCTCCATGACCCCAGACTTGGTCCTCAAGATTTTAGGAAAAGGGAAGAAGAGACGGGAAGTAGAGAATAGCAGAAGCAGCCAAATGTGAGAGGAAGGCAGGTGAGAGCAGAAGACCAAGACCGTAAAGCAGGGAGAAAGCCTTACTGCAAATGGAGACAGTGGGCTTCGGTGACAGCAGCCCATGCTGGCTCTCCTCGTCCTCTCTCCTGTGTTTTAAATGGACGAGGATTTTGTCTTTATTCAGGAAGGTGAGGCCCACAGATTAGGAGATTACTGCCTTTTAAAAGTAGCTGTTTCCTAAGAGGAAAGGGAGTGTCCTGCACCACGTGCCAGAGTAAGTCAGAAGGCAGGAGGAGAGAGGGGAAAACAGAGGCCAGAGCCTTCATTGTGGTTTTTGTGGGAAGGCACAAGAAAGGCAGGCTAAATGAGCTGAGTGGTTTTGTATTGGGCAGTGGCTGTAACTTCAGTGGACGCTGGCTTCTGGGTTGGTCTCTAGCTGTCTGATACGTGCCCCTGGGTGAATTAGGGCAGGGAGATAGTAATCAAGCCTGATAAAAGGAGATGGGGGACTTGTGGACTCAGGATTAGCTGGTTCACATAAGAAAGGTGAGCTTGCAAGCAAGTAATTTGCCATCTCTGGGGATTAGTTAACCCGGCCACAGAGGTAGTCAGGAAATACACAACATGCATAATACATCTATAGCATGTGTCACATGATCAGGGAGTATTTGCAGGGCCCTAACCTCTCTATACGCTTCTCCTGTCAAGTTAGGGAACAAGAGACAGAAATGGCAGTGAGAGCCCTGTTCCCAAGTCCCTCAACAACTGTTCTGACATTAACCCTCTCTAGGCTTCAATTTCACTTCATCAGTTCCTGCTGTATGACCTTAGGCAAATGAATTCTCTCTGAGCCTAAGAGAAGAATGAAAGGAATCTCTGGACAGAAGCTTCTCTACTTAGTTTGTCTCTCAGGCTCTACAACTTCTGTCTCTGAGAACTCTCTGGAGCCAGCTGGACAGGTTCTGGCATCGCTCCATATCATCACCTGCAGGTAGCTGGGCCCAACTCTGTAAACTGAAGATAGTTAGCAAGACCAAGAGGAGTGACTGTCTAATGGAGACATTTCAGGTAGCAGTAGAGAGGCTCTGGGGCAATGTCACATGACTCTAAGCAGACAGAGATCAACACCATTAATTGAGAGGGCTGTTTGGGCCAGTGTGGACAATCACCAAGCAGCAGCTGAAGTGGACTAAGAGAGGACTCAGGACACAGAGTTGTCCCAGAGCATGAGAATTCCTTGCTAGTTCCACACACAGAAGGCCTGTACCCCTTGGCCTGTCAAGAGACCTGCTATAGCCCTAATAATGAAATCAGGGCTCTTCAGTAAACACACAGTAACTGTTTTCAGCTCTGTTAGGCCCTATAAGAAATAAATTCACAACCTCAGAGGGAAATATCCTGTCCTTTTCAAGTTGCTGGTAGTCCCTGTGTGTTTCCAACTAAAGAATGGACTGTTCATTTAGAAGTGGACATTTTAATTTTTATTTTCAAAATATTTTTTAGTTGTAGTTGGACACAATACCTTATTTTATTTCTTTTTATGTGGTGCTGGGGACCAAACCCAGGTGTGAGGATATGTGCTAGGCAAGTGCTCTACTGCTGAGCCCCAACCCCAGCCCCTAGAAGTGGACTTTTGTTTTTAAGAGAGAGAGAGAGAGAGAGAGAGAGAGAGAGAATTTTTTAATATTTATTTTTTACTTTTCGGCAGACACAACATCTTTGTTTGTATGTGGTGCTGAGGATGGAACCTAGGCCACACACATGCCAGGCGAGCGCACTACCGCTTGAGCCACATCCCTAGCCCAAAGTGGACATTTTTAAAAGCAAATTTGTTTCTCCTATTCACCTTATTTCTACAGATTCCATAAAGGCTAAAAACCTAGAGTTCCTCACTGCTAATACTCACTCCTCAATGCTGCCTACTCCCCACAGAAAGATATCTTTGTATAATTTCTGTTGAGAAGGCAACATTTCACTGAAGTGATTTCACAGAATTCTGTGGCCAACACTCTTGTCACCCTGACTCCCAGACAGCACTGTGATCGCGTGACTCCTAATCTAGGACCCGGTGGTACCATTTCTAAAATTCTTGACTCATCCTACCCAGGCTTTCTTGAAGAATGTGAAATTCAACCCTCCCACATGCCCTTAAAAATGTCTAGTGTGCATTCCAGTTGTCGTAGTAACATCTTCATCCTGCCTTCCTGCCTTTTATATATTTGGGTGCTGATGGACCATCAGTTACCATGAGAACAGGAATGGCTTTACACAAAGAGAATATCAGTGCTTATCTTTGTGTCTTATGAAAAAATCAAAGCCCACATCCATAAGGACAGCCTTCGGAGAGCTGAGAGAGCTTAACTACAGAATGACGAAAAGCCCTGTTTTGTGGGATGGAGAAAGCCAGTAGGGATCATTTTATTTGTTCTCTGAATTCAGTTTGGGAGAAATGATGTTTTGTGCATTAATTTTTAAAAGATTCAGTTGTTCTAGTCATTCTGGCTCTTCAGTGATTAGATTAGTTTTAAATGCATATTTCTGCCATCAGCTTTGAGGACACTTGTCACTCCTCCACAAAATTGTAATTATTTTGCGTGCTAAGCTCTGCTGAGCTCCCCTACCCTCACCTCACAACCCGCTTACGACAGGGTGGCACCATCTGACCTGGTGTTCCTTGCTGTTTCAGACCCAAGTTCTGTGCATTTTCTCTCTTTCAAAGCTGAACGATTAAAAAAACGCGAGTTCTTTGAGTTCAAGGGCATCATGTGTGCTTCTCCAGAACTCCCTGCATCGTCCTACTTGTTTTGACTTCAAGCTTCCCATTCTGATGTACGTACGGAATTAAGTTTCAACTGCCAATTTTAATTAGTTAACGTCACAGGATTTGTGTGTGGGAACAAACTTGAAGGTAGGAAAAAATCAAATTCACAGTCTGACTAGCAGCCTGTGTCAATGACACATTCTTTAATTAGTCATATCGATGGAATTAACATGTGTGTTTACTGCATGCTAAGCATCTGACGTGTATTATCTCATTTAATCTTCACAGTATCCTATGAGGTAAGATGTAGTTTTACTCTTCCACTTCATGATTGAGAAAACAGAATCACAAATAGGTTAGGCAACATGCCCCAAGGTCCCACATCTATGTATCCAGTGGAACATGGATTTGATACAAGCATCTTGTTCTGAAACACTTGACTTACCCCACTAGCCAAGGGAAATCTAGATTTTACAAAGACATCCTAAATCCAAGGCTCATTGAATGGGTTTTGGACATCTGTACAAAGTCACCATCCAGGGATCTTGTTTTAGCTGCTCATTCTCTGTGTAATATCTTTCTGCATTACCACTTTGCACACCTGTCCAGACAGAAGCAAACACCTAGACTCACTTGTCACTCCTCCACAAAATTGAATCATTCTACAAGTGTGAGAATAAAATCATTGTCCTGTAACTCTATTCCTGGTCCTTTGGAATGCAACATGCCCCATAAAAATCGAGGTCCTATAAAAAGAATCTTACATTTTAAAAAAAGTTGTGGCGTTTTAAAAGGGGATTTTACTCTTTGACACACTGGTCCCACTCATGAGTATTCTAAGAAATTAAAAATAATAAATCTATACACAAAAAGGCATTCAGCATTGTATGTAATAGCAAAAATTGGAAAGAATATAAATGTCCCACTATAATGGATCATTAGGTAAATCCTGATATGTCAACTGAATGGAATACCACACAGCCATTAACACACAACTATGAAGATTAAAACACACACACAAGAAAAAACATGCACTTATTCAGTCTAGCATCTGAAAATTACCCTTCACCTAAGACTATGACAGTGCTTTTAAAAAAATGTTTAGGGCCTGGGGATGTGGTTCAGTGGTAGAGGTCTTGACCAATATATATGAGGCTCTGGCTTTGAGACCCAGTGCTGAAAAAAAAAAAGTTTTTGATGTTATATGAAAAAGAGGGCACAAAATTTTGGAGCTAGTTTAATAATAAATACAGAAAAAATATATGATTATGTTTGTAAATGGCCTGGAGATGGCAAGTGGCAAAAAGAACAGGAATCAAGTGATTCCTAGACAATGCCTACCATACACAAGATTCAGTCAATCAATATTTTTGGATAACTTTTTTAAATGAAAAAAAAATCAATTGTTGTATTAGTTTGGGTGAATCCAATTACTAATTTCATTAATAATTTATTTAATGCTATTGTAATAATGTTAGTATAATTTTTAAAAATTATAGAGTAGCAGATCCAAGGTGCAAGAGCTCTCTATTTATTGAAGGCGGAGCAGGACATAGTCAGCTCAGACTATCATAACAAAATACCCCAGGTGGGGTAGCTTAAACAACAGAAATTGACTTCTCAGCTATGGAGGTTGGGAATTCCAAGATCAAGGTGCCAGCTAGTAGATTTCAAGCTGATACCTCTTCTCTTGGCTTATAGGTGGCCACCTTCCACTGTGCTCATACAATGAGGTGAGAGACATGTCATTTGAAAGAAGGATCTGTCAGCAGTCCACTTCATTTTGATCAGAGACTGAAACTGAAAGGGAAACATCAAAACAGAGATGGGTGAATGAATTCTTCTCCTCAGTCACTCTTTCCTCCTATGCCCGGAGTGACCCTCCTTTCACTCTCTCAAGGTCAACACTACCGAACCTTCAACATCCTTCTCTGTCCTAATTGGACAGTGGTTTTCATCTGTGCCCATTCTGCGGCATTGTGCACACATGATGATGCACAAATACAAAGAGCCTGACCACACCTCAGCACAGGTTCCCATTGCTGCCACGTTGAGTTCTTGGAGGCTGACGTTGGCAGTATGCATACAGCTCAGCCACTTTACAGAAAAACAGAAGCCCACTGGCTATACACACCCAACACCAGGCCTGAAGAGATCAAGGGTGAAGGACACAGAGAGAGACAAGTCAAGTGATTCAACTCACAAGGTCAATAGATAGACCATCATTAGCCTGGAAGGGTGGGTAGGCACTGTTGTTTATAGCTCTGCTGGTGATGTATTTACAGCAAATGTGACTATGGTCTATATAACAGTTAACTGGTGCTCCAGAAGCCACAGATCAGAAGGGGTTTGAGGGACACTGGTGTGGGCAGTGGCCTGAATGCAAGAGCTTATAAGACTGTTTGTGTAGCCTCCCCAAGTCTGCTCTTTGTCCTTGTGCTGGAGCCTGATCTCTCATTTATCATTTGCATATCTTATATCCTAGTGGGGAGATAAAACACCAAGCTAAAATAACTGGGGAAGGCTGTTCACAGAGTAGCAGATCCAAGGTGCAAATCAGTGGGTAGCAAATGCAGATGCAGAACTAAAGGTGTCAGGAGTACTGAAGGGCCAGCAAGGTCACTGTGCACCGTGGAAAGTGGGTATGAGGCTAGTGGAGGGTTAGGGAGTCAGTTGGTCCACTGGCATGTGGCCTTGTTTAGAGGCCAGGGGCAAATTGTGCAGGGACAGTGAGAATACTGGCTTCCCAACCTTAGAAGAGAAAGATACAGGGTAAGGCTGCATGCAGGGGGAAGGGAGTTGGTGAGGGAGGAAAGTCCTTAGAGACTTTCCTTCCTTCAAATCTACCTCTCCACCCACCAACGTGAGAGGAAGCCTCAGGGGGTATTTCCCCTACCTCTGCTGTCCCTCCCCTCTTCACCTCTGCTAGAGATAAAGAACAAAGAGAGAAAAGCCTTTATTTAAAAAAAAAAGAATTGTAATTTATGTACATAAAATTGACCTTTCCAACCATTTTTAAGTGTGCCACTTAGTACTGTTGAATACGCTCGCATTGTGTGTAAACGTGCCCGCCATCCCTCCATCTGAAATTTTTCATCTTCCCAAACTGAAACTATGTACCATCAAACAGTAACTTCCCAGTCCGCTCTTGCCTCAACCTCTAGTGACCACCATTCTACATTATATCTCTACAGATCTACCGGTTTTAGATTACTTACATAAGTGAATCTACATATACATATTGTTTGGGGGTCTGGATTCATTTAGCATGTACCAGAATTGATGTAGCATGTACCAGAATTTTCATTCTTTTTTTTGTTTGTACCAGGGATCGAACCCAGTGATGCTTAACCACTGGGCCACATCAATTTTTATTTTTTGAGACAGGGTCTTGTTAAATCGCTGAGACTGGCTTTGAATTTGC
This sequence comes from Ictidomys tridecemlineatus, assembly GCF_052094955.1. Lineage (NCBI taxonomy): Eukaryota > Metazoa > Chordata > Mammalia > Rodentia > Sciuridae > Ictidomys > Ictidomys tridecemlineatus. The sequence continues at coordinate 207,155,339 of NC_135478.1, read as the reverse complement.
AATTTTTCTAACTTAGCCTCCCAAGCTACTGGGATTACAGGTGTGCACCACCACGCCTGGCTTCGTTTTTAAGATCAAATAATATTCTATTGAAACCATACACCATCTTTTGTCTATTCTTTCATCTACTGATGGGCACTTGGGTTGTTTCCACCTTTTACCATTGTAAATAATGGTGCTATGAACATGGGTGTACAAGCATCTGTTTGGTTCTCTATTTTCAGTCCTCAGGTATATACCTATAAATGGACTTGTTGAATCATATAGCAAACATTTTTTTCTCTTCTTTTTCCTCTTTTCTTGGTGCATTATTTTTTCTTTTTGGTTCTTTTTATATATACATGACAGTAGAGTATATTTTGTATATATACATGCATATAGCATCTTTTTGATTGTTGTTTTGTGGTGCTGGGAATCAATCCCAGAGCCCTATGCATGCTAGGCAGGTGCTCTAACTTTGAGCTACATCCTCAGCTCCCTCATAGAGCATCTTGATCCATTTTGTGTATCATGGACTGGGTGATTTATAGAAGAACAGAAATTTATTTCTTACAGTTCTAGAGGCTAAAAGGTCCAAGATCAAGGCACTGGCATTTGGTATCTAGTAGAGGGCCTCCTTGCAGAGTTCTCCCCTTCCAGGCAAAAAGGGGCTAAACTCCCTCTCTTAAACCCTTTTATAACAGCTTTACTGTTTTAAGTCCAAACGTCTTCAACACCTCCAATAGGCTCTAATTTCCAACACTGTTAGGTTAGGGATTAAGTTTCCAATACATTAATTTGGAGGCAGACATTCAGACCATAGAATATAGTACTTCCATGTTTAACTTTTTTAAAAACTGCCAAACTGTTTTCCATAGTGACTGCACCATGCCTTCATCTATTTAATTATTTTTTTTTCAGTTCTAGGAATTGATTCAGGGGCCTTGAGTGCACTAGGGAAGCATTTTACCAGTGACCTACATCCCTGGTCCACTTTGACCTACTTTCAGTGAAGAGCAAATTTATTCCAAAGTCCTCATGTCAACGTGGCCTGGAAAGATGGTCTCACATCCAAGTTGAGGAGGCAGGAGCCTTACTGTGTGGGGAAGTCACGTGGCCAACCTTAGCTTCAGATGCCCCACCTTAGCTGCAGGGTCAATGAAAAACTGGTGAGATTCAAGATGGCAGATTAGAGGAGGCTGCATTTCTAGTTGTTCTTGGGCTGGGTATTCAAGTAGCAGGAATACGGCTTTTCAGATAGGTGGGTGAAAGAGGGAATTCACTGAAAGTCAATATGGACAGTCAGAGTCTCTCAGAGACTCATAAATTCAGGTGCATTGAACAAAGGACAAGAAAGGAGTCAACCAATTGCAGCAGTGACAGTGGCACTGGTTCACCAAAGAGGGGAGGAATGACACAACGAAACCCGACAGACTCGTCTGGCATGGAAAAATGAAAGTACATGGAAGAGAATGCAAAAAGAAAAAGAAAAATGGAGGCAGACCTCATGAGCCAGCCATGTTTTATTCAGCACTGGAAAGGCACATCTTTGGGGCAAAATGGCCGTAGGCCACCACAAGGGTCTGGGTTTTATAGCTGAACCAGGTCTTGGAAGGAGTTAGTGACTTTGGTGGGCCCTTTTGACAGGCAGGGGGCAAGGCCAGGTCATGGGAGGAGTTTTGGTGGTAAGATGATTTAGGGTGGGGTGGGAGGACAGGTAGGGGAACAGGAAAGTAAGTTCCTTTTGGGTCTATTGTCCATATCCTTCAAAAAGCTTGTGGAGTAGAAAACAGCCTGAACTTTGCTGATCCAGAGGCTGCACAGTGAACTGGTATTTGAAAAGTATCTTGTGTTTCTCAACTGGCAAGTGGAGAGCTGAGGCAGGAGACATCTTGAGGAGGCCATGCTGCAACTTCCTACTGCAGGAGTCTGGGAGATCCTAGCAAATGTTGCTCTCCTGTCCCAGCATGCAGCTACCATATGGCCTAGGGTGGACTTAGCAGAATGTGAGTGAAACAGATACAGAGAAGATTGTTCTTAAGGAAATTCAAATCAGAGCTGTAGAGGGGAGTTCAACTCATTTTCTCTTTGAGTCTGGTGGCTCATGTGACTGACTAACTGAAGGGGGTTGGGAAATGGAACAGGCAGGTGTTTATTCTTGGTGACTAAGCCAGGCAAGACTATTCATGGGCAGCGGAGTGTGAGAGACATGTGCAGAGTCAGCTCTCTACCTTACCAGTAGAATTTCAGGAGGCTCCTGAGATCCAGACTCCCAGCAGAGATCTGTACCTGCCTAGTCCTAGGGTGTGTTGATCTAATCTCTCCAGAGCAGACACCACCCAACGAAGTGCCAAGGTGTGATTAGCTAAACCCCAGCGGATGGAACTCTCCACTTAAAACTCTGTAGCAGCCCCACCCTGGGAGGGCATGTTCATGGTGTATCCGAAGAAAATTCCAATGGACAGTACTTCTCATTCTGTCCTACCTCATACTGGTGAGAAGGGAAACCGAAAGCTATTTCAACCAGCTTCAGTTTTAGGGCACTCCAGCTGACTGCTTGGTGAATAACACAAAAAGAGGAAGGGATTAACAACCCCAAACCCTTGCTCTAAGAGATACATAGCTCAGTCAGGTGTAAGCAGTGATCATCCATCCTCATGGATAGTTTTGATGACCTCAGTGGAGATAATTCTTTAATTTTTTTTTTTATACCAGGGATTGGATCTAGGGTTGTTTAACCACTGAGTCACATCCCCAGCCTGTTTTATTTTCATTTTGAGACAGTTTCTTGCCAAGTTGCTTAGGGCCTCACTAAGTTGCTGAGGCTGGCTTTAAACTTGTGCTCCTCCTGCATCAGCCTCCTGAGCTGATGGGATTACAGGCATGCATTACCATGCCCGGCTCATTTTTCATTAAATATCTTTTTGTCCTCTCCTGCCCTCCCTCTCTTTCTCTCTCCCTTTGTTTTTGGTGTTCTTGCTGAGCTGACTGGTTCATGAAGATATTTGTTTCTTGTTTACCTTATTTTGAAATTTATTTATTTTTGTTGATGTAGATAGACACAATACCTTTATCTTATTTAATTAATTAATTAATTTATATGTGGTGCTGAGGATCCAGCGCAGTGCCTCACATGTGCTAGGCAAGTATTCTACCACTGAGCTACAACCCCAGCCCCATTTACCATTTTTTTTTTATGATTGTTATTTTTCTTTTCTTGTATTTTGATGGTTAGGGCTTTTGTTTGTTTCTTTTGTTTATCCTTCTCTTCTTTCTTCTCCTTACAGCCAAATTCTCTTGTTCTTTCTCCCTCTCCTCACTTTGTTTCTTTTATTTTCCTCCTTCTTTTTAAAAAAATATTTATTTTTTAGTTGTAGTTGGACACAATACCTTTATTTCACTTATTTATTTTTATGTGGTGCTGAGGATCAAACCCAGGGTCTTGCCCGTGCGAGGCAAACGCTCTACCGTTGAGCCACAACCCCAGACTGTATTTTCCTTCTTCTTTATAGACATCACTTACCACATTTCTTCTGCTTTCTCTCTGATCACATTTTGAACATTCTAAATTTTCTTTCACTTTCCTATCATATTTTCTTTTCTCTTAATGAATTAAATTTTTACCACCTTTTATTTGTTATATAACTCCTGCCCAACTATTCATGTTGTTACAGTTATTAGCACTGTAGATGGCATCATTGGCACTTGCTATTTAATGCCAAATCTAGTTCATAGCTATTGATTGTTTTTGCTGTTGTGAAGTGCTGAATCACCATTCCTGTTTTTATGGTAATTGGTGTTATAAATGTCATAGTAGGCACAGGGTATTTATTTTAATGCTGTATATTGTTTTTTTTCTGTTGTTGCTATTGTTTGCTTCCCTCTTTTCTATGAGGTTCTGGGAATATACTGGGTTGTATACTACAAGTTCACAAGGTACAGACTCCTACTGAGTAAATTCAGCTAAAAGAGAACACACCTCTTCCACATGCAAACTAACCATGCTTAAACTTCAATGATTTTTTTACTTTAATATAAAGAACAAAAGAGATGAAAATCTTCTAATGATTATTCCCCAAGTAGGAATGGCTAGGGGAGCCCATCAGGTCCTACTGTGGTCATCCACTTCTAGGCGGAAACAGAAATTAACACAAAGTCTGTGGGTACCACACCTATGAGGGGTTTCAATATAGATAATTTCCATTCATTTAGATCATTGTTAAGTGAAGAAGAGCAATCACAGAGAGTGTACCCCCACATACCCTCCTGTATTCCACAAAATTGCCAGATCGATAAGAAGGACCCCACTCTTTTGAGACATATAGGACAAGTAGAATCTTCAAGCCCTGACAAAATATGCACTACATCAAAATACACTAATCATCAGCAAAGAAGTAGCAGTGAAACCATACTATAAAATCCACTTGGAAATAGTCTAAAAAATTCAAACCACCTGATATCTCAGAACACTTTGGCAATAAAAGCCTATTCCCTAAAAAAGCCCACAAACAACAGTGGAAGAGAAATCTATCCCAACCGATGCATAAAACACAATACAGGAATATTAAAAAATAATAAAAAACAAAGTAACATGATGTCTTCTAAATTTCATAATGCACCAACAACTGACTCTAAAGATAAGTGGATTAAATACCAAATAAAGAATTCAAAAGAAAGACAAAATTAAGATAAATAATTTTTAAAAAAGAATTCAAAATAATTATTACAAAAACAATCAATGAATTCCAAAAGAATGAAGAAAAACAACTGAATGAATTACGAAAATCAGTATTGGGTATGAATGAGAAATAAGGAGATAGATATATAATCTTGGAAATGAAAGACACAAAATAAATCAAAGTGTTCATTTGAAAGTCTTTAATAGTGTACACCATGAAGACAAAATCTAAGAGCTGGAAGACAAAGTGGCAGCCCTTGAAAATTCAGACAGTATTAAAAAAATAGGTAACAAAGACCAGAGTACAGTGCTGGGGTATGGCTCAGTGGTAGAGTGCTTCCCTCGCACATGTGAAGCATTGGGTTCAATCCTCAGCACCACATAAAATAAATAAAGGTATTTGTCCATCTACAGCTCAACAACAACAACAAAACAGATGTATTGGGCTGAGGGTATAGCTCAGTTGGCAGAGTGCTTGCCTACCTAGCATGCCATGCACAAGGCCCTGTGTTCAATCCCCAGCATCACACACACACACACACACACACACACACACACACACAAAGACCAGAGTATACAACAACTCTGGGACAACATTAAAAGATCAAATTTAAGAATCATTGGAATTAAAGAGGCAGGCTAATGGCACGGATAACCTCTTCAGGGAAATAATAATAATGTTTGAACAAGAATGAGATGGACATCCAGAGACAGAAAAAATTCAGAATCCCAAATAGACAAGATTATAAAAGAACCTTTGGTATGCTTAACATACCAAACAAGGATAGAATTTTAAAAGCCCTGAGAAAAACATCAGATCATATTTAGAGGCAAGCCTATCAGAATTATTTCTGATTTCTTTTCTTTTCTTTCTTTCTTTCTTTTTTTTCTTTTGAGTGAGAGAGAATTTTTTAATATTTATTTTTTAGTTTTTGGTGGTCACAACATCTTTTATTTTATTTTTATGTGGTGCTGAGGATCGAACCCAGTGACCCGGCGCATGCCAGGCAAGAGTGCTACTGTTTGAGCCACATCCTCAGCCCTATTTCTGATTTCTTAGCATGAACTTCAAAACTCCATGAACTTCAAAAATCCAGATTTGGAATAATGTGTTCCAAGCCCTGAAAGAGAACAACTGTCAACCAAGATTGCTATATTCAGCAAAACTATCCTTCAGAATTGAGGCAGAAATTAAAAACCTTCCAAGATAAGCAATAACTAAAAGAATTCATGACCACTGCACTGTAGAAAATACTTAGATAAATACTACACACAGAGGAACTAAAAAAAAAAAAAAAAAAAACCACCCAGAATTCACAAGTGGACAAATCTCATTTAAGCAAATGAGAAACAGGGCCAAATTAAATGTTAAAAATAATAAATCAAAATGACAGGAATTAAAAACATATCTCTATAATAACATTGAATGTAAATGGTCTCAATTCTACAATTAAAAGACATAGGCTGGCATTAAAAAACAAGACCCAACTATATGTTGTTTGTGAGAGACTCACCTTACTGGCAAAGATAATCATAGGCTGAAAGTACAAGGATGAAAATTAACAAACCACACAAACAGAGCCCCCCAAACAAGCAGGACTAGCTACTTTCATATCCAAAAAAGCAGATTTCAAGCCAAAATTAATGAGAAGAGACAAAGAAGGCAATTTCATACTGGTAAAAGGAATAGTCCAACAAGAAGATATAAAAACAGTAAATAGTTATGCTTCAAATTCTTGTTTACCTAATTACATAAAACAGATATTACTCAAAGATTCAGTATAATATTACTGGGTAATTTCAACATTCCTCTCTCACAAATAGATAGTTCATCCAGTCATAAATAAGTAAAGACTCTTCAGACCTAAAAAATTATTATAGATCAAAACCGACTTAACAGACATCTATACAATATTTCATCTGGCAAGAGCCAAATTCACTTTCTTCACAGTTACTCAAGGAATCTCCAAAATAGAACATATTTTAAGCCACAAAACAACTTTCAGCAAATATACACACATACACAATTTATTCTTTTCTAATCTAATGGAATGAAATTAGAAATTGACACCAAAAAATAAAAAAGAAAGGAAGAAAACCTACAGATACCATATAAACACATGGAAATTAAATAATACACTTTTGAATGATGAATGGGGAATATGTGATAGACGAAATTAGAGGAGAAATTTTAAAACTCTTAGAATAAAATGAGGATTGTGATACAACATACCAGAAATTCTGGGACACTATAAGGAAGCTCTAAGAGGAAAGTTTATATCCATAAGTGCCTACATAAGATAATCTGAAAGATCCCATATAAGCAACCATGTCATGCATATTAAGACCCTTGATAAATGAGAACAAACCAATTACAAAACCAAAAGGAAGGAAATAATTAAGATTAGAGCCAAAATCAATGAAATGGAAAATAAAAATCAAAACAAAGGATCGATGAAACGAAGAGTTGGTTCTTTAAAAAGATAAACAAGATAAACAACTGTTAGCCAAACTAACCAAAAGAAAAAGAGAGAAGGCCCAAATTAATAAAATTAGAGATGAAAAAGGAGAAACACTGCAGACAACACAGAAATCCAAAATATCATTGAAGACTAATTTGAAAACTTTTTCTCCAATAAATTGGAAAACTTAGAAGAAATGGGCTTATTTTTAGAAATATGTGACCTGCCAAAACTGAATTATAGGAGAACATTAAAAATCCTAAACAGACCAATAACTAGCAGTGAGATAAAAGCAGTAATAAAAAGACTTCAAATAAAGAAAAGCCGAGGTCCAGAGGTGTTATCAGCTGAATTCTATCAGACCTTCAAAGATGTACTAGTGCTAATGCTCCCAAAGTATTCCATGAAATAGAAAGGGATGAAACTCTTCCAAATTTACCCTATGAAGCTAGTATTCCCCTTATACCAAAACTAGATAAGGACATATCAAGAAAATTACAGACCAATATCCCTGATGAACTTAGATGCAAAAATCCTTAATAAAATATTAGCAAATCATATTCAACAACATATTAAGAGTATTATATATCATGACCAAGTTGGTTTATTCCAGAATTGCAAGGATGGTTTAACATTTATAAATCAATAAATGTAATTGATCACATAAATAAAATCAAGGACAGATATCACAGAGTCATTTTAATAGATACCGAGAAAGCCTTCAACAAAATTCAGCACCATTATAAAAACACTGAAGAAATTAGGGATAGAAGCTTACATCAACATCATAAGTCTATATATTACAAACTTAAAGCCAAGATCATAGTGAATGGGGAAAAACTGAAAGCATTTCCTTTAAAATCTGAAACAAGACAAGAATGTCCACTTTCACCACTCCTATTCAATATAGTACTAGTAATTCTAGCTAGAGCAATCAGGCAAGAGAAAAAATAAAGGGGATAAAAGTAGGAAAGGAAGAAGTCAAATTATTATTGTTTGCAGATGACATGATCCCATACTTAGAGGATTCAAAAACCTCCACCAAAATACTGTTAGAGCTAATAAATAAATTTATCAGAAGTCTGAATATACTGAGTTGAAAAGGCAGAATACTATAAAAAACAACCTGAACTGGCCCTCTCAAAAATGTCAATGCTATAAAAGAGGTGTGGGGGGGATTATTTTAGATTATTTAGATTGATTAATGAATTCTAAAGAGACATGACAGCTAAATGTACTACATGACTCATAGTTGAATCATTACCCAAAATAAATATGGACTATGCACTATTATATTAATATAAAATCCTGGTATAAGTGCTTTATGTGCACATACATATGTGTACTTATATTATTAATACATGTAAAGAGTGTGCAGGTACAATTTTGACAAAAAGTTAATTCATAAATTGCCGCAGTCCGGCTGCAGCAAAATAACCAGGGGGTGACAAACAACTTGTGTAGATTGATACAGCAGGAGTGGGAGCCGTTTATTGTAGGACAGGAGGGGTATATATACATTCCACACAGCTTATCTTAATTAACATAAACTAGATACAGCAGTCAACCAATAAGGAATCTCCACACTTAATGGCTTGCTGGCGTTACTTCACAAACCACTCCCCCTGGCAAAATGCCAGGCGCCATCCTGACTTGTTTACAGACCCTAACAATAAATCTAGCTCATTATGGTTCTCTAAGTACAGGTGACTTTGCCTTCTGGGGAATGTTTGGCAATGTCTGGAGACATTTGGTTATGGAACCAAAGTGTGCTACCAGCATCAAGTGAGCGGAGAGATGGTGGTAGCACAGCAGCGCCTCAGCTCCTAGAGTGCACAATGTGGCCCTGCAATAAAGAATCAGAGCACCAAAATGTTGAGAGTAACAAGGTTGAGAACCCAGATCTAGGCAAAGGGTTAGACATTTTTTTTTCCCCAGTATTTTGGTAGGCTCGAATTTTTTTTTTAAATTTATTTATCTATCATTAGTTTAGGTGGATACATTAGTTTGTTTTTATGTGGTGCCGAGCACTCTACCACTGCCATCACCCCGGCCCCTCAAAATTTTTAAAAATACGAAGGTGGCCCAAAAAAAGTGAAAGAGGAAAAAATGTGTGAGAGAAAGGTGAGAAGGTGAAAAAGAAAGTGTAAGTGAATTCTTTCTAGGTTCTTGGCTATAAAGAAAGATGCAAAGGGGCAGGGGAAGCAAACACTCATGGCCACATGGTCCCAACACTTCCAACCTCACAGAAGAATCATCCTGGGTGTCTGTGTTAGTAATGTCTGACACCCCCCCTCCACACACACACACCAACCATCACCACTGAGGGGCCAGTGGGAGGTCCTGATCCTCACAGCTCATCCATTGTTGTTACAACAGAGCCTGGTTCCAAAAGGTATGTGGGGGGTTGTCTATTGGATTCTCTTTCTCTCTTCCAATCCAAAGAATGAGGCATGGCGGAGGGGATGCTGAAGTTCAAAGCATGCATAGAAAGGACCATAAATTTGAGCTGGAGTCACAAGGGATTACAATAAACTGAAGCTGTGGAAAATCAAAAAGCTAGAGTAAGCAGAAGTTACAAAGCAAAGAAAAAATGTGTAGAGCAGAGAGGATTAAGTGTCTCAGCTAGCAGGATCCATAGTCTCACTACAATGGCATACGTGGGAAGAATTGCTGCTCTGGTACTGAAGTCCCTGGTGATGTCCTGGATCCTGTAGCCTAAATACTGGTCCCAGAGGTCCACTGGATCTCATAGGAGCATCACCTCATTCCTCGCCCTTTTCTCTGCTCAGTTCTTTAGGCCTGTCATGTTCCTTCTGCCTCCCACCTAACTTGGTTAATGCCTTTCAGGGGCAGATATAGGTTCTGTGGGGCCTAAAGCTTGGAGACACTCTTTAAGAAAAAAAAAAAAAAAAGAATCTGGAGCCAGGAGCCAGGTATGGTGGTGTACAACTGTAATCCCAGCAATTTGGCAGACTGAGGCAGGAGGATCGAAAATTCAAGGCCAGCCTAAGCAATTAAAAAAAAAAAAAAAAGGCTGAGGATGTGGATGTGGCTCAGTGGTAAGGTCCCCCTCTAGTACCTAAAAAAAAAAAAAAAGAAAGAAAAGAAAAGACATAGCTAGTTCACTGGTACAGCATTTACTTAGCACATGTGAGACCCTGGGTTTGATCCTGAGCACAGAGAGAGAGAGGAAAAAGAGAGAGAAAAGGCTGGGGGCCGGGAGAATCCAACAGCATGAATACAAAATTGCTAACACTTCTCCAGCTTCATGGATAATCTGTCTCTGAGGCCTGTTCCTCTTCAGGTCTCAATTCTATCATTTTCTTAGGGACATCTACTTACCTCTTTTCCCTCCTCAACTAGGTTCGATCCTTCTATAACCCAGTGCTGATACAATAGCCAATAACCAGTACATGTATGAAGACATGATTTGGTGTCAACACACTTTATATACAACCAGAGATAAGAAAAATTGTGCTGTACATGTGTAATAAGAATTGTAATGCATTCCCCTGTCATTTATTTTTAAAAAATCAATAAAAAACCCCAACACTTTCCATGTTAAAAAAATAGCCAATAATTAGATGTAGCTACTTAGATTTAAATTAATTACAAGGAAATCAAATCAGATATCCAATTCTTAAGTTGGGTTTCAAGTGTTCAATAGCCACAGGGCTTTCATGGCTAGTGTGTTGGGTGGTGCAGGTATATTACATTTCCATGATTACAGAAGATTCTGTTAGACCCTGCTAATGAAGGCATAATCAGTAATGTAGTATCCTCATTCTGAAATAGGGAAGGAATTCCAAAATTAATTAAGTTCAATAACAGATTGTTCAGTCCTGAGAGGAAGAGAAGGGTTACGTACGAAGCTGGAAAAGTAGCCAGAGACTAAAGCTGTTTCTTTCTTCTGGCCTTCAGCCCAATGCCTTTCTGATGGAAGTTGCTAGAAACATGTTAATTGAAAGATGAAACAAAGGATAAAAAAAAGGGATAAAAAGGCCACTGTACTAGGAACCAGGAAATCACTGTTGAGAAAAGTTTTGAAGTGAGAACAAACAGAATTGCAGATAAAGGGTCTAGGGTGGTCCACAGGAAGGTGGATGCTTATGGTTTGAATGTCTCCCCTCCAAAATTCAAGTGCTATCAGTGATAATGGGACTTTTAAAAAGTGATTAGGACAAAAGGGCTCCTCCCTGGTAAATGGGATTAAGATCTTTATAAAAGAGGCTTCATGCAGCATTTGGTCAATTTACCCTTCTGCTTTTTGCCATGTGAGGATACAATGTACCTCCCCAGAGAATGTAGCAACAAATTTCTACCTTGGAAGTGCAAAGCAGCCCTCCATAGACAACTTAATGGGCCAGCATCTTGATTTTGGACTTCCCATCCCCCAGAACTGTGGGAAATAAATTTCTGTTCTTTGTAAAGTACCTGGTCTCAGGCATTTTGCTATAGTAGTGTGAACTCGACCACAGTTCAGGAAATATGGCAAACAAGGGAAACAGGAAAAAAAATGGTAATAGAGAGAAATAAAATGAGAGCTGAATGGGGTCATGCCAAGCTTTAAAAATGATGGTCACTAAACAGGGTTGGAAGATGGCCAAGCAGTTGTGAAACAATCATGGAAAATTCATAGTATGGTAGGCATTTAACAAGTGTCCACAGAGTAACAAAAAATTACAGCAGTATCCCATCTGGAGTTAGAATGTAAAGTTACCTGTTTAAAATATCAAGGATGGGGCTGGGGTTGTGGCTCAGCGGTAGAGCACCCGTCTAGGCCCTGGGTTTGATCCTCAGCACCACATAAAAATAAATAAACAAAATAAAGGTGTTGTGTACAGCTAAAAAAATAAATAATTTTTTAAAAAATAAAATATCAAGGATGCTGAAGTATTCAGAAAAGAAATTTTGATTTAAAATTTTTTGATTTGCTTTTGAGTGTATCTAATGAACAAACTAAATAATAAGGGATAGACAAAATGAGTATGACAAAATATTGTAAGTTATTGGAGATGGGGTTTATTGCACTTATTTTGTGTATGTTTATAAATTTTCAAAAAAAAGCATGTGTGTGTGTGTGTGTGTGTGTGAGAGAGAGAGAGAGAGAGAGAGAGAGAGAGAGAGAGAGAGAGAGAGAGAGAGAGAGAGAGAGAGAGAGAGAGAGAGAGAGAGAGAGAGAGAGAGACACCAGGAATTGAACCCAGGGGGTGCTCTATCACTGAGCTACATCCCCAGCCCTTTGTATTCAGGCTGGCATTGAGCTTGCAACCTTCCTGCCTCAGCCTCTTGAGTTCTTTGATTATAGGCATACACCACGATGCATGGCCATAAAAGTTAATTTTTAAATTAAGATAGAAATATCCAGGTCCTGCCTCTTTTTTGCTTTCTTGACTAAGCCTCACTTTCCCTGGGTGGTGGAGGCTTAAGGAGTGGGAGGAGATGAATCAGGAGACATATTTGTGGGTGTGTGGGCTTGCAGAATGGGCTATGTGGTTGAATTCTCTCATAGGTTAAATTATTTAGCAGTAAACTCCAGAGGGTTGGAGTAATGAAAGTGCAGGATCATGGAATGGTCACTATGAGGAAAGTGGGAGCCTTACAGGGCTGCAGGAAATGACAAAGCTGGAAAGATCTACAAACTTAAGGTTGGACTATTTCAATAAGAAATTGGTTTTATAGAGGCTTGATCTTCAGGGTGTTGACACTGGGAGGTGCTGTGGACCTTTCAAAGGTGGAGCCTAATAGGAGGTCCTTTGGTCACTGTAGACATGCCTTCAAAAGAGACTGTGGAAACCTGCAGATCGTCTGTCCCACTTCCCTGCCACCTCTCTTCTTCCTGCCTCAAGATATGCTTCTTGCTCGACTAAGTACCTCCCACCAATGTCATCTGCACCATGGGTAATGAAATCAAGAGGCAATCATCACCAAGCCCACACTATTTCATTAGGACTCTGAAATACACCTGTTCTTTTTATAAAGTTAATTGTCTCAAGTGATTCATTGTAGTAACATAATGTTAATGAATACATCTTCTTGTGCCCTTGTAGAGGGTTCAGTCTCAGAATAAAAATATGTGAGGGGTGGGGATATTTCCCCTTAAGAGAGAAATCCTGTGGCCCGCTGAGTATAAGGTCCAGAGATGGGTAGGTAGAAAAGGTAATGGCAACTGGAACTTAAATAAAGATGGGAAGTTTGGGCTCTGGCAGAATTTCCCTGTGCAGGATATAAAAACTGCCAGTCAGGGCTGGGGATGTGGCTCAAGCGGTAGTGCGCCTGCCTGGCATGAGTGTGGCCTGGGTTCGATCCTCAGCGACACATACAAAGATGTTGTGACCACCAAAAGCTGAAAAATAAATATTAAAAAAAAATTCTCTCTCTCTCTCTTTTAAAAAAATTAAACAAATAAACAAACAAACAAAAAAACCCTGCCAGTCAGAATGTTGAGAGCCACAGCCAAAGGGGCCCCAGCAAACTTCCAGCTGCCAGCAGGCTTCAGACTGCCAGCTGATGATTGGCTCACAGTGGCCCCAGCAACATCTAGCTGATTGGCTCCTCTGCGGTGATGTTCATTGGGCTGTTTCCCTGCCCTTCAGACTGCCAGCTGATGATTGGCTCACAGCGACCCCAGCAACATCTAGCTGATTGGCTCCTCCACGGAGCTGCTCATTGGGGGACTTCTTTGGCTCCGCCCACGCGACCCAGCCAATCGGCCTCAAGAGCAGGAGGATTGTGGGAGGTTGAGAGGTTGGTGTGAGGAGAGGCTTGTGGAAGCCGGTGGTGGCAGTTGGGCTCTGAGGGTTTTTTCCCTGAGGAGCTGTTTTGTTTGGCGTTTGTAGTTCTAAAAATAAAGTTAGTTTCTTTTTGACAAGTGGCTCCTGAATTGTGCCAAGCCAGACTTCGGCACAGAAGTCCCTACTTCTGTTATGGCTCCCAAGTTTACCTGACCAGGCATCTAGCTGAGGGGATTTGATCAGAACTTGGTCCTTCTTCTTCTGCCTAATCTGTTTGAGCCACCTACCTGGCACTGGGACTCACTCCTTTATCTCCCAGTCTTTTGGGACCCTTTCAGGTGCGATCAGTTTGAGACATGATTTACATACCATAACAGCTCCCTTTCAAAGTGTACAAATTCAGTGAAATTTAGTACATTCACAAGATTGTGTGAATGTCTCTACTATCCAATCCCAGGGCATTTTCAGCACCCCTACCCATTAGCAGTCACTTTCTATTCTCCTCCGACAAAAAATAATCTACTTTTTGTCTCTATGGACTTGTCTATTTGAAACATTTCATATACATGGATTTATACAATATATGGCCTTTGTGTCTGGCTTCTTTTACTTAGTATAACACATTCAAGGTTTATTCATGCTATAGCATGTGTCACTACCTCTTTTTATGTTCAAATAATATTCCATAAATAATAATTTATGTTCAAATATATGTTGAATATAGATAATCAACATACACTTAGGTTGTTTTTACTTTTAGGTTGTTAAGAATGCTGTTCTGGGGGCCAAGGTTGTAGCTCAGTGTTGCCAAGCATTTGTGAGACCTTGGTTTCGATCCTCAGCACCGCAAATAAATAATAATAAAGGTCCATTGGCAACTAAAAGCAAAATTTAAATAGAATGCTGTTCTGAACATTCATTATAAGCTTTTGATTATGTTTTTTAAAAATATTTTTTCTAGTTATTGATAGATCTTTATTTATCTATATGCAATGCTAAGAATCGAACCCAGTTCCTCACACATGCCAGCAAGTGCACTACCACGGAGCCCCAGCCCCAAGTATGTGTTTTTTGAATATGTGTTTTCAGATTCTTTCACGTATAACCAGTAGTGAAACTGCTACGTCATATGTAACTCTACTTACATACTTTAGAACTGAACTGTTTTCTACACAGTACCATCCTTTACATTCCCACTGTGACATGTGTGGGTTGCAATTTCTCCACATCCTCACTGATATCACCTTGTCATTCTCTCTTTTATAAGTCATTGGTTTTAGATGAGGCCCTTCCATTTTAAAGTTCATTCTCTTTTCTCATGCCATTGGCCAAACTTCCCTCCTCCTCAGTGGACTCTGCCTCCTCCTAGAGTTGCTGATCCCTTCTCTTTTAAATTCCATCCTCATCCTTGAATAGAGCCTTCCTCATAAAAAGCCCTGAGAGCCTCAAATCATGTGCCTTCATTTCAACCCTTGCCACTTCCAGGTGATCCTTTGGGCCTGCATATGTTTTAACACAAGTTAGAAGCTGCTTTCACAAGTTCCTCTTTGAATCCTCCACTATAGGATGATTCAGAATCCTTGCTGATTTAGGTTTAGGGAAAATAAAGGATCCATTCTCCCATCAGATGCCCTTCAGGTGTCCTATAAAGATCTTAGTTCCATCCTCCTCTTAATCACCTTCATAAACTGTATAATGCATTGATAAATCAAAGTGGAAACAGAAATCTAACTGCTCTCAACTATAATGGAATCAGCCTTCTTCACTGGACCTTTTTATATTTTATTTTGACAGGGTCTCACTAAGTTGCTTAGCCTCACTAAGTTGCTAAGGTTGGCTTTGAACTCATGATCCTCCTGCCTCAGCCTTCTGAGCCAGTGGGATTACAGGCATGCACCAACACACCTGAATGCAATCTGTACTTTTGATAAAATCTTCCAGATGTCTGAGAGGCAATGAACTAGAGTTAGCAGTCTCTAACTGGGGAGGAAGGTGCGCCTTGTTTCTAAAGCCTACAATCACAGTAAACACAAGATCTCTCTGTAGGTTCTCCAAAAGGAAGGCTCCTCTGGCAACTGGCCAAGAGCTTACACTGCATTAGTACAGATAGTACAGTATATAAATGGCACTCCCAACAAGCTCACGTGGGTTATGATCACCCCAGTTCTCTAGTAAAATGATTCATGAATTTCCTTTTTCTAACATTTGTGAAATACTGAATCCTAGGTTGCAGCCTTCCTTTAAAAACACTGTGAATCTCTGAGATCACCACAAGGCACATTGAACATAACTATAAGTAATTCAGTCAAACTAGAACATCCCTAGAATGGTGCTCAATCAGCTTTAAGGTTAAAAGTGTGAAGGGAGCCAATGTAGGTGTCAGAGTGGTGGGATCAGAGGAAGCAGTGAGTTGGGACAGGAAGGCAGAACAAGAGGCAGGGACGAAATGCTGACTCAGAGATGATATTTAAACTTAAAAGGGCACTGAGGCCTTTGGGGGCAAGGAGAAAAAATGCAGTTCTTTCTCTTTCTTGTGTGTGTGTGTGTGTGTGTGTGTGTGTGTGTGTGTGTATGGGATTGAACTCAGAGCCCCACACATAGCAGACAAGTGTTCTACCAGAGCTACAGCCCTTTTCATTTTTTATTATTTGGGTCCCCCCCCACCAACTTCTGAAAATCCAAAGTGGCTAACCATGCCTACCTTACCTGAGAAAGTAAAGGTAGCTCTTCATCATTATTTCATTTATTATGATGATGATGATGATGATGATGATGACACAGTCTCACTAAGTTGCCAAGTCTAGCCTTGAACTTGCAATCCTCCTATCACAGTCTCTGGCATGCAACACAGTACTCAGCCAGTTTTGTCTATTAAAGTCTCCTCACAAGGCTGAGGAGATCTTGGAAAGTCAGCCAAATAATAATGGCTAGTTTCCAGTCACCAGTTCATGACTCAGGGTCATTTAAGTTTAAAGGTGGCAGAAGGTGTGAAGAAATCTAAGGGTGCAGGAGAAGTGGAGACAAGTCAGATGACACAAAAGAGGAAAGGCCTGAGTCCACAATTCATTCCTTCTCTCTGTACCCAACCCACTACACATTGTCAGATCCTTTTCATCACAAGCTTACATGCCCAGTAAGGTCAGAGCACTAGTGACAATCTTAATATCCATTTGGCTCTGTGGCTAATTCAAACCAGAATCAGACTACTGAGAAAAAAATTACAGAAATAAAATATTTATTTTCAAAAAAAAAAAAGTGGGGGGTGCAGGAGAGGACTGTGGATGTAGCTCAGTGGTAGAGACCTGCCTAGTATGTGTCGGGCTCTGGGTTCATTCTTAGCACCACTGAAAAAAAATAAAGAAAAAAGAAACAGTGCCCAAGAAAGGGGTGATTATAATGTAAAGCCTGTGCTTTTTTTGCCGTATCTTCTCTAAATAACAGACCCCTTTTAGCAAAAGAAAATAACTCGTGCAAACTGGAACTGCCTTTTGAGAGCAAGGTTTAATTTCTGGCCCAGAATTATGATAATAAATTTTTAAAGGACTATCAATCCCATCACATGGTGTAAGAATTGTTCAAGTTTTTCCCCTTAACTTCTGAAAATCCAAAGTGGCTAACCATGCCTAGCTTAACTGAGGAAGTAAAAGGCATTTCTTCACCATTATTTACCATAGAAAGCACCCTGAGCTTGCATTTCAAGGTGTCTTCAGTAAAGTCTATTTTGCCTGCAGGGTCGCGTTATTTGATTTCTCTTCCCCAAGTTGTTCTCTGAGCGCGGAGAACTCTATCACTTAAGTCTTGTTCTTCCCTTTTTTCCCTTTGGGAGCCCCTGGCCAGCGGAAGCCTCGCAGATGCAGGCAGTCGGCCACGTTGTGTGCGATGTAGTAGAGGTTCAGCATGGCCGCGGGGCTGAGGATGTCCACCTCGGGCTTCTTCTGCTTCTTCCCACGAGACTTTCTGTGGCTTTTTCCTTTCTTCTCTTTACCTGGCTTTTGAAGACAAGGACAAATAGAGTGTGGCAGTTAGTGTCTATAAACTTGAGATGACTTTCAACACTCCCTTGTTGAATTTAAGAAAAAAATCCAAACAACAGAAAATTTTCATGGAATAGGAGATGTCACATGCCAGCTAATGTGACAAATATTTAGTAAGCACCCCCTATTAAAAGAGACCCAACACAATGTGTGACCCTTGTTTGTCTTCTGATTTGAATAGCTGCAAAAAGGCATTTTTTTTTTTAGGAAATAAGAAAAATTTGATAGTATCAGAGGATAATGAATTCTGTTAGAGTTGATAATGGCATTGGGTTACAAAAGAAAACACATGTCTCAGAGATGTACACTGAAATCTGCAAGGATAAAATCAAAGAAGACCTGAGATTTGCCCTACTCTCCAGTAAGGGATAGATGAAGTAAATGTGGCCAAATCTTTAAAATTTCTGAATATGAGAAATGGATACATGGGGATTCATTTTACTATTCTGTTTTTTGTATATAATAATAAATTTTCACAAAAAATTAAATTTAAGGGCTGGGGATGTGGCTCAAGCGGTAGAGCGCTCACCTGGCTTGCGTGCGGCCCGGGTTCAATCCTCAGCACCATGTACCAACAAAGATGTTGTGTCCGCCAAATATTAAAAAATAAATATTAAAAAAATTCTCTCTCTCTCTCCCTCTCTCTTTAAAAAAAATTAAATTTAAAACAATATAATAAGATAATTCAGGGCTGGGGCTGTAGCTCAGTGGCAGAGTGCTTGCCTAGCATGTGTGAGGCACTGGGTTCGATCCTCAGCACCACATAAAAATAAATAAAGATATTTGTGTCCATCTACAACTAAAGAAAATTTTAAAATATATTAACTCATGTATCAGGAACCTATATAATGGACACCTATAAAAACTTACATTGAGGTGTTCTATGTATAGGATGCCAGAAGATCATTTGAGAGAATGAAAAGCCAAGCCACATACTGGAAAAAAAAATTGTAAATCACATATCTGATAAAGGCCTATATCTAGAATAAAGAACTCTAAAGACACAATAGTAAGAAAATACAAATGCCCAATACAAATAGGCAAAAGATTTGAATAGACTCCAAAAAAAAAAAAAAGGAAAATAGGTACATGAAAGGATATGCAACATCATTAAGTTAGTAGACATATACAATTAAAACCAGAAAATAATACTAATAATATTAGAATGGTCCAAGTTAAAAAGACTGACCATACTAAGTGTTGGTGAGGATACGGAGGAAATGGAACTCATACACACTGCCAATGGAAATCTAAAATGACAAAACCACTTTGGAAAACAGTTTGGCAGTTTCTTATTAAGTTAAACACATTCCTATCGTATGACCCAGCCATTTCCTAAGGTATTTATCCAAGAGAATGAAAGTATTTTCAATTTAAAGACTTTACTTGTAACAGCAAAAATCTGGAAACACCCCAAATGTCCATCAGCAGAAAAATGAATAAATAAATTGTGGTACAACCATACAATGGAGCATTAATGAACAGTAAAAAGGAATAACTATGGTAAAGGATCCGAGGTAGTAGAAAATATGTAGAGTTGAAGGGCCCAAAAAACCAAACAATTAATGTGGCCAGTCTACAGGCAACCTGGGGGACCAGCTGAGTCTAGAAAGGTAGGTAGGGCATAGCTTTGTTTGAAGGCTCTGTCAACTAATTTGTTTGACCTTGATTCCAAGGGCCAAAGGAAGTTATTAGCTTAAATGACTGTGTAAACCATTCTGCTTCAGTTCCTTGGGCCCCAAAAGAAAATGGCAGTATTAAACATGTGCGGGTAACTCAGGAATGACTCTCCTAAATCAAGAGATATTTACCTAGTGCCTTTCATTCAAGGAAATGGAAGACCCACAGAGTTATCAAACACATTTTTTCACTACAATCTAATGGGGATAAGGAGTAAGACTTTCCGAGGCAAAACAGGCAAAAAGCACCTTAAGTGAGGTGCAAAGGGCTACATAAGGAGGCACTTTGGGCTGGGTCTTATAAAAAAAAAATTGAAAGAGCAATAGCTTGAGGTGAGTCTGGTTCAGGAGACTTTCAGAAGCACGTGGGTCTACTGTGGGATGTGGGTTTTGTTTTGTTTTGCTTAAGCAGATGACATGGGATGTTATAAGGTCACAGACGTTATAGAAAGAACAGTGAGGGTTAAGGAGGACCAAGGAGCAGGAATGCTTGTGAGGGCTGGCAGTGCAGGTGGTGGGACCAGGGCTGCCTTCTACTTGAGTCAACAGCGCATCCCACAAGGGACTCTGGAGCGGAAGAGCAGCCAAGTGCCTGAGCCAGTCGCTGTTGGCTTGTACTGGCGTTCTTGGGTTCCATACAACTTTGCCGATCTCCCTCTCCTCCCACCCCCCCCCCAAAAAAAATCTTCTGGGTGTGACAATTTTGCAACAGAACCAAGGAACGGCAACCAGACACTTAACAGAAGAAGATCTCAGCCTGATTTTGCTGCTCCCATCCCCCTTAGCAGGCTCAGACCACCCGGGATCACTCTCCCACCATCTTACATCGCCCGTTCAGACCGCTGGGTCAGACACCACCCACCCACGCGGACTGGAGACGATCTCGGCGAAAGCACTCCTCTCAAACGCTGGCGGGCTTAAAGCAAAGGAGCGAGTGCCTGGGAAACTCCTACTTCCACAAGACGGGTATTACCATGGTCATTTCTTTCTCAGCTGAGCGGGTGAGTAAGACGTGTGATTCCCAGTCCCGAAAAGCAGAAGGCAGCCCAAATTCTTCGTCTACCCCGCCTCCTCCTGCCCACTTGCCAGCGAACCGCCGCCCTCTCGGGCCTCGGCGGCGCCTCCCAGGAAGGAACCCGCCAGGCGGCGCGCGGGGACTTGGGGCAGCCCAGCGTGTTCAGGGGACAGCTAGCCACCTAGCCGCCAGCACACCAGGCGCCTACTTGGCCACGCCAGGCACCCACACGCGTTACACCGAGCCGGCAGGATCCCTGCGCGGGGCTCGCGCCCCTCGGGGGCGGGATTCGTGCGCACAACGCCACCAGCGCGCGCCGCGGGGCGGGGCCGCTCAGTGTTTACCCGTTGCCAAGGCACCCGGGCCTGGAGAGCGGCGGTGGAGCCCACCCTGGCTGTTCTGGGATGCGCGCTGGCGCTCGCCGGCGCTGGAGCTTTTTCTTTGCCCGGATGACCGCGCCGTGCTGGCTGAGCCATCACCTCCAACGATGGCGACGGTGGCCACGAACGTCCAGGACACCTGCTTGGTTCTGGGGCGTCTGGGTTGGGGCTGTGAGACCCGGCTGGGCACTTGGCGAAGGGGCGGGCCGCGGGCGGTGTTCGGGCGTGGGCGGTACCAGCCTTGGAGTGGACCGACTAGGGTGAGTGAGAGTTGCGACGCTCTCTGGGCTTACCTTGGAGAAACGTGGTGACCTCTTTTGGAAAATCAGAATAAGGACTTTGAGGGTAGAAGTGAGAACAACGTGGAGGAAATGTTTCTAAGAGTCCGGTACAGGCCCCAAGAGAAAAGGGGGAGCAGAATTCTTGTATTCCTGCTTTCCCTAGTTCCAGAGCCCTGCTGCAAATTTTTAAATTCAGCCGTCTTGAAAGGAGACCTGTGGTTGGGTTTTGCCACTATGGTGTGTTGACTCCGTAAAGGACCGAGAAGAAAATATTCTTTTTGATGAAAATATTCTTCATCCTAATGGTGGTGGTATACACAGGTGCAGGGCTAGCTATATAATTTGCAAGGTTCAGTGCAAAATAAAAATGGAGGGAAGCAGGAAAGGACACTACTAAAGGTACTTAATTATAAAACTTTTTTTCTGTGTCCTCTATCAACTTATCACGCTGGATTAATTTGCTCTTTAATGTTATGTTTCCTTATATACTGGAACACTCCCCTTCTTAGGGGATAACGGATGGATGAGCCCTAAGGGATTGAAGTGTGTGTGTCAGGAATGTGTTTGGTACCATGTTAGGGAAGATGTTCATCAGTCTCTGAATGTGCTGGGGTGCAGCCCTGCCCTGCCCTGAAGTAGGGGTGGGATAGGGTAAAGATTGGGGGTCATGGACGGTGATAAGAAAGAGACTCAGCAAAAGCTAAGGCTCTAAACCCCTCCCCCCAAATGCTTCATTGTCCCATCAGATTGCATTTATAAAACCCAAGTTCAAAGAAAGCTTTGGCACCATGAATTCAGCTTTAAACCCAAAGCAAAAGGCCCTTCTGAAAATAGGACCTAGTGTGAATACTTAGGTTTCATATACCCATGAAGCTGCTTGCACAGGTGTTTACATTTGTCAGATTCATTGAACTATACACATCAAATAGGTGCATTTTATTTTATGTAAATTACACCTTGATAAATTTGATTTTAAAACTTTGGCTTTTAGAAGCTTCATCCTACCATATCTGAAACACTTCTCATAGCATATGTGCATCCCTCTATTTGGATGATGACATCAGTAGCCATGTAGGTACCCAGGCTATGAATTAGTCATCTTTGATCCCTCCCTTTCTCCTTTGATCCTTGCCTAGAGCTCTCTCTTTCTCACTGGCACCTGAGACACCTTCAGTCTTTCTTAGGTCTCTGGATGGTGCTACCTGATCCCAATGCCCAGTCTCAAATCCCTCAATGTACCCTTCACCACTCCTTGTTAGGCCCTGACTCAGGGGAATTTCCTTTTCCCTACTTCCTCTCACTCAGATCACCACCCTCTTCAGACCTGTACAGTCATTTTTCTGGGTTGCTACAGAGGTCTCTTGACCTACCCTGATGCCCCTGCACTACATCCTGATATTCTTTTTTTTTTTTTAAATGTTTACTTTTTAGTTGTAGTTGGACACAATACTTTTATTTATTTATTTTTTATGTGGTATTGAGGATCGAACTCAGAGCCCCAAACATACTAGGTGAGCATTCTACTGCTAAGCCACAACTGCAGCCCCCATCCTGATATTCTAAAGCATAGATTTAACCATGTCTCACTCATTTTCAAAAGTTGTCGATAACTGTTTCCTGATACCTGAGGCTGGATCGTTTATAAAGAAAAATTAGTTAAGAACTCTTCAGCATGGTATCTATGACCTTTCTTAATCTTGCTTCAACCTGCTTTTCTAGCTTTATTCTCACTGGCCCCACAAATGTATATATTTTTCTTTAAAAAATTTTTTTGTAGTTGTAGGTGGACAGAATGACTTTATTTTATTTGTTTATTTTTATGTGGTGTTTATTTGTTTATTTTTATGCTAGGCCAGTGCTCTGCCACTAAGCTACAGCCCCAGCCGCCACATGTTTTGTATTTTGTGGCACTCCTCTGTCTTGGAATTTGTTGTGCTGTCACGTTCCCCAGCCTCTGCATATATGGTCCCCTTTACCTGGAATGCCCTCTCCTCTCTACCCATTGGAAGCCTATTCAGTCTTCAACATCTCTGGGAACTTTTAATAACTAGCAACACATTTTGCCAATTAAACTTGGCCTAGACCTCTGGCAATGCATTATCTATCCATAGTTAGTATGATACTGTCTCCTTCACAATGACAACCTCTTTAGGCTTCTTATTGTATGCCACTGTAGTTAATGATAGAAATGGAAGAACTTTCATGATACAACCTTCATTCTGTGAAACCCATGGCTACTTCATTCTCATTGACCAGTGAGTCTGAGTTAATGGGGTTCCCTTGTATTATAATCTGTTTCCATTGTCATAATGAGATACCTGAAGCTGGATAATTTATTTAAAGAAAAGTTTACCCCTTATATTTACATATCGATAGAAGAAATTTTAAAAAGATTTATTTAGCTCAGCATTTTGGAGGCTGAAAGATCAGGTATCCCATTAATTTGGCCTCTGGTGAGGGCCTAATGGCAGATGGCATCATGGTGGGAGCATATGCAAGAGGGAGAGATCACATGTTAAGACAGGAAGCCAGAGAAGGAGTCAAGGCCTGCTCTTCTGTAATAACCCACTGTTGTGAGAACTAACTCAGGATCTCATGAGTTAATTGCCCTTAATCCCTTCTAAGGGCAATGCCCCCCAATGACCTGTCCAACTTCCACTAAGTCCCACCTCTTAAAGGTCCAGCCACCTCTTAGTATGGCCACACTGGGACCAAGCTTCCCACACATGAATTCTTGGGGGACACACTCAAACCATTCCCAATCAGTCTTCTTCAAGTCTCCCCACTTGTTTCTGGGATATGCATTTTGTTCCCGGCTCAACAGAACTTACTTGGTCATCACATACCTATACCAAAGTCCAGTCCTTCAGCCTCATGTCCTTCTCCCCCAGTGACCCTAAAATGAGAGGTGGAAACATTAATGACTCCCTCTCTGGGAATGACAATCTCTATGGTGAATAATTGCCTCCTTTTGAGCTTGGTTCTCAGCCTCCATTATTCCCTATGCTTAGGACACCTCCCATTCATTCCACTTGCTCACCTCCAAGTCTCCACCATCAATGGTAGCACTACCCTCCGAGTCTCATGCTCTTCATCTTCTCTCACTTATTTCTATCCATCTCAGATGGTAAGTGCATCACCCAGGCCTGGGTGACCTTTGGAAATTCTCTTATACCAGCCTTTCCCTTGGCATCCTCCTCATGTCGGAAGACGTTCATCCTTTCGGCACTGCAAATGATAGTGAACATGAAGGGAGCCTGATGCCAGGCAGTGCTGAGGGCCATTACCAAGTAGGAATGACGCATCGAAATTTCCTTGCCAAGCGTACCCCATGCTGCTTAGAGGACATTTGATGGAACATTGCATGCATGCTTTAATAAGGTGACCTTGCTCAAGGACCAAGGCGGATTTGGGTTTAGAGCTGATCAGGTTTGAGGAAGTAACCGGCTCCTTGAGTTTAAGGCGTTGCCAGTTTAAGATAATGGGTTTTAGGGAAGTTGGAAGTTGAAGATTATTGCTGGGATTAGGGTGTTCCTGCTGCTTGTTCCCATTGAGTTCTCGTGAGATTAAAATGGGATTTGGAGAGAGCCTCGTGGAGTAGGTGGTTGGTGCGGGAGGCGGCAGAACGCGTTTGCCCCTGGACCTGTGTGAGGTGGTGTGAGAGCTGGAATAAAGAATTGCTGTTTGAATCTACAAAGCTGTGTGGTGGCTCGTGATTCTGGTGCCAAGCCGAGACATTGGCCTTGGCATTTTGGTGGCCCGTACGCGGAACGTCTGAAATTTGGAGGTGAGTAAAATCGCTCCCCCCTGAGGGAAGGCGAGAGAATGGGTGACCATTTCAAAAAACAATGTGTTCTTGTTTTGATTTATTTCGTTTTTGTTTCAAGCTGCCTATCCCTAGAAATTTCTCAGGCAAACTGGGAAAAATGGTTGGCTCAAGGTTTGAAGTTTGTTAGCCCCGAGAAAGAGAAAATTGATACAGTGAATTTTTATTCAGTTTTTGTTTCATTCATTTGTGGTTTTGTTTTGTGTTATCTTATTGGGTTGCGTTATCTTTATAGAAGATTAGAAATTATTAAAAAAGAAGCCGAAAAAGTGTTAAGTAAATTGTTAGAGATTCAGACCATGGAGGAAGACATTTTAGGTCAAGCAAAAGAGAAGGTCTCTCGAGCTAGTCAGAGAAAGGGAGAAAATTTAAAGGAAAAGGGGTTATTAGAAAAAAGGCCACAACAAGAGGCTGTCACTAACTCCGTTTTACCAGAGGGTGTAATTCAACCAACAGCCCCACCGATGGAGACAGCTGAGTGGCCCTCAAACCCCGTAGTTGATAGATGGGATCCTGAGACAGGACCTCAAAGATTAGCATGCCCTGTATTTGAACAGGCAGGAGGGCGGCGAATTCACCGTATTTTAGAATTTAACACAGTAAAGCAGTTAAAGGAGGCTGTAACAACCTATGGTCCTCAAGCCCCCTTCACGGTAAGCATGGTGGAGTCCATTACTAACTTGGACATGACGCCAGCAGATTGGGCTAGCATGTGTAAATCTGTGCTAAATGGAGGACAATATTTGTTATGGAAGGTTGCCAATGAGGAATTTTGCATGGAGACAGCTAGGCGAAATGCAGCAGCCGGTTACCCTCAAAGAAATCTTGAAATGTTATTAGGAAGGGGACCTTATGAGGGTCAGCGGCAACAAATGGAATATGATCCTGCTGTATATGTACAGATTGCTGCAGACGCAGTTAGGGCATGGAAGACTTTACAAGGACATGGAGATTTACAAGGTCAGCTATCTAAGGTAATACAGAGACCTAATGAACCTTACGCTGACTTTGTAGATAGGCTTATTCAAACGGCTGCCAAAATTTTTGGTGACACAGAACAAGCAATGCCATTAATAAAACAACTGGCTTATGACCAAGCAAATCGTTGCTGCAGAGAGGTTATTAGACCATGGAGACATGAAGATTTAAACACATATATTAAATTATGTAGAGATGTTAATGAACAAGGGCAAGTCTTGGCAGCTGCAGTACAACAGGCTTTAGATGCCAGGCTAGAAACATGCTATAATTGTGAACAAACAGGACATTTTAAAAGGAGTTGCCCCATAAGAGGAGGGTTTAACAAAACTAGAAATCAAAGGAATAGAATACCGGGTATTTGCCCACGATGCCGTAAAGGGAGACATTGGGCTAATGAATGCCGTTCTCAAACCACCATAGAAGGTACTCCCTTATCAAAAAACGGACAAGGATCAGGTATTTACCCACGATATCGTGGAGAAAGGCACCAGGCTTCATTGCCAAAAAACGGACCGGGGGGCCCAATGCTCCGGGGCCCACAACCACAAATATACGGGGCAGTGGAGGAACCCAGCAACCCCATCAGGGTGGTGCCCAGGACACATTGTCCATTAAATCCCTCATCAGACAAACCCGAGGGAGCGCAGGGTTGGACATCTGCGCCTCTGCCAGAGCAGTATTAACTCCAGAGATGGGAGTTCAAATCATTCCCACAGGAGTAAAAGGACCTCTTCCCCAAGGAACAGTAGGCTTATTGTTGGGACGTAGTTCATCTACATTAAAAGGACTTATGATAAGTCCTGGGGTAATTGATCCCGATTATGTAGGTGAAATAAAAATTATAGCTAGTTCTCCAGGAGGTATATCAGTAATTTCACCTGGAGATAGAATAGCACAGTTGTTAATACTACCCAGCCTACATAATAAGTTCTCTAGTCTTAATGTAGAAAGAGGTTCCAAGGGATTAGGCTCCACAGGTGTAGATTGGGCTATGTTGTCTTTAAATTTAGATTCTCGCCCAATGTTAAAACTAAATATTCAGGGTCGTGACTTTAATGGACTGCTGGACACAGGTGCTGACCTTAGCATCATATCTCTTCAAGAATGGCCAAAACATTGGCCATTACAACAAGCCACTCAAACGCTTCGAGGCCTAGGAGTGGCGACTAATCCCCATAGAAGTGCTATGGTATTAGATTGGAAGGATCCTGAAGGATGTGAAGGAACTATACAGCCATATGTTTTGGATCACCTTCCTATTAATTTATGGGGACGAGATGTCCTAGATCAACTAGGTTTGATGTTAACAAATAACATCAATCCTAATGTGCCCACTACTAGGGCTAGACAAGGTATCAGGAAAGAAAAAAGATTAGGAAAACAAGAACAAGGTATAGCAGCGCCAATTCAAATAGATCAAGGAACAGACAGACATGGGTTGGATTTTCAGAAAGGGCCACTGAGACAATCAAAATTACTTGGAAATCAGAAAGACCAGTGTGGGTTCCTCAGTGGCCCCTGACTAAAGAAAAGATACAAGTAGCCCATGATCTGGTCAAACAACAATTAGCGGAAGGACATTTACAACCTTCCGTATCTCCCCATAATACTCCCATTTTTGTTATCAAAAAGAAATCGGGTAAATGGAGATTATTACAAGATTTAAGAGCAATTAATAATGAAATGGTCATTATGGGACCTGCTCAATCAGGGATTCCTCAGTTGTCTGCTTTACCAAAAACGTGGCATGTTTTAGCTATAGACATTAAAGATTGCTTTTTTTCGATTCCAATTCATCCGGAGGATAGTCCACGTTTTGCATTTACTATCCCTGCATTAAATCATGAAGGTCCTGATGAGAGATATGAATGGAAAGTACTCCCTCAAGGAATGGCTAACAGTCCAACTATGTGTCAAATATATGTTAATAAAGCAATCCAGCCACTTAGAAATCAAAATCCTGAACTAAAAATATTTCACTATATGGATGATGTATTATTGGCACATAAAGATAAAAACATATTGCTGGAATGTTATGCCACACTTACAAACTTGTTAAAAAATTATAATCTAGAGATAGGAATAGACAAAGTACAATTAAATTTTCCAATTAATTATTTAGGAGTTCTATTATCCTCAACCATGGTCCGTCCACCTAAAATTCAAATACGAGTAGATCAACTCAAATCACTTAATGACTTTCAAAAGTTGTTGGGAGATATAAATTGGATAAGGCCTTATCTAGGCATACCAACAGGAGAGTTGGGACCTTTATTTGATATTCTAAAAGGTCCATCAGATCCAAATTCACCCCGAATGTTAACTCCTAAAGCTAGAAAGGCATTAAAAATTATTGAGACATATATGGAAAATATGCATTTAGATAGAATTGATATAAGTTTGCCTTTATTATTTATTGTACTACCAACAAAAAATATTCCTACAGGAGTATTTTGGCAGGAAGGTCCATTATTGTGGATACATTTATCTTATTCTCCTAACACTATTCTTACTAGGTATCCTGAGGCTGTAGGACAATTAATACTCAAAGGTATAAGAGCAGCAAAGACAGTGTTTGGAATTTCTCCCAATAAAATTATTACTCCATATACTATGGAGCAAATTGATGAGTTAGCTAATGAATTAAATACTTGGGCAATAATCATGTGTAAATCGAATGTTTCATTTGATAATCATTTACCATCTAATCCTTTGTTGTCTTTTTGGTCTAAGCATCCTGTAGTTTTTCCTAAAATGACAAGAAAAACACCTATCATGAATGCTCCAAATATATTCACTGATGGGTCTAATAATGGTACAGCTGCAGTAGTTACCCCTGATCAAACTTTTACATTTTTAGTTCCCAAACAGTCAGCTCAAAAGGTAGAGCTTAATGCAGTTCTACAAGCTTTTGTAATGTTCAAAGATTCTGTATTTAATTTATTCTCTGATAGCCAGTATGTAGTTAATGCTATAACATCCCTTGAAGATGCTGGTAGGATTTCCCCTTCCTCTACTGTTTTCTCTTTGTTTTCCACTATACAAAGTCTAATCTGGGATAGAAAAGATCCATTCTTTATAGGACATATCAGGGCACATACAGGATTGCCTGGAGCCCTTAGTTTGGGCAATGATTTAGCAGATAAAACTACACATGATATACATATTTTTTCTACTGTAGAAGAAGCTACAAATTTTCATAAAAGGTTTCATGTTAATGCTAATACTTTACAAAAGCGTTTTAAAATAACTAAGGAACAAGCCAGGCATATAATAAAACAATGTCAAAATTGTGTGACCTTTTTACCACAAGTTAATCTTGGAGTCAATCCTAGAGGATTGATACCTAACCATATTTGGCAGATGGATGTCACACACTTGCCAGAATTTGGAAAATTAAAATATTTACATGTTACAGTTGATACTTCTTCCGGATTTTTGATGGGCTCCCTTCATGCCGGAGAAAAAACTAAAGATGTTATAGCTCATTGCTTACAAAATTTTGCCACTGTGGGTGTTCCTAAACAGTTAAAAACTGATAACGGTCCTGGTTATACGTCTAAATCTTTTAAACAATTTTGCTCATCATTTGGTATTACTCATATAACAGGAATCCCATACAATCCACAGGGACAAGGCATAGTTGAAAGAGCTCATCAAACTATTAAAATGTACCTATTAAAGCAAAAAGAGGGAATTGGAAAGGGGTATATATCCCCCAAAGATAAACTTAAAATAACTCTTTTTACTCTAAACTTTCTAAATTTGGATTCATCAGGACTTAGTGCTGCGGAAAGACATATGTATCCGAAAAATGTACATAAGCCTAAGGTACTTTGGAAAGATATTCTAACAGGACAATGGAAAGGTCCCGATCCAGTTATTGTCTGGAGTCGGGGTTCCGTTTGTGTGTTCCCACAGGGAGAACAGCAGCCGATTTGGATTCCAGAGAGGTTAACCAAAACAATTTCTACAGAAAAAGAAGATGATTTGACTGAAATCCATAACAGCTGAAATCCAGAGCTCCAGCTTGGCTATTCTTACATCTGCGACAGTGATTAACCACGGTGCCTTTTTTTTTTTTCAATATCTATTTTATTATTGCATTTTTCCCACATCGTAGTTCTATTTTATTTTTTGAGCTCATACAAACCTAGGTTAATGTTTTTCTGATCAGTTTTGTTTTTTGACTATGTTTTATTTTTTGACTGTGGAGTTTTTAAACATTGCAATGGAGATTTTACCTAGGTAAAGCTACAAGGCCGTTATTATTGTCTTATATGTTGTATGTTATGTGTGCCCTGTTTTGTGTTGCATGTCAGTATGTGTGTATGTCCATATTTTTATGAGGAGCGCTCATGAAAAAATGGATCCGAATTTTTTTTTATTCACGTGATTTAAGTGGTTTAATCTAATTAGGTAAACAGCTGTTAATGATTGTTTTCAAAGGTGGTTAATAGATCTGTTTGCTTACTATTGTTTTTAAAGGTGATTAACAGATCTGTTTGTTTACTTTCACTTTTCCTTTTCATTATATTTAATAATTCTGTTCAGGATAATGTCTCTTTAACATCATTGCCAGAATTCCCATCTCCATCCCAGTGCCGGTGAAGACTAAGAAAACCAAACTACAGCTTCTATGATAGCTACCACAGTAAACTGTATAAACTGATGCATCAATGAATATAACTCAACAAGTAATGCTCAATCAAGGATTTGATTTACTTTGGGAGGAAATGGACATATTGATAGACTCCTCCGATTTGAACTGCCTGCAGAACCTGACTGGACTATTTATCAGTTGCATGCATTGTGAACTATCGTCTGGTGCAGCGAATGGTGGTAATGCTGGCATATTTTTGCTGATGGTGTCACCAGTGATGCAATTTCCTTGCCAGCGCACCCCATGTTAATTGTGGTAATGCTGGCATCTTTGCTGATGGTGTCACCAGTGATGCAATTTTTCCAAAGGAGCCGTCAATTGGCTTGGTGTCGTGGCATTTCTGTATCTTCCTCCCTTCTACTAGTGATGGTCTAAAATTTGGGGGCCAACAGAGGTGAGGCAAGAACCTCACCCCCCCACTGGCACCAAGGTTAAATTTGGGGGCCAACAGAGGTGAGGCAAGAACCTCACCCCCCCACTGGTGCTTAGGCCTATCCACAAGCATGGCTGAATGCTGGACCGGTAGTCAGCGACGGGTTGATCTGATTGCAGTGGATTCAACCTAAGACAGGGGACTGACGCCTAGAGGTCAGTTCATCCGATGACGGGTAAGAACCATATGTTGAATTGGACAACCTACCAGGCACGGTCCTAAGCCACATTGCTTGTTGTTTAATTAATCAGAAGGGGGGAGATGCTGAGGGCCATTACCAAGTAGGAATGACGCATCGAAATTTCCTTGCCAAGCGTACCCCATGCTGCTTAGAGGACATTTGATGGAACATTGCATGCATGCTTTAATAAGGTGACCTTGCTCAAGGACCAAGGCGGATTTGGGTTTAGAGCTGATCAGGTTTGAGGAAGTAACCGGCTCCTTGAGTTTAAGGCGTTGCCAGTTTAAGATAATGGGTTTTAGGGAAGTTGGAAGTTGAAGATTATTGCTGGGATTAGGGTGTTCCTGCTGCTTGTTCCCATTGAGTTCTCGTGAGATTAAAATGGGATTTGGAGAGAGCCTCGTGGAGTAGGTGGTTGGTGCGGGAGGCGGCAGAACGCGTTTGCCCCTGGACCTGTGTGAGGTGGTGTGAGAGCTGGAATAAAGAATTGCTGTTTGAATCTACAAAGCTGTGTGGTGGCTCGTGATTCTGGTGCCAAGCCGAGACATTGGCCTTGGCAAGGCAGCTTGCTGAGCACTTTGCACGTGTTCTGGTATTGTCACTTTACTAAAACCAGTATGTTAGTTTTCATTATATTCTCTTGTTTGCACATGGGATTGGAGAGTAAGTAATTTACCCAAGTTCACTCTGGCAGGGTCAAAGCCCTCTCTGTGCCTCCAGACTGTGCTTTTAAACACTACAGTTATTCAGAAAGGTGCCCTGAACTTAAGGCCAGATGTGGATGTAAGTCTTGGCTTCATTACTTATTAGGTGTGCAATTTTGGGCAATTCGCTGAGCTTTGCTTTTTCCCTGTGGTTTGCTCTGAAGGTGATATGTTAGACTGAAAGTGAAAGTGCTTTGTAAATTAATATTTTTTCCAGTAGATCTTACTTTAAAAGGTATAAAGCACAAGAAAGTTTGCTATATCAGTAGATAGACAGGACATCAAATAGCCTACTGATAATCGAACAACATCAAAGGCAGGACTGTTCTGCATTGCCTGAATCAACTGTCACCCTTTGCAGTGGAGAAATCTCTAGTATTGACCTGCAGGAAGTGAGGGGGTGCTGCTGAGGTGTGCAGCTGTAAGGCAGATTTTGTTATAACACACATTGTAGGTTATTGGTAGAATCAAAAGATGATGTCATTGGCCATGTATGCATTTTTTTGAGATACCAATGTGTGTAAGAATCACTTAGGGCTAGGGCTATAGCTCAGGGGTAGGGTGCTTGCTTGGCAAGCACAAGCCCTGGGTTTGATCTCTAGTACTGCAAAAACATGAAAATCAAATCAAATCAAAGTTTAGGACTTAAGTTCGATCCTTTTATTCCACAAGAACTGTATAAATTTTCCTGTGTAAATGGGAAAAAGATGTTAAATTTAGATAAGTATTTGACCTCACTTCAGAAAAGCACTAGTTAATTTTATCTATTTATGAATTCACATCCTTATGTCTCCTTCATAAATAGTAAAGCTAACTGTGCTGTCTTTAAAAACATTACCAAAATTGAAGCATGCATTCTAAGAATATCTAAATTTAGAATATTCTATTACTATCTTTCTTAGGAGTTACACTTAAAAAATCCTTATTTCTTCCTTTCTACTCTGGACTGACTGAACCTCCCTCCTTCCTTCCTGTCCCCTTCCCTTTCCTCTCTCTCTCCCTCTTTCCTCCCTTTCCTTTTTTCTTAGTACAGCACTGCATTCACCTCACATATGACCCCAACTTATTATAGCTCTAATATCAAAGAGGAAGATACAGAAAAAAATGAAATTGTTCTTTGTAGGTTCTTTTCTGTGGTCAGCCACTAGGGTCCCAACGGTGAGAACCCTGGGGAGCAGTAAGACCAGCTGAGGCAGAGCTCGGAGAGCAATCATTAAGAGCAAACTCTGTGGAGGGACAGAGAGTAAATATTTGAGTCTTTGAGGACCTTATGTTCTCTTTTGTGACTACTAAACTTGGCTGACATAGCATGAAAGCAGTTGCAGACAACACTTAAATGAGTGTGGCTGTGTTCCAGTAAAACCATCATAGAAACTAAAATTTGAATTTCATAGAATTTTCATGTATGAGAAAATATTTTCCTCCTATGGATTTTTTTTCCTCAACCATTTAAAAATATAAAAGCCGTTCTCAGCTTATGGGCTGTATAAAACTAGTGATAGGCCAGAATTCCCATAGGATGTAATTTACTGATTCCTGGTCCAGAGAATTGAAGCGCTATTTGTTTTTCATGCTGGGCAATTCTTTGAGAGGGAGTAGTGAGGTGGGAGGTAATAGTAATCATTGATCACTCATGTTTAGCAAGCATTATTTTAAACAGTATACACACATTGACCCATTTCATCTTCACAACCACAGAAGGTAAATAGCAGTATGTTACATTTCCACTGAAGTGGAAAATACCTGAGATAATCAATTCCAAAGGAGGAAATTATTTATTCTAGCTCATGCCCTATTGCATGTAGTGTGTGGCAAGGCCATATTCTTCATCGTTGGAGGAAGTGGCAGAGGTAGCTACAATTGCCAGGAAGCAGGGAGAGAAGAGAGGAAGAGAGGGGTTGGAGAGGTAGCTCAGCGGTAATTTAATAGAGTGCTTGCTCTGCTTGAGATCCTCGGTTCAAACCCCAGTACTACAAAGGAAATAAAAATGGGAGAGTACAGCATTTCCAATATACCCTTCAAGAGCAACGCCCTTGGTGACCTAACTTCCTTCCACCAGGCTCACCTCCTAAAGATTCCAACACTTCCCAATAGTGCCTGAGGCTGATGACCAAGCCTTCAACACATGACCTTTGGGAGACAAAGATCCAAAGTATAGCAAATAGTATTATTCCCATTTTACAGATGGGTAATCTGAGGTATAGATAAATAATTTGTTGCATATTACACAGCTCATAGAAGTAGATCAGGCTAATAGCTCACAAAGTTGGGTCTAGTATCTGTTTATGCCATTATGCTGTATTTCATTTCTGGGTAAAATATCTTGTGGCAAAGACATATTTCACAGCCATCCACATGGAGGAACTTTGTCTTGCCAACTCCATTAAGCATGTGAACAAAAAGTTACAGAATGTTCAAAGTAATGTTTCCATTTGGAAGCAAGGGGACAGATGGCACTGTCTTATTTAGTAAGGAAGTCACTGTCACTGAAGGTGTTTGAGCAGAGGTGGGATGACTTTTGTACTCTTTCAGTTCCTTAGAAAGACTTTAGTTATTTTCTATAAAATAAAAAATGTAAATCTTTGCTTTTTGAAATTTAAATCAGGCTGATTACTAAAAGAGCAAACAACTTTAACATATCCCCATAGCATCCTCAAACATAATCTCATTACACTTACAGACTCAGGAATCTGAATATCCAGAAGAACTGCTAGGAGGGAATTATATTTCAGACTGCTCTGACCTATTGCTATGGGAACTGAGTGAATCTCCCATAATCCCATTCCCATCTTAAGAAACAGAAACACCATTCTTACCATCTATAGATGTGTTAGTCAGCTTTCCATGATTGTAACAAAATATCTGAGGCAATTAACTCATAAAAAGAAAAGTTTCATTTTGGCTCATGGTTCTGGGGGTTCCAGTCCAAAATTTAGTTGCCTGTTGCTCTGGGCCCCTGGCAAAGATAGCACTTAAAGGCAGGAGTGTGTGGTGGAGCAAACTACTCACTTTAGGAGCTAGAAAGCAAATCCCTATGATCCCATAATCCCCTTTGAGGTAATTCCTCCCATCCCCATGACCAAAAGGACTCCCACTAGGCTCCGCCTCTAAAAGGTTCTATCACTTCCCAATACCACCACCCCGTGGAGCAAACCTTTAATACTTGTATCTTTGAGGGACACTCTTCCAAACCATACCAGGTTGTTAGGACAACTTTGTATTTTCCAAAAATTATCTATTTAGATTTACCCATACCAACATTTCCAAAAGTATTTTCATGTTGTTACAATGTTTTGCAGATGTAGATGGAGCTTTGGTCTTCCTTCTGTGGTATCCTAGTTTAGAGGTCATACATTTTCTTATATTGTTAAACAGCCTCCAGGGCCTTATGCATACTAAGCAGGCCTTACCACTGAGCTACTCTCCTGTTCCTTTCATTCTTTTTGTTGTTGTTGTTGTTGTTGTTTAGAAAAATGAGAAAGTAGATGGAGTCTCAGAAGTAGGCAAAGATTATATTTCATGTATAGATAGATAATCATGCTGTAGTCCTTTTTACTCTAAAATGTATTTTTTTGTTTTCATATTGCAAAACATCATATAAAGTACATATTAAGATATGTATTATTATTAACCACATGTAAGAATGAACTAGTTGCTATAGAACCTACTGAGTGTTTCACAAGTGTTGATTATAGCTAATTTTTTTTTCTGTGCTGGGAATCAAATTCAGGACCCTATACACATGCTAGGCAAGTGCTCTACCCCTAGGATACATCCCCAACTCAATTATAAATAAATTCTATCATTTGTAAAATATTCTTTTATTACAGAAAATATTCTTTTAGCACAATATTATATAAAAGTCTGGCCTGGAACTATATTGTAGGAAGAGTATTTGTTCATTAGCTGTGCCCAGTATTTCTGATATCATGGGAAGACTTTTTCTACCTTTGCAAAGTACCTAAAACACGTACTTTAGCATCCACCTTCTCAAGTGCCAAAAGAGTGGCACCCCTTGATCCATCCTGGATTATTAAGGTTGTAATTTAGCTAGTATGATATCAATAAGATTAAGATACAAGTTTGGTTAATATATGAACCAGTATAATTTTTATTCCAGAACCACAACTGCATTTTTCTTTTTTCTTTTTTTTTTAGTGAGAGAGGGAGGGGGAGAGAGAGAGAGAGAGAGAGAGAATTTTAATATTTATTTTTTAGTTATCGGCGGACACAACATCTTTGTTTTTTTTTTGTATGTGGTGCTGAGGATTGAACCCGAGCCGCACGCATGCCAGGCAAGCGCGCTACCGCTTGAGTCACATCCCCAGCCCAGCATTTTTCTAAAATATTTTTTTTTAGTTGTGATGGACACAGTACCTTTATTTATTTTTATATGGTGCTGAGGATCAAACTCAGTGCCTCACATATGCTAGGCAAGGGCTCTACCACTGAGCTACAACCCCAGCCCCACAACTGCATTCTTAATTTCAGCTTGTTTTGTTTTTAAACATGGGCTGCCTACAAAAGGACTAGAAGAAATAATTCAAACTTAGCACAACTATTTGGTGGAGAAACAGAAACTATGAAAATATGTGTCTTATAGCACTGTCTTTATACAACAATGATAATTGTTAGGTGGCAGAACTGGAGGAGCTATGGACAAAGGAGATCAAGAAGGTCAATATGAACACCTCATAATACACTTAAATGGATGATTCTCAAATGCTCATTTGGAAGCAATTGAAATTCTCAAGAATCTCTGAGAAAGACCCACCACAAATCTCAAGAACTTACTGGAAATCTGCTATGACTCATGTGTACCCATATGTCTGGTTACAGTTGTTTCCAGAGAATAATGGCTTCTTTTCTCCTTTCCACAAAATTTAAGTACCTTCTGTTAATAAATTATAACTTGGAATCATGCATGGCAGGGGATTTTGAGGAATGTAGTTCCAGGTTTTTCTTTTGCAATACAGAGACCCCAGAAGAGAATGGTGACTCAGGATTGCTAACCCACATCTATAGTTAACTTCTTCACCCATATTTAGCTTCTGACTAAAGACAATATTAAAAAACTGTGGTAGGTGTTGTGCTTGTTTTTAATTATACACTTCCTCCTCTGCAAGAGTATAAACAGGCTTGCCTTCCTGTAGGCTTGGCCACATGAGTTGCTTTGGCCAACTGCATGTGAGTTGTGAATTATATCTGAGCAGCAGCTGTAAACTCATTTAGTCTCTTGCTCCTGTTTTCACCATGATAACTAAGACTACTCCATCAGTCAGTCAAAAGTCCAGAATGAGAAGACACATGGAGCAAGCAGGGTTCACCTCATAGCCACAAATGAGAAGGAAAAGTTTGTTGTTATTAGTCACTGAGATTTGGGGGTTGTTTGGTGCTAGAATATAAGTATACTGAAGCTAGTACCAACAGTGGGGTATTACCATAAAAAAGCCTGAAAATATGTGGTCTTGGTTTAAGAGCCAATGCTTAAATGAGAAAAACGTAAAATTACAAACCCTCCTTAAACAATAGCACAATTTGGTAAAATCAATGTCCTAAAAACTTGCATGAAAAGTGTGGTGGGTAAAGAGGTTTTAAGACAGAATGTTGGCAGCATGGGTTGGTTAGTTTTAGCTGCATTTGTTAAAATACTACAAGCAAGGGGTGCTCATAAAATTGGCTTATTTTCAAGCTAGTATTATAGGGAAAAGAATATAAAACAAATTTCAAGACTTATAAGGTTGAAAGTTGCAACTGTTTTCGTTCAACTTATGAGAAAATTTTAAAATGCCTTGAATCAAAAAGGCTATTTAAGACAATGCTGAATTGAGGGTGTGATGTTCAGGCCTTCTAGTAAGATCTCTGATTTGATTATGTGGACCTCAGTAAACTCTTTTAAGTAGACAAAAAAACTCAAGGAAAAGTGACTAAAGGCTCTATAGAAGCCTGATAAATACAATGTATCTGCAACCAAGTCTAGAGAGGAATAAAAGGGCATTGGCAGGGAATGGGGTTGTAGCTTGGTGGTAGAGTACTTGCCTAGCACACGTGAGGCACTGGGTTCAATCCTCAGCAGCACATAAAAATAAAATAAAGGTATTTTGTTCACCTACAACTAATATGTGTGTGTGTGTATGTGTATTACTTCATATTGACTATAGCTGTTTACAAATGGCAAAGCACTCTATGCCATATATATATTTTTATTTGTTTTAATTAGTTACACATGACAGTAGATTATATATATATATATATAATATATATATATATATATACCTTCTGTTAATAAATTATAACTTGGAATCATGCATGGCAGGGGATTTTGAGGAATGTAGTTCCAGGTTTTTCTTTTGCAATACAGAGACCCCAGAAGAGAATGGTGATTCAGGATTGCTAACCCAATATATATATATATTGGCAAACAGACTGGAATTCGATTTTTTTAAAAAAATTTACTATTGTTTGATTGTAGTACTAGTGATCGACCCCAGGGGTGTTCTATCACTAAGCTACATCCTAAGCTCTTTTTATTTTGAACTTGTGATTCTCTGGCCTCAGCCTGGGATTGTAAGTATGTGCCTTAGCACATCTGGATGAAACAGATTTTTAAAAGCTATATTACTGAGTACTGGTCCAACTAAGGACAATGGCTATTCAAAATATAAAATGATTTTTGGGCCCAACATTCCTTAAGCTGGAAGCTATGAAATCTGTTCAGATACCAAGAACTCAGTGGGAGTTTTCTCCAGTACTTTTTCAGATGTGGTCAAGGATATAAGGAAGACCTTACCTAACCCCAGAGAACAATGAAGGTTGGGGAGCTACATCTACAGAGCAGAGTGAAGAGTTTTCTTTCCTCAGGTTAAGAAGACCCTACATTTCCCCAGTAGGATTTCAGAATTGCTATGGGTCAGTAATTGCTGTGTGCCTCTCATTTTTCCCCTTAGAGGAGAAATGTTTATTAGGACTATCTTCTCTCTCTCAGATGTAAATATGTATGGGAGGAGGTGAAGCAAATTACTTGTTTTTATTTATCTTTATTTACTTAAAAAATAGCTCTATTGAGCTATTCACACAAAAATTGTATGTTTAAGTTGTACTGATTGGGCTGGGGTTGTGGCTCAGTGGTAGAGTGCTCTCCTAGCATGCATGAGACACTGGGTTCAATCCTCAGAACCACATAAATGTAAAAGAATCCATCCTTAAGGAAGGATTGGGTATATTTTGTCTACAGGATAGGAGCAGATATTCATGACCATGACTGTAAGAGATAGTGCCCCACCCTTGTCACTTGAGGGTACTGTATACTTCTCTGGTCTAATATTAGGGTTGTCCTCATTCAATTGCATTTGGTCAATGGAATATGAACAATTTGACTTATGCTATGTCTAGGTAGGAACTTTAAATGTGCTTGCATGGTATGGTTTGTTTCTTGCTCTTGACCTTCATTGTGAAACAGTATGTACTAGGTAGGGGATAGTCCATTAGCCTACTAGTAGAATAAGAAGATTTATGGAAATGAGTTAATCTAGCAAACCAGGCTGAGTCAACAGAACTGTGGCTGACCCCCCAACCCATGATGTAGAAATAAATATTTGTCATAAGTCATTGATATTTGGAGTTATATATTAACCTGCTATTAAATCATATTAATTTGACTTTATTCCATTTATGTTGAAGACTTTAAAAGACCAACTTTCTAATTCAAGCTTATTTTTCTTTTTATTATAGTGCTTAACAAGATAAATGGTATTTTCAACAATCAACACAAACAAAAAACTACTCTACTTTATAAATCACTCAAATAGTGTTCTATGTAGAAACAGTAATCACCATTAGAGGGTGGTTATTTGGAATTTATTCCTAACCACACACACAGATTCTCAAATTGAGAGATTCAGATTTGTTACCTTAGATATGGGGCTGGATGTTAATACCTGAAAGCTAGTACCAGCATATCAGTAAAAAAAAAATGATGTGATTTAAAGTCAGTTATTTATCATTGGTACTTCAATTTCTCTATCTGCATTGAGAATTAATCTTCCTTTAGAGAAGAATTATCAAGTATGAAATGTTAAAGCTTGGCATACTCCTGTGCCTCAGAAAGCACCCATGTGTATATTTCTAAAGGGCAACTAATTTGTTCTTGACACAAATTGAGTATTACATGGCTTTAAAAGAAATAGATTGATGATTGCTCTTACCTTGAAAATTATCTTTTCATTCAAATAATATTAAAATCATACTAGCTGGACCCCAGATTAATATAATTTACAGAAGATATTACTCAGTAAATTATTTGATTGCAATGAGGACAGGTGTCCTACTTAGGTAAAGATTTTTTTAAATATTTAAATAAGTGTCATCCACTATATACTTAAATTCTTCATGACTTTTCCATAAAGACAAAAATCCTGCTATCCTAAAGGAAAAAGAGGTACTTATTAGATTCTGGTATAATTCCTTTGGATATTATCAGGTACCCTATCATAACCTCCAAATAGTTGACAAAGCCAATTTAGACAAGACCTCTTGGCATAGTGTCCTGATGCCATCATAAAAAGAATCAGTAGTGTCTGTTGGAAGGGTGGAATTTAAAGTGAAAAAGCTAGAAGATATAGATGACATAACTGGGGAACACAAGAAAAAATGATCCTGACTGAATTAGGAACCTTTCTAAAAACCTTGTTTCTTTTGGAAAGTATGCAGTTCTGCTGCAAAAAGAATGTAATATAAAAAGGTTGATATATCAGCCCTTTTATTTTCTATGAAATGTGCAACTTTTAGGTAGAAACAGCATTGCTAAATCTCCACAGGACACTTTGCTAGCAGTAAAAAGAAAATAAATCAATCAACATTTCAGAAGAAAAAATAGTAAGCTGTGATTCTCTTGCTGTTCTTTTCAATTAAAAAAAATAATCAACACAAATGGACATGCCATCTCAATAAATAAAACCTCCTGTGGTTAACTTGTCATTTAAAAAAATGAATTAAATGAAAAGGATAATTTTCTGCAGTGTACCCAACCATTTAAATACTAAGTAATTTCAGAAAAACATGAAACATCCTTAAAGAAGGCCTGATCATTTCATATTGACTATGGCTGTTTACAAATGGCAAAGCACTCCATGCCCCATACAGAGTATACAAGGAAATAATTTTCACATTGAACATAGCTCTCTTACAAAATAAAAGAACCACTCTACACAATACACTCTTTTATAACATGCAATGTTTAGGGAATAGTAAATCATCATCCTTCGCAAAAAGGTGCAGGTGCTCTAAAATCATCTTAGAACTAATGATTTTAGAAAGAAGTGTCCAAATTTTAAATGTAAAATGCAGTCTTAAAGTTGGTTTCACCTAGTTTTTTTAATTTTTTAAATTTTTTTAGTGGTACCAGGAATTAAACCCAGAGTTTGTGCTTGCTAGGCAAGGCTCTACCACTGAGCTATACCCCTAGCCCTTTTTTTAAAAAAAATTGAGACAGGGTTTCATTAAATTGTCCAGGCATTCCTCCTGCTTCAGTCTTCTGAGCAGCTGGGATTTCAGGCATGTGCTACTGCACCCAGCACTTTCTTCTTATTTGTGACTTGCTCCTGTTCCACTACCTATGATAAATGCCATGGATCAAATACCATAACAAATTTCCTCTCATTCTTAGGGCCAGCAAAGGTTAGCCTGGTTCTAGGCAAGACTAAAGCAGGTCTCATCAAAAATCCACCAAGAGATTTCCAAGGCTGATGTTAGGGCAAGCAGATCAGTTTGTTGTGACTCAGGAGCCATTTCCAGGCTAAACTTCCTCCAGAATAGCCCTGAACTATGCTGGCTGCCTCAGGTATGGGCCAGATGCTCCCTTGACATGCATCCTAGAGCCAGAAACAAAGGCTAAATGGGCAGAGCACCATTTATTTGGAGCCAACCTCCATCTATCAGATGCTTTGTCAATAAGAGCTCAGTCAGTGATTTTGGAGCAGTTCCTCCCAACAGATGGGCTGTGAAAACACCTCTCTCTCCAGCCACAGCTCATAGGAATAGTGGAAATCTTCTGGAAGATCCAACCTCTGCCCCAGAACACTCTGTAAGCAGTTATCGACAGGTGAAAATTCAGAGTCCTGGGGTTTGTCATATCGGCGGCTGTTAAAAGCCTCGATGTTGGCTCTCAAGGTGCATTCTTCTGCTTGGAAGTCCCATGGCCTGGCATCAATGTCTGCATTGAGAAGAAAGGAATAAAAGAAGTATACCACCAAGACACCACTTCTCTTCTATAGAGCATGGTCTACGGGATTCCATCAGTGAAACTGCTCAGAACTCTTTTATAAAGAACAATGTACAAATTAAATATATAGCATGCTGACATTTAGGCTTAGAAGATACACATATGCCCTCCAACTTAAGTTTGTATATACAGAAAGGGTAGTCTTGAAATTGTGTACAGTAGTTACCTCTGAAAAAGAAAACAAGGGCTCTGAAGGAGGTGGACTCTTTCCTTCCTCTCTTTTTCTTTTTTCTTTTCTGTTCTTTTTTTTTTTTTTAGGGCTTCATGCATACTAGATAGGGGCTCTGATACTGAGCAATGTCTCTAGCCCTTTTTAAGAATTTTATTTCAAGACAGGCCTTGCTAAATTGCTGGGTTCTCAAACTTGCAATCCTCCTGCCTCAGTCTCCCAAGTAGTTGGGATTAGCAACCTGGCTTATATTTCCTTTTCTTTATCCTACTTTCTTTAAAAAAAATATTTTTAGTTGTATTTGGACACAATGCCTTTATTTCATTTATTTTTATGTGGTGCTGAGGATCAAACCCAGGGCCCTGCACGTGCTAGGCAAGCACTCTACCTCTGAGCCACAACTCCAGTCCCTCTTTATTCTCCTTTCTTACTAGTTAGTTATATACTATGTTTTCCAAAAAGATAATTAAATATCCATTATTGAGCTTTCCTAGGGTAAGGAATAAGAGTTTCCTATTTGAATGCAGTCATCAGCTCTCAAGAGAACAAG
Organism: Ictidomys tridecemlineatus; assembly: GCF_052094955.1. Taxonomy (NCBI): domain Eukaryota; kingdom Metazoa; phylum Chordata; class Mammalia; order Rodentia; family Sciuridae; genus Ictidomys; species Ictidomys tridecemlineatus. The sequence continues at coordinate 207,112,308 of NC_135478.1, read as the reverse complement.
AGGAGTGGACATGGAGAATGAGAATGGGCTGCAGGTGTAGCTCAGTGGTAGAGCACATTCTTAGCCTGAACCCTGGGTCTAATCCTCACCATCACCCGGCTCCCCACAAAAAAAATAAATAAATAATAAATAAAAATAAATGGACCAATTATTAAGACTTTCTCAATTCCTTGAAATCTCCCCTAGCACATGACAAATTGGTGTCACCTTATTTTAAGATTATGAAGATGTCCATGGAAGTAAAAGCAGAAAACATAATCTGATTTGCTTTCATTTTTCAGGGCTAGAGATAGAAATTTCACAAATTTCTTATGTACTACATTCAGTAGTTTTTTTTGTCTTTCCAATTAATGGGTATTGAACCCAGAGGTACTTCACAATGAGTTATATCCCCAGCTCTTTTTAGTTTTTATTTTGGGACAGGATCTTACTATATTGCTGAAGCTGGCCTCAAACTTGGATTCTCTCAGATTACAGGTGTGCACTACTACTCCAAACAGCCTATTCAATGATTTATCACAAAAAGTGATAAAAAAAGTTTGTGTTTGAGTTCATAAGGGCAGCAACCAGAAGTATGTCATTTTTAGGATAAAACATTTTTATGCTTTGGGCTGGGGTTTTAGCTCAGTGGTAGAGTACTTGTCCAGTATGGGTGAAGCACTGGGTTCAATCCTCAGCACCACATAAAAATAAAAGAATTGTGTTCATCTACAACTAAAAAAATTTTATGCTTTAAAAATGCATAAGAAGGGCTAGGATTGTGGCTCAGTGGTAGAGCGCTTGCCTAGCACGGGTGGGACCCAGGTTCAATCCTCAGCACCACATAAAAATAAAGGCACTGTGTTGTGTCCATCTACACCTAAAAAATAAATATTAAAATAAATGCATAAGAACTTATATAATAAATTGCACTTTATGTCTTACAGTAGAAGTTACATGCTGGCTTGTCATATACCAGCAATATATACCCAAATGCTTCCCTTAGTTCTCTGAGTTCTTTATTGCATCAACCTCTAAAATTTAAGCAGCTTGCAAATTCCAGAAAAAATAAGTTATTTATCACCTTACTAAAGTTTTTTTGTTTGTTTGTTTTTGGTGTGTTTTGTATTGCGATGTGAACTCAGGAGTGCTTTACCACTGAACCCCCTTTTATTTTTATTTTGAGACAGAGTGGCATTGAACTTGTAAACTTCCTGCCTTATCCTACAGAGTATCTGGGATTATAGATGTGCAAAACTATGCCTGGTATAAAAACTCTTAAATACAATTATGGAAATAATGGTTATATCCCACTACACCAAATGCAATACCATGGGGGGAAAAACTCTCCCAAATAACATTTTTCCAAACTCCATTCAGTCTTAGTATAAGTTCTGATTGCTCAACCAGATATTATGCCTCCTGATATCAGTCTATATGTCAGTTTCCAACATTGGCTTGGAGGTATGATAGCCACACAAGTTTAAATTGAATTTACCAAACCTTAAGATCTAACTTTCAGCATACAGGTAATGACATGGATAAAGAAATAAGGTAAATGGTACTTCAAGACAATTGGTCTAGTTAATGTTATGGAGGAAAGAAGACTGCTATATTAAAAATGAATTAACATATATAATAGCCTGATGCAATTTGAGATTGTGAATAAGATTCTGACTTGGGAAAAACAGCGATAAAGAATACCTTGTGGGTGATTCTGACCGTTGAGTATTTACATGGACCATGTTAAAATTTTTATTAAAAAAAAAAAAAAGAACACTTTGCGGGGCTGGGTTGTGGCTCAGTGATACAGCACTTGCCTAGCATGTGTGAGGCACTAGGTTTGATCCTCAGCACCACATAGAAAAATAATAATAAAGGTATTCTGTCCATCTACAACTAACATATATATATATATTTATATATATTTAAAAAGAACACTTTGGGACAATGTAAGAATTATGAATATGGACTTGATTATTGGAAAAAAAAAGAAAATATATTGGTATGAAAAGATAGAGTTGGGGCTGGGGTTGTAGCTCAGTGGTAGAGCACTTGCCTGACACATATGAGGCATTGGTCTGATCCTCAGCACCCACATAAAACAAATAAAATTTTTAAAAAGAGAGGTAATGTTAACTAAAAAGAGATTATAAAGAAGCATATACTATTTACTTTCTTTTTAATGAAATATACATAGAAAAGGATCTGGAAGAACATACAATGTCAACAATGGCAACCTATTGTGGTACAAATATGATGTATATTCAAGGGTATAGTAAAATGTTTTATTGTATTTTATTTTTTTTTCTAACTGCTTTGTAATAATAAAAAAAGTCATAAGCCAGGTGTGTAGTGTATGCCTGTAATCCCAGGTACTTGGGAAGCTCAGGCAGGAAGATTACAAGTTCAAGGCCAGCCTCGACTCGACAAGTAAGTAAGACCCTGTCTCAAAATAAAAAATAAAAAGGGCTGGGGATGTAGCTGGGTGGGGTAGTATCCTGAGTTCATTTCCCAGTACTGAAAAAAAATTAATTAAATTTAAAAATATCTTTTGAAGAAAAGATCATTGAAAGGAACATTTGGAAAGGAGTGTTTCTCTCAATTTACTTGCTTTTTTCCCCCCAAATAGATAAAAATTGGAAAAAAGATACATATACTTTATAATAAGCTACTTATCATACCATATGATAGTTCAACACATGTACATGTTGTATAATTTTTCAGATCAAGGTAAGTATATCTCCTCAAACATTTTTCATTTCTTTGTGGTAAAAATATTCAATATTCTTTGTCCTTTTTTCTCTTTCCTTCCTTCTTTTATCTTTTTCCCTTTTTTCTTATTTTTTTGCAGTACTGGGGATTGAACCTTGGGCCTTATATATGCTAAGCAAGTGCCCTACCACTGAGCTACAGCCCTAACTCTCTTCTAGCTTTTCTGAAATATCAATTTACTTCTTTTATCAAATACGTTTTCATAGTTCATATAGAACAAGGTACAAACTAGAGTGTGGGGCGTTAAAAAAGTTTGGTGTATCAGCCTCTGACCTATTTTCTCATCTAAAATATGTAACAATTCATGCCAAAAGAGTAGAGACAAATGTTTATTTAGTTTATTTAAATCCTGGGCATCTCCTGGAAGTCAACAGCTTTGAGAATACTCACCATTCCCATAAGCCCAGTCATCGTTCATGCGGTGACGCACTTTCTGGTAAATGGCTGACATGGTTTTCATGTTGCTTTTCCTCCACTGGCGCCCCAGGTACTTGGTCTGTATCTTTAGCAGCTTCAAGACATAAAGTTGCAGCATGGCCTGTTTGACTTTGAGGGCCCGTTTTAAGATTGGTGCTGATTTAAACACCACCAGCATCTGTCCAATGAAAGGGGGTGGGGGTAAAGAAAAGAAAAAGATATAAAGATATAAAGGAAAAAGATATGAACTTTATAAAGATATAAAGTTTCTTGGAATTTCCAACTGACAAATTAAACCTAAGAAAGCCTTGGGGAGCTATTGGGAATATAAGGTCTAGACCCTAAGATTTAGTCTTCAAGAATATAGAGAGCTTGAGGCTGGGGTTATGGCTCAGCGGTAGAGCGTTTGCCTACCACATGCGAGGCCCTGGGTTTGATCCTTAGCACCACGTAGAAACAAATAAATAAAGGTATTTTGTCCAACTACAATTAAAAAAAAAAAAAAAGAATATAGAGGGCTAGACTTGTGGCTCAGAGTGCTTGCCTAACATGAATGAGGCACTGGGTTCTATCTCCAGCACCATATTAAAAAAATAAAGGTAAATAAAGGTATATACACACACACATATATACACACATTATATATTTTATATATATAAAGAATGTGTCTTTTAAAATGAATATACAGGAATCACCCAAGAAAACTTGGAATGGAACCACCATTTGACCCAGTCATCCCACTCCTTGGTATACCCAAAGGACTTAAAATCAGCATACTATAGTGACATGCCATATCAATGTTTATAGCAGCTCAATTCACAATAACTAAACTATGGAACCAAGCCAGGTGCCCCTCAACAGATGAAAGAAACTGTGGTATATATACACAATGGAATATTACTCAACCTTAAAGAAGAATGAAATTATGGCATTTGCAGGTAAATGGATGGAACTGGAGAATATTATGCTAAGTAAAATAAGTCAATCCTAAAGAACCAAAGGCCTAATATTCTCTCTGATTTGTGGATGCTAATTCACAATAAGTGGGTGGGGAGAATAGAGGTATTTTGGACTAGAGAGAGGGGATTGGGGGGAGGAGAGGGGGCACAGAGGTAGGGATGATAGTGGAATGAATTGGACATTATTTCCTTATGTACGTGTCTGATTACATGACCTGTGTAATTCTACATCATGTACAATAAGACAAATGAAAAGTTATACTCCATTTATGTATGATGGGTCAAAAATGCATTCTATGGGGCTGGGGATATGGCTCAAGCGGTAGCGTGCTCACCTGGCATGTGTGGGCCGCTGAGTTTGATCCTCAGCACCACATAAAAATAGAGATGTTGTGTCCACCGAAAACTATAAAATAAATATTAAAAAATTCTCTCTCTCGCTCTAAAAAATGCATTCTACTGTCACATATAACTAATTAGAACAAATAAAAATATTTAAAAAAGAATACAGAGGAATCATTCTAAAGTTTCTAATATTCAAAGGGCATGGCAAAAGAAGTTTTGTCTGCCATAAACCCCATTTCACTGTTACCAGTTTTTTGTATATATCCTGAAGATAATTCTATGTATAACATGTTACTTTTGTTTTTCTAATACTAATGAGAGGCAACTATCAACAGTATCCTATCATACTATTTCATATCTTTGTTTTTATTTTACAAAATAACCTAAAAATTATTCCATACCAGTATAACACTGCCTCATTCTTTTTAATGGTTATATAAATACTTACCATCATTTCAGTTGGGTCCTACATTAATGGGCATTTAGATTGTTTCTGAGACAGCTAAGTTAGCTTTGTAGTTTTAGGGGGTTAACAAACATAACACAATATTGGGAGTTAAAAAACAGACCAGTCTTTAATGCTATAAAATTAAAATAACACACCAGGAGACAGGAGGTTGGAAAGTCACCTCAGCCAACTATATGGTTGGCAGATGTACCAAAAACAGAGTGAAGAAAAACAAGATGTTTAAAATCAAATCCACTGAGGCAGGTAAATGATCTGTCCTGCTCCAAAAACCACTTAGAAACTTTCCCAGGTGATAAGGAAAAAATTCCAGGAGGTAAGAGACAAATGCATGTGTTAAATAGTCACTAAAGTAACATATGTTGCCTTTGCTTTATTTGCATAGTAAAACTCACACTTTAGTGAAGACTTAAGGAGGGAATGAGACATGATATTGAGAGACTGGGTCCCTGCCTACCCTATAGATCTTTTTCCTTTGTTGGAGGTTAACCTGGGATTTGTGTCTCCCAAGTGCTACTTTCCTTCTGATTGAACATGAGAATACAAAGCCTCGTTCCAGGGCTAATGTTCCTTTATTTGATTCTTTTGATAAAGATCACAAATACCCAAAGAGCCAGTAATATTTCCAATCTTTGGTTATTACCAGCAATGCCTTAATGAGTAATGTTACATTTGAATCATTTGGAATGTGTGAACTACCAACCCTAAAGGAATGTCCATATTCAGTTCCCTGGTGAACAATCATTTTATTTCGAATAAGCACCCAGAATTAGGTGATGAAATTTATGTAGCATCCAGTGTCTAAGATCTCATAAAGCAGGTTGTGCATAAATACTTATTAATGATTAAAAAATTCAGTCAGATAGATATTTCTGTGATCTAAAGCCCCACTCACCATGGTCCTGGAATGTTTCCATTTGGTCAGTTTATTGAGCAGCCTCAGGAGGTTGATGCAAGAAAAGAGATTTCTCCAGCAGAACTGGTTGTTGTCTCCAGCTTCCTGAAATAAAGAACATCCATCATTATCTCAACACAAGGTTTGTAATACCCTTAGAGGCCTGCAAATCACTGTTGATCAGTTTAGGTTAGGGTTTCCAATATGGAATGCTACCTCCTTATCTTCATGCTCTTTACACACTTAAGAAATCTCAGAGCACATAATATCCTTCACTTGGAAACCTACTCAGCTGAGATGGGGGTATAGCTCAGTGGTAGGGCACTTGCCTTTTATGTGCAAAACCCTGGGTCTGGTCCCCAGCATGCACAATGGCCAAACCAAAATCTTGGAAATTCCTCAAGTCTACAATGTGACAGGAGAATGCAAGAATAGGGAGGTGTATATATGTAGAAGTGAGCTATTGTCTGGCAACCATAAAATTACCTCCTCCTCCCCTAGATTAATTTGATGCCAGCAAGACAGGCATACATCTAATGTAGAATGAACATCCAAGAGTTTTGAGGGTATTAGTCTTTCCTAATTCCTAATATCGAGAGTCAAAAAGTTTCTCAAAAACTTTATAAATAGTATTTAGAAATAATATTCTTCCTATAATAAATGTTTAATATTGTGCTTAGAACTAGTCCCAGGAGAAGCTGGGCGTGGTGGCACATGCCTATAATCCCAGCTAATCAGGAGGTAGGAAGATCGCAGGTTTGAGAACAACCTCAGCAACTTAGCAAGACCCTGTCTCAAAAAATAAAAAGAGTTGGAGATATAATTCAGTGGTAGAGAGCCCCTAGGTTTGATCCCCAGTCCCCAAAACAAAAACATTTGCCCATGTTCCACAATCACAAATAAGTTATTTGTTTGGTAATATACCTTGAGTCTAAGGATTCATTTCAGGGACATCACATTATACCCTATCAGAAGATCTCCAAGATGCATTACCAGGGTTCTGTTCTGAAAGATCCTAGCTGAGTGAGCAAAGCCAAATAAAAACCCAGGCGACACCAATTATGTGGATAAGTAAGACAGATCATCAAGAACAGAATGTTTTCTTCTTTTTGGACTGATGGAATCAGTTTGGTCAAAATCTGAACACTAGAAGGGATTTAGCTATTCTAGTCCAATTCTGTCATCCATAGAAGCAAACATTAAGGCCAAGAGAGAAGGGGCTTGTACAAGGTCACACATGAGTGCTCAACCATAAGTGCCTAATCTCTATTGAATCTGAAGATTGTTTTCTGTTCAACTTCTAGTTACATTGCTTTCTGAGCTTCCTGAAGACCCGAGGGTAGAGAAACCCCTTCTGATATCCTGCTACAATTCCAGCAGAAGATAACCGTGTCCATGAAAAACAACAAGAGCTGGGTGTAGCTCACTGATAGAGTACTTGCCTAGTATGTGTGAAGTTCTGGGTTCAATCTGCAGCACTGCAAAAAACCAATTATGTGGATAATTCTAATCTCTTCAAAAAACCCCACAAAAACTAATAATAAAAAACAGTAAGGTTTCCTGCTTAAAAAGCGTAACATCAGACTTGAGTTCAGTCAGCCTATGATCAGACTGAACTTTTAAAGCAGGGCTCTGACTGTGAAATCCGATATATCTGGAACTCCTCAATAGCTTATTGAAGTCTGTAAGTGATGATTCTTACTTTCTAATTACAAACCAGCTCTGCATTGAAAAATGAAAGTTATTGATATTAATTTGTTTTCTAATGAATGCAGGAGAATTTTATAGCTATAGGAAAGTCAAATGTTCATCTAATGACCCAATCCCTCCCCTTCAACTGATGAAAATCCTATAATCTATAGAAACCTGCTCAAGATCCCTTCATGGCAAAAACAGATCTGTCTGTCTTTTATATATTTCCAGCTACTAATTCTTTGTTTTGTGCTTCAGGTTATCATGTCTGTCATCCTTGCATTTATTTGAAACTATTACAAAAAATTGCTAGATTTAATATTCAATGACTGCAAATTCACAATAGCTTTTCTCAGCAAATGATTCTTTGATCAATTTCTTTATTATGGCTCATATAACTCTCAAAACAAAGTCATATTTTTTATTTTAGATTTTCTTTTCCACATCATTATAGAATAATTCCCTTATCATATGGGTTTCTGACAGATTACGGCTAGATTTAAGGACCTAGATCTAGTATCATAAAAGAGAATAATGGTTCTCAAGTGGAGTTAATAGGTAAGAAAGAAGAAAATTTCAAGATCCTTCTGGGTACTTTAGTGAACTACATGTGCCTTGGAAGGGATGTATGCATGTGAGTTTGGAAAATCACCCCAGAGATTCTAATCTCCCCAAGAATCCATTATAGAAATAGTGACCAACAGGAAAATTGATAAAATGCTAAATTTTCTTTTAATCCATGGTTCTTTCTCTGTATAAATAATTCATGGAAAATTGATATATACTTTGTGGTATATATCAAATATAGTATGTGTGAAGTTCTGGGTTTAATTTGCAGCACTGCAAAAACAAAACAAAAAAATTATGTGGATAATTCTAATCTCCTCAAAAACCCCCACAAAAACTAATAACAAAAAACAGGTTTCCTGCTTAAAAAGTGTAACATCAGACTTGAGTTCAGTCAGCCTATGATCAGACTGAACTTTTAAAGCAAGGCTCTGAGTGCGAAATATGATATATTTTTATCTGTGATAGAAAAACAATAATGCTAAAGGTATCATTGGTTTTAAATAGTGATGGTAAATAGTAGAATAAAGACTTTTTTTTAAATCAAGGTCATAAATCATTGGTTAATAATGCCTTAAAGGAATGTTATAGAACTTAGTGTTTGAACATAATGATTATTTACATTCCAAAAAGAAAACCAAAACAGGAGCTGGGGTTGTGGCTCAGTGGTAGAGGGCTCACCTAGCACGTGTGAGGCATTGGGTTCAATCCTCAGCACCACATAAAAATAAATAAATAAAATAAAAGTATTGTATCCAATTATAAAAAACTAAAAAAATATTTTAAAAAAGGAAAGAAAACCAAAAACAACAGAAATCTGAGGTGTCTGGAAATATCTGGATTAGGAAGTTATAAAAACTAAATTCAATAAGGTTGATGAAAAGATTCAGTATATAATTTTAAGTGGTGTGAACATATTTCTATAAGTTTTTCTGAAAAGATATTAAATCCAAATTTGAACAATTTTGATGACCCACGTTTTAAAAATTAACTTAATAATTTCACTTGCTTAGATCTGAAAGGAAATGTCAAATATTTCTTTGCAAATGGCTAGTCATGCAATTTCTGATCCACTGTTGACTGACTCTGTGTAGCCCTTTATAAGGCTTTCAACATCAGTTCACCACTCTGTTTCCTCATCACTAAAGGGTGGCATTGGGCAAGATAGGGACCAAGAAACTTCTAACTCTGGTACTGCATGATTCCATAAATACTACCTTTTCCTCATTCCTTCTCCTGAATCTACATGTGGACAGCTTGAATACCCACACTGTTCAAAACATGTCCTCCTCTGTATGTGATACTGATATTTTAAATGACATTCTATAGCATGGGAGGGAATAATCATTTGGAACTTTAGGTCAGCTTTGTAGCAGTGACAATAGATGCACAAAAACTTTTTCACATTTTCTTTGCCCAAATCTGTTAGAAAGGAGAAGAATGAAACCAGGTGTGGTAGTACATGCTTATGATCTCAGTTACTCAATAGGCTAAGTCAGGAGGATTGCTGAGCTACATCCCCAACCCTTTTTATACTCTACTACTTATTTTTTTAAATACTTCTCTTTTACCATTGGACATTTATCTCAGTTTTTCTCATCTAACCTCAAACAAATATCCTTTCATATTTTTCTGATCTCACTAAGGATCTCACTAAATTGCTTAGGGCCTCACTAAATTGTGGAGACTGGCCTCAAACTTGCAGTACTCTTGACTCAGCCTACTGAGTTGCTGGGATTACAGGCATGCACCACCATGCCTGGCTGCATGATTTCTCTTTAGGTCTTACAGGCCCACAAAGAAAACTGACCTAAAAACTTGCCCACATTTCACAATACTCTAAAGCAGTGTTCTTTAAACATTGTTATTGCACATACCTACCATAAAATAATCTTTGTGTACTCCCACATATATCTATGTTGGCTCATACATTATAAATGCATCATTATAATAACATTACATTATAAAGTATATATAAAGAAAGAAAAAAGACATTAATATATATAAACGATCTACTATCCCCCAAAACATCAATTTGTGCCACCGCTCTAAACAACCATCCAGATGTTGAGCATCTGACAGGCTGGGCTATATCCACTGCCTTTTACAGCCACACCTAACTTCCCCATAATCATATATTCACCGTCCTTCATTTAAGTTTAGATTTGAAATTTAATTTTGTCCTACCTATTGAATTTGAATACAGACAATGGAGATCCAGAAACCTTAATTACTCCTACATGGGTGAGGATGACCTATTCTAAAGCTAACCCTTCTGACAGAATGGAAAGAATTCAGAAATAATATGCCATTAACTATTTCATGTCCACCATGCTATGCAGCTGGAGTTCCAAATGAAACTGAATTGAATTCAATTAAAATTCAGAAAACATAAAAATATGAACCAAGACTACCTTAGCCTAGTAACTCTATTTCTAGGAGTCTCTTTTAGGGAAATAATCAGAAAAATATGAAAGGATATTTGTTTGAGGTTAGATAGGGAAAACTGAGATAAATGTCCAATAGTAAAAGAGAAGTATTTTAAAAAAATAAGTAGTGGAGTATAATTAATAATTATGTTCTCAAGAATGTTTAAGGGGGCTGAAGTATATAGCTCAGTTGTAGAGAACCTGCTTAGCATGCATGAAGCCCTGGGTTTGATCACAAGCACCACCAAAAAAATGTTTAATAAAGTCATATTGTGAACACAAATTTTACTATGACAAGTGAAACAACTATATAAAATCCTTATTTTTCAAAAAAATAATGTATCTATATGCTTGAGATATTGTTTAAAATAAATCCTATACTTAAATAGCCAGTACATTTTCTGTGCTTTCAATTTGTTAAGACTTAAAAAGAGATAAAATTTTACTCTTATAAACATCAGCGTTTTTTCTGAGTACAGAAGTTGTCAGTTTAGATAAATCATTATATTGAGATCCCATGTGGGTAAACTTGTTAATCAATGAAGGCCATGACTGGGCACAGGGAATATACTTGCAATGTATATTCAAGAGAAAAAGAGCAGGAAAGATGGTGGAATGAGATGGACATCATTACCCTAGGTACATGTATGACTGCACATACGGTGCAATGCTATGTTGTGTTCAGAGAAATGAAAAGTTGTGCTGTAATTGTGTACAGTGAGTCAAAATGCCTTCTGCTGTCATATATACCTAATTAAAATAAATAAATTAATTAATAAAAAAATTTTTAAAAAATAAGAAGAAAAAAGTCTGTGGTTACTAAACAAAACCACCAGGTGCCACTATTGTTCCACAGAAAGGACTAGCATGACTTTTTTTTTTTTTTCTTAATTAAGAAGGATCAATGGCCAGGTGTGGTGATACAGGCCTATAATCCTAGCTACTTGGGAGACTGAGGTGGGAGGATTGGAAATTTGAGGCCAGTTTGGGCAGTTTAGCAAGACCCCATCTCAAAATTAAAAATTAAAAGGGCTAGGAGCCGGGTGTGGTGGTGCACACCTGTAATCCCAATGGCTTGGGAAGCAAAGACAGAAGGGTCTCGAGTTCAAAGCCAGCCCCAGCAATGGCAAGGCCCTAAGCAACTCAGTAAGATCCTATCTCTAAATAAAGTATGAAATAGGGCTGGGGGTGTGGCTCGGTGGTCAAGTGCCCCCGAGTTCAGTCTCCAGTACCCAATCCCCCCCCCCCCCCCCCCCCCCCCCGCCAATTAAAAGGGCTAGGGATATAACTCAGTGGTAGAGCACCTATGGGTTCAATCCCTAATACTGCTAGGAAAAAAAAAAAAAGGATACATGCCTCATGCTTTCACCTACTCTTGGATAATAATAAAGTCTTTAAGAAGGCATAATAATCATTTCGATAATTTTATGCTCATATTCCAAAAGGTCAGTTGCAATTGATGTGAAAATATAGTTCTCATCAATTTCTGTATATGAATCAACACAGCTGGAATGGTATCAAAGAATAAAATTCAAGCCTAAAAACTGGCTTTTTGTTCTGAAATACTCTACTAACAGAATTTTATTGCTACTGTGTACCACTATTTTTGTATAAAATGTATCCTTCATTCAACTATGAATGGCAGGGATGCATGTCTTTATCCTGACTCTGCTATTTCCCACTGTAATGTCTTGGCAGTTAGTTCTCCATTTACAAAATAGTAATATCAAACTCATAGAGTTGTTTTAAAGATTGAATATAATCATGTAAATAAGCTGTTTAGACAATTTGTTATTTCTCTGTAGGAGTAAAAAGTTTCCAGTTTTTCCAGCTGCCGAGACCACATCTAAATAAGACAGGGAATCTCTGTACTGGTGGCAAAAATATGCTAGATTGGTATCCTCAGGGTCTTTAATCTCAGGTCTAATTTGGGGTTTGTTAGCTGTGAGGAGTGTACTCTATGAGCAGACAGTTTCATCTACTGGGAACTCAGTTTTCTCATCTTTGAAATATAAGGGAATTGGGTCAGTGGCTCTTAGGTCCCCTCCAGGCAAAACTCCTAAGGGTCATAAAACCTGTACCACAGAAATATATTTTTGCATAATACACTTATTTGACTCAACATTTTTCAGGTATTAAAATTGGGGGGAAAAAGGGTTGTAGCACCCATGGGTACCATCATTCAATCATTTAGCATTTATTGAAGTCTTCAATGTACCAGACATAGTGCTAGATTCTAGGGACATAAAAATAAAGATGGTGTTATCCCCCCATCAAGAAGTTTACCATCAAATTGAGAAAGTTGCAGATAAGTAATTACAATGCAATAGGATAAGGTTATGGACTATAGTATTCTAAAGAACTGTGGCAATAAATGATGAGGTAGACAACTTATCTTTAAATATACTTTTTGGTCAGTCAGTTGCAGGGAATTCAGAATAACTCAGAGGAACTTTTCTGATTAGCCTAGAGCTCTTTCCAGAATGAGGAACTTTCTGGGATATCCTTCTATGGCTATACTGACTTTTGCCTCAGAGAGGCAAGGTATTTTCTGAAGTACATGCCCTGATTTTTATAACTAATATGAAAATGAGAAGCAAATGGGCTATAGCAGAAAGAAGATAATTGTGCTCAGTAGAAATTCTGCCATTTAGCATAGATGTTCACATTGAATTTCAGTCCCATTATCTTTCTAAATTCCTTCTCCTCCTCAGTGTTTTTCACTGGCTCTTTTCTCTAAAAAAATGCTAAGCTCAGCGTTTCCAAATCATTCTCAACTGGGTCAGCAGCTCTTAAACCCCTACAGCCTCTACACACTTGCCAATATGCCTTCATTGATCTGAGACTCCCAAACTAGGACATTATGGGACTGGAGAAGAAATGAAAGAGCAAATGCCAGCTTTTGCCACCTGGAAATTTCAAAGGCTACTAAATCCCCATAGGCTTACCAGACTTTCGGTAGTGAGCTCTGGCAAATCCTGGATGGTACAGCCGGGGTAATCCAGGACTGAGATGCTGTAAGATACAGAGATAAGGACAGGATTTAGGTAAATGGCAACAGCAGGAAATGGCTGCATCTGAAAAGGGCAGGAGTTATTTTTCTCCAACAGGCTCCATCCATTTCCAAAATTGCTTAGTGACCTCAGGTGGAACTGAGGGCACTGGTACTGGAAACCCCACCTCCAGTTTTCTCTCCTTAGTCATGAGAATAACCAAGGAATTTTTTTCAGGCTGGCCCTATCTAGCAGATGTAGAGTTAAAGCAGAAAGGGAGTCTCTTTTCTTAGCTCTCTTTGCTTCTTTAAGGAATAAGTAAACTTGAGCGCACTTGTGCCTCTGCATTTAAATGCATACATGAATATAATTGCTCCCAGAGACGCTGCCCAAACCCATCTCGCTAAATAACAATCTGAGGATGTGAGGATGAAATGAAAACTTCTCTAATGTCTCTCACCAGATCTTTCTGAAAGCCAGGAGCTCTAGGGAATGACTATAGACATCACTCCTAAAGGAAGATTGAGGCAAGGGCAGCTTCCTGCAGCAGGGCCAGTCAAATAGATCAATAATGGTAAGAGCATCTGTTCCTAAAATCAACAGTGGGGAACTGCAAGAAAACTACAGGCTCTTTGGTGAGCCTGGGAAGCAGGCATGAGGCAGGAAGGAAAATAAGTCACCACATGATGACAGAAGCATAGTCCCTCAACAAATGACTGTTCTATTTCTTTCCTTTTCTCCCTCCACTGGTATAATGCAGAATTTGGGTATGTGTTTTTTTTCTCTCTCTCTCTCTCTCTCTCTTTCTCTCTCTCTCTCTCTCTCTCTCTCTCTCTTTGGTACTAGGGATTGAATCTAAGGGTGCTTAGCCACATCCCCAGCCCTATTTATATTTCATTTAGAGAGAGGGTCTCACTTAAGTTACTTAGGGCTTCATTAAATTGCTGAGGCTGGCCTTGAATTTTTGATCCTCCTGCCTCAGCCTCCTGAGCCACTGGGATTACAGGTGTGTGCCACTGCACCTGGCTCTGATGCTCAATCTGATATTCAAGGTGGTTTTAAATACCAATCTATCTGAGTAAGTGCAGTTCAAAATGAGAAAGGATGTTGGCAAAGCAGGGGATAAGAAATATAAATATGGGGTTTCTTAGACCTGCCTCCACACATCAAAGGTCAAATCATATATAAAAAAGGAAACAACTTATTTGGTTGGAAATATTTATCATTATCTTTAAAAAATCTAGGCCAAAATAACCTAGGAGAGGCAAGGTAGGAGAGGGGAGGAAAAGAGCAGTGAATCTATCTGTCATCTTGATTCACTCTTCTGGATTCTCCCAGAGTTTCCAGTTCTGTATTGCCCTATTAGGATAAACATTCATCTACCTGTCTAACTAGCTCCACTGACAAAGCCCCATGGCAGAATAGGTGCTGGTGATTAGGAAGTGGGGGCAGGAAATCAAAGATGCAATTTATTTCTAATCTCTCACTGAATAGAATTCTAGCCTAAGGGAATATCAAAGAAACTTACAAGCATCTAGAATATCTAGATTGAAAGAGCCATAAGAGAACTGTTCAATGATGAGCTGTGGGTGTTCTAAATTCTAAGGGATCATTTAAAATAAAACATATAGGTTTTACACCAGAGGACCATTTTGTCTAGGGTAACCTAAGCAAAAGCTGTAGACTGTGACTACCATTCTTTGAATTATAAAAGAACCTGATTGGATACCTTGTAGATTGTCTACCTCTTCTTTTCAGGCCCATGGACTTGGGGAGGGGACATTCAGGTTCTATACTTCCCCAGCCATAGTTAGATCTCTAACCCTGGCAATCTTGAATAAGGATTGAAAGTCCATTCAGTCTCTGAGATGGCATTGTGACATGTTCAGCTCATGTGGGCATATATCACCAAGTCATCTGAGCAGTAGATAGACAAATCTATCAGTGAGAGAGTCTGAATGGAGTATAGCCCTCATGTCCACAGATGGAGGTACAAGTTTTCCTGGGCTCACCACACTATAGACCAAACCACAGCCCCAAAGCTCCATTCCTGCCTTAGGTTCCTTTTTTACTTTTAAATATATTTTTGTGGTTCTTGGGATATAACTTGGGGCCTTGCTAGGCAAGAGCTCTATCACTGAGCCACATCCCCAGCCCTGACTTAGGTTCCTCAAGATAACACCTCTTGTTTTCTTCTAATAAACTCCTTATTATGCATGAGTCTAGTCTAGTTGGAATGGATTACTTATAACCAAGAGTTTTGACTGATATACATAGGTGCCCTCATGCATTTGTGGCACTGACACAGCCCAATCTACACTTTCATTTTCCCTGATAACCCACAAGAATATCTTAAGTACCATTTTTTAAAAGACCAGAGCAGAGGTCTCCATGTAATTAGAACAAAACTCATTCTCCAGTGTTTCCCCCCAAAGCAACAATATTTAAAGCAGCACTTTCATATACACTAATCTTAATGCTTATTAAAGCTCTTTGGGGGGGGTTATGGCTCAATGATAGAGCACTTGCTTAGTATGTGTGAAGCACTAGGTTTGATTCTCAGCAGTATATAAAAAAAAAGTAAAATAAAAATATTGTGTTCATATACAGCTAAAAATATTTTCTTTAAAAAAGCTCTATGGAGCTGGGCTGTAGCTTAGTGGTAGAGCACTTGCCTAGCATGTATGAAGTTCTAGGTTTATCTCTGGGACTGCAAAAAGAAAAAAAGGGGGAAAAAAGCTCTATTATATAGTTAGAGGAGGTATTCTCATTTTAAAGATGCAAATATGTGGCTCTGAGAAACAAAGTATTTTGCTTAAGATTACATAGCTAGCAAATGGCAGATCCAGGTCAGGAATCCAGGTCTCATGGTTTCAGGCTCTGTGGTGGAGGGTGTATGTGCATTTTAAACTACAAACAAGAACTGCCTCTCAAGGAATTCAGGTGGTATGACAGACTAGTGAGACAACCTCTCCTAGTCCTTCCCTCATTAGTCACCTCAAGTGTGACAGCAGCCCCTTTACTTCTACTTTAAGAATTTAGCCTCTAGTAGAGGAATTCTGGTAAATTCTACTAACATGTTTCCAATTCTCATGAAAGTAGCAAACTTAGGGTGCAATTCCCCAATCCTAGCTTGACTAAAGGGGTGAAAGGCAAACTACATTCATAGAAAATCCTGTTTTGATCCTGCCTGATGCTTACTTTAAGAACTCACAAGCATTGTAGTCTTGATCAAGTCAGTTAACCTGTCTGAATTTGGCTCCTAATGAGAAATAAACTTATAATATCTCTCAGCACTGCTGAGGAGATTAAATGAAATAATTAATATGAAAATATCTTATTTTTTTTAAACTACAAATTGATCTACCTAAATAAAGGCCTATTGTTTAACACTTGATGGTTTACAAAGCAGTGTGATTGCTCCAGATGCTTCAACATGATTTATACAAAGATCAGAGATGGCCAGACTGCTTGTTGTAGTGAAGGAAAAAAAAAATCTCCTGAGTCTTTGCCACAGGTCCTTTCGTTACAGAAACTTCATCATTGCAGCTTCATTTCTATAATTCAATAGTTTTCAAAACTATTATAATACAAGAAGCCAAACTATACATCAGCTAACACTTCAGGGGAATTAAATTTAATAGGGACAGCTCCAAGACAGGAGGGACTAGGGTCACCAGGAAAACTGAACAGTACAGACATGATATAGATTTTTCAACCACCCCAAGATAGCTCCTTGAAATAAACCTGTCAAGAGTCCATACCTGTTTTTGGCAGTGATGTAGGATAAGATGTTTTGATTGAAGAACTTCAGGATCAAAGGGATGCAGTTGGCAAATACCAAATGTTGTGATACATATTCAAACTGAATTAAAAGATCAAAGCAGAAAGAGCTACTGACTTCAGGGAAAATAGAAGGTATGTATGAAAAAAGAGAAAAGTACACATTTGGTATCCATTCCTAAGAATATTGGGGTTGGGGTACAGCTCAGTGGTACAGCATGTGTGAGGCCCTGGGTTCAACCCCCAGCACCAAAAGCAAAACAGAACAAAATCAAGACGAATAAAGAAAAAAGAATATCCACTTTCTACTTGTGTTATCAGTCTTCCTTTCTATGAAATGATAACATTTATCTTCTGCCAGCCCATCCTACATGGAGAGGGACAACCTGCAATGTATTGTAAGCTCCTGACCAAAAGCAAAATGTAAACAAGCCAGAGCGAAAAACACTCCACATAAATAGAATCACTGTGAGATTTGTTCCTAAGCTTAACAGGAAAAGAAGGCTCCCTAAGAGAGCTGTTTTCCATACCAAACCTCTGGCTCATAATTTCAACTGTGATTGATATAGCAGGGACAGGTGCAGCTTACTCCTGGCAACTGCTGGCATCACTCCATCAGGATGGAGACAGCACATAGTAAGCAAATGAACCACTGGAATGTGGCTCCAGCTGCAGTCTGTCTGGTACACAACATTATTCCTAGTACTTAGAATATCAGTTAAGAATTTTAATGAATGAATGGCCCTTCAGCCAACAGACACTGCACTGAGAAATCCAAGATGTCTTTGATGGGATAAGCACTAGAACATGGGGGCTCCATTTGCCTTCTTGAACTTCCATAGCGTTTGTGTCCAGGTAGACCTAGTGAGGTATATTGGTCAAAAGAGCAGTGTTATGGGACTAGTCACCCTGGGTTTTGTCTATGATATACCGAGAAGCATCAGAAACAATTTCTCTACAGATGAAGAAGCTAGAACCTGGGACAGTACAGAAACTGGGTTGAGAACTGTTGTGTTTTCAATCTCCTAGCTCTGCCTCATCAGCAAAATGGCAGCAAGCAAAATGTCCCTGCGTATGTGGTCAGAAGTGGGGAGTAAGCTTGTATCATAACTACTTCCCTCTTTTGCTCAATATTTTCTCCCTGGAAACTGACCCAGAGTATTTTCCAAAGCCCCAGACAGAGGAACCAACACATATCCATTATCGAAGGGCAGAAAGTTTTTTCAGGTTGAGCTATGTCCAGGCCCTGTAAGGATTCACCCACACTGACACACAATGGCAAGGCCTATCAAGCTGCACACCAGTCCAGTTATTTATCTACATACCACCCACCAAAAGAAGCAGACATAAACACACATCCATAGTTCTCTGTTCTCTTTCTGCTGGGAATACCATCTCTTACCCACTCTTATTCCTCCCAACCCTGTTGCTTCTCAGCAAACATCAATAGAAGTGTAAATAACCAGAACACCCTATCACACCCAAAGATGTCATGAATGTACTAAAGTGGAAGGATACTCTGTTTTAGTCATATAGGGCCATGGTCATAAAGTCTGCAGGGGCCTGCTTATACTCCGAGGACCTACTTTCTATCAGCAAGCTTGATTCTGACTTCTTAGGAGGAAAATGGAAAAAGCCTCTGGGCAAGAATGAGCTTCCTCTCCTCCCTATAGCCTCCCAGGTGGGAAGCCCCCATCTTATCACTAATCTTGGTAATGCCCACAGGACCAAGTCCAAACTCCTTAGCAAGGCAAACAATGCCTCCATGGGAAAACGAAGCAGGGTCTTAGCTTTTCTTAATTTTGTGGGGTTTTTTCACCCATAAAACAGGAATAAAATAAGACCTTCCTTATAGGGGTGAGAGAATTAAGTGAGGCCCTACACAAGCTTAGGGGTGCCAGGCACATTATGGGTACCCAGTAATTGTGTGCAATCTACTTATTACAATCTGTCCCTGCCAACTCCTATGGTTCATGTATCATCAGGCTGTGTTCATCTCCCCCTATTTCAGGCAGAACTTCAGCAACATTTAATTACAGTTTCTATAAGAACTTTGCTCTCTTCCCTCTGGACCTATTAGCTTTTCTGCTTGAATTGCTTCCTGTCCTCCTTCCCTGACAACTCCCATATACTGACTAACATCTGTTTCAGGACTCAGGTTAGAAGTCACCTCTTCTTTGTCTCAAGTTGGATTAGGTATTTCCATAGCAGCTAATGTTTACCTGCATCACAGTACTTATCACTCTACAACTGGCTATTTATATCTGTATTCTTTACAAGACTTCAACGCCTTTAAGAATCAGAACAGTGCCTTATTCAGAATTACAACTCAAATTACTTTACATACAGAAAAGTACAGTCAACTTACTGCCCCCACTTTTTGTGGAACATTTGAATTCTGACTTACATTGTTTCAGAACTGGCTGGGCATGTTCCTAAGAATTTCTATCCATGACCATGAGCTATCTTTCCAAGGACACTGACATCTGTATCTTTCTAGGGCAGTTTCCCACATCCCACTCTATATCCTTATCCCAAGCTTACACAACAAAAACTAGGTTCTCTCAATGAGGAAAAAGAAAAAGTCAAAAGATGCTTAGTGGGACTATAAGGGCCCTTGTGTCCTTCACCAGGGCCAGGAAAACACTCAAAGTACTGTGGAGAAATGCTCCTAGATGCTCACCTGGTAGATATGGTTGAGTTTGAAGTGTTTGAGGAGTAGTAGGAGCAGGGCAGCAATACTTTTTACTATGATCTCCTTGTGCCTATTCACATCAATGCCTAGTTTCATGCTCTGGAGAACAGTGATGCTACAATGGAGAAAGAAGTCAGTGTAGAAGGTAGCCCCAATTGGAGGGAGGGCTATAAGAACACAGGGATTTGGGTCAGATACAATGATACACAAGAGAGCCAGAACCTGGAAAACTTGAACTTCTATGCTAGGAAAACCCCCAGAGTTCCCACTTATAAACTTGTCTGGAGAAAAGCTCCACTGATCTCTTTGTTGCCATATCTCTCTTTGGCAAACTCATCCCTCAGCAATGTCCACCCACATACTCAGGCAGCCAATAACTGGCACTGAAATCAGACCCCCCAGTGCTGGGTTTTTAAATAGAGCACAGTAGAAAGCCCTGCAGGAAAAGGGGATACTGATGGGAAAGGAGAGACCTCTTTGAAGACAATCCCTGTGTTAATAAGGTGGGGTAGGACAGAGAGGCCTTGCAGACAAGACATAATATCTAGCAGCTGCCCCAGTGGGAGTACTCACGGCATCTCCTCAGGCAAGACATCGGCCAAAATATTGATAGAGTCTGTCTTAGCCTTGGAGGTTGGGGCTGCAGCCAGGAGAATCTTAAGCAGAGCAATCTGGGAAGTAGAAAAGGAGAAGTCACATTTCTTCTACCCCTCACCAGCACAATGAAAAGTGTTTTAAGCATTTCTCTTAAGTTCTTCTTTCTGTGACCAAATCTCCCCCGCATCCAGAAGTGCAGAGGTGACCAGTCCTGAGGTTTGCCTGTGAGACTAAAGAGGAAGCCAGAAGGGAGCTTACATACAGTTTAGCTCTAAGATTTCTCTTTCCAAAGGGGAGAATGGAAGAAGTAAAGTGGGAGGGGCAACACACAGAAATAAGATGGAAGAGGCATAAGCCCAACTTTGCCTTTCTTTTTCCTTCTCTAACTCTGAAAACCATCAGCATTATCACCACTCCCAGCCTGAGGATCTCTAAGACATGACAGATAGTGGCAGATCTCAGGATTCTGGTACTTACCTAGAAGGTTGGCCCCTCAATGCATTCTATACAGAACCCATCTCATTCTCCACTCCTCCCAAAGAAGGACTAGGGAGAGGAGCTCTGAGACAGGCTCAGAATTCTAATGTATTAGAGAATGCTCTGTATGTGGGGCAAAGCCTCAGGAAAAAATTCAAACGATGGACAGCTCAGTCTGAAATGGTTCTTAGCTGTCTCTTTCTAGCAGCAGAGAAGGGCAGTTCTGGCCCAGCCATCTCCTTACCATGTATTGGGGGAGGCTGTACAGCATGCCTTGGTAAAGGATTTCACATGGTGTTTCTGGTACCACCTCTTCTCCCTATGGCAGGAAACACATAGTTTATCCAGGCCACTTTCTGGGTAACCAAAGGCCACATTTTCTTGGTTATAAGAGGCAGAATGAAAAAAGCATCAATGTGGGAGTCAGATCTAGGTTGCTATCCTGGCTGTGCTAATGACTTGCTATATGACCATGGATAAATGACCTTTCCTCCCTGAGCCCTAGTTTTCTCTTCAATCAGATCAGTGGGTTGGCCTGGATGCCTTCTGAGGCCTCTTCCTATCCCAACAGTCTAAGAATCTTGTTTTCTCATTATTTGCAACTTATCTAGAATTTTTATTTCCATGTCACATGACAGATCAAGAGTCAAAACTCCCACCTAGGAGTTGGCTCAAACTACTACTTTGCTGGACACACACAGAACCACTCTGGATAAACATGGGTTTAACTTAGGCTATTGATACTCCTGGGAAAAGATACCCCATTCTGAGATCAATGGAGAGCTCTAGAATGCTCTACGAGGCAGAAAGGTGGGGTAGGTGGCTCAATAGGGAGGATTAGTAAGGGAGTTAAGTAACCTATAGCCAGAGAGCCAGAAAACAAAACAAGGATGCTTTTTAGGTGGATGAAAACTAATTTTTCCCTCTTCATTAGTCTTACCAATATCACTTTCTCCTTTCTGATCAGGCCCTTCATGCATGTCTGACCTCTTGATGACCCTAACTTAGTCTTTATCAGAATGGGGGTGCAGGTACTCAAAAGGCTGCTTAGACCTCAGTGTCATCTTTGGCAAATACAGTCCCTCCTCCATGAAGGCCCCTCTGTTATAGGGCAAGGATCAATGCCATGAGACCCTGAAGCAGGGTGGAGTGACTGGGCCCCTTCTATCCTACATTACTCAGCTAAGGCTTACTGGACATAAGTCTTAAATGGGCATTCAACAAAGCCTGGAAATCCTGGCAGGTGTGCCTTTCTCTTCCCCAAAAGGCCTACTTCCTAACTTCTTCCCTGTCTTCAAACCCCCTTGCCCATAATCTCTCAATGGCTTCTGACCCTACTCCATGCTTCATGAAGAAAACAGAAGCAAACAAAAAGACACACCATCTTTTCAACATCAGATCTGCCCAGTCTCTGACTGCATTCTTTTATTCTACCTACCCTGACTACCCAATCTAAAGTAGTCTATTGGGCTGAGGATGTAGCCTGGTGGTAGAAGGTTTGCTTTGCATACACAAGGCCCTGGGTTCAATTCCAGCATCACCCCCCCAAAAAAAAGCTACAAAATATACCTGTATATTACAGTAGTCTACTATAGATGCTTCTATCATGTTATCCTATTTAAATTTTCTTCATTGTATCTATCATTCTCTGATAGCCTCATTTATTTATTATTATCCATTCTTCTCCTTTTTTTTTTTTTTTTTTTTTTGGTGGTGCTGGAGATTAAACCCAGGGACTTCTATACACTAGATAAGCACTCTACTTATATACACACTGGGCTATATATCCCCAGCCCTGTTCATTACTTTCTTCCCAAACTTTAAAATGGCATGGAAGCAGAAACTTGGTCTTGCCTGACACTCAGAAAAAGACCAACAAGCTAAATCAATGCATGCATATATGCTCTGTAACAGTACTGAAGACAGAGTCCCTTCTTCCCTCCTCCTGTGCAGGACCCCCTTGGCTCACCAAAGACATGGGGCATTTCTCTAGTTCTTCTTCATTTTTGATCTGCACATCTGCGATGGAGACATACTTGTGCTGGTGAAGATAAGAAGACAAGGACTGAAGGCCTCAATCACATTATTTAACTTCTTCACTAACAAGGAAATGTTCTACTGTGGGTCTGTTACTCCAAAAAGAGATGAACTCTTTGAAGGCAGGAGTCTTATTAATCTTGGTATCAGCAGCACTGATCAAAGTGCTTCACAAACAGTGTTTTTATGTATGACATATTTCTACCTTTGTTGAACAGCAAATACCTAAGCATTTACCTTCAAACAAAGTGCTAAGGGAAACCAAGAACAGGTTTTTGCCCCTAGACCACTGCCCTGAGAGTCTTGATGGCCATGCATGTGTGTATGGAATGGTGACTCCGTACTCTGTGCTGACACCCACATAGATGTGGAGCAGATTTCTACCCAATCTTGGGCCTTTGAAAGTAAGCGGACCTATGGGGAGAGAAAAGTGAAAGGAAAGGAAAGGAAGCAAGGAGTGGGAAGAAAGAGAAGAATGGAAATAGGGAAAAGGAATGAGAGGAAGAAAGGAAAACTTTTTCATCTATCTGAATGTAGTAAACTGGATAAGTAGAAAGGGATTTGGTTTTCCCTATTTGGCCAAAAGGCCTGCAGGGGAAATGGAGAAGGTCCTGAATGTGTCTGGTAGAAGAGCTCCTCCCAGTACCCCAAACCCTGGTAATTCAACTTGCCTTGATGGCTCCCTATCCCTGAAGATTGAGAGCCCACCCTGGTCACCTGCTTTAGGGTCTTCACACTTTCATGGATGGGTCTGGGTAATCCAACCAAGGTATCTGTGTCCCTGTGAAAGGCCAGAATCACCAAACCATAAGCTTCAAAAATAACAGAAAACTACCCATGCATCCTGGAGTCACAGGGACAATGCCACTTTCAGCATCTACCTCTGATACTCTGGACTTTCTTCTGCAAGCTTCCCCCATCTTGCTTCAGAACACAAAGATAACAATGGCACACAGAAGTTTTCCTGAAAATTAGGAGATTCCTTGGAGACTCGCTTGGTCTGGCAGTGATAGGTTTCTACTTTAAAGGGTATGCAGCCCAAAGACACTTTTGACATTAAAACCCCAATAACAAAGCCTTCTAGGTTTTGTAGAGGCCAGTGGGAGGCTTTCATGATAGTGAGGAAACATGGGAAGACTGGATCTGTTATGACCATAATCTCCTCTTCTTCATCTAATCTAACACCCTCATGAGTAAATTTGTGCCCAGTTGGGAAATGACTTGTTAATTCAAGATGCTATGCCTCACTAAAAACACAAGAGTTCTTTGAGGAATCTGGAAGGAACCCAAGGAAAAATTTCCACAGAAAGAATGCAAAGTAGTAACTGGGGCCTGGTGGTTCTAGGGTACATTATGACTACTTGAAACACCCCTCATTGCAAGCCACCTGCTCCTCTAGTCCCCTAGGAACCATTTTATAGCCAGTTTTGACCACAGAGTCACTTACTGCCCCAGGGTGAATCCGATGAACTTGTTCCTGCTCATCTCCAAGAAGTGCTCAATGTCCTTTTGTCTAAGAGGATGGTAGAGAGAACAACCCCAGAAAAGGGAAGAAAAGCAAACATTGAGAGAAAGAAATTTTCTGGGCTCTTGCCCCTCCAACTGGAAGCTTGGAGCAGTGGGGGGACAATGGCAATCAACAGAGGGAACTTCAAATCCAGAAGTTCCGACTGTCAGGCCAGATTAAAAAGCATTGAAAAAAGAGTACTCCAGGGGTTGGAGTTGTAGCTCAGTGGTAGATCTCTAGCTTGGCATGTGTGAGGCACTGGGTTCAGTCCTCAACACCACATATAAATAAATAAATAAATAAAAATAAAGGTCTACTGACAACTAAAAAATATATTAAAAAAAAAAAAGTATTCTGCCTTGGACCTTTGGTCATTGAAACTCCAAAGCTCAGGGTCCCTGGTGTAATAAAACCTACCTGACCTTTGGGGCCCAGGGCAAGCCCTTGGGAAAGGCCACTCTCTCAGCTGAGAGGGGTCCCTGTGAAGGTGGAGGTGGCACCAGAGGGTCCTGCTCTAGCAGGTCTAACTCTCCATCTAAGGTTCGTTCTCCATCACCAGCAGATTCCTCTTCCTCCTCTGTGGCTGGATCCTCAGTCTTGAAAAGATCCCTTTCATTGTAAATATCGAGGCTATCCTGCTTAGTGAGGAGTTGCTGGAGGTTGGGGGAGGAAAGCACATTAAGATCTCACCCTGAGCACTGTTGTCTAAAGCCACCCTCTTCCTACAGCCTTCCAGACTTTAGGGAACATGGAATCGGACCCCAGCTTATGTGAGAAACATTCTGTTTCTTATCTTGACCTTATAGCCTAAGTAGCCAACCCCAGGACAAGCAGCCCTCTGGCAACCATGTGGCTAGGAACAGAGCATAGATAATCCTAAAGTTATAGTTATTTAGCTTTCAGATAGCATTGATGCCTTTTTAAATTTTTTTGCCAGAACCTTCCTTCCTAATTATGATCTGTTGAAGTGAACATTCAATTAGTTTGCCTTATGTAAGCATACTCCAGCTGGCTGACTGAGGAAGAGGAGCACAGAAGATTGCTTCTAGGCAAGAGAAGCAAGTTCTGAATTTCAAATTTTGTTATAGAAAGAGATTGGACAGAAATAGGCCAAAAAGTTAACAGTCACTGCCTCTTGTTGTTAAGTTGTGGGTGATTTTTCTTTCCTCCCTTTGTCACATTTTTATATTTGTTCCAAATTTCTACAATGAGTAAGCATTACTTTATAAAATAAAAAACAAAGATCAAAAAAATTCCACTGCATATAATGCAAATTGGATTGCTAAGCATGACTGTCTGGCTCTGTTATCTTTAGTTGGTGGACTCAGATAGGTCAGGCAGATATTTTCATGGGAACATGGCTAAGTCTCGGTGTATCTTATTCTGACTTTTTCAGGACTGTACACTATACCTAAAACCTTAACTAGTCATCTCTTGACTGTAGGTTTGTGTTTTCATGGTCAGACAAGAGTATGACTGGCTCAAGAGTGAATCTTTCTGCTACTAAAAAATGCTAATACCTAACCTCAGACATGAATTTGCTGGTA
This sequence comes from Ictidomys tridecemlineatus, assembly GCF_052094955.1. Taxonomy (NCBI): domain Eukaryota; kingdom Metazoa; phylum Chordata; class Mammalia; order Rodentia; family Sciuridae; genus Ictidomys; species Ictidomys tridecemlineatus. The sequence continues at coordinate 207,086,148 of NC_135478.1, read as the reverse complement.
GCCCCTTTCAGGTTCCATATCCCCAGGACTCTACCCCAAATAATGTTCAGGATGCTTAGGAACTTCATTCATTGAGGCCCACATCAATGATCCTGAAGAACTCATGGCCATGATATGATATCACAGAGTTCCATCAAAGACAGCACAGGGGCCTGTCAGGGCTGAGTATAGAGGACAAAGTAGAGATTCTAAGGTTTTGGGTTGATCACAGGGCCCACCTGGAGCAGAAGCCAGGTAATTTACTTCCCTTTCCTACCATACCCAGAATGGTTTAGAATCTTGATTCTTGGCCACCTGGTGTTGCAGTGCTACTGTATGCTTTGGTCCATACCCTTCGAGAACCACGACGGCCTCGCAGCTTGGAGGGTGGTGGTGCCAGCTGAGATTCCCCCAGGTCAAGAGTGTAAGAGGGTGGGGAGGCAGCACGCATGCTCTTCACCACCTGGATACTGTCCTCGGCCAGTGGAGGCAGGCCCAATTCTGCCCGCTTCTTTATTTTGAGAGTCTGCAGATGCTCAAATCCACCAAGGGTAAACTAAAAGAGGAAAGGGGCAGAGAAGAGAGAGGAAGGGCGGGAAGTCAGAGATAGTAAGGTCAGGGAAACATGGATTGAAAGAAAAAGTCAAAATCTCCAGTCTCTTCAGATTCCTTTCTAAATAAGGAAGTAGTAAAACAGCAAGGGGCAGACATGGTTCCCATTTCAGTCTAAGGAGCTCAGAGGTCAGGATAAAACCCTATTTACTGATCCAGGGTTGGAAACAGAAGTTAGAAAGGGAATTCCTGGGAGCCTCCCCTGAAAAAACAGAAAATGATCTTGGTTTATTAAAAATTTTCCACTTGAGCTTACCTTTTCATAAATTATTTTAATTTATTTTTATTTGTTTTTGGAATCAGGGATAGAACCCAGGGGCACTTAACCACTGAGTCACATTCCCAGTCTTTTTTAGTTTTTGAGACAGGATCTCAGTAAGTTGTTTAGGGCCTCACTAAGTTGCTTGAGGCTGGCTTTGAACTTGTGATCTTCCTGCCACAGCCCCGAGAGTTGCTGGCATTACAGGTGTATGCCACCACACCTGGATTTTTTTTTTAAATCTTACTTTTTAAGAGGCTCATGAAGATGTTATGAGCCCACAGAATTAATTTCTTCTGCAGTCAAATGACAGTTCCCCCTATGAGGCCTGCCTGAAGGGTATGTTGATCAGGCAGTCCTGTGGAATGGGAGCCAGAGATGAAGATTAGTTGAATATACTTGCAATCATATACTTACCAGAACTTCATTTTGTAAAAAAAAAAAAAATTCCTTTGTTTATCTGGAGGGAGTGCAGGCATTAGTCCCAACATTTTATAGCTAAAGAAACTGAGACACAGAATTTCCCAAGGTTCCTTAGAATGAATAGAACTATTTCTCCCAATTTTCAGCCAGTATTCATTCAATGAAACATTAGCTCTATAAAGGGAAGGTGCCATTAACACTCCAGCTCATGGAGTGGCATCTCCCATTTGTCCAACAGAAACAGTAACCTGCTCTGATATAGAATATCTGATGTCTTTAGGATGGCTTTGTTACCACGTCTTCTTAGTTATTGACTAAAAGCTGGTCATTCTGCTGCCTAGCTCTAGCTCCTGGAATCAGACTAGAAGAAATTGAGGTTAGGCATTGTTGATCTGATGAGATGGAATGGGAAGGATCGGCGACTCACCATAACCACTTTCCAGAGCAGAAGAAGGACCTTTTTAATGGGAAAGTGGGGGGCTAGGCCACTGCAGAACTTGGTAACCATGGAGAAGAGCAGAAGGGCAAAAGGTTCCTCATTATGCATGGAGAAGCCTGAAAGTATAAAGAAAGACAAGTGAGAAAGTGAGGATGAAGTAGCTGAAACCCTGCCCCTGTATCCCTGATTTTGAACCCACTAAGGAAAGTGCTTGCCTATTCTGAAGAATACCAGAGTCTTTGGTCCTGAGAATGAGTCTTAGTGAAACTCAGAGGGAAGGCCCTCAAGAGCAGAAAGGGAGGCTATAGAGGTAAAATGACTTGACTCCAAGAGCTTAGGGTGATGCTTTGTGGATAAATGCCAAACAGTTATTTTGGCATTTATGAGGATATTGCTTTCTGGCTGAAGGAATTGAGATATTTCGTGGAACACATTTCACTTTCCCACATCAATAAATGTATTTTAAAAACCTCATGCAAGCCAGGCGCAGTGGCACATGCCTGTAATCCCAGCACCTCAGAAGGCTGAGGCAGGAGGATCATAAGGTCAAAGCCAGACTCAGCAATGGCGAGACCCTAAGCAACTCAGTGAGACCCTGTCACTGAATAAAATACAAAATAGGGCTGGGGATGTGGCTCAGTGGTTGAGTGCCCCTGAGTTCAATCCCTGGTACAAACAAACAAACAAACCTCATATGCCTTCACATCCTATCCCTGTTAGATGACCATTACATTTGAAAAGAGCTCAGTTTTCAAAGAGGTTTAACTCATTTTTTCATGTGGGATTCATGGAATGGGAAAAGGATAGCTATCCCCACTTCTAAGCATATAAAACAAGGCATGGAGAAGTTATGACTAGTTCTCGCTCATAGACACAGGGGAATGGACAATCAAGCCCAGTCCTTATGCTTGCCATGTAGTATCTATCCCAAAAGAAAGTATGTTCATTTTAAAAAGAAAAAGGAAAAATAAAAAGACTATGTTCCTATCCTGGGCAGATGTTCTACTTCCCCTCCATCATTAGCACTCCATTCCAACCCTTTCTTGAGCGCAGCCACTTCTTACTCAATTCAGTGCGGAAGGTCTCCCGTGCTGTCCTCCACCCATAGGGGTCTGTCTCTCGCTCCAGGCGGATATTTTCCACCATTAGGTACATGACACTCAGCAGTACCCTGGTGTTACAGAAGAGTCACATGAGGTTTCCAAGACAGTTCTCAGCTTGTAGTCAGAGACCCCAAAGATGGGAGACCTCCCCAGTGGGAGTCCAACCCAAGAAGACTAGTTAAAGGGCAACTTCCTAGTGGTAGGATTTGGGGAAAGGGTAACCTGGTGCTAAACATGTCCCTGTCTCAAACTCACATCAGTCTCACTTACCGGAGCTCTGTGCTATCAGCAATGGAGACAGCTGGTTTCCGAAGAGCACTGCTACAGGCCTGGCTGTTGCTGCCGGGGAGGAGGAAGACAACAGGAATCTATAAGGCCTACTTTCTTCCTAAGCTCCCACTTATCATACACATAAACAAGAACATCTGTCATTCCCTGGCTATGCAGCCGCTAATAACACTAGTCTAAAGTAAGTGAGTTCATAGTATTCCCTTGTCCTCAGCAAACCTTCATCTGTGGTGAAGACAGGCAAGGTGGGTTCTGTGATATCATTCTTATGATCCCCAATATGCCTTCCTTGCACTGTGCTGGACACAAAACAGATGCTAAGCAATACCTGATGAATAAGAAGTAGATTTTACCCCATCTAAACTGGTGGGTGACAGACATGAGACAAAATGAGGGGTGACTGTAGTAGCAGCAGATAAAGCCACTGCTAGAGCTATAAACTCTAGGAAGAATTGGGCACAATGACAAGAATTGGTCCTGTTCCTCTTGGGTCATGTTCATAAAGGTAGAACAGCTTCCTTCATGAATTCCAGAATTTGGCTGAGATGAAAAAGTTCTTAGATAAAAAAGGAGCCCAACCAGGATAGGTTCCAGGATTGAAGCTATAGTTGGGGCAAAAGCTGGGGCTGAACACAACTTCAAGAATGGAGGACAGAATATTAGGAAATGGCCAGATGGAAAGGAACTTTCAGTGAGCTTTGAGCTGAGTAGACCCAGCTCCTATAGGTGTCTCTACTAAGGAAATCATCATAGAACATGAGGTACCATCAAAGAAGAGGGTTATCTAGGCCAGCCCCTCCCCTAAGGTTTCTTACTCGATTTCCATGTGGAGAAGCTCCAGGAAGGCCGAGAAGGTCCCCATCTGATAGAGCAGGAAGCAGTTGTACCTGGACCAGTGTAGCACATCAACCTCTGAATCACATTCCCCAAAAGTGCCTAAAGGACCAGACAATTGCCATAGAAGTTGAGCAGGGACAGGTATCCCAGTTCTTTCCACCTTGCCCCATGGTTTTAAGGCTTTTCTCTAATACCCTGCCTAATAAATAGACGAACAAATGTAGGGCAGAACTTCAAAACCCCAAAGAATTTTATCAAATGAGTAAGGGGAGAGGTGAGGTAATCTCCAGAGTTAGGTCCAAAGTACTCAACAAGGGAGTTTTAAGTTTGGGTTCCCCCAGTTGTAGATCCTGAGATAAGTAAGGACTGAATCCAAGTAGTTTATTTGGGAAAATCAGTAGAGGAGTAGAGAAATGAGATAGAGAAGGCAGCCCAAAACACTCAACCCCAGAGGAAGCTCTGGAACTCTATAAAACAATTCAGAAATATTCCAACCATGAGGGGTGAGATAATCAGGCTTTTCATCTACTTACTACTGTCAGTCATTTTATGAGGTCTGCTGGACTCAGAAAGCATATTAATTACCTACACTTCCTGGCTGCAGAGAATATCCTTAGGCAAAAATACTTCCATATTGGCCACTAGTCAGAGCATCAAACCCAAGAGATGGGGTGGCACCACCTTATTTGTTATAGTTTTTCCTTTACTCAATGTCCATCTTTTTTCTTCTCCATTTATTTTTCATTTTTTACAATTTCCCAACTAGTTGGTTTGCTAACAATCCTTATATTTATGATCTCAGGGCTTATTTTCACTACTCCAGGTAGGCTATCTATCTCCTTTTCCTTTCCAACACCTAGCTAACAGGTCTCTTCTGGGAAGAGTTCCCCAATTAATCTCAATTAGTTCTAATTGTCACCAAATTACTCACAGCATCCCTTCCTGTTGCTATGTTGGCTTGAATCTTCAAAATGTCAACAAGAAACCATGCAGAGTGTCCATGTGTGATCTGTGATATACCCTTGCCTTCCTTCAGTGTTGGGGCCTACAAACAACTGAAAGACATCTCTATGCTTAGCTGGTGGTACACTGTCAGCTTTGACCACACTGACTCTCTTGGTAATCTTCACATATGCTTACAGTCCAAATTAGGAAAAAAGAATCCCATAAGAAATTCTGACATGCCTAATAAGGTCATATCCCAAGGGATCCAGAATAGTACCCGACACCAATTTATCTTCCTCATAAGTGTGGGTTATTCCTAGCCCATGGCAAGATGTGTCCTTGAGAGGCAAGCGGAACTTGCTTTCCTAGCACAGTTTGCCTCATTCCACTTCCCTCCTCAGCCTCTACTTGTCTCTAGAAATAGTCGGTGCTCACCTTGGGCCAAATACAGAACAGCCCTGGCCACCTTCAGTCGCCGCTCCCTACTGACCACTTCCAGCCGGTCCAGAAGTCCCATCACATAGGTCTTTTGGGCATCTTCTTCCAATTCCAGCCATTCCTTCCCTTGCACTGGGAATAAAAGACCATATACATACAGTATTGGCTATTGCCAACCCTTCTCAGAAAGGCTCCTGATAGCACCTCTGATCTCAGCCCCTAACAATTCTTTTTTTTTTAATTATACATGGATACAATGTCTTTATTTCATTTATTTATTTTTATGTGATGCTGAGGATCAAACCCAGGGTCTCACACATGAGAGACACATGCTCTACCACTGAGCTACAACCTCAGACCCCCTAACAAATATTTTTTTCCAAAAGTTTTCCTAATTTGTTATGTTTTGTAGTGCTGGGAAAACAAACAAACAAACAAACCCAGGGCCTTACATGTGCTAGGCAAGTGCTCTACCTACAAGCTATATCCCCAGCCCAAAGTTTTTCTTATTTAGCTAAGAAAGAAAAAGGAACAGGAAAAGGACCCAAAATGTTCTGTGCTGAACCCATTCTGTAGCCTCATCGTCAAAATTTTCTCAGTCTTACACATACACAGAGCCTATTCTGTCCTATTTTTCTGCCTTTCTCAAGGAGTTCCTGCTATCTCCATCCATACCTAACTCCTAATCATCCTTAAAGGCCCGAAACAAGATGACCTCTTTTACACTAATGCTCCAGTCAAAGACTCTTTTTTATTTTTCTATGACATTTAGTATTTTTCTCTTGGACTCAACTAGTTTTGTATACACTTTCCCATTGCTATAAACCATAACTTCTTTGTAGAAGTGGAAAATTTATCTTCTCCCGGATTCCTGCATCTAATACAACACATACTCACCACACATTTGTTGAATTGAAAATTGAATTGCCTTTTACCAAGTAAGAAAATGGAGATGTGAAGATACCATAGTGTGGGCACAAAAAATTGCTATTGAGAGTGGGGCAGAGTTAGAGGCAGAGGTTAAACATTAATGTCAAAGACTAAAGTAGGCATGAGGTTCCATCAGGCAAAAGGGCACTAGTCCAGCCTTGCCTTACCACCCTCTGTTCTCTTGGACCCTTATACCAGGGAAAGAAGCCCAGCTCAAGATTCTCTCGCTTCTACCCCATTACCTCTTTATTTGAGATATAGAGAATCCTGTATCCCACGTGCAAGAGGGAAGGGTATATGGTCATGGGGGAGGAAGCTGAAGAGTTATATTTTGCTATAGCCTTTTAATAGATCAGACTGGGATATCATGGAGGGAAAAAATCATGTCTCTATGAGTATGGGTCTGGGATCACCTTGAGTCTTGAAGTCTTCTTCAAAGCATCTCCTGTTAGTGGTGAATTCCAGGTTCTCAGTGTAGCTATACAATTCTGTAGCAGGAAAGACAGAACAGGGTCACATTTGGGAGACCCTAAAGAAAGGGACTGAGGCCAGGCGCAGTGGTGCATGTCTATAATCCCAGTGACTGGGAAGACTGAGGTAGGAGGATCGCAAGTTTGAAGCCAGCTTCAGCAACTCAGAAAGGTCTTAAGCAACTTAGTGAGACCCTTTCCCAAATTAAAAAAAAGGGGGGGGGGCTGGGGATGTGGCCCAGTGGTTGAGCATTCCTGGGTCCAATCCCCAGTACAAAAAAAAAAAAAAAAAAAAAAGCGGGAGGGCAAGGTGGAGAGGGTGGCATGAAAGAGCTGAACTTCCAACACATTCCTGTGTCCAATTCAATTCAGAGCCAGCTTCCTCCCTTTCAGAGCAGTTAAAAATAGCCACTTGTGTCCCTGGGTGATTAAACCATCAAACCTGTCCTCCTCCTGCCAGCTGGCTGCTGCAGCAGAGAAGGCAGCCTTCGACATTTGGTGAGGACCAGGAGGAGGATTGGAGCACAGAAGGTTTAAAGTCATCCCTCCTGTTTCTTAGGGCTGTCACCCATTCTACTTTGTCAACTCAGAATGGAACTATCCTATCTCTACAGAAAAGAAAGGCAATACAACTCCTGAAATTTAGTGGCAAGATCCTTGTGTTGTTCAGGAAGCCAGCACAAGGACTGAAAAAAATACCTGCTGATTGCTCTTCAGGGTTGGAGGCAGTTCACTCTCCCTGCTGTGTTTCCTTGAAAGGTATAAAAGTTTAGGTTTCTGTCCATAGCCACCTGGGCAGCAAACCATGTAGAAAGCAGTTATGGTTGCAAAAGGGCTGATTATGCTCAGGAAAACCTAATTTAACTAACAGTAGTCTCTAATATAAAATACAGAAAGCTTGAGAATAAAAATGTTCATTCCTATAAATACACAAATTCTAGAACATTCTACCTGTACCCTTGTCTTATAGAAGATAAAAAACTGAAATTTTAAAAATCAATAGGTGATTAACAAGAGTTCCTTAAAATCTCTATTCCCCACTCCCCTGTCAGAGATAATTACAAAAAAGAGAAATTCCTTTATATTTCAGTCAGCTGTCTAATAAGAAACCCCTTGTCAGAGCTTCTGAGTCCCAAGTTCCAGAATCTGGGAGTGACCAGAAGTAAATCTCATCTCTGAATCTTAAATAGTTTAGTCATTAGTGGAGAATGTGGATATTATATATCTTATATATTTTTTGAACCAGGGTCTCACTAAGTTGCTCAGGCTGGTCTTGAACCTCTGGGCTCAAATGGTCCCCCTGCCTCAGCTTTCCAAGTAGTTGGGACTACAGGCATGTGTAGGCAGGCAAAGATTTCACTGTGACTTACTTTTTTTCTTTCTTTCTTTTTTTTTTTTTGCGGTGCTGGGGATTGAATTTACACAAGTTCTCTACCATTGAGCTACACCCCAGCCACTATTTTTTTTATGAGTAGAGCATTACAAGCCCAGTCAGAAATGTGAACAAGGCTTGTCCATGGCCATACCACCCTGAATATGCCCAATTTCATTTGATCTTGGAAGCTAAGGAGAATTGGACTTGGTTAGTACTTGAATAGGAGAAAAATAAGCAAAAGCTCTTAGGTACTGGGCTTTGATTTTTAAAGTTCTTATTTTTTAAGTTTTAGATCTCAAGATTTCATATACAGATAAGTAAAAACACATTTAAGACACCTGTGTATCTTCTACCCAGATTAAACAAATGTTAATTTGCTATATTTGCTTCAGACTGTTCCCCAGTCTTTTATTCCCTTCTCTAGAAGTAATCACTATAATAAAATTGGTGTGTGGGCTGGGGATTTGGCTCAAGTGGTAGCGTGCTTGCCTGGCATGCGTGCGGCCTGGGTTCGATCCTCAGCACCACATACCAACAAAGATGTTGTGTCCGCCGAGAACTAAAAAATAAATATTAAAAATTCTCTCTCTCTCTCTCCTCTCTCACTCTCTCTTTAAAAAAAAATTGGTGTGTATCCTTCACATGTATACTTTTTAAAAAAAAATTTTTAGATGTTGATAGACGTTCATTTTATTTATTTATATGCGGTGCTGAGAACTGAACCCAGTGCACACACATGCCAGGCAGGTGCACTGCTGCTGAGCCACAGCCACAGCCCCTCACATCTCCACTTTTACTACACATGTGTATATCTGTAAACATCATATGATATTGTTTTGTTTGAAAAGATTTTATCTAGTGGCACACACCTGTAATCCCAGTAACTCAAGAGGTTGAGGCAGGAGGATAGTAAGTTTGAGTCCAGCCTAGGCAATTTCATGAGACCTTGACTCAAAATAAAAAATAAAAAAGGTTGGGGATGGAGCTCAGTGGTAGAGTACTCCTGAGTTCAAACCCAAGTACAAAAATGTTTTTATCTAAAACAGTATCATATTGTATAAATTGTGCTGTCACTGCTTTCCACCAACTTTTGTTTTTAGCATTTATTGATATAGAAGCATGTTGATACAGATCAACTATATTAATGGCTACAGTGTAGACTGCTGCCCATGCTGAACTAAAGTCACTTGTGTGAATTTGGGGTGATGCAAAATACCACACAGACACAGAATACCTTTTATAAGCTTCAGGACGGCTTTCCCTGGCTCCCGGCCTCAGGCTCCCCAAAAAGGGGGGCAAGAGAAGAGGCTGATGAGAGAGAGAGAGCAGTTTTGAAGTGGGCTTTTATTTGAGAGGAAGCTGTTTCTTAGGACATTCTATCCTAAGAAGGCAGAAGGGGTAGGATTACGAAGGAACAGGTGAGGGTAACTTAACCCCACGAGGTAACGCCTACTCCTGAGCAGAGGTAAAACCCAAGTTATTGTGGGGTGCAATAATTGTTTAGTATCTCTTGCTCAGGACTTAAGGGTATTTATTTCCAGAGCAGCTCCTGACAAGTAGACTATAACACTGATATACTATAGTTTATCCATTCCCCTACTGATGGGTATTTTAGATTGATTTAAATTTTTCAGAATTATAAACAAGACTGTAATAAACATCTTTGTACATTTTTTTGTGCCCAAGTGTAAGGTTCTTTAGAATATATATCTAATATATCTAATAGAATTACTGGGTCATAATAGATTTTATATTTTCAATTTTATTAGATATGACTTGTATGCAGCTGTAAACAACACATTATATTGTTCTGTTTGAAAATATTTTATCTAAGTAAGCATGGTGGTACATGCCTGTAATCCCATTGGTTCAGAAGGCTGGGGCAGGAGGATAATAAGTTCAAGTCCAATTGCCTTCCAACTTTATATTTAGCTTCCCCATACTGCTATACGTAGCAGTGCAGAAAAATGCTCATTTCTTTGCATCCTCACCAACCTTAGGCTTTTAAGTTTTGCAATATGATTACTGTGAAGTTATATCTCATTATTTTGCCTTTCCCCATTTACTAATAAAGCTGAACATCTTTTCATATGTTTGTTTATTTTTGTGGTGCTGGGGAGTGACTGCATGCTAGGAAAACATTGAATTACACCCCAGATACTCATATAATTACTGACCAGTTTTCTCTTCTATGAATTCATATTCATATTCTTTGTTCACTTCTACTGGGTTGTTCATCAGTTCTTTGGCCATCCCTCTCTCTCTAATATACATACATACATATAAACATACATATTCTGAATTTGAATCCATTGTTCATTATTAAGCTTAGTTCTCTATTTCTCTGTCACTCATGACAAAATTTATTCTCTGTGCTTATTCACAGAAACTTCTTTTAAAATGTTTGTCTTTTTACTCTGAAAAAGTATGTTTCAAGTCTCACTTCCATGTGACAGAATATTTAACTTCTGTACCATCTTCACTGAAGCTCGTTTATTAATAACTAACATTCATAACATGTGTAACACTGAGGCTCTTAATGTGAGGTCACGTTTACCCTAAGCTAAAAATCTAGACAGAGATGCAGCCCAAAGTGAAAGAAGAATGGGATCACTTAACTCTAACTCACAAACATTCAAAGGCAGAGCTCTGCTATGATGGATGCAGGTGACATGGCTAGTCTTGCTCAGCTGGCCAGTTGTCTATAGAGTTTTCTTTAGACATTGCTGAGATTTTCATGAGGGGCAGGTATTAATGGAAGGGAGAAAGATGGAGGTAAGAGAAGATTAAGAGAAAGAGAGCGAGATTAAGGGATAAAGAGAGGGTAGCAGAAAGAATGGGCATGCAAAGACATGAAGAGAGAGAAGTTGATGGGAAGAAGGTGGAGAAAAAACTGATTTGAAAATGTACCAAAACAAATAAATAAGGGTGAGCAGAAAGAACACTATAGCCAAAGAGAATTCACAAAAGACAATATGAAAACAAACACAGAGATAATTACCACTAGAGAATGGAGAGGAAAAGCAATGTGGAGAAGAGCCTTTGTTCAACAGCCACTTGCTGAGACCAGAGAAACTGCCAGAGATCACAGGCACCTTCCTCTCCTCCTGGTTATTGTTCCACTTCCTAGTGACCCATATATTTCATACCTGACAACTCTGCTGCATGCCCATCTGCATCTCCATATTCAAACTCCAGAGTGGGGCAGTCCACAGAACCCTGTAATGGAAAATTTTTTCTGGTAACTAAGGTAACTTGGGGAAAGGATTTGCAAAGGGAAATTTATACCTTCATTTCACCTTCTTCCCCTGTTGGAGGCCAAGGTTAGATCAGGGAATCAATTACAAAGTCCATTTTGGCCCTTTCACCTGAGAAGTTCATTTTTCTAAGCTAAAACTTGAGGCTTGGTATAAAAAGGGATGAGGGTTCCTACATAAAAATCAGAAAGTGGTAAAGGACATGATTTGTTAGCAGAAATGAAAGCTACAACCCATACCCTTATCTAATCTACATAAACATGGACCAGAGGGGCATCTAACTGATACCTTAAAAAATGAGATGGACAACTTATTAGAGAACAAGAAATGGGTCCTAGCCTTATTTCTGTCATTAACCCCCTGTATGATTTGGGGCATGTCTCATACTGTGGATCACAGGTCCTCATTTACAAAGAGTTTTTTCAGCCCTAATATTCCACAACTTAAGGTTGTCAAATGGGGTACCATTTCCACTCCAAGTTGAATTAAAGGCTTAATTTCCTATGATGTTGCATATATAACCATATTAAAAATACTTTTAATATAATCCTACCACTTTAACATTGAGGGTATTTTCTTTAAGTATACTTTTACACAACTTTAAAATTTTGAATTTTAGCTGTCACAAACTATGCGATCATGGGCAAGTTAATCTCTCTGTGCCTCAGTGTGGTATAAAAAAATATATTTCATCTTTGCCCTTGGTTCTTGGCACAGAGCTCCTAATAACTTTAGAACTTCTTGATAGGACTGTCTGTTATTCATAATGAGCCCCTGTCAACCATATCAGAAATTATGCTAATGAGGTGATTCATGGAGGATCCTTAGATAGTTTCAAGGCAGGAATTGGCCCTGCCAGAAAAACCAATGTGTGTTTTGAAGATATAACTTGGCACCACCCCACCTGAGTTGTGGTGACTATAGACTGATTTCAGTCACATGATCAATGGTTTAATCATGCCTAAGAAATGAAACTCCATATGAAAACCATGAAACAACTACTTGGGTGACTTTTGGGTTGGTGAACAAATAAATGTGCTAGGAGTATGGCTCTCTAATAGAGGGCATAGATGCTCCATTCTACTTTAGGCTCATACCTTTCATTTGGCTGTTTCTAAGTTGTATCTTTTACTAAAAATTTGTAATCATAAGTATATGCATTCCTGAGTTCTATCGTTATTCTACCCACTGGGGCTGGTATCTAAAGTGAGATTGAGAACTTAACATGTAGGGTATGAGATAACTCTAGGTAGTATCAGAATTGAATTGAAATGTAAAATATCCAGGTTTGTCAGGGAATTGTTGGAAATTGATGTGCTCAGTTTTCTAATCTGTAAAATGAGAATAATAGGACTTACTTCACAGAGTTGACATAAGGACTAAATGAGTTATTAGGAAAGGCACTTAGTATAACACCTAGCATTTGGCAGCACAATGTGGGTGGTTACTCTACTTATAATTTTAATATTTTATTTTAAGAGCATTCTTCTCATATTATTATGACAATTACTTTAAATAGTTACATACATGGATGGGTATCTATTGGTTTACTTAATCAATTCTCCAATTTTGAACATAAAGTTATAATACTCTTACAATTTTTTTTAATACTTGGGATCTTTCCTAAGATTCTTATAAATTCTTATAATTCTTATAAAGGGAATTTTCAACTCTTATGGATATTTTTGTGATTGTCTGTATACCACAAGATGTTTACTTACACTGCCAACAAAGCAAATCATGTAATCATGTTTAACTCTACTATAACAAAATTTCCAAGTTTTTTATTATGGGCACAATATATATGTAATATCTTTATTTTATTTATTTATTTTTATGTGGTGCTGAGGATCAAACCCATTGCCTCACGCATGTGAGGCAAGTGCTCAACCATAAGCTACAACCCACAATATTTTATTCTTATTCTGGTAAGGAGAAACTTAAAAAGCTTAATAATCCAAAAATGGGAAGAACACAACCTCAGAATAAAGTGGTTTCATTAAAAACAGTGTTTTCAGAAAATAATAAATATAATTTATATATTGTGCTAACATACAAGAACTGGAATAAAAATTTACCCTTACTATATGAGATGAACTGATGTTTTCTATTATCCTATTCCTCAAAAAAATAAAAAAATAAAAAAGTTGGTCCCATTTATAGGTTGCCCCCTACAGTTTGAAAACCACTGTTTTAAAATTTTAAATTGCATACATCCTTTGAATTCAATATAGAGAGGTTAAATTTTAGAAAAACTCACTTTGTTGCCCTTAATTTTCCCACACAACATTAAAAACTTTGTCAAGGACCTTAGGAACCAATAAACAAGAAGATCTGGCTAAAAGAAGTGTAAGAGTGAAATCTTTTTCTTTTTTCCTTCCTTTCTTACCTCTTCTCTTCATGGTACTGGGGATGGGTGGGGGTAAAACCTATTATGAATCTTCTTTTTACAGCAGGGGGTTGTTTACAGGGGTTTGAACTCAGGGACACTCAACTACTGAGCCACATCCCCAGCCCTATTTTGTATTTTATTCAGAGACAGGATCTCACTGAGTTGCTTGGCGCCTTGCTTTTGCTGAGTCTGGCTTTGAACTTGAAATCCTCCAGTCTCAGCCTTCCAAGCCACTGGGATTACAGGCATGCACCACTGAACCCAGCTATGAATCTTCTTATTAAGCAAATAATTATTCTCTAACTTCCTTTTTTAGTTCATGAGATGTTCATGTACCTTTAAGGCTTTGGAAGAGGGTAGGTCAACAGTGCCCTCTGTACCAACAGTAATTCTCTTCTAGTAATTATCTACAAGCCCTAGAGAAAAAAGAAAATAATTTCCTCTAAGGATTGTCTTCCACAGGACAGCAAAGAGAAGGAAAAAAAAAAAAAGAGAGAGAGAGAGCAGATCTGGCTTCTGGGTATTGTAGTGACAGGGGATGTACTGACAGGTACATCCTGCTGCAGTGCAAGGTGGAGGAAAGCTAATCTTTCCAGCTAGGCTTTTGGCAGGCATTGAACCCAGATAGAGATGATCACTGCAGTTGTTCATTTCCAGGCATGAAGAATACAGCTGCAGACAATAAGCAGGTAATCTGTAGTGCAAGTGGAAAGCTCTGAGTCTCCAGACACCGAGCTCACTGGCAAAAGCAAAGTACTATCAGAGCCTTTTCCTGAAGGACAACTTGATAGTTGGAACATGCCTCCTACTTCAGAAGAGATTAGGGGTAGGGAGTGTTTTTGAATTCTCTCATAGACTATATCACTCTAAAATTATTTTATTTGCTGATTGTCAGCCTCCTGCCCCCACTTTCTAGTTAACTGCACAAGGGCAAAGACCTTTCTTGTTCCCTGATGTATCCCTGGAAACTAAAACAGTGCCTGACATATCAAAAGGCCTCAATAACTTTGTGAGACTGAGAACTTAACATGTAGGTTCTGAATTAACAATGTATTGCTGAATTAATAAATAATTCATCCCCTACCATTTTTTTTTTTTTTAGCAATTTTGCAGGGGAAGGAAGCATACCAGATCCCTCAGGAGGGAGATGATGTAGATATGATCCAGAAGACAAAAGGGCTGAGCTCTTGCTTATATGAGATGGTGACTTTGGGCCGGTCTTTTCACCTCCTCTATCTTTTAAAAAGCAAGGGTTGGAAGTTTAAGTGGTAGAGCACATACTTAGCATTTTCTAGGCGCTGGGGAGGGAGGGGAAAAATAATGAAAAGGAAGATAACAATTCCTATGTGGCTTGTGTCTGATTAGGAAGCATACCTGAAATCACTTGGGAAGCTGTGAAATACTATCCAGTGATAAACTGTGGACTGGAACACCAAGACCTAGCTTTTAGTGCCAGCTCTGATGATGATGTTGATGATGATGATGATAGTAATATAGTTAAGAGCTACTATGTTACTGACCAATTAATTACATGAATTGTGTGAACATTTTAGATTCAATCATCTCATTTTGACTTTATCACAATCTTCTGCGGTAGGGAGCTAACCCCATTTCACAGATGAAGAAACTGGAGCTCAGAGAGGTTTGGTAATTTACCAAAAGCCACATAGACAGCAAAAGGTAGTGTGGGATTCAAAACCTGGTTTGACCAACCAAGAAGCTTGGTGTTCTTAGCCACTCACTATGCCAGATGTCTGATCTTGGACAAGTTAGTTCTGTCTCTTTTACTCTGTAAATGAAAGGGATAGACCAGTTGATACCGAAAGATTCTTCCACCTCTGACAGTTTCTGATCTATTCTCCTGATCCCTGCTCAGATCCAATTCTACTCTTGGATAGTTGATGAAAACTGGCTGGGTGAGGGTGTGGAGGAGTGATAATAATTCAGTCCTTTCGTCGTCCTAGTTAGGATTTCTTTTTTAGAAGAGGAGGAAGAGACCCAAATATTCATACTCCTAGCGGTATCTAGTTCCATTCAAACAGCCCCAACCTGAATCCTGTCTCATTTAACCCTTACGGGCAGGGGCCCGATGTCCTCAAGTGCTCCCCACACCCAGCGGGGTGGGTGGTGGCAGGAGACCCGCGGCCAATGTAGACCATCCTGGGAGCCCATCGCAGGTACCCCGGAGTGGGAAAGGGGCCACGCACTCGTTGACCTTCCCTCCCGCAGCCAGCTATGGCCTCCCACCCCTGAGTTTGGCCCCTTAACCTCTCTGAGTCTTTCCCTCCCCTGTAAAACCGGATCCGAATTCTTGCTTCCTGGGACGAACAAGTGAGATTAATATTTGAAAAGTATCTGGTACGCTCACTGCCGCGCTGCGTCTTGGTGCCAGAGGGGGCAGGGGAGGCCAGAGGGCTTGGGGCAAGCCCCACAGCCAGACGTGCGAAGGGTCGCGCTGCAAAACCAAGTCCCGCTGCGGTGGACCCTGCAGGCACCGGCTCCAGGAGGGCCGCCCGCGAGCGCCGGGGGCTCCCGGGCCGAGGCTGAATCACCTCAGCCGCCGCTTCCCGCCTTCAGGCGTCTCACAGCCCCAACCAAGGTTCTCCGAACTCCTCACCTCCGACTCCCGCCGCTGGCTGCGGAACGCCTCCCGGCCCTTGGGTGCCGCCGGCTTCCCTTTGCCGCCGCCGTTGCCATTGCCATTGGTGGGCGGTCCCCCGGCCCCGGGCGCCGCAGGGTCCTCCATGCCGCAGGTCAGCGGCGCGCCTCAGCGATCTCTGCCCGGGGCGACCCGGCCGCCGCGCGCCCCGAGCCGGGCCCTGCCTCTCCGCCACTATTGGCTGTGACCTCTCCCAGAGGCCCCACCCCGCTGCGCGATTGGCTGCTGGGCCGGTCGGAGCGGGACTTGGAGGAGGTGGGGGCTCTTTCAAGGAATATTTTTCTCCCTACCCCCCCTTTTCTTTTCTTTCGTTTTTTCTTTTTTTTCTTGCTTTTTAATTCCTGCAGCGTTCCTGGTGCCTCGACACTCTTAGGTGGCTCCCTGCTCCACCTCCCTCCCTCCACGGGTCCTTGATCTTAAGGCGGTTTACGTCTTCGCTTCTCAATGGGTGTCTCTCAGCGCTCTCCCCTTCCAAACAGACATTTTCCGGGAGCTCTAGTCACCGCTCCCTGCCCCACTGCGTCTGCATTTCCCTATTATCACACCCCAGATCCCCAAATCCTGGCTGCTGCATACGTCCCATATTCCGCTTAGCCGAAGGGGAAGGTTGGCACCGCCGGGTGGAAGAACTCGCTCTCTAGGGAAGCTTTCTGAAGAGAACGCATCCCTCCCAGAGTGAAGGCTGGCTAGGGGACTGAGGGTTCAGAGTAGGATTGGTGCTTTGAGGGCTGCTCCTGGTCATCTTCCCTTCTCTGCTGTACGGGCACCTTACTCATAGTGTGAATAGACAACAAGCCCTTCTTCCTTTCCTTCCTTTTCTTATAAGATCCTTCCTAGGGCTCAGAGTTACTAGGGACAATTCAAGGTTGTGTGGTTTTTCATCATTTATCCAAAAAGCAGCTTGTGGCAAATATTTTTGGCAGCTCTGACTTGGTAATGGACTCCAAACAAGCACACTGAAGGGAATGGGTGGAACCAGACCACTATCCACAGCCCAGTTCCTGTAGGAAAGGATTTGGGGACTTTTTGAACTGTGCTTAATGCCAGGCAGGCATTACACTAGGCACTTTACAGGTATCAGTCATGCCTCTGACAGGTTATGCTCACGAATCAATTATTATTGATGAGGAAACAAGTACTCACAGAGTACTCCTTGCGGGCAGTTCCCAATGTATCATATTGTATCTTGTCTGTGTCCTGCCTATGTTGATCTCTGAAGGAAACTTTTGTTTTCTTGGTTGACTTCGGTTATTCCTTAAACATTCTAGTTATCACCCCCTTCTTTTTCAGAAAGCCTTCTTTTTGACACTCCTCTTTGCCTTGATACAAATCTTAGCATTTCCCAAAGGAATTATTCCCCTTTTCCATATCTTAGGGATAACTCCAACCCTTTCTTGCCATCTCTCTCCCTCATTCTTCCCTTTGCCAGTTGGTAGATGACAGATCACCGCAGGCATGTGAAAACACCGCTTGGAGATTTCTGGATTCCTTTCTATGATCCCCTACATCTCCTTACTGACCTCATCCATCTTCCCATTACTCTCCCATTCCCAAGACTGCCCCAACGTGAATATAAACTTCTTGTGAGTAGGGCCAAGTTTCATTCATTTTTGTATACTTCATTTCTGTAGGTTTAACACAGGATTTCACCACCTCTGTCCTATTGACATTTGGGGCTGAAAAAAAAATTATAAGAGATTGTCCCATGCATTGTAGGATTCATGGCCTCCCCTCAGTAGATGCCAACAGCATTCTCTGTGACAACCAAAATTGCCTCAAGATATTGCAGATGTCCTGGGTAGTGAAATGGCCTATTGAGGTCTCCTAGTTTTCAGAATTGAGCTGATGTGAATTTCCAAGAAAGTCATTGGCTCAAGGCCTAAATTATTTAATTTTGAAATCTTTTCAGAGAATAATTTTTAAACTCTTAAAAATTTATACTCTGCATTAAAATTCACAACCCACGCCTAGCTCATCACTGCTTTAATTTGATAAACCTGCCACAGCACAGCCCATTGAGTTTCTTACTAAAAAAGAATTCATTATCTACTGTTCTTTCTCCCAATATTTCTCCTAAGCAGTCATACCTCCAGGACAGATAGTCCCAGAACTTTATATTCTTTTGAGAGCCTACTAAATCAGTAGTATCCCCACCAGAGGCAGCAATCTCTACCAGTGGTCAGTTTTGAGGCTTTGCTCATTTTCCTGCCTATCCCTAGGGCAAAGAAATCTACTGGGAGCAGAAATGAGGATAGGCCTTCTATCTCCTCTGGCCTCTAGAGCCAGTTGCTGACCCTAAAGCTCCACCTGGCTTTACTTTCAGAGAAGGGATTTGAAAAATTGGTGCTGTGGAGATTGCAAAGGATGAACAGATATGACAGAACTTGTCATATATAGGAAGATATCCAGAAAAAAAACTAGAAGAAGTAACAAGAGTCCACAGATTAACTGAAAACTTGATACTATTGGCCACGGAATTGGCATACAAATTTTCTTTTAGCTTGTATTTCAATGAAAGAATGACAGTCATCAATACCACTGACCACAGAGATACCCACAAATATACCTGGGAGATAATTAGTCAGGTCTGGTCTACATGTCTTTTCATATTGCAAGGATGGCCACAGTGTTGGGTTATTTTAAAACCTACACTACCAGCTGGGGGCAGTAGTGCATGCCTGTGATCCAGGCAACTTGGGAAGCTGAGTCAAGATGGCCGATCACAAGTTCCAAGACCAGCCTCAGCAATTTATTAAGGCCCTAAGCAATTAAGTAAGACCCTGTCCTTAAATAGACTGAGGATGTAGCTTGGTGGTAAAGCACCTTTGGATTCAATCCCTAATACCAAAAGAACAACAACAAAAAATCCCCCAAACCCTACACTACCAATTTCCCTTGTCCTGAAACTCAGGCTGCTGTCAGAGGTTCAGAGGTATAGATTAGGTATAGTTACCAGTCACAAGGATCAAACATACCTTCTTCCCATTTAAGCGCTCTAATCCATGGAGTCAAATACTTGATTAAGTAGATAGCACTTGGCATTGAGACAACTTTAAATTGTCTTAAATAAGATGCAGGGTGATTTAAAGTACCTTGTTTTTTAGGGTATTAGGCAGCCAGGATAATACAGTAGAAAAAGGATAGAACACCCTCTTTTCTGCAGAAAGGGCATGTGTGGGTGTAATAATTCAACGGAGTCTGTAGGGCCCTAAAATGAGAAAGGGAATTAATGTTTATGCACTAAGCAGTATGTGCCAGGTTTCGTAAGCAGTACTTTTTACACAACAGGTCATTAAATCTTTATCCTAAGAGATATGCATTATGTATTTTACAGGCAAGAAAACAAGAGCTTTGATTGGGTATATTATTTGGCCAACTTACACAACCTGTAAATGGCAGAGCTGGAATTCAAACCCAAATTAATCTGATTCAAAGTCCAAGCTCCTCTCCACAATACTGTGAGGTAAAGAAACTTGCCCAGCAGTGGGCAGCCAGGCTGACCCTGTGAGTCTGAAACTAAGACCCAAATACCCATTCTTCACAAAGGAGGTGTCAAGCCCTGCTGGAAGGGAACAAATCCTGCCAGTTGACTCACAGGCCTCATTACATGCTGCTAGCAGCATTCTCCTCTTAACTGGAATGGCACAAGCTTTGAGCCACTACCAACTGCCCCAAATATTTTAACCCAATGGCCCTTATTTTAAATAAATGGAAGTCAAAGAGGCAGAAGATTCTGATAGGGAGGAAAACACCTTGCATATAGTACATAGAACTAGTTTAGGTTGTCAATTAAAGGAGATGGCTACCCTGGTAGTTGGGAAAAATCAGGTGAATGGATTCATCCTCCAGGTTACCTGGGTTAGAATAAAACCTCCATGGGCTGGGGATGTGGCTCAAGCGGTAATGCGCTCGCTTGGCATGCGCGGTGGTGCTGGGTTCGATCCTCAGCACCACATAAAAATAAAATAAAGATGTTGTGTCTACCGAAAAAACTAAAAAAATAAATATTAAAAAGTTCTTTTTAAAAAAAAAAACAAAAAAATCCTCCATGATTCATTTTGCTCTTCCTTTTGGCTGGTTGTAACTAGGTCCTGAGTATCTGGATCCTTTGGTCCCAAACTGTGGGGATATTAACTTTCTGTACTCTCTAGTTAAAGGCAGGGCATAGAGGGCTTGAAGGACCTAGAACCATCCTTCAGTTTCTGTACCTTGATAAGACTATAGCCTCAATTCCCCAGGGTAGTGGTTCTGACAAGGCACCTTCTTTACAAACATAGCCAGGATGTGGTGGTGGGAGAGAGGAGAAGCTATTAGTGGAGGCCCAGCATGGAATAAGGGTTTCAAGGTATAATTAACTCTAACACACCAGTAGTAACGGCTTTGGTTTTTCACATCCTTGCCCTATAGCAGGCTTGTTAGCTCATTGCCCAGAGTCTTCATTTCTGAATTCCTAGTAAACAGAAGGAATCCTCTCAAGACAAGAATCCATTTTAAGAATATTTTATTTTGTCTTTTGAGATTACATAATCATTATTGCTGATCTAATACAATCACTTAGACATAAAGATTTCCAAGAGCTTCTCAGAAATGGCGATCCTTAGAAGTTTTTGTTCCTTTTAATAAGATGATAGTGAGAACTAGATGATTATTTTTTATATATGTATATATAGTTTAGGACTTGTCCACATATAATTTGCTGGTGTTGCCTATTTTCTTTCCATAATTTTCCTTTATTAAAAAAGCTTAATGCAACAATGCATTTTGATTCTTTTTAAACCATGACAAAGTTAGTTTTGAGATAACCACAGGAGCAGCAATTTCAGATCTGTTCAGATAAAAGCCAAGCAGCAAAAAAGCTTTGCAGGAGTGTGTGGCCACAGAGAGCCATGCTCACTTGGGAAGGTAGGATGGGGAGTTGGGAGGGCAGAGGGAAGGTAGACTAGATGCATTTTTTTCTCAGTGAGAAAAAAAGGAAATTGAATATTTCCATTAAGAAGGCAAAAAGACCTTGAAACTAGCATGAATTCATTGGAGATAAAGTGGTATGTATCCCCACAGGCCAGGGTCACATACAAAGAGATAATCGGCCTTCTTTCCCATGCCTCCTGATACCTAGGATGCATCTAAGACGAGAGGCTGGAGGAAAGAAGACATATTTGCTCTGATTCCAAGGGTAGAGGGAATAACAATCAGATTCCAACATTAATAATCAATCCAAATTGGAGGCCTGGGACTCCTTCTTTTTAATGGTTGATGAAACAGGGTCCCCAGAGAGAGAGGAAGGGAGGTCATCTGAAACTCAGAGGCAAATGGCTCACCATGGGCAGCAACACTG
The DNA here is from genome assembly GCF_052094955.1 of Ictidomys tridecemlineatus. Lineage (NCBI taxonomy): Eukaryota > Metazoa > Chordata > Mammalia > Rodentia > Sciuridae > Ictidomys > Ictidomys tridecemlineatus. The sequence continues at coordinate 207,064,407 of NC_135478.1, read as the reverse complement.
ACAACCTAACTTAGAAGCCCATGTGGCTCCTCTTCTATTTTGGAGTGAGTGTCTTCACTATCGTGAGGCAGAGTGTTAAAAGTACCAGCACATAGTAAGCTCCACAGAGAGCAAGGCTTTGCTGGGAAACAGCAGGTTATGATTTTTGGTCTAAGAACATAATAGGCAAGAGTCCAGATATGTCTAATGGAATCTGCTGGACATAGATGAGGTAAGATTTGAATCTTTTGGTAAAGAGATCCAATTAATACAACCATCAGAACTGGGCAGGCAAAAGAACTTAATAGTCTAGCAGAAGTTTCAGCATTTATAGTCTTCCTTATAAATTAGAATATAGTCACGTATGTGGCACTTTTCCAATAGTGCTAAGAAACGGCCTCTGAAGAACCAGACTCAATGGGCTGAGTCTATATTTTATTTAATGGTGCAAATAGCCATCTACCAAGTTATACCTCCGTATCTCCAGAAGAAAGGACATTTCCAGACTAGCTCTAAGGGTATATGTGAAGACCAGGGGAAGTTGAACAGGGTGGAGGTAGAGGGTGGTCAGGATTGGAAGGTTTTAGTAACTCTGGATGGTCTGGTATTTCCTTGAGTCACCTTGGTCTTGAGACTTTTGAGGCAGACCATCATAAGGAAAAAATGGGAAACAAACATGAAAGCATTAAATAGGGCTGGCTGAGGGAAGAGAGACTTATTTAATTCAAGATTCCTAGAGTCATTCCAGATTTCAATCCTTAGAACTAATGTGGTCCCAATGGAAACCTTTAAGTCAGCAAGTTAGCCTCTAAAAGGAATTCAGCTTTTGGGTGGGATATAAAATTCCATGTTGCTTGCATTACTAATATTTTTTATAATGCTGGAGTTACTCAAGAAATGAACTCTGAAACAGAAATCTTAAAAAGGTCAGAACACAAAAGATATGCCAGCTGAACAAAGACCACTGATCAAACTGTAGTTGGTTTTACCATGGCAATGGCCAAAGGGATAAATGAATGATGAGGTTCAAGCTAGTCAAACTAGCTTTGGTCATCTGGATACAGGTTATAGTGTCATCTCTACCCCTCAGCCAGTCAAGCTGCCAAGTCTTTTCTGGGAACAAACATACCTGCTTCTTAAGAGTGTCAAGTAGTGGGCCTAAAACACCTGTCCCATTTCGGAGGACTTAAACCTTTAAATCCCTGGGAAAGTATAGCCTTCCCTACTTGTTTCAGAAGTATTTTTAGATAATAACAAAAGTTTAAGCAAGCAGTGTTCCACAACAAGCCCTCCTTTTCTGAGACAGTGCCAATCTGAAGGGGTCTTCCTGGGAAAATATCCAGTAAAATGACAAGAAAACAAAACTATGAGTCCTGGTGGTACTGGCTCTCACTTCCTGAGTAGAGTTTGATGGGGTTGGAAAGATGGTTTAAAAAAAAAAAAAGTCTGACAAACATCAAGAGCTGTTGATGAGATCATGAAGGTATATCCCTCTTGGAACCAGAAAGCATCAAAATGGACATAAATATTCAAGAAGAAAGGAATGCTGGGTAAGGAAGGACACCCCAGTAGGCATAGTCACAGGCCCAGCTAAGTTCTTAATGCAGTTTGCCAAGGCCTTAACAATCCTTGCTGACTAGCCTTTTTATAGAGAAGGCAGTGATAGTCAAGGCTGGGAACTCAGGTCACGTTAATTCAGTGGCTCCCAAAGGCCTTACCTGGGGAAGGGCCAAAGCTAAGAAAGGCAGCTGCTAAAAATTTATTCCAGAAAACCCAGGGAACAGGAGGCCTGGAATCCCTGGACTAACTCCTGAGCCTGAACATGAGAAAAATGGCCATTGCTGAGGATTCAGAGTCAATGGGGAATGATGTGTATGATGCATTAGGAATGGGTCCCCCATTTCTTTCCTTCCTCAGTCTGTCCTCTGTAGCTCTCATGGCCCTCGGAGCAGTAACCACACTCTGGGCCAAGGCTACAGGCACAGGATTCTAGATTTTAATAAATAAATAACCTAACACACAGGGTGAGCACGGCGGGCAGCTGATTGAAGGAGCAGCTTGTAAGGTCTTTCTTGGATAGTAGTGGAGAAAAGGTGTGGAGTTCTATTCCTTATAATGTCTTCTGGCTTGAGTTACAGGCACTTAATACCTGGAGGGAAATAAAAAAGATAAGACTGATTTTATCAGGTAGTGGGGGATGACAGAACAAGAAGAGCCTACTTAAGGTGTAACAGGGAGGCAGGGGCTTTTCTGGAGAGTATGGTGAGTGTAGATGATTGTGTTTTTTCTTCACATCAGTGAAAAAAGAACAGTATTTCTTGGGGAAGGGAAACACTAATATATGCAGAAGATCTCAAAGAATCTCTTGCAGGTGACACTGAGGGAGTGGTGGGTTTATTCTGTGTTCATGCAGATGTATGTGGTAGGGGAAAAGAAGACCAATTCCAGAGCAGGAAATTCTTCACTACACAGGATTCCCTGGTTTCTGGGAAGCCCAAGCACCTGTAGTAATTAGGCTTGAAGGGCCCATTCTTGTTGAGTCCCAGATACTTGGCCTGTTCATCTGTCAGTTCTGTCAGGTGGGCATCAAAGGTGGGCAGGTGTAGGCTTGCCACGTACTCATCTGGAATAGACCACAGAAGCCCTGGTATGAGCATTCATGCCTCCTATCTGGCTGTCCTCCCTAAGTAGGGCCTGAAAAAGTTTAAGATACCTTCTAATTCCTGAAGCCAAGTGAAAAAAACTTAACTTTTGCTCACTGACCCTCAATTCTAAGGAAAGGCTGCTTTTTTTTTTAAGCCCAGTGCCTTTCAAAGTTGTAACATTTCTTCTTCTTTCAGCCTTCAACCTTTCCTTCTTCCCAGAGGGGTGAGAGAGATGAAAAAAGCAATAAGTCTTAGGGTCTAAAAGAAAAAAATGGGATAGTAGGAGGACTAAATAATGGGAGGCTATAACTTTAGTTCTGCCTTGGACTCTATTCTTTGGGTCACTCAAGGAGACTGGAAAGAAATAACTAAGAATACTATTAGACTGTTTGCTTTACTTTCAGTACTCTTCTGTATTATGAGTTTTGATTTATATTTTATTATCTGTACAATAAGTAAATATTCATAAATTATGAATAACACAACTTTATGTAATTTCTTAAGTATTTGGTCTTCTCAACTTTATTATATATTCAGTCAGAACATGAACTGCTGTATTTCCTTTATATTCTTTTAATTGTCTATTAAAGGGAAAATATCCAATTTGTAACAGGTGCTAAAACAAAACCAGAAGTTGATTATATTCTCTGATCTTTGCCTGAGGTATCTGTAAACACACTGGGTCAATTCAGGTGTTTAAGGCAGGCTTTTAAAAAATTTAGTAGAGTTTAATGTTACCTTTGTACCAAACACCCACATAACTACACTCCTACCAAGAACCACTCAGTCTCTTCCTTGATCTCAGGCAAGGGGGCTAGTTGTTGGAAGGTGTAGTATGAAAAGCAAGGGCTGTTTAGCAGCCTAGAATGGAATAAATCAGATGTCACATGGTGGAGATGATTCTCTTTTGGAGGGGGATATTTTTTAATCTCCGAGATTCTTACATACAAAATACTTTGAGAGATAAAAATCCTTAAAATTCACAGGTAGGTAACCTAAATCACAACAAAATGTCAAAACTCCGCTAGGGTAACCCATGTGGAAAATGGGATAAATCAACTGGGAGTGGAACCTAGGACTCCTAGCTACTACTTTATAAGATAAAGATTTTCCTACCCATAAGAAATTATTGCCCCAAGCTTCCTTTATTTAGCCTCTGACTCTGAACAAAAGTAAGATTGGGGAAAGAAAAGTATGTGCTTACCCATTTTCTTAGGCAACAGGTAGACATCCTGCTTATAGCGACCCTCAGGAGCATTGTAAAGCTCTATCAAGGCGAGAGCCTAGAAGAGTAGAGAGATGGATGCTGACGTGCCATTCACAGCCATCTACCCTGTATAGAGTGAAACCCAGCTGGTCTAAGGACCCTTTTCAGCCCACTGCTATTCTACTCTGGAGGTCTCACCTGAGTAGTAGCAGTGATTGAGAGCACAAATGTAGGCACTGTGGAGCAGCTTAGGTTCAGTAGACGGCCCTAGTGGTCAAAGGTAAAGACACAAAGGGGTTAGGAATGTCACTGGCTATTGAGGAGAGAGAGAAGAGAATGACTGCCATTTCCCAAACCCTTTCCTACTAACATTGATGGACAAAAAGCAGGTGTTCAATACATACAAGTTACTTGACATCTATTTTATTTTTTAAGTGTTTTAAAATTTTTATATAAAATATTTTTTTAAAGAGAGAATGAGAGAGGGGGAGAGAGAGAGAGAATTTTAATATTTATTTTTTAGTTATTGGTGGACACAACATCTTTGTTTTGTATGTGGTGCTAAGGATCGAACCCGGGCCGCACGCATGCCAGGTGAGCGTGCTACCGCTTGAGCCACATCCCCAGCCCCAAAATTTTTATATAAAATATTTTTAACTGGTACATAAAAACTAAAATTAGCTGGGCATAGTGGCATAGGCCTGTAATCCCAGCAGCTTGGGAAGCCGAGGCAGGGGGATCAAAAGTTCAAAGCCAGCCTCAGTGGTTAAGTGTCCCTGGGTTCAATCTCTGGTACAAGAACAAAACAAAAAACCCCTAAAATTGTACGTATTTATGGGATACCATGTGATGTTTAAATACACGTATCTATTATATAATGTTTAATTCAGGGTAAACACATCAATCACTTCAAACATTTTTCATTTCTTTATGGTGAAAACTTTCAAAATCCTTTCTTTTAAGCTGGGAGTGGTGGCACGTGCCTGTAACCCCAGCTGCTTAGGAGGCTGAGGTAGGAGAACTGCAAATTCAAAGCCAGCCTCAGCAACTCAGCAAGGCCCTAAGCAATTTCACATTTTTTTTTTTTTTTTTTTTAGGAAGAGTGAAAGAGAGAGAGCGAGTGAGAGAGAAAATTTTTTAATGTTTATTTTTTAGTTCTCGGTGGACACAACATCTTTGTTTGTATGTGGTGCTGAGGATCGAACCCGGGCCGCACGCATGCCAGGCGAGCGCGCTACTGCTTGAGCCACATCCCCAGCCTGGCCCTAAGCAATTTAACAAGACTCTGATACAAAATAATAACTAAAAAGGGCTGGGAATGTGGCTTAGTGGTTAGGCACCCCTGGGTTCAATCCCCAGTACAAAAAAAAAAAAATTTTTCTTCTAGCTTTTGAAATACACAGTACATAATTGTAATCTGTAGCCATCTTGCTGTGCAATAAAACACCTGAACTTTTTACTCCTATCTAACTATGACTTAGTACCCATTGACCAACCTTTCCACATCCCTCCCTCCCTGCTACTCTCCCCATCCTCTGGTAACCACCATACTATTCTTAACTTTTATGGGATCCATTTTTTTTAAACATTCCATGTGTGACTTCATGCAGTATTTGCCTTTCTGTGCCTAACTTATTTCACTTAACATATTGATTTCCAGTTCTATCCATATTGTCATAAATGATAGGATTTCATACTTTTTATGGCTGAATAGTATTGCACTGTTTATATGTACACATTCTTTGTTCATTTATCAGTTGATGAACACTTAGGTTGTTTCCATTTCCTGATCATTGTAAACAGTGCTGCAATAGAGTGCAGATGTCTCTTTGACAAACTTATTTCATTTGCTTTGGATATATACAAGTAGTGGGATTGCTGGATGATAGTTCTGTTTTTAGTTTTGAAGAACCTCCATACTGTTTTTCATAATGGTTGTACAAATTTACATTCTCATCAATAGTATTCAAGGGTTCCCTTTTCTCTACATCTTCACCAGGACTTGTTATCTTTTTGTCTTTTTTTTTTTTAAAAAAAAATATATATATAATGGTCATTCTTTTTTTTTTTTTTGGTACTGGGGATTAAACCCAGATGCACTTTAATACTGTACTACATTCCCAGTCCTTTTTATTTTTTATTTTGAGACAGGATCTCACTAAGTTGCTTAAGACTTTGCTAAATTGGTACTGACCTTGTGATCCTCCTGTCTCAGCCTCTTGAGTTGCTGGGATTACAGGTGTGTATCACTGCACTAGGCAATAATGGTCATTCTAAACTAGAGTGATGTGATATCTCATTATGGTTTAAAATTACATTTCCCTGGGCTGGATATGTGGCTCAGCAGTGGACCACTTGCCTAGTATGCACAAGACCCTGTGGTTCAATCTCTAGCACCACAAAAAAATAAAAAATTAAATTACATTTCCCTGATGATCACTGATATTGACCCTTTGTGTGTCTTTGAAGGTACTAACTAAATAATTTATGGAATTATGCAAAAAGGAGTAAGCACAGTCACATAATACTGCCAAGGAAGGGAATATTTCTCTTGGATTTTCCACACTCTATAGCAAAATACGCTCCTTCTGAGGAATGACATCCCTTTGAAAGACTGTCATAGACAATGATCTTGTCAGGTGGGGGTCTCTCCAGGTTGTGAAGAAAGATATCTATGAATTTAGGAAACTGATGATTTTTTGCTTCTTTCTCAGAATGGGTCTTATGAATTCAAGGGCAGCCTTGATTCTTTTTTTGGTGTGTTTGTGGTGCTAGTGATGGAACCCATGGCCTCATGCATGATGGACAAGTGCTCTACTATTGAGCTACATCCCCAGATCACAGCCTTGAATTTTAAGTGTGTAATTCAGGCAGAAGAGCTAGAACTGCCTCCATGCCACATTTCACTATTTCGTTTTCTAGGAAGCCTGACCATTCTTTTTGCTCAACAAAATAGCAAAAAACACCTGTGGTGCTTGATTTTGACAGCAAAATTATTAAATGGGACCTCCCAGGAAACTAAAAATAAGTTACCAGACAGTGGGCTATTAATGCCCATTTAACCAACCTGCCCATCCCTTATCCATACCCTTTATTATTTCCTTGTGAAGAAATAATCAGTCCTTGTATAAATGTCCTAAAGTATTTGAGAAGGTGAGATGAGCTATGAAAAGAAGAAGAGAATAGTAAGGATGCTCAAACTTAACTTTATGGAATTTATTTTCTTTAATATAAAAAATAAAACTAACTGAAAATTAAAACCCAAGGAAAGTAGTATTATCCTTGTTATTTTGGTGTTTTTCCCTAAAGAGAAAGCAATAAGAATAGGGGCTATCATAGCAATCAGGATTCCTATGACTGGGGAAGAGAAGCCTTCAGGAAAAGAAAGAAAACACTGACACGAGAGGGAAGGCTACATGGAATGAAACTCAAGAAGAAACCAGGAGGGGGAAATATGAAGAACCAATAAAGAGTTGAGTACCTACTAACATCTGGCTCAATTCATGGGAGTGGACACTCAAAAAAACAGATCAGCAAAGACTTAGCTTTTCCAGAGCCTACCCAAGATAGTCTGAGTTAGTCAGGAATACCTACTTTGTGCTTTCTGATTATATCATCCCACAAATGCCATTATCTCTTTGTAAGCATCACTCAAAGAGATTCTGTTCTGTTAATTCCTTCCACAGTAATAGTTATTATGTGACTCAATGTGGAGAGTGACATGGAGAGACAGGATAATTGGTGAAAAGTGGGGAACTAAAATAGTTTCTTAATTGTTGAATGAAAAGATCTTTCATAATTCGAAGAAAAATCTCTTGGTAAAGTAGTTAAACTTGTGTTTAAGAGAAGGGGTTGAAAAAGATAAGGGAACTTGAGGAGGAAAGGACCAGGGTACTGGAGTCTCCCCTGACAGCGGGGAGTATCTCTGCCAGCCTCAGTCTTACCTCTGCCAGCAGTACTATCCTCTTGCCATCAGGCCATATCACATGGTCAACTTGGGATCTCACTCGTTCCCAGGTCAGTTCTGGTGTCCGCAGACTTGCCTAGAACACATACAGCAAGAGCATCATTAGCCATGGCAAGTCCCATGTTGGGGACAGAAAGAGGTTGAAGGAAACCATTTCAAATAGCAAGTTGAAAAGAGCAACCAACATGCCACATGGAGAATACCTGTCCTGGGTTGGTTAGGACTGTTCCATTTCAGGGAATTTAATCTTAGGCCCAGCCAGGGAGAGATCACTCAGGATGTCATTCCACAACACATATTGTACGCCCACTCTGCTGAGCACAGTAAAAGGTGCTATGGGAAATACAAAAGAAACCAAAGGCATGGCTTCTGCCTTCAAAAAGCTTGCACTTTAGTTGGGGACACAAAACAATACATATGTGAGAGGAAAATACTTACAAAGCAACATGCAAACTAGTGCAAACTAATATAGTGCAAACTGAATACATAAGTGCTGAGAGACACAGACAAAAAGTAGGATAAGAGCTGAGTGGGATTAGCTAGAGAAGGCTGAATGTCCTAGACACAGCATGCTGGGGCCAAGGTTCTACCCTCATGTCCCAATGTCCCAAGTTCCACCTTATTAATGATGGTGGTTTACCCTAAAGTTACAGAAGCTTTGTGACCTAAGTGCAAATGTGAGGTAGGCTTTAAAGAAATGCTTATGATAGAGTAAAGCTCCCAATGGCTCACCCTCCTTCCATTTCTGTATATTGTATATTCAGAGAACAAGAGAAAAAATGTTAAGTTTATTAACAGCAGCAAGTAACAGTCTCAGGGTGAACACTTAAGACAACTGCTTCCTTCTTTCAATGGGCAATGCCTAAAATAGAAAGGCAGTTCATATTTTAAAACTACTATTGGTTCACTTGATAAAAATGAAAATTTCTGCCAAATACTAAGTTTCCAAAGAGAAATACTTTAAGTTATACACTGATCATTATATTAAGCACATATCATATTTTAAGTATTGTAGTAAAGGACACAAATATAGGTAAGGTTGGATTCCTTTACTAGAATGCAAATGATTTATAGACAGGGACAATATCTTCTTTTCATTTCTATACCTCTAAGTTCCATCTAAACATACAATGGGGTGCTCAATTAATGTTTGGAAATTCACAGGTCCTCGCCCTGAAGAAGTACCAATCTAGTGGGAAAACAGACATAATTATATTTCAGTGTATTCAGAACCATATTCATGGACTGAGGCATTTCTTTATTAGGTAGATGGGAAACAAATGAATGCCCAAGAATGTTCAATCTAGCATTATTTAATAATAGAAAAAAATAATCAACAAAGCAATGGCTAAGCAAAGTTCTATACAATGGACTATTATTCAAGTCTTTTAAAAAAAAGTAGGGGCTTTGGGATGTAGCTCAGGTGTAGAGCACGGGCCTGGTGACTCTAGAGGCTGTGTACTAAAGCTCCAGATTGGCTCTGATTCAGGGAAAAGAACCCAAAGATCAGTTAGAGAGAGAGAGAGAGAGAGAGAGAGAGAGAGAGAGAGACAGACAGACAGACAGACAGACAGACACAGACACACTTATCTCTACCATTGGCCAGGGTGCTCCAATGACCTGACTAGTAACATCTGGGTGGTAGTCATACTCCTTGGCAGAAGTGTTCCTAACCTACAACTGACACAGCTTTATATGTCTCAAGGCACAAATAGGGGCTGGGGGTGAAGCTCAGTTGTAGAGCATGTGCTTAGCATGTATAAGACCTCAGTACCACTACCACTGCAAAAAATGAAAGAAAAGAAAAAAGACATTCAGATGGCTTCACTCTGGATTTATAATCTTTAAGCAATCTACCAGGAAAAGTTTTCTCTATGCATACTACAGTCCCAAACTAAGCATACATCCCACTGTAAATTAGCCATTATTATGCTTGCACAAACTGATATTATATGATTTTGAACAGTGCACGTCAGTCGTTGTTCCCCCCACACCACAGGAGAAAAACTGTGGTTGTAGTTCTATAAAGCATATAATCAACAATAAGTCTCAGGCTAAATCATTCTTTGCCTGAAAGAACATTTTTAAAGTTTCTGAGTTTAATTTTTTAAAACACAAGTCAGATTTTGTTACTAATTTTTCTGAAGCCATCCAATGGCTTCCTTCCTACTCAGAATAAAGTTCTTCCTTATCATAGCCTATAAAACCCCTGCAAGCCCACGACCTCCTTGAGCTGCCTCTGTCTTCACTCCTTTGCCCATTTTGTTCCTGCCACCACAGCTTCTTTTCTGTTCCTCAAATACCAAGCAGGTTTCTACCCCAGGATCTTTTATTTGCCATTCTTTTTTCTTTGATGGTGCTGGGGATGGAACCCAGGGCCTTACCCTTGCTAGGGAAGTGCTCTACCACTGAGCTATACCCCCAGCTTGCTATTCTCTGAACAGAATGCTCATATCTTTTATTCATGTTTTCCCCCAAATGTCATATCCTAAAAGAGACCTTTCTTGACTGCCCCAATAAAATAGTATCGTCAATATTCTCACTTTGCTTTTTTCTTCAATACTATGCACTGACAATAACTATTTTTTATCTGTCTCCCACAACAGAATATAAGCTCTGTGAGAAGCAGGATGTTGTGCACTGCTATTTCTCTGACCAATTACTACTGGAAACAGAACAGAATGAGTACTCAGTACACATTTGCTAAACAGCAAATGAATATTCTGGTTTCAACTATTAATTGCTTGCTATTTCCTTAAATTTCACTTTATATGTCTTGAAACACTATCACCAAAGGTTGACAATTTAATCTTTCAAAAGTCCTTCTGAGTATGTCCCTTTCTGGACTATATAATTTAGTCATATACCTTTCTGCCAAGACCACAAAAAGAAGTGAGAGACGGTCTTTGATTCATGTCATGGCAAAGATGGCATCTACCTAGCAATACAAGCAAACTAGACTAGTTAAAACTAGTCTAGTTGCAACACAACAGCTATTGTAATCCTTTTAAAATAAAAGTCATCCTGTTAATACTAAGATG